>NW_024387523.1:21296151-21954965 GCF_900408965.1 Simochromis diagramma | reverse complement strand
TCTACTATGCCTAGTTATGCCTACATTACTGATGATGATGATGACAATGATGACGATATCGTAATACTTTATATGCTTTGGTAATACAGCCAATCAAAACGTACAGGAGAACATGCGAAGGAGACGCATTCCTCCACGGGAGGATGCAGTCTGTCATGTTTTCTGCTGGAAGGGACAAACTGGGACTTGATTCCACTACATAAATGCCTTCAAAGGTAAGTTGGTCTTTAGTTTGGATTAGATTTGGAGTTTGTCACTTTGTCTTTTGTCACTCACTTGGTTGCCTCTGCAATTCAGGTCGGGGCATTTCACGACTGTTCCATTCCAAAAAGAGACTTCCTTTTGGAATACAGAGGTAACTCATAACAAAAGAAGATTTGACGGAGACACAGAGTTTATCATGACAGCCTGAGGTGTTCTGTTTGAATTCAGTTTGATGGAAAACTCTGGGTGGTGCGTATTAATCAGTGTAGTTTGATTAAGATTAAATTACACATTGCTTTTGATTTATGAAAAAAAAAAGCTTCCTAACAAAAACTAGTTAAGCTAATACTTTTTTGCCTAACCCCACAGTGTGGATGCATCTCAAGAGAGATGGGTCATTAGGCAGACTTGTCAACGACACACCACATCAGTCCAAGTGCTAAGATGAAAATATTAAATATCAATGGAAAGCCCCATCTATGCTTATTTGCAAGCAGAGACATAAGTCCAGGCGAAGAAATAGACTATAATTATGGTGACTCGGATTGGCCCCTGGAGATGCAAGGTATTTCTACAATTGTACTTTTTGGAACTGATAAAATTGCATACCGTAAGCCATTTTTACATTTTGTACCTACTCAAATTGGCCTTAAAGTGACTTAGGGCATCTTATTTGTTCACTGAAATTGAGTATCACCTACTGTGCCTGGGGTCACTATAGCAATTGCAGCCGAGCATCCAGTAACTATACATGCCACAGCAAGCATGGACGTCAAGGTGACAAAATTCCTGCTGCCTCAGTCTATACTTTAGTGTTCAATTCAGGGATCACGCTGTTAATTTTGGTCGCCATTTCAAACATTTCAGAGTTTCAAAATGATGGCTTGGATTTTCACGAAGGAGGCGCACTCATAACTTATCGAGTGACACCATTGACCAGCCACCTGGTGGCATTCGTCTGTCTATGTCAAATTTTCTGATCACTTTGGATCACTTGGAACCTTGGTGCAGTAGTTACTGAAAAACACTAATGGTACTTAACCTACTGGAAAAACAGGGGTAGGTACTAATGGAAAAACAGGCAATTGTGATGGCTGCCACATCAAAGCCCTCTAAAAGCAGGTATGCCAACGAAATAAAAAATGGCTTTCGGTTTCTAAATTTTAACAGTGATTGATGTTTAATGTGATTCTACACAGCAAAATCTCCAGTGTTAATTAACACTGGAGAGTGTCTATAAGGGTCCACACCTCTGCGTGTTAAATACAACACTGTTGAGTGTTAAATTAACACTTTTGACAGTGTTATATGATTAAAAGTAACCTAGTCAGTTTTGAAGATTAACATGGCTAACACTGAGCAGTGCTGTTTTCTAACACTGGAAAATAACTCAAAATGTTAGAAATATTCCAGTGTTAGAAAACTGGAATAGCCACTGTTAATCTTCAAAACTGACTAGGTTTACTTTAAACATATAACACTGTCAAAAGTGTTAATTTAACACATCAACAGTGTGTGTGGGACCCATATAGCACTCTCTCTAGTGTTAATTTAACACTGGAGATTTTGTGTGGCCTCTTTAGTTAGATTATTTATAATTTTGTCCCTGAAGATAAATGGGCTCTAGTGACAGTTCGTGTTGCTGCTACAGGTGATGTTTTTACTCCTTGTGCAATGGCTTAAAAAATAAAGAAATCACACTGACTATTTGTCTCTTAATCAGGCCTCTAAATTCTCTATACATAAGTGAATATTTTAAAGACCTTAGCTTGAAACTTATCTTTTCATACATTTTTTAATTTTCAAAAGCCTCTTCAAACAATGCACTGTATATTCTTTTCTATCTGTTACAAACGAATACTGGACCAGCCAGATTCAGAAGACTGTGAGCTGCCTAAGCCACAACCAAACAATGATCTGGACCTGAACCTCACGAGCCTGAAGGTAATAATCCAGTTTGTACACCCTAAATGAACTAATAATTATCTATCATCATTCTTTATGATGTGTGTGTGTGTGTTTTGGCAGTCACCTGGTGTGAGTGATTCTCATGGACGTGGCTTGTAGGTCCTTTTCATTGTTTCAAAGTGCAAGTCTGGATAACATCTGAGTGGTGTGTGTGTGTGTGTCTAACCACCCAAATGTGACTTAGGAGGACCACACGTTTATTGGGAGACTCGTCAAAGTTTGCTTCATTGGTGACATCACTTGGTTTTCGAGGTCTTCTTTTTATTTTTTGAAAGTTTACCTACAGCATGCAGAACTGGCTACATGTGCTTGTTTCTATGTTTGAAATGGTTTGAAACTCAGGCTTGACATTAGATGGCTTAGTACTATACAACTTCTTAACTTGTTTTAGGCACTTTTTTATGCTGTATGCATGGGTTGTCTCTGGCTGTGTACTCTGGCTTCTTCCCACAGTCAAAAGATGTAGCTTATGGGGTTAGGTAACTGGTGATCAAAACTGCCCTTTGGTGTGAATGAATGCTTGTCCTTCCATGTTAGATGGTGATCCGTCCCATGTTGTACTGCCCTCTGGTAGCTGGTATAGGCCCCAAACCTTGCTCCCCAACAATCTTTATACCATGGATACGTGGAACGAGGATGTTGCAAAGAACGCAGTAGTGTAGTTTACAGCATAAACACAGCTGACTTATTCATAGTCCTAATTTATGCCTTCTTTTAAAATGTTAAAGGCCTAGTACTCAAAATGGCGACATGTGACATTTCTGTAATGGCGACTGCAGAGAGTGATACAAGTACTGAGAAAGCTTAGGCATCAAAACTGTAAGAAGTTTTTTTCTTCAGGCATATAAATAAATACACGACTAAATACACTTATACCCTTGCTTTTATTTTAGGGGCTGTCAGCAGAATGGACAGACATTGGACAAACTGCCCAAAATTAGCTAACAGCGACATCAGGGATTTTGACTCAGACTGCGCTGGTTTAATTGATAATCGCGTTAGTCGTGATGTCGGCATTAACACGTTTAAGCCACAATAATGCTTTAACACCGAGTAAATCCTAACACGGGTTAGCCCGCTTTATCGCGTTGACGCGGTTAGTCGTCAGCCCTATTTATTTACTCAATGACAAACGCTGGGGGCCGTTTTACTTCTTCAAAGACTCACTAACAGTCCATAAAGCATAAATTAAACCAGTTTAATATAGGCCTGTGCACCTATAATTTCATATAGTATTAAAGTCATGGTGCATTTTACATTAAAAAAGGCTTACCTTTGTGTTTTTAATCCGTCTTCGTATTGCCGTCGACATACACTTGTTAAAGGGCACGCGCGCGAAAGTTGTGGCGCCGTTTCCTGTAGGTACCGCCTATATATATAGCCTACCAATCACAATGACTTCCGGCCGTGTGTATTGAAAATGTGTATTAAATTGCAGTACCTACACACATCCACTCTAACTCGAAACGTCGCTGTGCAATACACTGGAATACACAAAAATCAGGTGAGGGGTATAGGTGGACTTTTAAGAAAATCAGAAAATCTTTTAATTATAGTTTAATAAATGAATTTACACTACAGTTTAAGCAAATACAGGTCAAAAGATAAATAATGACCTCATAAGAAGTAGAAAAAATTATTATTTAGACACTTAAAAATGCATTTACAAGTCATGTTTTAGGGGGACACATGAATACACAGCAAAAAGTCAAAATGTCCCCGGAGCCCAGGTACAGCGCAGGCCAAATGTCAATCCATACCACATAGACGCACTCACACACACACACACACACACACACACACACACACACACACACACACACACACACACAAACTCTAATTCGTGGGGACGGACATTTTGTCCCCACACACAAACAAACACATCCTATACCCTCAACTATACCAGATGATCAAAATAACTTCATGGGGATTCTGGGACCAAATGTCCCATCCCTTCCACCCATGTCTTTTCTTGCCTTTTGTGCCTGTTTTCCTTTCACACTCTCAGCTTCTTAGCAGCAGGAGTGCAGCAGCGCTGTTGCCGAGGTACTAACAGACATTTTGCCAGATTGCTAAGAACTTCAAAGTGTGTTTGACATGTACACTTGGGAGGCACACACTGGGAGCGAGAGTGGCTCATGCTGAGACCTTAGAAGAGGCCTTAAAAGCACCATATATATATATATATATATATATATATATATATACTATTAACATTCAAAGAGACTTGCACTTAGCTGACTCTCACATAGCGCCTTTGAATTAAGTGTGTGTCATATTTGTTTACAGCAGCAACAGTAATGTACTGCAGGTTATACTGCTGTGTGTGACTGATAAGGAGTGAAGAGACCCATGTTTTATGGCCTAGATAGCAATTAAATGACTCTTTCCAGCTTTTTGTTTGTCATTTGACTTTATTGTCCTGGCTACCACATTTGTGTATGTCCTTGTTTAATATGATGAAACTTCCTATTTGGGAAAACAACTGTTAATTCTTCTCCACGGTGAATGTTTTAAAGGGGAATAGCTTTTCCGTATTTAATTCAGCACTTCTTCCACAGAACACAGAAGTCTGCATACAAAAAGCTTTCAATCCTCTCAGTGCACTTGAAATCTTTTCATTTCATCATGATACGCCAGGGTTTTCCTGCCTTGTCTTTTTATCTTTGCAGCCTCTGCGCTCACCAGTCACAACACTCAATTTACGACAATCCTCAAGTGGACTTTAAAATATGAAAAGTGCAGAGAAATTGATTTAAAGCAAGAGAAAGCATGAATGAGTAATGAATTCAGTAAACACTAGGGTAGAAATGAATTGAAATAATGTTCCTGTCATTAAAATTTTGTTCATACTGCACGTGCACTAAAAAAAGGGGGTGCAGAAGAAAGAGAAACAATCCTCTACTATCCAGAATTTTTCACAACATAAATGAGCTTTCATTGTGTGAATGTTCAGGAAAAGATTGTTTTATACCATGAAACCTCCGCAATCAGGGATGGGCTGTAAAGATACAAAGAAGACATAAAGACAGAAAATATCGACTGAAACAATGAACATGGTATTTGTTTTAGACAGCCGTACATTTGCTTGGGGAGGTACACTCGGCATTTCTGGCTTCATCAATCTGTTAAAGTGATGACTTCTGTCATTCAGATGTCAGTCACTGTTGTGTTATTGTTCGTCACAGCTTCATTCAGACCTTGTCATAAATGATGTGAAGTGTAAAATGTTTTGTTTTCTTTGTTTCTTCATTGTGTTGCAGCTCCACCGCCCTTTGCACATGGACTCAAAGAGAAAGCTTTCGAAAATACTTCATAGAAGGATGTGTTTTTATTAAACTGCAAAGCTGGAAACAAAAGCAGAAAAGAAATAAAGACATGCATAGCCATAACCCTGTGAGTCAGAGGATGCTGCTCAAGGTAGTTTTTTGTCTAAATCTGAGTTAGAAATGATTATTCATGCTTTTATTTCTTCTCGCTTAGATTACTGTAACAGTCTTTTTCTTTGTTTGAGCAAAAAGGGTCTTGACCTCCAGTCAGTCTAGAATGCTGCAGCAAGGCTTTTAATAAAGACGCAAAAAAGAGAGCACATTACACCAGTTTTACGCTCATTACACTGGCTTCAAGTACATTTTAGAATTCATTTTAAAATCTTAGCTTTGAATCATGACGCTCCTGTCTATATTTCTGATCTCTTAGAACCTCACACTCACTCTTGCAGCCTGAGATCATCTAATCAAAGGCTGTTGGTTCGAGTAACGCGTAAAGTAAGGGATTACTATTGCAAAAAAGGTAATTAGATTACTGTTACTTTCCCATAAGCACGCTGCGTTACTGCATTACTTAAAACTGTGATTTTTTTGCCAGAGTGTCTCATGACAATGACGTAAGCGAGTGCGACGTTCGTGACAACAGCTGTGTGCAGGTCAAAAATGGATAATATATCGAGTGCAAGAGAGAGTATGAGCGTGCAGCGTTTAAAGCGTGGAAGTACTGACCTTACTTTGAGTTTGATTCCGTAAAAAGTGACAAAAACAACGAGTACGCTGCCACGGAATGGGCAATTCACAGAGAAACTCCCAGATCCTTCCACTGACCGCTGCAGCACACCTGCACCAGGGCAAACCTCCGCCTGCCCCACACCTGCTATACAGGTGAAAATAGAGCAACGGGACCGCTGAGTCTTTGATTTTATTTATTTTCTGATGTGTTTTACGTGTATCTATTTGAAAGAGTGAGTGTAAACACAAAAAACTATTTTATTTTATGTACTGGAATATGCAGAAAATAGGTTTAAATGTTAAACAAATTTCTTCCAGTCAGAGAATGTTGCATATAATTTAATATTTGCTTCATGCGTAAAGTTAAAAGATTAAAACTAATAAAACAAGTTTTAAAAAGAGACTTTTTCATTTGATTACATTTTATATGATGGATTATGCAGAAAAAGTAGAATTGGGCTGAAAGATCTATCGCTTTATTACCTATTTAGGGGATAAATCATGTTTTAAAAATTAACTAACTAAGTAACTAATTACTTTTGAAAATAAGTAGTCAGTAATGTAACGGGATTACTTTTTTTCGGGAAGTAATCAGTCATTAGTTACTGATTACGTTTTTCAAGTAACTTGACCAACACTGGTTGGTAGTTCCCTGAACAAGTTTTAAAACCACAGGTGATAGATCTTTTAGAGCGGTGGCCCCCAGGTTGTGGAATTCTCTCCCTCCATCTCTACGTTGCCTGGATTGTATTTATTCTTTTAAACATCATCTTAAGACTCATTTATTTAGACTAGTTTTTAATCAGATTTGTGCTGTATGTTTGATTGTACTGTTTTATGTTTATCTGTTTTATACTATTGTGAAGCACTTTGTGGTTTTTATCCTGTGAAGAGTGCAATATAAATCTATAAAATGAAGTAAGTTTAGACTTCAAACAATATTGAAAGTGATTTGTTAATCACATCAGGGTAGACCTGGGAAGATTGCCTTCGCACCTTTATAATGGACATGTTATATATCTAATTTATTTCTGGATGTCAGACAAAACTTTACTATTATCGTTCGTGATGAACATTAATCCATATTTGAGTTTCTGGCTACTTGGGGCACTGAAAGAAGATATAAGCACAAGAATGTCATATTTAAAATTCTTAAATCACCTTCGTAAATAGTTATCATGAATAGAATAAGTTATTGTTGGTTGGAGTGACAGGCTGGTAGAGAAAAGTTTTTACAATTTTACGCCACCGAAATTGTTGTGAATATTAATCATCATTCAAAGTCAGCTTCTGAGAAAGTCCAGCTTTAGCTTCAATTTTAAATACTCGGTTGTGTCCTTTAGCTGGTCTCTATGATTGCCACTTTACCATTTGACACTGGTCGGCAATGTGCAGTGTGTTCATCAAGGTTGTCTTTTCATTAGGTGGAAACAGCAACCATCTGCATCTTGAAATGAGGTTGGTGAAAACTATGAGCGAACAAAAACACCAAAGCTGCATGCTGTAAAAAATACTGAAAAATCCTTAATGCAGCTTTATTACTACCATAATTATCCTACACATATACTGCTACACATTCTAAAATGTTAGCCTTAGTTCAAATGAGAGATTGGCATTTACAGGGAGTGCAGAATTATTAGGCAAGTTGTATTTTTGAGGAATAATTTTATTATTGAACAACAACCATGTTCTCAATGAACCCAAAAAACTCATTAATATCAAAGCTGAATGTTTTTGGAAGTAGTTTTTAGTTTGTTTTTAGTTTTAGCTATTTTAGGGGGATATCTGTGTGTGCAGGTGACTATTACTGTGCATAATTATTAGGCAACTTAACAAAAAACAAATATATACCCATTTCAATTATTCGTTTTTACCAGTGAAACCAATATAACATCTCCACATTCACAAATATACATTTCCGACATTCAAAAACAAAACAAAAACAAATCAGCGACCAATATAGCCACCTTTCTTTGCAAGGACACTCAAAAGCCTGCCATCCATGGATTCTGTCAGTGTTTTGATCTGTTCACCATCAACATTGCGTGCAGCAGCAACCACAGCCTCCCAGACACTGTTCAGAGAGGTGTACTGTTTTCCCTCCTTGTAAATCTCACATTTGATGATGGACCACAGGTTCTCAATGGGGTTCAGATCAGGTGAACAAGGTGGCCATGTCATTAGTTTTTCTTCTTTTATACCCTTTCTTGCCAGCCACACTGTGGAGTACTTGGACACGTGTGATGGAGCATTGTCCTGCATGAAAATCGTGTTTTTCTTGAAGGATGCAGACTTCTTCCTGTACCACTGCTTGAAGAAGGTGTCTTCCAGAAACTGGCAGTAGGACTGGGAGTTGAGCTTGACTCCATCCTCAACCCGAACAGGCCCCACAAGCTCATCTTTGATGATACCAGCCCAAACCAGTACTCCACCTCCACCTTGCTGGCGTCTGAGTCGGACTGGAGCTCTCTGCCCTTTACCAATCCAGCCACGGGCCCATCCATCTGGCCCATCAAGACTCACTCTCATTTCATCAGTCCATAAAACCTTAGAAAAACCAGTCTTGAGATATTTCTTGGCCCAGTCTTGACGTTTCAGCTTGTGTCTTGTTCAGTGGTGGTCGTCTTTCAGCCTTTCTTACCTTGGCCATGTCTCTGAGTATTGCACACATTGTGCTTTTGGGCACTCCAGTGATGTTGCAGCTCTGAAATATGGCCAAACTGGTGGCAAGTGGCATCTTGGCAGCTGCACGCTTTTTTTTTTTTTTTTTTTTTTGTGTCCCGTTTGGATCTATAGCCATCAGAATTGTTGTCTTAAGGCCAAGAAAGATGCCAAGCGGATTTATTTTACCAAGTGGATCGTCATGGCCTTGCCATATTGGTCCATTTGATTGACCTTTAATATAATTATGAATTTATTTTATTTTCAGTTGCTACAAACGGGACAGACATGACTGGAGGATAGGACAGGGAGAAAGAATGAAAGAAAGAGAGGGAGAGAAAGAAAACCAAATGGGAGAAGAGACGGTGAGAAGGGGGGGAAGAAAGAAAAAAAAAAAAAAAAAAAAGAACAAAACTCCTGGGTCACCTGTATGGAGAAAAAAAACAGAAGAGAAAGCAAACAACAAAGAGCAACATAATAAATAAAAAAAAACGGCACCATCACAATAAACTAGCTAGCAGTAGATATCAGTAGATACTAAATAATAAACGATATTGTGCAGCACGCAAGATAGACAGCGCATAATGTGCTTTGAGGCAGCAGTCAAGAAAGCTGTAGTCCGCGTCTGTGAATACCCGTGTGTACACCTGTGTGCATACCTGTGTGGATCAGCATGCTTGCATTCCAAAGGTTTCTCCATGTAACGATCTGCTAGGGAGTGTGGGGAGCCACAGCCCCGTCCTCCAGGGCATGAAGCAGGTATGGAGGAGATCAAAACTCCAGACATCCAGAGGCCCCCAGAACACAAGAGACCAAGGAAGACCAACAGAGGGGCAGCCGCGCCACTGTCCCAGTAAGAGCTGAGGAGAGTCCCAGATGAGGGCTCACTCAGCAGCCGCGGAGCAGAAGCCAGGGGGAGTTGCAGTGACGCGCCCGTGAGCTCCGCCGGCAGCCAGCTGTGCCTGAGTGACCGAGCCCCAGGCCGAGAGGCCGGGGGCACCCCACCTCCGAAGTGGCCCGAGCGAGCCCCAGGCTCCAGGCCCCGATAAGCAGCCGCCAAGGAGTGAGCCGGTGTGTACCCGGACGCCCACCCCCAGACACAAAGAACCACCAACGCACCGACACTTGAGGGAGTCCGCCACTGGCAGGGGAAGTGGTGGTGGGTGGAGATAGGCCTCCAAACCTTGGAGGGCCTGAGATGTCCCCAGAGAGGTGGCGTCTGATACCCAACCTGACATATAGACACAGACATACAGGCACACACAGACACAAACATCCATTCCCACCCTCATGCTCTCATATGCACTTACTCCACACTCAACCAACATGGAGACAGACATAAAGAGACGCTGTACACACGGTCACACTCCCCAAGCGTACTCTACGAACCGGGTCTAGGTACCCTTGCCCCTGGAGGGGGGAACTGCACCCAGACCCAGGTGGTGTTACCCTTTTCCCTGCGGTGGGGAGAGGCAGACCGCCCCGACTCCGCAGCAGCAGGGAGGCCCCACACTCCAGACCGCAGTCGGACGGCCAACTCCTCCTCCTAGCCCCCCCGCTCCAGCAGGCCGCAGAGAACGGGTGTGAGAGAAGACTCCAAACCTCCCTCCACCCGCTCATTGTAGTGTTGATGCATGTGTGTTCTAAGGTGTAATTAAAACCCAGGAGGGCATGGAGCTACCTGCCAGAGAGCAGCAGGTAAGCGCATAGTCCCTCCTGCTAGCCCTCACGCACGCTTGACTTTTCTCAGTTCATGGGCAGTTATTTTGCGCTTTGGTTTTTCCACATGCTTCTTGCAACCCTGTTGACTATTTTGAATGAAACGCTTGATTGTTCGATGATCACGCTTCAGAAGCTTTGCAATTTTGAGACTGCTGCATCCCTCTGCAAGATATCTCACTATTTTTGACTTTTCTGAGCCTGTCAAGTCCTTCTTTTGACCCATTTTGCCAAAGGAAAGGACGTTGCCTAATAATTATGCACACCTGATATAGGGTGTTGATGTCATTAGACCACACCCCTTCTCATTACAGAGATGCACATCACCTAATATGCTTAATTGGTAGTAGGCTTTCGAGCCTATACAGCTTGGAGTAAGACAACATGCATGAAGAGGTTGATGTGGACAAAATACTCATTTGCCTAATAATTCTGCACTCCCTGTACTTAGAATGTTTTGCTTTTCTATTCAATTCAATTCAATTCAATTTTATTTATATAGCGCCAAATCACAACAAAAGTCGCCTCAAGACGCTTCATAGATACAGAGAAAAACCCAACAATCATATGACCCCCTATGAGCAAGCACTTTGGCGACAGTGGGAAGGAAAAACTCCCTTTTAACAGGAAGAAACCTCCAGCAGAACCAGGCTCAGGAGGGGCGGGGCCATCTGCTGCGACCGGTTGGGGTGAGAGAAGGAAGACAGGATAAAAGACATGCTGTGGAAGAGAGACAGAGATTAATAACAGATATGATTCAATGCAGAGAGGTATATTAATACATAGTGAGTGAGAAAGGTGACTGGAAAGGAAAAACTCAATGCATCATGGGAATCCCCCAGCAGCCCACGTCTATTGCAGCATAACTAAGGGAGGATTCAGGGTCACCTGGTCCAGCCCTAACTATATGCTTTAGCAAAAAGGAAAGTTTTAAGCCTAATCTTAAAAGTAGAGATAGTGTCTGTCTCCCGAATCCAAACTGGAAGCTGGTTCCACCGAAGAGGGGCCTGAAAACTGAAGGCTCTGCCTCCCATTCTACTTTTAAATACTCTAGGAACAACAAGTAGGCCTGCAGAGCGAGAGCGAAGTGCTCTAATAGGGTGATATGGTACTACAAGGTCATTAAGATAAGATGGGGCCTGATTATTTAAGACCTTGTATGTGAGGAGCAGGATTTTGAATTCAATTCTGGATTTAACAGGAAGCCAATGAAGGGAAGCCAAAACAAGAGAAATATGCTCTCTCTTTCTAGTCCCTGTCAGGACTCTTGCTGCAGCATTTTGGATTAGCTGAAGGCTTTTCAGCGAGTTTTTTGGACATCCTGATAATAATGAATTACAGTAGTCCAGCCTGGAAGTAATAAATGCATGAACTAGTTTTTCAGCGTCACTCTGAGACAGGATATTTCTAATTTTAGAGATGTTGCGCAAATGGAAGAACGCAGTCTTACATATTTGTTTAATATGTGCGTTGAAGGACATGTCCTGGTCAAAAATGACTCCAAGGTTCCTCACAGCATTACTGGAGGCCAAGGTAATGCCATCCAGAGTAAGAATCTGGTTAGATACTATATTTCTAAGATTTTCAGGGCCGAGTACAATAACCTCAGTTTTATCTGAATTAAGAAGCAGAAAGTTAGCGGCCATCCAGGTCTTTATGTCTTTAAGACATTCCTGCAGTTTAACTAATTGGTGTGTGTTATCTGGCT
Organism: Simochromis diagramma; assembly: GCF_900408965.1. Taxonomy (NCBI): domain Eukaryota; kingdom Metazoa; phylum Chordata; class Actinopteri; order Cichliformes; family Cichlidae; genus Simochromis; species Simochromis diagramma. The sequence continues at coordinate 21,942,704 of NW_024387523.1, read as the reverse complement.
TCATGGACAGATAGAGCTGGGTGTCATCAGCATAGCAGTGAAAATGTATGCTATGTCTTCTAATGATGCTGCCTAAGGGAAGCATGTATAATGTAAACAGAATTGGTCCTAGCACTGAACCCTGTGGAACTCAAGTCAAGTCAACTTTATTTGTCAATTCTGCCACATGTACAGGACATACAGAGAATAGAAATTTCGTTACTCTCAAACCCTAGTGATTAAAAAATGCAAATAAAATAATTAAAAAGTAAAAATTTAAATAAATACAATACAATTTTACGTATAACAAAAAAAAGCTATGCAATATACAATATACAATATTCAAGTAAGGAGGCATAGTAGTGCAAATAGGCAGATAGTGCAAATGGAGATTTAGTAGTATGCGGTAAGAGATAGTGTAACAACAAAGTCTTATGAGGTAATGGCAGTCCAATGCTCCACAAAGTGACTGGTAACTGGTGCAGGCCAGTGAGTGAGTCAGAGTGTGTGTGTGTGTGTGTGTGTGTGTGTGTGTGTGTGTGTGTGTGTGTGTGTGAGTGACAGAGTTCAGTGAGACTGTGGAGGGGAGAGGGGGCAGAATCGGGAGGGAGTTAAGCTTCCTGACAGCCTGATGGATGAAGCTGTCCTTCAGTCTGCTGGTCCTGGCCTGGAGACTCCGCAGTCTCCTCCCTGACGGCAGCAGCTTGAAGAAGCTTTGCATTGGGTATAATTAACCTCAGTGTGTGAAGAGGACTCTCCATTTACATGCACAAATTGGAGTCTATTAGATAGATATGATACAAACCACTGCAGTGCAGTACCTGTAATACCTACAGCATGTTCTAATCTAATAGGATATCATGGTCAACAGTATCGAACGCTGCACTGAGGTCTAGCAGGACAAGCACAGAGATGAGTCAACTGTCAGAGGCCATAAGAAGATCATTTGTAACCTTCACTAAAGCTGTTTCTGTGCTGTGATGAGCTCTGAAACCTGACTGAAACTCTTCAAATAAACCATTCCTCTGCAGATGATCTGTTAGCTGTTTGACAACTACTCTTTCAAGGATGTTTGATATGAAAGGAAGGTTGGAGATTGGCCTATAATTAGCTAAGACTGCTGGGTCTAGAGATGGCTTTTTGAGTAAAGGTTTAACTACAGCCAGCTTGAAGGCCTGTGGTACATAGCCGATCATTAGAGATAGGTTGATCATATTTAAGATCGAAGAATGAATTAATGGCAGGACTTCTTTGAGCAGTTTTGTAGGAATGGGGTCTAAAAGACACGTTGATGGCTTGGAGGAAGTAATTATTGAAGTTAACTCAGAAAGATCAATTGGAGAAAAAGAGTCTAACTTAACATCGATGGTACTAGGAGTAGCTGTAGATAATATTACATCTGTGGGATGATTACTGGTAATTTTTTCTCTAATGATTAAAATTTTATTTGTGAAGAAGTTCATGAAGTCATTACTAGTTAACGTTAAAGGGGTGGTTGGCTCAAAAGAGCTCTGACTTTTTGTCAGCCTGGCTACAGTGCTGAAGAGAAACATGGGGTTGTTCTTTTTTTCTTCAATCAGTGATGAATAGTAAGATGTTCTGGCTTTGCGGAGGGCTTTCTTATAAATCAGCAAACTATTTCTCCAGGCTAAATGATGATCCTCTAGATTTGTGACACGCCATTTCCTCTCCAGATTACGAGTCATCTGCTTTAGGGTACGTGTTTGAGAATTATACCACGGAGTCAGGTACTTCTGATTAGAGACCTTAGTTTTCACAGGAGCTACAGTATCCAGAGTCGTACGTAGTGAGGAGGTGAAATTATTAACAAGATAATCGACCTCTGTTGGGGTAGCGTTCAGATAGCTGCTCTGCTCTGTGTTGGTACAGGGCATTGGAGATGATAACAGTGGGTGGATTATATTCTTAAACTTAGTTACAGCGCTTTCAGAAAGACATCTACTGTGATAAAGTCTACTCTCCACCGCTGTGTAATCAATTATTGTAAAAGTAAATGTTATCAGGAAATGATCAGACAGGAGAGGGTTTTCAGGAAACACTGTTAAATGTTCAGTTTCTATGCCATATGTTAAAACAAGATCTAGAGTGTGATTAAAGTGGTGGGTGGGTTCTTTTACATTTTGAGAGAAACCAATTGAGTCTAATAACAGATTAAATGCCATGTTGAGGCTGTCATTTTTAGCATCTACATGGATGTTAAAATCACCCACAATAATTATTTTATCTGAGCTCAGAACTAAATTAGATATAAAGTCTGAGAAATCAGACAGAAACTCTGTGTAAGGCCCAGGTGGACGATAGATGATAACAAGTAAGACTGGTTTCTGAGTTTCAGAGCTGGGGTGGACAATGTTAAGCATCAGGCTTTCAAATGAATTAAAAGTCTGTCTTGGTCTTTCATTAATTAATAGGGTGGTTTGGGGTTAATTGTTATATATAGTACTGTGCAAAGGTTTTAGGCAGGTGTGAAAATGCTGTAAACAAAGAATGCTTTCAGAAATATAAATGACTGTTTATTGGCCCCAAATGTATTCTGCAGCAGGACAATGACCCCAAACATACAGCCAAAGTCATTAAGAGCTATCTTCAGCACAAAGAAGAACAAGAAGTGCTGGAAGTGATGGTTTGGCCCCCACAGAGCCCTGATCTCAACATCATCAAGTGTGTCTGGGATTAAATGAAGAGACAGAAGGATGTGAAGAAGCCTACATCCACAGAAGATCTGTGGTTAGTTCTCCAAGAGGTTTGGAACAACCCAGCCGAGCTATTTCAAAAACTGTGTACCTAGAAGAATTGATGCTGTTTCGAAGGCATAGGGTGGTCACACCAAATACTGATCTGATTTGATAGATTTCTCTTTTGTTCATTCTCTGCATTTTGTTGATTGACAAAAGTAAACGATTAAAACTTCAATTTTTGAAAGCATTCTTTCTTTATAGCATTTTTTCTATATACTTTAGTTCAGAAAAAAAAACACCCAGCACGCCCCTGCGGGCGGTTTATCCTTCAAGCTCGGGTCCTCTACCAGAGGCCTGGGAGCTTGAGGGTCCTGCGCAGTATCTTAGCTGTTCCCAGGACTGCGCTCTTCTGGACAGAGATCTCCGATGTTGTTCCCGGGATCTGCTGGAGCCACTCGCCTAGCTTGGGAGTCACCGCACCTAGTGCTCCGATTACCACGGGGACCACCGTTACCTTCACCCTCCACATCCTCTCGAGCTCTTCTCTGAGCCCTTGGTATTTCTCCAGCTTCTCGTGTTCCTTCTTCCTGATATTGCTGTCATTCGGAACCGCTACATCAATCACTACGGCCGTCTGCTTCTGTTTGTCCACCACCATTTTGTCCGTCTGTATCTGGAAGTCCCACAGGATCTTAGCTCGGTCATTCTCCACCACCCTTGGGGGCATCTCCCATTTTGACCTCGGGACTTCCAGGTTATACTCGGCACAGATGTTCCTGTACACTATGCCGGCCACTTGGTTATGGCGTTCCATGTATGCCTTGCCTGCTAGCATCTTGCACCCTGCTGTTATGTGCTGGATTGTCTCTGGGGCATCTTTACACAGCCTGCACCTGGGGTCTTGCCTGGTGTGATAGACCCCAGCCTCTATGGATCTTGTGCTCAGAGCTTGTTCTTGTGCTGCCATGATTAGTGCCTCTGTGCTGTCTTTCAGTCCAGCTTTGTCCAGCCACTGGTAGGGATTTCTGGATATCAGCCACCTCCTCTATCTGCCGGTGGTACATACCGTGCAGGGGCCTGTCCTTCCATGATGGTTCCTCGTCTCCCTCCTCTTTCTTGGGTTTCTGCTGCCTGAGGTATTCACTGAGCACTCGGTCAGTTGGGGCCATCTTCCCAATGTATTCTTGGATGTTCGTTGTCTCATCCTGGACTGTGGTGCTGACACTCACCAGTCCCCGGCCCCCTTCCTTCCGCTTAGCGTACAGCCTCAGGGTGCTGGACTTGGGGTGAAACCCTCCATGCATGGTAAGGAGCTTTCTTGTCTTTATGTCAGTGGCTTCTATCTCCTCCTTTGGCCAGCCTATTACTCCAGCAGGGTACCTGATCACGGGCAGGGCGTACGTGTTGATGGCCCGGATCTTGTTCTTACCATTCAGCTGACTCCTCAGGACTTGCCTGACCCTCTGCAGGTACTTGGTGGTTGCAGCTTTTCTAGCGGCCTCTTCATGGTTCCCATTCGCCTGCGGGATCCCCAGGTACTTGTAACTGTCCTCTATGTCTGCAATGTTGCCTTCTGGTAGTTCAATCCCCTCAGTTCTGACTACCTTCCCTCTCTTTGTTACCATCCGACTACACTTCTCCAGTCCGAACGACATTCCAATGTCATTGCTGTATAGCCTGGTAGTGTGGATCAGTGAATCGATGTCTCGTTCACTCTTGGCATACAGCTTGATGTCATCCATGTACAGGAGGTGGCTGACAACTGCTCCGTTCCGTAGTCGGTATCCGTAGCCAGTCTTGTTAATGATCTCACTGAGGGGGTTCAGGCCTATGCAGAACAGCAGTGGGGACAGAGCATCTCCTTGGTAGATCCCGCACTTGATGGTGACTTGTGCTATGGGCTTGGAGTTGGCCTCTAGTGTTGTACGCCACATCCCCATTGAGTTCCTGATGAAGGCTCTTAGGGTCCCATTGATCTTGTACAATTCTAGGCATTCCAGTATCCAGCTGTGGGGCATTGAGTCATAGGCCTTCTTGTAATCAATTCAGGCAGCGCACAGGTTGGTCAGTCTGGTCTTGCAGTCTCGACTGACTGTTCTGTCTACCAGTAGCTGGTGTTTTGCGCCTCTGGTATTCTTGCCAATTCCTTTCTGTGTCCCGCTCATGTATTGACCCATGTGCCTGTTCATCTTAGCCGATATGATGCCTGACAGGAGCTTCCATGTAGTACTGAGGCAGGTTATTGGTCGGTAGTTGGAGGGGACCGGTCCCTTCTTGGGGTCCTTGGGGATCAGGACCGTTCAACCTTCGGTTAGCCATTCTGGGTGTCTCTCGTTAACTAGCAGCTGGTTCATTTGTGCTGCCAGACGCTCGTGGAGTGCAGTCAGCTTCTTTAGCCAGTAGGCGTGAACCATGTCGGGCCCTGGTGCTTTCCAACTCTTCATACTGGAGCCCCTTTCTTGGATATCTGCCACTGTGATGGTTACTGGACCCTGTTCAGGGAGGTCGCTGTGGTCTGCCCTCAGATCCACTAGCATTGCCATTATGGGTTGCGTCCTTCTCCCATATGCTCTTCCAGTATTGCTCCGTCTCCAGCCTTGGTGGTGCTGTTCTCTTATTGTTCCCTTGCCACTGAGAGTACACCTTTGCTGGTTCTGTGGAGAACAGCCGGTTTATTCTCCTGCCTTCTATCTCTCTGGTGTACCTCCTCAAGCGGCTGGCCAAGGCTGTGAGTCTTTGCTTGGCAGTTTCCAAGGCCTCAGGTATGGACAGCTTGCTGTATTTCTTAGGCACCTTATTTGTCGCACCTTTCTGCAACTCCATTAGTTGGCTAACCTCCCTCCGTGCTACTTTGATCTTGCCCTCTAGCCTCCTTCTCCATGGAGGGTACTGCCCCTTGTGGCTGTTCAACTTGTAGCCAAGCATCTCACTGATGCCGTATTGTAGATCAGCTTGTTAGTGTCGGTAATTGTGGTTGTAGGTATTGCCCGTAGTGCTGCATTAACATCATCTAGCAGACCTTCTGAGGGTACTTCACGTAATCTTGGTAACCGGCTACGGGGGATCCAGGTTTCAAGCTTGGCCATGATCCTATTTTTCAGGTCAGTTCCTCTCGCACTCAACGATCCTTCTCCTATCGCACTTGGGGCTATGTACCCAATCTCGGGTGGGGGTGATGATATCTCCCCCCTGACCTGGCGTCCTGACTCCTCCTTGCCGTAGCATTTGTGTTGTACCTCGTCAAGCTCTAGCTGTGTCCCTTCTTTCGAATGTTGGAACACTGAGCTACTAGTTGTTTCGCCGTCATTGTGGATGTTGGGTATCGAAGAATCCATAGGTCCCTCATCCTATTCATGTAGCCCCTTCCGCCGGGGTTACTTGCGTAGTAGCATTCCAACAACGCCCTGTTTTCGTCTCTTGCCCACCGATGCCTTCTTGTTCCAGTAGCCCACTTTTCGTCAGGGTGCCCTGGTTCCTCAACACCTGACGCGGACCTTGTTGATCCGGGCGACGTCCGAGCCGGCATGCCTTCATATTTATCTGTCTCGCTCATGTCTGCGGTAGGCTTGCTTAGCATAGGGGGTCTAGCCTTAGGACCCTTACTGGATACAGACGCCCCAGGCAGGAATCGAACTTGCGATCCTCTGTTCCAAAGGCGTGTAGTCTAACTACTACGCTATCCAGCTGCTATATATATATGTATATATATGTATATATATGTGTGTGTGTGTGTGTGTGTGTGTAGATAATGACATTTCAGATGTTTTAAAAATAATGAACATACGATGGCCATGAGAGCTCAAATACACTGCAGCTTGACCCTGAAAAAGATGAACCATGAAATAATTACCAGAAAATTCTAATTTGTTGAAAATGAAGTGTTTATTGTCCCTTCTGCCAGTTTACATTTTTTTGCATACTTAAGTTTCAATTTGTATGATCTTTTCTACATCCAACATTTTAATGCCCTTTATTTATTTATATAGGTTTTTTGGGGGGAAATAATTACAAGGATGTTGCAGAAGTCTCAAAAACCCATGAACCAACATGATACACTTGCTGTTACAGGATCAAGCAAACACCAGCAAACAAAAATTGCTTCAGAAGCACACTTTAATAGAAGTTGAATAAAAGACAGCAGAAATAGAAAAAACAAATTAACAGAAACAACACAAAAGCTCACAAAAAAGCGCAAAACACTACAGAAGTGTTTTTGGGGACACACTAATGCCTAAACAGCTGTGGAAATGACAAGCTAAACAGTAAACAGCTAATAGCATACATGTATTTACAGTATTTTATGAATCGTGTGATTAAAACACACAATACCTGAATCTTTTTGTCCTTCACAACACTGATGAATCCTTTGCTTATTTTAAGTGTGTCTCATTGTAGTGTTTTGAATGTTTTGGTTTCTGTCACTTCATGCTCATGTCTTCCCATGCTCATGATATCATATCGGAGAGAATTGGTCAATGTAAAACAGATTTCAGCAACATAGACGTGAAAGTGGTTAGCCAGTGTCTTTTGACTACTTTCACATCTATGTTCTGGATTTGCTCTGAAATGGGCCTTCACTAACCTAAGGTCTAGACTGTCAGTTGCTTTTAGCTGATCTTAACTTGAGGACGCAGTCACTTGTTCCAGTTCCTCTGTGTCATATATTCCAGTATCTGAAATGGGAGTTTTATAGTGGTACTGACATGCTCTCATCCGACCTGGGTATAGGGGTGGAAGACCAATCTAATGTGTCTCTATAAAATAGACTAATGTTCTGTTTTACATGTGTTACGTATTAAATAACTAATGAAAAAAACTGTGATGACGATGATGATGTTAATTTGTTTTGCAAGCATGTCCCTGAGAACAGGGGGAATCTCTTCATTCCTTGTCTGTGGCTGCTTTTTTCTCATCTGTCTTTGGAGGACAAACATGGCTGTAAAAACAAGCAATAGAATTTAAAGTTTAAGAGAAAATAAACAATAAAAGTGCACTCTTTGAAAAAAAAAAAGGATGATGTTGTGTTGCTGCGGATAGCAGCAACACAACATCCATCTTTTTATTTGGCAGCACCTGACATGGCTGATCTTAACTGACATTGTTTTACTTTTACAGGATTTCAGTCTTTGTGAAAACTGTTGTGAAAACTGTTTCTGTGTTCTTTATGATTCCCCTTGCAAATTACTCATTGCAAACATTGAATCAGAAGAAAAGCTTTCTCGCAGCTAAACAGGTCATGTGAGGAAAATCTTCCACGTCAAAAGTGCAGGGGTCAGTAAGGAGAGCCTGCCTGCTCTTTGCTTACCTTTCTGCAGGATGAGATTTCCATGGCAGCTAATGATGTGCACACCCTGTGTGTCTCATGCTATCCTAATAGCATTACCAAGGGGATTGGACTGCAGGACATAATGTGTTTGGACAGGTATGTCAACATGATCACCTCTCAGCTAATACGATTTGAGAAATCAGTGGGAGGAAATGCACAGGGCCATTTAGTATGTGGGGATTTCACAAGGAAATCTTCTATATTGCACATATATTTTCATTATGCATTTATGGGGATTAATGAAATGATTTAAAGCAGAAAGCTGGCAGTTTATTCACATTTTGTTCTGCCATTCCACAAAAACAAGATCATAAAAGAAGTATTGCCAGTATCCACAGCCTGCTTTTATCTTCTGTGCTGAAGAGGTCCATTGTTGTTACAAAACTATTAATAAAACATCAGTGAGTCATAGCGGTGAATAGACTGCCATGTTCCTTCATTACCACAACACTGTAACCTACCTCTATTTTACATATACCACAGCGTCCTGACAGAAATGACAGGTAATATCACTGAATTGATTGATCAGCCTTTTTGGTGCTGCCAAAACTATCTTAGGCTACGCTCACACTGCAGGTCTTAATGCTCAATGCCAATTTTTTGATCAAATCCGATTTTTTTTTGTCTGGTTGTTCACACTACAAATAAAATGTGACAGCAAACGTGCTCTAGTGTGAATGGTTCAAGGCCCTCAAAGCGGCCCACATTCGCAAAAGATGACGTCACACATGACGCGCACTGTTTGCGGAAGTATAAATGGCGGCTACCGAGCTAGTAGGTGTTGTTGCAGCAGTCTATCAATTTCTGCACAGTCGATTCAGTCACAATTCAGTAACCAACAGAATTTTGACAAATTAGTTAGAGAAAGAAGGACACTGTGAAAAAAAGAGAGCCCGTGTTTTAACAATGGCCTTGTTTGGAGTAGTGGCTGCTACCTCCGTGCAGAGGTATATATGGACACGGAGTCGGAACCAAGAGTGGTGGGATTGGGATGTGAGAGGCTTCACTGACTGTCCATTGACTCGCTCCGTCTCTGGCGCTGATAATTGGCGACCGTTCAAACAGCAGTCACTTTCTAAAACATCGGATATGTATCGGATTTAGTACCACATACGAAAGTGACCCAGATCAGATTTGAAAATATCTGATTTGTGCCGTTCACACTGTCATGCCATGAACGGATATGGGTCGCATAGGGTCAAAAAAGTCGGATTTGATGCGCTTTCGCCTGCAGTGCCTTAGACTTGGAATACACCGATTTTCCACTGGTGCATCCATCCGTGCAATTCATATTCACTGCTTTATTCTTGACTTCTATGTTTTATTATTCTAACAATTCAGTGCTTCATTGTGTCTGATGCTTTTATCCATCATCAGATACGTGTACCAGCCTAAATTGTATGTGGCTTTAGTGCTAAGCAGTGGTTTGTCTCATATCTATCTAACAGACTCCAGTTTGTTCATGTAAATGGAGAGTCCTCTTCACACACTAAGGTTAATTATGGAGTTCCACAGGGTTCAGTGCTAGGACCAATTCTGTTTACATTATACATGCAGTATCATCAGAAGACATAGTACACAATTTCACAGCTTTGCAGATGACACCCAGCTCTATCTGTCCATGAAGCCAGAAAACACACACCAATTAGTTAAACTGCAGGAATGTCTTAAAGACACAGAGACCTAGATGACCTTGAATTTTCTGCTTCTAAATTCAGATAAAACTGAGGTTATTGTGCAGAAAATCGTTTAAACATGGTTTAAAACCAGATACTTAGTCTGGATGGCATTACCTTGGCCTCCAGTAACACTGTGATGACCCTAGGAGTCATTTTTCACCAGGATGTGTCCTTCAATGCAAAATATTAATTCGATTTCAATTCATTCAATTTTATTCATACAGCACCAAAGCACAACAAAAGCCACCTCAAGGTGCTTTATATTGTTAGTTAAAGACCCTACAATAATACATACAGAGAAAAACCCAACAATCATATGACCCCCTATGAGCACTTTGGCGACAGTGGGAAGGAAAAACTCCCTTTTAACAGGAAGAAACCTCCGGCAGAACCAGGCTCAGGGAGGGGCGGGGCCATCTGCTGCAACCGGTTGGGGTGAGAGAAGGAAGACAGGATAAAAGACATGCTGTGGAAGAAAGCCAGAGATTAATAACAAGTATGATTCAATCCAGAGAAGTCAATTAACACATAATGAGTGAGAAAGGTGACTGAAGAAGAAATACTCAGTGCATCATGGGAATCCCCCAGCAGCCTACGTCTATTGCAGCATAACTAAGGGAGGATTCAGGGTCACCTGATCCAGCCCTAACTATATGGTTTAGCAAAAAGGAAAGTCTTAATCTTAAAAGTAGAGATAGCGTCTGACTCCCAAATCCAAACTGGAAGCTGGTTCCACAGAAGGTTTCTCCCTGTTGAAAGGGAGTTTCTCCTTCCCAATGTTGCCAAAGTGCTTGCTCATAGGGGGTCATATGATTGTTGGGTTTTTCTCTGTATGCATCATTGTAGGGTCTACCTTGCAATATAAAGCACCTTGAGGCGACTGTTGTTGTGATTTGGCGCTGTATAAATAAAATAAAATTGAATTGAATTAAACATGTTATGTGCTAAAAACATCATATTCGAGTCACCCTGAGAGTGGCGCAAAAAGTGAATCAGTCCACAGAGACTTCCATGTCAAGATGCCAAAATGCATCTTGCAGTTGAACCTTTCACACACTTTTGACATCAAAAAACCAAGATGGTGATGGTCAAAACCCTCATGTTGAGACTTTGGAATAGGGAGTCCAGAAACCGGTGGTGATGTGTAATGGTTGCTATTTATCTCTTATATACAGTCTGTGCTGTAGACTCTTGCAGTTTTTACTTTCTTCTTGGATTAAAGAACATATGTCATGGTCCCTGTGTCTATCCGGCCGGCTCACTCTTGGCCACGTTGTTATTGTTTTCCTCTCTCTATCTTTCTCGCTCTCTCCTCATTCTCCTGTCTGCCTGGGTGGAGCATATTGTGGACTCCTGTCATCGGCCCACGCACCTGGCCTGATTATCCACCTGCTGTTGCTCATTGACCCAGTTTTCCTGCCACTACTTAAGGCAGTGGCTCAGAGCTTCTCATCCCTGGATTGTTGAGCTATCCGAGTTTGTGTTTCTGGCATATTCCTAGTTCTCCTCCTTGTGTATGCTTACTATTTTTCTGACCCAGTGTCTCCTGTACATAGATTCCCTGGACCTGTCCCTTAACCTTCCTGGATACCTGTTTGGAGTGTGACGGAGCGTGAGTGGCTGAAGAGGACCAAGAATGTGGACTGTTTCCCCCTCTTCCTTCACTGGGGCCCTGGACCCTTTGCCCTGCACCTTGCATAAATATTCCACTGTGGACTGAAAATATATTTGTGAACTCTCTTTCAAAAGTCCGAGTCTGCACCAGGATCCACTCCGGACTCTAAAGTTATGTTTAAAGTTAACTTTAAACACAAAATTAACTTTAAACATAACTTTAGATCATGTCATTACCATTCTTGAGTGTAACATTTTCCAAACTAATGTGTTACTGGTTTCATATTATGACCCAAGGAGTGTTCCATTTTAAAACAGAACCTTTTAAATTAGACAGAGAAACAGTAACAAACTAAATGGAGGTAGTACACGCAAACTTGAATATAGATTTTAGATTGGATGGTGGGGTGGGTGCAGTTTTCTCTGTGGTGGGGTTGGGTGGACTGTCCCGGGCTCTGTGGGGCTGGGCGGCACAGCTGCACTGGGCCCCGGTCTGGATGGGCCTGGGCCCCCTTTCCCTGGCGGGTCGCGGAGTATGGGGGTGCCTACTGGGGTCAGTGGGGGAGCTGGCCCCAGGGAGGGGTCACTTGCCCCTCCCTTCCTTCCCTCCCCATCTCCAGCTGCCTCCCTCTTCCCGCTCCACCACAACCACCCACACATGCAGGGCCTTGGAGTAGGGGTATGTCACCAGGGTGCAGAGGAGGCTACCCCCCCCCCCCCCCCGTCCCCTTCTGGCTGCCTCTGCCTCAATTTTATCCCACAACTTAGACATTCACATTACTCACACTCTCATTACACATACATATAGGATCTTGGGGGTGGGCACGCTACACGGATTCCAAAAGACCATCAGGGTGTACACCCCAACCCTGGCGTCGTTGCCCACCCCTCAATTTTAAATACACGTAGACACTGAGGGCTAGCAGGAGGGGCTATGCGCTTACCTGCTGCTCTCTAGCAGGTAGCTCCATGCCCTCCTGGGTTTTAAAGGCACCTTAGAACACATGAATCGACACTACATATGAGCGGGTGGAGGGAGGTTTGGAGTCTTCTCTCACCCCCGTTCTCTGCGGCCTGCTGGAGCGGGGGGGCTAGGAGGAGTTGGCCGTCCGACTGCGGTCTGGAGTGTGGGGTCTCCCTGCTGCTGCGGAGTTGGGGCGGTCTGCTTCTCCCCACCGCAGGGAAAAGGGTAACACCACCTGGGTCTGGGTGCAGTTCCCCCCTCCAGGGGCAAGGGTACCTAGACCCGGTTCGTAGAGTACGCTTGGGGAGTGTGATCGTGTGTACAGCGTCTCTATGTCTGTCTCCACGTTGGTTGAGTGTGGAGTAAGTGCATATGAGAGCATGAGGGTGGGAATGGATGTTTGTATCTGTGTGTGCCTGTATGTCTGTGTCTATATGTCAGGTTGGGTATCAGACGCCACCTCTCTGGGGACATCTCAGGCCCTCCAAGGTTTGGAGGTCTATCTCCCCCCACCACCACTCCCCCTGCCAGTGGCGGACTCCCTCAGACATCGGTGCATTGGTGGTTCTTTGTGTCTGGGGATGGGCGTCCAGGTACACACCGGCTCACTCCTTGGCGGCCGCTTATCGGGGCCTGGAGCCTGGGGCTCGCTCGGGCCACTTCGGAGGTGGGGTGCCCCCGGCCTCTCGGCCTGGGGCTCGGTCACTCAGGCACAGCTGGCTGCCGGCGGAGCTCACGGGCGCGTCACTGCAACCCCCCCTGGCTTCTGCTCCGCGGCTGCTGAGTGAGCCCTCATCTGGGACTCTCCTCAGCTCTTTCTGGGACAGTGGCGCGGCTGCCCCTCTGTTGGTCTTCCTTGGTCTCTTGTGTTCTGGGGGCCTCTGGATGTCTGGAGTTTTGATCTCCTCCATACCTGCTTCATGCCCTGGAGGACGGGGCAGTGGCTCCCCCACACCCTCTAGCAGATCATTACATGAAGGAACCTTTTGAAAAAAACAAGCGCGTCCATGCTCACAGGTGTACACACAGGTGATCACACCCACAAACTACACCCTTTTTGGCTCCTACCTCAAAGCACACTGTGTTCTGTTGATCTTATGTGCTGCACAATAATGTTTAATATTTAGTATTTACTGTCATATTCCCATATATCATTGTGATGTTGTTTATTCTATTACTCTTGTTCTCTTCTGCTTGTTTTCTTTTTTCTTTCTCAACAGGTGATCCAGGTGATCCATATATGCATTTTTTTTCTCTTTTTTTTTTCTGCCCATTCTGTTGGTTTTTGTTTTTTGCCGTTCTCCCCCGTCCCTCTTCTCAGCTGTTTCTTTCCCTCTTTCTTTTTCCCCTTCTTTCCCCCAGTCAAGTCTGTCCCGTATTCAGCAAGTGAAAATAAAATAAACAATAAAAGGTGAATCAAATGGACCATTACGGCAAGGCTGGGATGGTCAATTTGGTAAAGTAAATCCGTTGGGCATCTTTCCTCGCCTTTAGACAATAATTCTGATGGCAAAAGAGCCAAACGGGACAGGCAAAAAAAGAAAAAAAGAATATAGATTTTAACCATGATTTGAGATCATGCCCCAGTTTGAATTTCAATTTCAATGCTAATTTCCAAACCATCTGAAGCTGACAAAACAAGCACACATATCATTTGCAGTTATTCACAGGCTATGACGTTGCCAATAAATGCTTCACCTGGCAGCCTGCCCAGGGCGTGCCCAAATGATGAAGTTACAGAAACCTGATAGGCCCTAGAGTCAGGTTCATGTTATGAGAGAGAAGACAAATATGCTCAAAGTGCATTTTCTTAAATTTATTAAGCAGTTAAAGGTTCAAGTTAAAAACGAACAAAAGAGCACCACGCCCAGGCAGTAAACACTTTTATTGCAGGTCACAGAAACAGAATCTTAACATGATTAGTTGCAACAGCTGAGGGTGGTCTTAGGTCCGATATCTGGCTCGTGTTTCATCTTATGCACCTTCTTGACATCCTCCTGTAGTAGATGACTCTTCCCTCTTCACCATGGCAACCATCTGTAGGTTGGTGTACGGCCTGCAGAGGTAGAGAAGGGGGCAAATAGAGGAATCCCTAACACCAGAATTTTTTATATCCCTGTTTTTCTCTTGCAGAGTCAGCCTTAACCTCCTGGGACCCGAACTCTTCCACAGCATGCATTTTTAATTTCTCTTTGATATTTGGGCATATTGGGGCCCAATGAATGTAAAAACAAAGAATTACCAGATTTTTTGTTTTATCTTATTTTTGTTTTTAAGAAAAATAAGAGCCACATATGAGGATATTCGTTTAAAATTTTGTTAGAACAGTAGTAGTATAATGTCCTCGTAAGTGGACATCAGGCCCTTGTAGAGCAAAATTGAGTATTTTGGTCTAAATAACCCAAAATGTGATGTCCACATATGTGGACGCCAGGTCCTAGGAGGTTAAAGTTTACAAGTTATATAGCCTTAAAGATAAAAATGAATTCTAGCGACGTTGTTTTTAAATGATCAAACTTTTTTTTCCCCTTTGTCCGATAATTGGACACAACACACAGACATGTGTACATAGATATAAAAATAATATTTTCAAATGGTGAGCACTGTACCTTATTGGAAAAAATTAATAGAAACCAACACAAAACAGGTTAGTGTCTGATATTAATGCAAAATGAAGCAAAATGAAGCAGCCAGGGCTTTTCAACGTATTTTATAAAGATAAAACTATGCTTTTGCACCACAGATGAGCTATCATTCAAAACTGCTTTCTTTCTCCGCAAAACTTTGCATGCTTTACTTTGTAACTCACCTTGAGAATGTCTTCTTGTAAACACAGCTACAGCTCTACAGTAGACTAATTAGAGCAGTCTTTGAATGGAATTAAGGTATTTCGTCCTCAGATACTTCTATCGTGAGCATGCCCATTAGAGGTAATTGGATTATTTCTACTCTGTTTATCTCTTAATTCTCCACATCTGTAGTTTAAGGAGGTTGGGGTAGCCTGGAAAAAGGAGAAGCACCAGGGGAGCATTCCCACAGTGGGATTTCATCCCTTCCCGTCGGTCTCCAGGGAACGAAGCCTGAACATGTGATATTAGAACCTAGACGAGGGAAGACAAGGGCTTATCCATCCTCCATTACACACCGCTAAGGAGGGACAACTTCATGCTTTAATGTGACTGTTTGATCCTTGTGACACAACGCACACGGTACCAGACACGATTACCTTCCAATCTAACCAGAAATTTTAATTTGTGGCAGCAGATGAGTACACAGTACAAGCCCATTGATTTTTCTCAGAATTACATCAATGTGACAAGCTAAAAGTGGAAAAGAAAATCTGTCATTTTATTTTTTTCTTTCTGATGCATATGTTTAGGCGGCAGACCTGATGGAAGAGAAAATTAGCTTTCTCTTTCTTCTCTCTTCCTCATGAGTTGGATTTTTGTGTACCTACGGCTTCACGAGGGTGAAAAGTAAACCCCTCGAACCATGTAATCTGGTCACGCTACCTGACTTTCTTTCCCACTGCGGAGAAAACTGTGAAGCAAGACCTTGGCTTGCAAATAAATTTCTCTGCAAAAAAAGGATCAGTGCACTCCGCAAGAGTGACATTCACCTCTCCTTCTTCTTTGCCTCCCCACTATTTGATTTCAATACTGCTTATACATTCTTTGTCTCTCATTAGTTGATAATTTCTCCAGAGCTTCAATGCCGCTGATTAATTATGCATTGTGCGACCTACATTTTTTTTTCTTGCTGGGATTGTTTCTTTCTATTTGAAGCCTGCAAAAATAATTATACTCTAAAATCTGTTCTTACATTAAAATCAATCCTGGGTGTTATGTGCTGAGAGACTGTAGCAGCAGCTGCAGCAGCAGGAGCAGCACTGCCAGAAGGAAAAAACGAGCTTCCGGGCTCGCTGCAAATTCCCTACACAACTTACACACAACAGGACTTTTTACACAATTGTGACATAAACAGTAGTCAGTCTGCCACCCTCTCCAAACCCCCCTTTACCCCACTGTCGCTGCCTCTTCCTTCCATAAAATTCATTATTTAGCTTGATGTCATTGTCACTTCTGTGCACATCACAGTCTGCTCCGTTGACCTTTTTCTGACAGATATAAGGCTGTGCGATTTCTGTGTGCTGTTGCTGATCTGCCCATTTATAATAGTGAAATAAAGGAGATTGCAAGGTTATACACATTTCAAGAGCAACAAAGAAGCGCGGGAGAGGCTGCTTACATCTGCTACATACTTCGCTTTCAACCTTGGCAGACCTTGAAGTGCTATGCCTGCATGACTGGCAGCTAGAAAATAGTCTTTGGTTTGGGATGACAATCTCAAAGAGATGTGGAAGTGGGTGGCATTTGTTCTCCAAGATACTTTTTTTTGCATAGCAATGTAAAGCCTTGAGTGTCGCAATAAAAGTGCAGGACACATATTGTTTCTTCAAGGGAAAATCGAATTCCATTTTTATGGAGTTTTTTAAATTTACGACAAGGAAAAATAAAGCGGTTATTTTAATTAATATCACAGTATGAGCACAGATTCACCAGGCACCTCAGTGAGAAAGCGCTCAACCCTACGCTGTACAGCCATTCTCGCTTATTATGAATGGCATCTTCACCGCTTCACGAGTCAACTGATTGTATGAATTACAGTCTCTGGAGTAATAAATTCATTTGCATTGCCCTGGTTTACACAGCTGAGAAGAGGGGCATCTATTTTCTCCCTTTGTCTCTGTTGCAGCAGCGATCTGCCTAAGCATTTGCCAGGTCTGTCCTGCGGCGACCACATCTGGCCCCTTCCTCGCTCTGTACTAATTTGGCACCTGTGTAAAGTTACTTTTAAAAATAGCTTTAGATCATGTCATTATGATTCTTGGGTGTGACATGTTCCAATCCAATGTGTTACTGTAATCACATTATATTTTTCACTGCCGGAGTAATATAACAGGTTAGTGTTCTAAATTCAGTAATTACAATACAGCTACAAACATGCATTTCTTCAATTATTTGCACACTGGGTGTCTGGCAAGGAAAAATGAGTCAAACGAACTTGCTTTTTCAGACTTGCACTAAGTTGATTTCAGTTGGTGTGTGGGAGAACGAAAATGGCAGAGCAGTCTACAACTTTTCAGGTGTGTTGATATGGGCATTACTTTTAATTTTATTCTACAAAAAGATGACAAGCCAACGGTAAAGTGCAAACTGGATCCTGCATAGAACTTCAGCTCTTTGCAAACATCTGTGCAGCCAGCATGCTAATGCTAAGCTAGCCAAGAACCCAGAGAGATTGTAAAGCCGATTGCATGCTGACCCTAGCCCAGCAGCCAGAGCCAGATCTTCAAGAGATAACAAACTGATGAGCAGTCAGGCTGCAGCCTTATTTTCTACCTGTTCATGTTTCTAAAGTTTAATCACTGTAGTGATAACTTTGAAGTCTCTTTGAAATGTTTTTTTTAAAAAAGAAAAATCATTTTGTTAATATGTAAAAACTAAAAGAAAGATCATTTTTCTGTGAATAGGCCCATATGGAAAAGAAATAGTAAAAATTTCCGAAAGACTTGCATAAGATGTGGCCTACTTCATATAGTGAATCATATAAGGCCTATATGATTTACTCATGAAAGTGGCCACTTTCTCATTACTTTCATATATTGTTTTAGTAAGTATCCAAAACATACAAGTTTCATTTATATAATTTTCTTTTAAAGCATACACTCTTGTATGCTTTTCATACAAGTTTCACACAAGACAGATACAAACTTTATAAGATTTATATATATATATCTTTTCCATATAGGGGATTTGTGTTGGTGTGTTGAACTGTAGCCTCAGGTTTATATTGTTAACTGGAAATTATATGACATTGTGTTTCAGGTGTAGTTTGGTAAGAAATTACTTTCTTTGGTGAATAATTAAACAACGCACTGCATTACTTTTAAGAAGAGTAATGAGTAATGTGTTATACATTACTTTTCTTTTTGGAATAACGAAACCAAAACTAATGATTACTGCCATTTTAAAGTAATCTGTTACTCTATAAAGTCACCTACTATCTAGTTAACTTTTGTGTTGCCAAAAATAAAAACCTTTTGCAATTAGCTTGCTAACTTTAGAGTCAGGAGGTGTGGACTCTAGGGTTGTACCAGTAGTTATAATATAATATCAAAGTTAATAATGATAGGTTCCCAATCAAGGCAATCTAATTTCCCCACTGATGTGTTATATTAATATTCTCTTTGTGCTGAGATTCAAAACAAATTACTTCTCCAAAGTCACAGTTTCATATTACACTTCCATTTATAACCCATACAAACATGTCTGGTTGTGTTTATTGGGGGAAATTGGGGTTTTTCAAAGAATCGTTCTGTTTTAAAGTCAAGTTCATGTCTGGGCTTTTGCTCACAGTTTAACTGAAGTTAATGTGTGTGTGTGTGTGTGTGTGTGGAGTGACTACATGATTACATCATCATAAAGTGAGAGAAAACAGGAGGTTATTTCTGACTACCTGATTGATTTTTGAGTCAGGGCTTAATGTGACGGCATCTGCCGAGACACTGGTTTCTCTCATCTCCTTTGCTTTTTCCATCAGGCAATTTTTGTTGATGAAAACCTCATAGATAATTTGGGATCCTTCTGGGGAAAACCTGGTCTTATTAGGAGAGATGGCATCCACCCCACTTTAGATGGAACAGCTCTCAATTCCAGAAATCTGGCCAAATTTATTAAACCCCCCAAAATGTGAGTATCCAGAGTTAGGATGAGGAAGCAGACTCTCTGCAGCTTCTGTCCTCCTGTCATCCCCATAGACATTGTGTCTGCTCTTGTATCATCAAAAGACAAGCCCCCCAAAAGTATACAAATTAACAAAGAAAGACTGATATAACACCTTCAACTTCACCTGAGAATAAATCAATTAAATGTGGACCTTCTACTGATATTCCTTCTCCTCAAATACAAAATCTTGAATACTGAGGCAATATCTTAAAGACCTCATAGTATCTTATGAACACTTCACTCTCAGGCTACGTCCACACGTACCCGGGTATTTTTGAAAACGCAGATTTTTCTTTGCGTTTGCGCCTTTCGTCCACACGTAAACGGTGTTTTCGGTCACTGAAAACAGAGATTTATAAAAACTCCTGCCAGGGTGGATATTTTCAAAAACTCAGTTTTTGCGTTTACGTGTGGACGAGGTAAACGGAGAAAACGCAGTATCAAAGGTGTGCGCATTTTTTGACGTCACACTGTGCGCCACGTTATTGTTTCGGTGAAATGAATTTCTACAATTGCGGACGTAGACAAAATACTGTTACTGTTAATTTTTCTCTCTGCAGTGTTTAAATGCTTACATATACACACACAGTTACTGTCCCTCCACACATACGACTCAGTTCTGCTTCTGTGCGCCATCTTTGTTTACTCTTTCCCACCCAGGCTTATTGACTTCTGATTGGCCAACATTTCTACACGGATAGGAATATAGCGCCACCTGCTGCTTTGGCATGTTCCTAGCAGAGTTTTCCTTCGTTTTTGGCTTTTATGTGTGGACGGGATTTTTTTTATAAACGAAAATCTTTGTTTACAAAAATACACATGTACGTGTGGATGTAGCCTCAGACTGCAGGCTTAATGGTGGAGTTTTCTCAGTCTCTGTCTGTACTTGTATTAGTTCTTTCCCTGATTTGTTTTTCTTCCATCCTCTCTTGTCAGGTCTCCTTATATTAAATTGTGTCCCTGTTTAGTTATTGTACTTCACTTCCTGCTTTATTTTGTCAGTTATTTGTTCCTTGTGCCTTGCTTTTAGTTTTACTTCCCCTTTCTTGTCTTCTGATTTAATTCAGCTGTGGTTTGTCCCAGGTGTCTCCACTTTGCGCTAATCACCTTTCTGTGTATGAATAGTTGCTGTCTCTGTTTTTAATGGACCAATGGACATTTATTTATTTATTTTTAAAATCAAGTTCTCCCTCATAAGTCCACATTTGGGTCCTTTTTCATACAATCCTTGATAGAAGGCTCTGACAACAACATAAACCAAGCAGACTCTGGGTTTGTTTTGGAAGAGCAGCTGAGGTGTTTCAAGTTAACTCTCATTTTTCTGTATGGGGAGTTGTTCAAATTTTTTCTCCATTCCCATCACAATCCACTTGTTGCCATTACATTTAGCTAATTCTTCTCTCTTGGAGCAGCAGCCCAGCACTCAAGCCACATCACCAGGAGTCAGCAAGAGAAGCCAAGGCTCACAGCGGTGGATTCATGAATGTGAGCCTGGAGTCACAATTACCTCAGCTTTCATCCTTCTTGCTGTCTGAGTGTCTTCTTGCAGTGCTGCCCAGCTTTCCAGCCGCTTCCCTGGCTAGGCTGTGGGCAGAGGACTATAAGCCTGTAGCTGTTGCTCTGGCTGGTCTCTCATCCAAAAGGATGAGCCTTTGTCTCTTTTTCCCAGCCAGAGCCAGCTTCTTTGCCCATGTTTGCTAATTCCTGTGGCTCTGAAAATATCTCCAGTGCTGGTAAATTGTAATAGTGAGTTGGCCAGTAATAATGGCACCATTAAGACTGAATTTTCTTTTTCTGAGCCTGATAGTATAGAAAATGAGTTTTTTAATGCTGAGCATCCTGAGTTCGAGCTAGAGCTCCTAGAGCTCCAGCTATCAGAGGAGACTGCTCTGCTGAGCAGTCCCAGCTTTTAGAGCTACCTGAATATCCTGCACCACTGAGAATCCTGGATATTCAAGACAGACAAAATCAGAACCTACAGAACCTGCAGAGACCCAGGCAGTGGATCTTGTGCCGCCTAAGGCTGAACCAATGGACTGTACGTTTCTATCAAGTTCAAAGGTCTCAGCCTCATCTTGGCCAAGTGTCATTCTTCCAGAAGGGTTCCACCTCCTCCCTCATCAATAACCCCCAGCCAAACTAGAATTGCCCTATTGCCTCTGCTGACACTGGCCTCCAGGGGGTCTTCTTTGTCTCTGACGTTCATCATCTCATTCACCACTGCTGGCTGCATATTAGGTGGAAGGTGCCTCAGAAATTCGAATTATTAAACTCTCTCTCTCTCTCTCTCTCTCCCATAATGTGTCTCTTGTCTTCTCTCTTTTTTCTGTCTTCTCTTTCCCTTTATTTCAAAAAGGTTGGAACAGATGGACTCTGTTTACTGAACACTTTACACTTTTTACACAGAAAAAAACAAACTGGATGAGTTGGTTAAACTATAGGTCTTGAGTTTAAAAGTTAAACTCAGCCAGCAAATGTCATGACTTAATGTTATAGCTGGTCAGCTGATATCCAGCCATTTAATGATTGGCTAAAGTCAGTATTATGTAAGTGTAAAATATGTCTGGAAGTGGAAAATTAACGCCAAGTAAGTGTGTTTCTCTTTCACCTGTGTGCTTTCGTTGTGGCACACATTTTTACGTTACACACAGTGGATAGCGCTGCCATAATGGTATGTTCCTCCGGTGCCTGGCAGTGATACAATCAGTCATTGCCAATGCCAAATGAGGTACATTTACCTCTGCAATTTCATTAAGTTTAGAATGACTAAAAGAATAACACTTTTTTTTTTTTGCATTGAATGACATAGTGCAAAAATACACTAACAAAGTATAAGGTGGCAGATATTTTTAGGTTTTCTGAGGTAGTGCTGGACCATAAAGCAGGGCGATATGACCAAAAATATTTATCACAATATGCATTTGAAAATTTGCGATAACGATATAACTGACGATGTAATTGACACTAGACAAAATACTTTACAACTCCACAACTTTATTAGTGCAAAAAAAACCCCATCAATGTATTTTCACTTAAACAAGCAGCTGTTTTTTATGTGCATTAAAGTTATATAAAAATTTAACAGTGCAAATGCAAATTCCTTGCTGATAGTTTGACCAAAAGGCATTTCCAGTGGAAATTGGCCAACATATCCTGAGGATAACCATGTATAATATCCACAAAACTTAAAGAGGTGTTACACACACAATACGGTAATATTATGTTGAAGCACAGTACGTATCACTCCGCGAGGCTCCTGCCTACGGTAGCCATAATGCTCCGACAATCCATCAAGTGGTGCGGCTTCGTAGCTCAGCAAAGTCGTACTAAAACATTTGACAGATTTTCGAGCGCCATGTACATACAACCGTTTCGAGGTCAGTAAACACAACCAGAATTCATACATAAGGCACACGGGATTATAAGGGGCTCTGTCGACTTTCAGAAAAATCAAAGGATTGATTTTAAGTGTGACGTATTTTCCAAACAACACGGTAATAACGACGGCCCGCTAGCATGCGCTACCAAAAATAGTGCTTTGTTGTGTATCTGACAGACGAAAGCCATGTGCATATGAAAAAAAGGCACTGCGCATGCGCGTTTTACCCATATTCTATCGCGATATTTCATTTTCTTATCGTTGCCCAATATTATACTGGTATTACCATGAACGGTATGATATGACCCAGCCCTACTGGACCATACTGTAGTTTGTTGCTGATCAAAAAGAGTTGATAAGCTAGACTGCCTGTTTGGTTGCTAGAAGACTTTTGTTAGCTTCAATCTGAGAAACAACACTTTTTAGACACAAATCAATATGTTCTGCAGTTAAATTAACACTGCCTATTAACATTACACATGGCTAGGACTGATGACATTTTCCCCTAGCTCCAACAATAATGTATGTAGTAGCCACTACCCTAACAGTTGGCTTCCATTTTTAGTATCACTTTTTTGATAAACCTACTCTGTGCTGACTTTAGCTAACTGAGATAACCTTGACATCTGCTCAGTGCCACTCTTGAATAATGCTTGCTTCTTCTCTGTAGCAAGGTGAATTTTCCGACAAGTATTGTTTTGTATTATCCTTTTATACTGTTAAACAAAATAAAAAATTCTGGCTTGTGGAAAGAGCAAGAAGCTCGTACAATGCTAATCTCTTGCTTTGTCCAACATAAATGCCAACAAAGGTTTATAGGGCTGGGTAGGGATAGAAAGACATCACCAGGAAGCTCTGACAATAAACTTCAGCAAGCAAGGCAACAATTAATATGATCCACCCACTTTGAATGCTGACCACCATTGTCTGTAAAAATAACATGCAATCTGTGGGTTCATGGTTCAGTATTTTTACACACACAAAGTCATGTTCACTGAAAAACAACGAGCTGGTTAAATGTTCTAAATGCTAACCATTGTGTTTTTCTGCAGGATAGGGACTGGTTGTGAGGCTAGTCAGTGAGCCTCACAACCAGTGTTGTGGAGCTGTACTAGGTGCTTCTTTAAAACAGTAATTGGCCTGCATTTGTATAGCACTTTACTCAGTCCCTAAGGACCCCAAAGCACTTTACACTACATTCAGTCATAGGTGACAGCAAGCTACATTGTAGCCACAGCTGCCCTGGGGCGCACTGACAGAGGCGAGGCTGCCGGACACTGGCGCCACCAGGCCCTCTGACCACCACCAGTAGGCAAACACGGGGTTAGTATCTTGCCCAAGGATATTTGGCATGCAGCCAGGAGGCAGCCTGGGATCGAACCACCGACCTTCTGGTTAGTGACTGACCTGCTCTGCCACCTGAGCTACGGCCACCCAGTATGTGAAGTAGCACTTCTTAGCAACTGACAGAAACTTGAAATCACCCAGTTTATATTATTTATATACTTATTTGACAAAGTTACCTCAATTTCAGGTCTCATAGGTGGAAGGTGCGGACGTATTTTACCTCCACAAACAGCTGAGACGTGGTTTGCGATACATGTGGCAAAAAAGTGAGGTGTTGCCACAACACCACTGACCTTGTCAAACACCTCAGAGTAAACCATATCACAGAATATGACGAGCGTATGTTGAGGCGAACTGAAGAGGAGGAGAGGGACAGGTGCTGCTAGGGCGAGGCAGACGTCTCTCACTGAGTCCTTTAGTGCTGCAGGCAGGCAAGTTGTTCAAATAGCGCACAACTTCAATTTTTTTATTTCTATATGATGAACCCTGCATTATTAAGTGATAAGAACAAGTAATCTGATGGCCTGTAATCATTATGACGCTATAATTTGAGATACAATAATTAAAATACGTTTTTGTGCAAAGTATTGGTATCGGATCAGTATCGTCGATACCACCCTGAATTTTACTTGGTATCAGATCGGAAAGGAAATCAGTGGTATCGCACATCACTAGTGCACGTATTACCCAGAGAATGTAACAACCTAAACAGTCCCAACATAAACAGTGACAAGTAGGAACCAAAATTACCCTGGACAAAGAGTTGTACTATAATACATAACTCAAATGTTCTTGTACACATTATGAAAGTCATATAAAATCATGTTTTACATTAAGCTGTTGGCTGCTAATCAAGGTTGCAGGGGGACAGTTTAATAATAAACACAAATGAATATTCTAATGTACTCAGTTAAAATGATAAAGGTGTACTAACGAAGGGTGCAGCAACTAAAAAACTGATTTCTTGAATTGAAAAACAAATCCATTAGTTATTAGTTTCAACAAAGAGCACTCTAATGTCAAATGTCAGCACCCAGAGCTGACATTTGGCTACCGTGAGCCCTCACCACCCAGCCTCTCTCACCTTACCACCTGATAAAATCCCATTAGCCATAAAAACACTTGCTAAACAATGTGAAACCTAATCCTGTCTGAGTTCATCTGCGGCTTTCGCTGCATTTCTTTCCCATTTCTCGCTCCTGAAATGTGTTTCACAGATGGAGAGTGCCAAGGTGCATCACTAACTGTCTTTGAGTTTTAAGTCTGCAGTGATTCAGTGTCGGCAATGGAGTAAATGTATATCCGGAGGCACAGGTGAGCCAGACAATGAGAACTGTCAGCATGTCCAGTTTGATATATAGTGTTTGCCGGTGTGAATGAAATGTATAATTCCAGCTACGTATTAAGATGGGCAGACTCCATGCTTCCTGTAAATGAGATACTCTCACACAGACATATATTTATCTGCGTTTTATGGCACACAAGTGCATTTGGAAGTTCTAATGAAGAAATCCTTTCACAAGATGCTTCTAGATGTCGTAGAGAAATCGCTCTGCTTCATGTTTATTAATTATAGGGATATATCCCCAAGCTGGGAGGGGGGAAAAATACAATTTGCTGCACCACAGGACAAGAAATTCATCCTTGGGTGCTGTGGGTTCAGGCTTGTTTGTGGATTCAATGTGTGTATTCCATTTTTTTTTCTACAGAGAAAAAACTTGGAGGGAGGAGGATCTGAGATTCAATTTACGGGCAAGATGGAAAGCCAACACAGATGTCAGGAGTGAAAAATAGTTTCAGTTGACAAGTGAAAGAAGTTTGCAGTTTGGGGCTGGCAGATGTGTTTCTGTCCTTGGCACTGTGTTACAGCTGAAGAGCATGGCTGACATCCTGCAAACTTATTTACAGGTTTTTTCTTTTCTAACTTGAAAATCCTACAATACAACAGGTTGGAAAGACAAGAGGCATAATTGATGTGTAGTGTGTGTACAATTTATTTCACAGTCATCGTGATCAAAAGCAGCCGGTGCCATGTTGCTTCTCACTGCACTGTAAGACGACAAGTGTCCTACCTGTAACGCAACGTCTGTGACTGACGGAGCAGCTGTAATCCCTGCTCACACTCACCAACTGGAATTCACCAATATCCAAGGGTATTGCCTAACCAGAGCTTGTTCAGGATGGAGTGAATAGCCAGACTTTTTCATTTGGGAGGAAGCGAATAGCAGCGCATTTAGCCTGGGTGACTGTAGGGCAGGGAATATCAGTTGCTTGGCTGACCAACGTTTTTGGCACTTAATATCACAAACACTTGTACCATAATTTTGTTTACTAGTGTTGTCCCAAGAAAATAAAAATTATTTTGATCATCAGTGGAACCACAGCTTTTTTCACAGGTTGTTGACTTTTGTTTTGATGCATGTCCAATCATCCAGGTAAGTAAATCCCAAAAGGTTTATATTGTTGGGGAATCCTGCAGTCAGCTGAGACTGAGGAAGTCACTTGAATGAGCAACGAAACGTTTCTCCCACTGAAAAAGTTACATCCAGATGAACAGAATCAACCTTTTGGGGTTGTTGACTTTTATGTTTTATCTCTTAAATTTCAGAAGTTCAGTTTATCCGTGTTGATTTATAACAACATTTCTGTAAATGTCACAGCTATACTTGTACTGGTGCTTCAGTGGTACATTCAGTGCTACCTAGGAGATAATAGCATGCTTGTCTGCTTGGTAAGCAATACACACAACCTCTTAAAACTGTGTGACTGGTGAACAAGCAACAACCTTCAACAATGAAAAATTAAGCCAGCATGGAAGGGCCACAAACTGCAGTTCCTCAAGTATCCTCCTGAAGCTAGCTTAAAACACGAGTTCAACTCCACAGGGTCAAAATGTTACAATGTTCAACTTTACAAAAATAAACTGCATGCTTCCAACATCTTTACCACCAGTTTCAATTTGTAACTGCCAGCAACGTCCTCCAACCATTTGGCAACCCCGGTTTTTTCCCCCTAGTGTTGCGTGGTTGCTTTAAATGCTTTCCATAAATGAAACAAACATTGTTAAGCACACACCCCGTTCCCCCCTGCAAATGCTGTATTCTTCCCCGTCAGTGTTTGTTCATTTTCAGTTTCCTTTGTCATGCATCACTTTTAAAATCTCCCCTGTCTGGGTGGAGGTGTTTTATGTTTACCGGAGTTAATAACTCATTCGTTCACCTGAGAATACAATGGAGTGGCAGGAAGCGTCGGCACAAGCTGCATGTAATTCATAAAGATGAAGTAAGGAGAATGCCTTCTGAAGACAAAACCAACTACTGCGGCACTTTTTGAGGCACGCTATGGACACAGGTCATTTCATATCATTTCATGCTGAATCTCCCAGAAATATACTTTATGATATGCTTTGTAGCCATTTTGGAGTTAAGGCACTCCTCAGAATGTGAAAAGCTTGTGAAGAATCAATGAAAAATAGGCACAGGTGTAATATGAGTCTGGTTTTAATGGATCAGTGAATACCCATTCTTCTGTATGTATGACTTATTGTTGCTCTGTTCAAAATTCATCTTAGGAAAAGGTAATCCCTGCTATTGTGTTTGAGTAAACCTCGGGCCATATGGAGCTGCAGAACATGTTTATGCAGTTCTCATTGTGTGTGTAAGGGTACACTTGTACTGGTGCTTCAGTGGTACATTCAGTGCTAGTTAGGAAACAATAATATGCTGGTGTACTTGGTAAGCAATACACACAACCTCTTAAAACTGCGTGACTGCTGAACAAGCAACAACATTCGACAATGAAAAATTAAGCCAGCATGGAAAGGCCACAAACTGCAGTTTATGACTGCCATCCACTCTCTAGGCCTGTGTGACTGGGGACTTATGAATGCAGCTTGCTGACCAAGTAATCCACCTCCTCATTCATTTCTAGACACATTTGACTCCTGATAACCAACCTTGCAGAGAACACTAATGTTGATGTTTCAAAATGTAGAGTCCAGAATGATTGGGTGATGCCACAGTAGTTATTTCCATCTTTAATATAGTCTATGGTCTCAACTAACTTAGGAGAGAAGCTCTGCTGCATGTCTTTTACTGGAAGGTTTCGTATAATGTGGGGGAAATGAAGTTTGTGAATTAGTGTTTTCTAAATTAAAACAGTTAGATAAAAAAGGTAGTAACCCATCAAAAATACACCTCAAAAATGAGAAGAACTGCAGATCCATTTGACCTTTTGTGGAAACTTGAATTATTTTTTAAGGGTTAAAGACTTATCAGATTCATGTTGCTACTTTCCCACATACACATAATTCATGATGTCAAGTAAATCCTCATGCGCACACTTGGCAAGAAATCCTGTTGCACTGATACAGCAATCTATATTATTGGGCTTTGCCCTTCACTGTCTTAAGTGATGGAGTCACTATGTAGATGCCCCCATTCTGGCAAAGCAAGTCAGTGGATCATTTATCATCTATCATAGAGGACTTGGCTGGTATATAAGGTTATAAAAATGCAGCCAAACCAATGCAGTCCTAAATGGCTAAAGGAGGAAACGAACCATTTCATTTCATCAGAGCATTCGGGTTTTCAGAAAGCCTATAAGAAGCACTGGGACTGAGCCTAGTAATATTTTTTCTATAATGTGATCACGATGCTGTTTGATGCTCCTGGAGCTGTTTGATAGTCTTATGCTGACATGCTGTGCAGCTGTAACACTCTTCATAATTTCCAACTAACATGACAAATGCTTTCACTGAAGAGAAAGATTAGCTGCTTACCTCTGCTGGAGCAAATGTTCAATTAAACACTTCACAGTCTGGAGGATTTCACAATTTATTGTTTGAGAATTTGCCATAAGGACGATAATTTGCAACAGAGATGGCTGGATATTTTCTTCAGGTACTGCTGAGCTTTGGTAAAATGAAAGTGAGTGCAGTAGAAAACATGCTGCATTTTAAAGTCTATGCTAGTTATTTGTTCACATCTGTGCACAAAATACAGTGGGTGCAATTTTTCCCCCCTTTTTGACCACTGTGGAAACAAAAATGCTGACTGCGGTGAGAGATATTCGCCCTCTGGGTGAGAATATTTCCATGTCACATCAGGGTGAGCTTAATGAAAAATGAAGATCCAGCCCCAAAGTGGAAAGTCACCCTTAAAATGTTATCTGATAATGCAATTACTAATTCTAAGAGCAGAGTCATAAATATGACAGGACTGCTTTAAGAGTCTCTTGAGCCTGGAATTAAACTTGCTCTCTTAATAACCTGATGATTAACACATTCATAAAGTCTGGCTGCAGACTGCTCACAGCTACATGGCACACTCATAAATACTGATTTATGACTTGTGCCAGCCTCATCACAACTGAAATGATCATTTGTGATGGACCATGGAGCAGTGTGTCAAAACTGTTTGTGAAAGACTAAAGGTCTTCCTGTCACTTTATGTTTCCTGCAGAGAAACATGAGCTGAATTTTGTTTTTAAGTCGAGGGCTTCTCTCTGCTTCTGTGTCACCTGCTCCTCTTGTCGTCTTCCTGGTTGGTCTTTGTCTGATCAAAGAGTTGCTTCGTCTTTGCAGCTGTGCACGTGGGTGTGCTTTTCAGTGAAGAGAGACACATAAAGGCTTTAATCTTCATTAATGTATCCTAACAGAACATGAAACAGTCACTGGATTTAGGACGGTTTTTTAATTTAATTTTTATTTGGCATCCAAAGTAGACTGAATATTAAAAGGTGAGAGGAACAACTGTCATGGTCCTGGTGTCATTTTGACCCAGCGTTCTTAGTTTTCTTATGTTTTTGTATTTTGTTCTTTATTCATTCCATGGTTCCTAGGTTGTTCAGTTTAGTTTACTAGATTTCCCCTTGTGTCTGTACCCCGTGTCCCCCTCCACGTATCTGTGAGTCCCCATGCCTCGTTTCTTCTCCTCATGTTTTATTCCATGTCTTCCCCTCCTGTCTGCGCCTCTGTGTACTTCCTGTTTTACTTTGACAGTCTCTCGTCACTATACGTCATGTTGTTTGCACCTGCCCTGTCTCATTATGATTATCTGTGTCAGCTGTGTTCCCCGTGTGTTCCCATGTCCCTCGTTATCCTTCTGTGTATTTATGTCCACGTCTCCCTCAGTTCTTTGTCGCGTTCTCCCTCTTAGCTGTGTGACTTTCCCAGTGAGTTTAGTTTTCCCAGTTTAGCTTTGTACTGGTTTCTATAGAGCCTCTTTCCCGTTCTGTAAATAAAGTCCCCATTCTGGTGAGTTTGTGTTTGGGTCCAATTCCTGCCTGCACACAGCTGATTATGACAACAACACATAACCATAAAGGTGGAAAAGAATTCATACAGAAACTGAGAATTTTTTTAGCTTGCAAATATCACATATTTGATTTTTGTCCAAGCGATCTTCAGATTAATCACTTCTGACTGGAAAATGTTGAAACTCTGAATTTGTTCTTTTTCTGTGCAGCTGCTGATGTAACAGTCGCAGTGCTCCCGGCTTTGACCTTGCACCAAGTGTCTTTCAACTCCTCAGCTCTACAGTTATTTAAATCTTGGCTCTCTTTGCCTTCTCGTCCTTGGCAACCTTCACAGGAGCATAAAGTACAGACCGCACAGCATGCAATCGGAGTTGACTCCGAATCATTTCCCTGCATGTCCACCCTGAGTTTAAAATCGCTGAACTTGAAGTGCTGGATATTAGTCACAATTGTAAAGCACAGACTGTAAATAAAAGATTTCATGTTAGCATTTTTCATCACTGCCATGCTGGTGTTTTGGAGCCAGGAGAGTCATGATCTGTGGCTTTTGTGACGTTTTAAAGCGTTTCAGTTTAAATTTTTCGCTTCCTCTAGTGCTTAAAAGTTTAGATTCGTATATGTGGTAATTTTAGTTTTGGATTCCTGTTTGAGTTTATTTACTATTGTTACAAAGAACCTGATTTCTCTTGTTATTGTTTAGTCTTTGACTTCTGTCTTTACTACATGAATTTTGCTTTGTGATCCTATGCTTTGATTCACTGATGTTAGCAGAGGTGAGGCCTAGCAGACAGATAAAAGCTACACCTGCTGGTTTTACACACTGTACAATTGTTATAAAAGGGAAACTAATCCATAGAAGTCTAAACTTGATGTTAAAAAGTCCTACTGTTTATTTGCATGGCATAAAACTATTTCATACATTAACATGAGATTCATTATGTGCCTCGTGATCCCAAAAATCTGAGAACAGATTAATAAAAGTTAAAAAAAAATCCTACTTGAATGAGCTTTAGCCAGTCTCATTTGAAAGGAACTAGAGCTGTGCTGTGTTAATAAGTCTGGATCAAATTGGCACAATAAGCAGCAGACAGCAGACCATCACTAGTTTCTCTACAGTAAAATGGTATAGCATGGTATCGGTAGAATAAGTAAGTAAGTAAGTAAGTAAATAAAAGGGAGAGGGGGAGAAAAAAGCTAGCGTCTTATCATTTCAGCTAATATCATGTCTTGGTTGTACATATTCCCCGACTAATGCGACTAATAGAAAATTAATTACCACATTCTAATTTCCGTCTACTGAACCCGGAAACTTTGTAGTCCCCGGGCAGTTTGTGAAAGTCATTTGCTTTTCCTGACTGATAATAAAGTAATAAACTGTAGCAGCAAGAAAAATATCCTCAACTACAACAAAATCTACAACAACATAATCTTTTCAGCTCAGTTTTAATTAGAACACAGTTTGAGGCCCATATAAATGAAAAGTGCCCGCCATACATAAAATACCTATTGCTGCAGTAAATGAGTGCCCAACGTGAATGTTTGAATGTCTGCTTAGATAAAGCGACTGCGATTAGCCTCACTAGGAACTTTCAGTTAAATGAAATTAAATCAGGCACATTTTCAATCAGAGCAATAAAATCGGTGCCGTACGCACAGGTTGAATTAAACAAACACCTCCATACATCACAAATTCCCTCGATTGTTCACTTGATTGTTTCTTAATAAAACAGGAAGGAGGAGGCAGGAGAAGCCCCTCTAATTGTTTTCATGTCTTTCTCTTTTTTTTTCATTTCTGCCTGTCATCACCTTAACTACAAAAAGGAAAGAGAAAAAAGCAAACACAGTGATGACTTCCTGACTGCTACTTAATTAAACACATCCAGGGTTTAACCCAACACTTTAAATGGCAGTAGTTAGAGTTCCGGTGCTTTGTAATTCTCAGACAACTCTATCAGAGCTGCCTCAAACTATTTTAATTGGAAATTTAACTCTTCATACGCCAAAGGCTGTCCACCAGTTTATGTAGACATCATGCTTCTGTATCCTAAATGAACACTGCCTGCTTAGAATAGACGTAAACAAAGACTCCTTGATTAGCAGTGTTCATGTACTGTGAAATACTGTACACTCATGCTTTGAAGCCCCAGTTTGTGTGATGCTGCCTAAAAAAAAGTAAAAATATGAAAAAAAAATCTACGTGTATGTTTACAATATTTCATAACAATTAAGGGACTGAAGTGTAAAAGGTTTGTGTGTGTGTGTGTGTGTGTGTGTGTGAGCTAGTTTCTTTTGTAATTTCACTCATTCTTTATTAGCATTGTGGGTATAATTAGGATGTATTGAGACAGAGATCATGCGCTGGCAACAGATAAATAAATGTGGTTTATGTTGGAGTGAGAAAATGTGAAGCATTTCCTGGAGTCTCTTTTTCTGAACTATGCTCAATTGCACATACCCACTCCAGACACAAACTGCAACAACTGGGTGACATTTAGAAGGTAAATATCCTGTCAAATGTCATAAATCTTCCATCCAAGCTCATTTGTGAAATGTGAAAGATGATTAAAGATGTCAAATCTAAACTGAGAGAGAAAAAAAAAGAACATTCTAAATGCCATCACTGGAAACATTTTATAATTAATTGCCTACTCAGAGCACACAGAAAGGAAGGTTACAATTTAGTCTAAAAATATCTATAAAAGTGTAGGTGATGCTGTGAGCGTAACAAAGCTTGAGATGCGCTTAAAACAAGGGGGCTTTGTTGTTGTGTGCCACAACCACCACCAGGGAGCACTGGAAGCACTGAATATAACACTGTTTTTAATTTTATATTTTTATATTTTAACAGTTTTTTTTAAACTGCTAAAAGAATAATTCCCATTCTCTCAATAAAATACTCACTAGTCCAAATCAATTTGTCTTTTGGAAAACCTCAGGCTTTCTTTTTAATGAATATCAGGACAATTTGCAGAAATACATTTTTCATGTTGATTCACTTGCAATGCATAAGAGTAATAAAGGCAATGGTTAAAAACAAATGCAACATATACAGGTGTCCCAGTTCTTACACACAACAGCTCAAAGTTGTTTTTGTTGCTATGAAGGCAATGAAAACTAATATAAACCTATTCAGATTCTGAGGTTGAGTTGTGAGTTGAAGTTTAGAAATAATCTTGTTAGCAGAGGTGAAAAGCAAGAAATACGATTATCAAAACAAGGAATTTCAGATCAAATCTGAGTCATTATGATAGACCATATTTTTCATGTAATGAAATAAAGAAATGTATAGTCTGAAATTTATCTGCCTCATAGAGTGATTTAATCACTAATATCTCTCTTTCCATGTTTTCCTTCCACATTCATTAATTCATACAAATATATTGGATAAGATTTTCTAGCTAGTTATTATATTTACATGTAATATATATTACATTGATATCCTATATACAAATGTGAGCTGTGAAAGTGTAACACTACCATCTGCTTTTTTAATAAACACATACACAAAACAGTTAAACAGTGAAGAAGAAAGAAAAACCAAAATCATATTTCAGGTCATCTGATCTGTTTGTATATGGGGTAGAAAGTGGAGACATGTCTTTCCATACACGGGCGCACGCACACACACACGCACACACACACTCGCGCGCGCGCGCACACACACACGCACTTATAGACACTTGCCATGATGCTTCCACTGTCCTGACATTCCAAACCGACTTTCTGCTTCCTGCAGATTTGTTGACAATCATTACATTTTGAAATCATCCAAAGGATCTTTTAAATATCATCCATTTACAACATAATACACTGGATAGAAAAACCATATACCAGACTTTAGGAACGATTGAATGGTAAAATCACAAATACTGATTAATTACATTTAGATTTTGACTTAATGCGATACTGTATCACAAAACTGCACCTCAAGCAATTTGATCTGAAGTTAAATAAAGTTTCTTTTAGTCTTTCCCAAGACAAATTGTACTAGATTCAAACATCACTCACACTCTCTTATGAGTGGTGAAGGAATTCTCTTGGAACAAAAGCAACAAATACTATAAAACAACACATAAAACTGTATTACTGTCAAGTTTAACATTTACAAGTATCAAAAATAGAAGTATTTATTTTCCTGAAAAATGCTCCCCATCAGCATTACATTGATCAGTATTACTGCTGAGGATGTTTATGGTTCGAAAAAACCTTCATATTCAATAAAATCATAGGTTTTGCAGAGGCTGTGCTGTGAGGACCACAACAGCTTTTAATCAGCTCAGAAACACAAGTGTACATGTTGGTTTAAGGTTTGAATCTTTCAAGCTCAAATCGTCAAGTCCAAGTCTGTCCCAGGAAAACAACCAATTAAAGAAAGACTGGAGATGGGGAGCAGGGGGTGAGGGGAGGGTAACTTACTTGCTATCTTCGAGGTCAAAGACAACATGGTTAATGATGTCATCAGTTTTCAGAAAACGCTGAATATCTTCAAACACTTTCTGTCTGATAAACACACAAGCATAGTCAAGCGTCGAATATTCGAATCACAGTCCTTGAAATATGTTTAAAAAACCTATCCTCTATATTTACAGCAGCAGTAAATATCTGAGTCATTATTAAATACTTATTGCTCAAATACTTATATACCTCCTGCTGTGATCGCTATACTTCCTCTTTAGGCTGTAACATCAGTCAGTCATCTGTTCTTTTCTGCTCACAAAAGTTTTTGGTCAATTTATTCAGTCTGTTAGTGTCACCAGCTGTGATGGTATAATGGATAAAGCTGATCAAATACAAAAGCAATCCAGGAGGTTTAAACATTTCCCCTGCTGCCACCTCTTGCTGTGACTGGACATAGGTGTTTCACATCATTACACCAGGTTTCATTATATTACATGCTAATAGTTTGCTATTGTCCAGTATTAAAACCCTGTCATCACCTCTGTTGCTTTTCTGGAATAACGGATTTAGCTCTGAGCAGTAGGCCTATGATTAGTGCAATGTGAAGAAAAACCACTAGCAGACTTGTAAAACTTGACTTTAGAAATATTGCAAAATAAAAGGTATCAATTTTACCTTCAAACAAATGACAATAAGCAAGAAAAGTCAACATCATCAGGTGATAAAGACATGAAAAATAATAAATATAATAATAATAAAAAGAGAAGTAATAAAAGAAATTTTAATAAGTTTAGCTGCCATGTTGGCCCCTTAAACTGATTTCAAAACGATATTGACCAGGTTCCCATCTTTCAACATGAGTACCTGTTAGAACATACCATATTAGGAATACAGTTAGTGGTAAACATGTGGCCATCTGGAGTGAACGCTCTCCATTCTTTTCACTATAAAAATGCTTAGAGGTCTAACTTTCTAGGTACCTGTTACATGAACTACATTATTATTGCATGTATCTACCTCTGTATGTTGGGTTTGCGTGGGGCCATGGGTTGATGTCCTGGTGGTGGAAGATGACCCCAGAAATCAGGAAAGGCCAGGATGCTAAAATCTGGAATGGATTTGGTTTTGGAAGCTACAGCACAATATAGCTTGGGATCATGGTGCCGCTCCAGTAACCTGTCTATTATTGTATGATGATAAAATTCTTCTGTTCCATCTTCTTCATTATCTTGCTCATCTTCTCTCTGACATGGGGAGGCTTCTCCCCTAGAATTAAAAAGGAATGAGGTTAGACTCCTAAGATGAGAATTCAAAAGCAACAGCAAAGTCAGAAAGATTTAAATTCTTTCAGTGATGCGCCGAACACCAGAAACCAAACAAAACAAAACCAAATAAAAGTTAGGCTGACGGGACTAGGGTGATAGTACTGCTGGAAGAAGAATAACAATGTAGCCCATGAGGTAGAGCAGGTCCTCTACTAATTGGAAGGTTGGTCCCTGTCTGCTCCAGTCTACACCCCAAATATCCTCGCGCAAGATACTAACCCCAAGCTGCTCAAGTTGCAATTCCATTAGAGTATGTGAATGTTAAATAGAAAGCACTTCTGTAGACAAAATGAAGGTGTGAATGGATGAATCAGGCAAGTTGGATTTCTGCATCATATAAATAAATGCCACAGTTCTGGCCTTGAATCTGCCTCATGCCGCTTGTCAGTTTAACAAGCAGTAGATTTAAGTTTTTGACAGTTTGTTTTGCATTGTCAGGATAATTTACATTTCAGTTAAAACAGCTTGACAGAAACTTAGTCCATGCAGTACATGCAGTTAGCATGAAGACTTTGAGCTTACATTGCCCCTCTAACCATGGTCCTGAACCCAGGGCTTGTGCCCAGGATGCTGCTGTGACTGTGGAAATCACACGCTTCTAAATGGGCAGCAGCTGAAGAGTGAGAAAGGGAAAATAATCCATTGAGTTTTTAAATTCCTACAAAACAAATGAAGGAGCTAATGCAGTGATGTGAAAGAATTTTTGTGAAATTAACTTGTAATTCTTTGAAGAGGTCCCGAGTATTGTTTACTTGGCAGAGCAAATAAAAATCAGTGGAATTAATGAGAATGAAAAGAAATGTTTCTTTGCTGTGTTTTTTACTCTTTGACTGTACTTAACTGGTAACTTTGCATGTTTAGGTGCTATAAATTTATATAACTTATCGTATGCTGTCCTTGGCCAGGACACTCCTTGGCCAGTTTTTTCCTGGTTAAATAGAGGTTAACATTTTTAGCCGTTATAAAGCTGTGTTTAAAAACATTGTTATAAACATTCAAATATATTAATGATTTTGCTCTTAAAAGTAGATGGTAAAGAGTGCTACTCAAAAAGAAAAAAAAGAAAAAAAAAAGAAAAAAAAAAAAGCAATTTGATCTGAAAAAGCTCTACTATTGCCTAAAGAGAAAAAAAAAAAATCAGTTCATGACAGCAGACTGTATGAAGTAAAGCTATGTATTTGTTATTTTGGAGACAGAAGCATTGCAACACAGAATGACAAACACTCACCTCTCAAACACACCCTTAGAGTCAGACAACAAAGACAAAAAGCCAATACTTTTTCACTAACAATAGTGACTTTACAATCACTATTGTTTCCTTCCCCTTACTGTCCTTGTATCTGCTATCTTGGACATTCTGTTCTGAATGCTCCCCAGCATAACCAAAATGTATGTGTGTCAGAGTAGTGTAAATAATCCAGATAAGCCAGTTATTTAACTTAGAACCAGACATATGGTCCTAATTGCTTCATGATACAGTGTGCAAACATGCAGGTGTAAAGGAAAATTTGTGTTCCAGCTCACCGAACCTGTACTATTAGCATGCAATTGTAAATTTCTTGTTCAAATGTAGGCAAGTCAAACTCACTATGAAGTGGATGGTTAAAACAATTAACAATAAAATGAGCCTTTATTACAACACATGCTTGTAATAAATGGCCAAAAGCCCGTCTTGCCAACGCCCTGAAAAACAAAGTTAGAAAAGACAATAAACCCCTGCTGCAGTTCACCACAAGAGCAGTGACATTCAATACAGAATTAAAGTTTTTCCATTCATACAAATCCTTCCTTTATTGTGTAAACTCACCACAGAACATCATGTACCCTACTTCTAAGAGTGGAGAATAGATTTATAGTCTGTCACATGAATGTAGTGGCAGATGTCCTGTGCAAGCCACGTTCACTGTCCTCTCTTCATCCTTGTCACCACTTGGTTGCTCTGATAATCACACACAAGCACACCCTATTCAACAAGAGAGTAACAGCAATATAATCCTATAATCATATTTAAAAGAGGAGGCTAGGAATCCACATT
Organism: Simochromis diagramma; assembly: GCF_900408965.1. Lineage (NCBI taxonomy): Eukaryota > Metazoa > Chordata > Actinopteri > Cichliformes > Cichlidae > Simochromis > Simochromis diagramma. Next base: position 21,904,913 of record NW_024387523.1, on the reverse strand, counting down.
TCTTAACAGTAATGTTATCAAATGTGGATTGCCAATCTTGGTAATGCGAAATCATCATCAGTGAAAACAGAAGTTGCATTAACTTTTAACTGACTTTACATGGCCAATCTGTTTCTTTTTGCTCTCTCCCATTCTCTATTTCCCTCTCTTTGTCTTCTCAGTCAATTTATTTATTTATTTTCTTGGGCACTGAGTTGCTGCGGCTATGGAGGTTTTGAGAATGGCAGTGGGTGAAAGAAGGTGAAGAGTGGTGACTAGAAAGTTCTTTACCAACTCAGGTAGGGAGTCTAGCAGCCAACGAAAGCCAGAAACCAGCCTGTGTAGTTTAAGAACTACCTCTTCATTTTACTTTTTACACGGCTCAGTCAACCACTCATTACCAAACAAATTTCCCACTTGTGTGACTAATAAAGGTTTATTTTTGTCTCAGCTTATCTTATTACACACCCTCTCCACAATATCAATAATGGTCTCCTTTTCCTCATCATAGAGGCTACTGGGTCCATTATTGGTCAGAGCATGCTGTGACGATGTGGAGTAACGTGTATCCAAATGCAGACTGCAGAAAGTTAACAGGTGTAAGTGAGAACTGACCTTCAATCGAGTTCAAAACAAAGGGAGAGCTGAAAAGCTAACAGAAAAAGACAAAAAAAATAGAAATAGATGTAGCAAAATGTGTCAAATTAACTGACATGTTAGCCGTCGAGGCTGCTGCTGCTACAGCTGCACTGTTAAAGGTAGTGCCAACAACAACTTGTATCCCTCTCAATCACAGGAAACTACTGTTGTTAGCTTTAGCTGTGTAGACGTGAAGGAAGATGGACAGCAGTGACAACAACAGAGTGAGGAATAGATGGAGTAAAAGTGTAATTAACATGATAGAAAAATAGATATGAATCATGAGAAAAGGAGAGATACAAGTGAAATAAAAGCTACTTTGATCATAAGCCACTGTAGTAACCCACAACTAACTATACCAACCTGGTTAAAAAGAAAAGCTGCTTCAGCATCTATAATATTGTCATGGTCCAGGGCCATGTTGGCCCAGCATTCTTTGTTTTCATGTATTTTTGTATTTTGTTCTTTATTTAGGCCATGGTTCCTGAGTTGCTCTGTTAAGTTGTTCCTTATTTGATTTCCCCTTGTGACTTTTACCCCCTGTGTGCTCCTCTGTGTATCTGTGAGCCCTCGTCTCCCCTCCTTGTGTTTCATTCAATGTTTTCCCCAGCCGTTATGTCTGTGCTCTCTCTCTCTTCCTGTCTGCGCCTCTGTGTACTTCCTGTTTTACTTTGACAGTCTCTCGTCAGTATGCGTCATGTTGTATTCACTACTGCCCTGTCTCGTTATGATTATCTGTGTCAGCTGTGTTCCCCATGTGCTCCCACTTCCCTCGTTAACCCTCTGTGTATTTATGTCCGCGTCTCCCTCAGTTCTGTGTCATGTTCTCCCTCATGACTGTGTGCCCCTCCGTGTGTTTCCTCGTGTGTTTCCTCGTGTGTTTCCTCGTGTGTTTCCTCGTGTGTTTCCTCGTGTGTTTCCTCGTGTGTTTCCTCGTGTGTTTCCTCGTGTGTTTCCTCGTGTGTTTCCTCGTGTGTTTCCTCGTGTGTTTCCTCGTGAGTCAGTTCCTTTATGACTTCCCAGTTTAGTTTCATATTATTTTGTATCGCCTTAACTTCCGTCAGCAATAAAACTGTGTTTTGAGTTCATTCCTGCCTCTGTGAGCTTGCGTTTGGGTCCTCATCCTGCCTCCACACAGCCTAATCATGACAAATATAATATAAATACAAGAGACAAACTGAAATACATCCATGTGGAACTTACACATAAACTCAATTTCAGTGAAGAGAGATCATTAGAAAGAACTAACTATTTATTAAGGTAGAAATTTCAGTTATGCTATTTCATGATTGGACTTCAAAGGCCCATCACAGCAGAATGAAATCCTGGCAGTGATAGAAATTTGGGCAGGACCCCCAAAGAAAAGCAATCTTACCGTGGTAGAAAGTTCCTTTCTAAAGAATATAACATGAACTTTAGCTGCAGGATTGGAAAGATACAGGGTAAGACATAAAATGAGTACAGATGCATCATGGCGAGTGAGAAAGCTGAGGGAATGGTCTGGATAGCAAAGAGGTAGAGTGAGGCAGAGCAGTGACTGAGCCAGCATCGGGGCTCAAGGACAATTGGAGGTCAGGGCCCTGTTTCAGAAAGCCGGTTTAGTGCAAACTCTGAGTAAGTATACCCTGAGTTAACGAAAACTCTGGGTTTTCAGTTTCACAAAGTGAGTTTAGATTAATTCTGAGTGAGTCACTATGACGACACACTCCGTGAAGCTAACCTGCCCCCTAGCAGGTTTACTTCAACTAACCCTGACTTTCTCCGCCTCTTTGTCGGAAACCTGACTGTAGGAAGTGTCAGACATGGCGTGCCCCTTCCTTGAAGAGCCAGTAGATGTTGAAGCCCAAATTCTCTGCAGAGCTCTCCGCCGGGAGAGAGTGATTAGAGCGCATTTTATCATTTCCTGATGATTTCCTGTGTGAACGTTACCGTTTTTCAGCACAATCTATAATTTATTTGAATAACATCCTCAGGCCTAATATTGCTCATGTGACACATCGCGGACATCCTCTCAGTTCTGTACATATTATTTGTATTGCACTTCGTTTTTTTGCAAACGGGAGCTTTCTCTATAATATTGGTGACGCTGAGCACGTTTCCAAGGCTACGTCTGTCGGGCAGTCAGGAATGTTACAGTTGCACTGAAACGTCTCCTGTACTCGTTTGTGGTGTTCCCCGGTCATAGACCCACAAGATTTATCAAAGAGGGATTCCTGTTTCACTATGTGAACAGGAAGTCTTTCCACAGCATTAATGTACAGGTACATAGTTCCCTGTAGCATTTCAAACTAACAAATTATTTCATTATAGTAATGGATGCTAATTTGTGTTCTCTGCACTGTGAAGATCATATGTGATGCTGCCAACATTATCACAAATGTGGAAGCCAAGTGGCCAGGCTCTGTTCATGACTCACGAATTTTTTGTGAATGTACACTGAGCACAAAATTTGGACATGGTGAGTTGAAAATACTTTAAACTATATAAAGACCAATTGCTACAGGGACATTTGAACTGAAGTGTATCCTTCTGTCTTAGGAGAGTTCACTGGCCACTTGCTTGGTGATAGGGGGTATCCATGTTTACCCTATTTGCTTACCCCTTACCCCTTACCCTGACCCTGAACCGGGCCCACAGCAGTGATATAATCTGGCTCATTGCAGGACAAGAGCCAGAGTTGAAATGACTATCGGAATGCTTAAGGCCCGGTTCCAGTGCCTTCAAAGACTCAGGGTCACCCCAGAAAGGGCATGTGACATTATTGTGGCATGTGTGATTCTTCACAACATTGCCACAATTAGAGGAGAACACTGTCCTTATGAACCAAACATCAGCAGTGATCCAAACCATGAACATCCTGACCCTCCCACGGACATACAAGATGGAAGAGCAGTCAGAGACACCATATGTCACAATCATTTCCTTTGACCCATCATCTCAACATGTTGAAAGAAGAATAAACAGATTTTTTGTTCAACTGGCTTTATTGGTCGCCTGTATTTCCTGTACACAAAGTATTAATAAGTATATTATTATGTTGTTCAAACACTGAAATAATTCGTCCATCTCTCACCACTTCACCCACCCTTAACTGATGTTCCAGCAGTAAAATCTCAATCTTGGTCTTTTGGATCTGCTGCTTGAAGTGTTCCATTTCCAAGTCACATTTTTTTATTTTCTTGATCAAATAGGTCTTGTACAGCTGCTTTACAGGGAGCTATTGAAACACAGAAAATAGCATTGACATTCATAGTACATGCCTACTTAGGTTGGTTGTAAATCAGTGCTGAACATCTTACTGAGGAAAGGTTTGTTGGAGAAGTGGCTGGACCCTCTTCCTCTTCATTTCCATCATCACTCTGTTAGAGACATAGAAAGTCCATGGTTTTATTATAGTACCACATTTTATTCAATTGTTATATTTTCCATTGTAAGATGTAAACCTCATAAAGTGTCTCTGTTGCTTCCTCCTCTGTAACAGCTGTCAATGTTTCTTCATTATTTTCCTGTAGTAAAGAAATTAACAACATTGCTGTTCTACTGTAAACTCATGTAATCTGTGGAGTATTACTCACAACTGCATGTTGGTCTGGCTCAACAGGAGGCTGCACCAGATGCAGTACACCATCACCATCAACTGATAGAATATGAGGTTTATACAGGTCACTCATAACTTACAAGGGACCAAATGGCAATTAACAAACATATACCAATCACCTTACACTTCATTGTCATTATGCTCTCAAAGACAACCAAGACTGAGGGAAGGCAAAATCAGTAGGAAAATAACTTCACTACAAAATAATTCATTATGGTAAAGAGTTTATCAAATGAATGAGTAGCACTGCAAAGGTGACTGTGAAGAAAGGATGCACATCATGTATTATTTTGAATTTACCTCTTATGTAGGCACTTGTGTCTTGCGGGGTTATTGACTCAGAGGATGTCCCCGCAGAGATGCCTTCGGCCACAGGGCGCCCACTGTTTTGGCTGAGGGCCAACTGCTCAGCCTCTGTGAGTGGTGGTGGTGGAGGACCCTCACCTGTTTTTCAGGCCTCTGCTTTTTTTCTGTTGGCTATAACGGGTCACATTTGAGCATACAGAGTAAGCAAATATGTACTTGTAATGTGCTCAGATAATTTCAATAAGTGCTTACAGAAAGAAAATTAATGTAGCCTCTAACTGCAATTGATTTACATCGGACAAACAGACCAAACACTATAGCTCATAATACAATTACACCTCACCTGTTTGGACTATATTTTTATATTTCATTTTTACTTGCTGCCAGGAACGTTTGGGGCCTGTTGGGTTGCACCTGCGCTCACATCACATCACGAAATAAAATGTATAAAAAATAAAATATAATAAAATAACATGTTAAATGGGTGGAAATCCCTAGATCAATGTTTAAATTAACACTCACGCATTGACTCTGTCGGCTATGTTTTGCCATGCATGCTCCCTTTGTTTTGCAGCTGAGGCTGTGTTACTTTTTTTCCGCAAAATTTGCATGTTATCGGCATATGCTGCCATCAGAATTTCGGCCTCAAGCGCTGTAAAATACATTGACCGCGCCTTCTTTCCCTCCGTCTCCATGGTGACTCGCTTAATCTGTGCTCCACTAATTAGGTCTTTATGTATCCTCGTGCGCGTGCTTAACTTGGGGTTAAAGCAACTCCGCGTTGATTGAACTAATAGTTATCAGCCTTTCTGAAACCGAATATTCCGAGTTGGACAGTTCGGGGTTACTCAACCCCGTGTATCGTTTTTAACTCTGAGTTTTCTAAACCCGCTTTCTGAAACAGACCCCAGGAGAGTGCCATGTTTGAGGTAAGGAATGAGATTAGATTGAAGTTAAGAGAGAGAAGGAGAGCCTGTAAAAAAGGCTCATTGCCAACGTACACCAGGAGAGACACCATGGAAAAGTTGATGAGGTGAAGGAGAAGAGAGACAACAGAGAGCCTGCATTAAGACTCAATGCTGCTGATGACCAGCAGAAAGTACAGAGCCTTCGCTGAAGCTGAGAGTTGCAAAATACAGGAGGCAAGAGAGAGCCTGCATTAAGGCTCAAGGCTGCTGATGGCCAGGAGAGCACAGAGTGTGTGATAATGCTGAGAGTTGGCAAAGGTCAGGGGAGAGAAGAGAGAAACAGCTTGCATTCAGGCAGAAAGGGTGATGTGTGTTGGGATAGTGAATGGAGAACCTACAGCAAAGATTGGAGTCTACTGAAGCTCACCCAATGAAACACTTGTAAATGGGACCAGAAATGTGAGTAAAGCTACCACCACCATGTAGACTTGAGATGAGTTTAAGACTTGAGCGACTTAGAAGAGAAAATCAGAACCACAGGTAAAAAAAAAAAAAGAATGATGTGAGCAAAAACACAAATGCAGGATGGTGCTGGAAATGAATTGGATGCAAGAAGAAAAGGCCATTATTGACCAACAGTTCACTTGTGGATAAGAGGGGAAAAGCCTTGTGAAGTTGTCAAACCTCTAATTGAGTTAAAGTCTTGTTTGAATTAGCCATCAGTGAAGAATGGACACATCTTTGCTTCAATATTTGTACTGTAATATGAGGATTTATGCACTGACAATTCTAACCTCATATGAACATACAAACTCCACACGTAGCTGAATAAATTTACTTCTCATCTAGGAAGACTCAAAGTCTCAAAGCCAAAAGGAGATGACACGATAGACAAAAGTGTCAGTGGAAACAGTACACAGCTGGATAGTGTAGTGGTAGGACTACACATATCTGGGGATTGCAAGTTCGATTCCCACCTGGTATCCGGTAAGGGTCCTGGCTAGGCACCACATGCTAAAAACCAGCCCTGGAATGGCGTGGCTATGTGTCCTGTCCGCAGTTCAGAACACAAGCAGTTCACTATATGTTGTACTGTGTATGTGACAAATAAAAAATAGTGTTGTATTGTACACAGTTAGGTGCCATTGACACAAAACTTAAGTGTGTTTTTTTTCTTTTTGAATACATAGGGATCATCATAGCGGACTGAGTGTACTTCTGTAAAAATGACTTGTGCAGATATATAACATCATTGGTAAACATATTGCCCTATCAGGAAATACTGGGGCATGATGGATTTTTTCCCCAATACAATGCCCTACAACGTCACAATGATAACATGAAGTATCACAAAATCACACATTGCATGAATATGTCTTAAAATGTCTTACACCCAACGATTTTAGTCACTTCTGCTCCAATCATAATGGTAAACATAATAAAATACACCACATTATTATGTATTGCTTCATGGTCATTGGTCAAAGGTCAGGGTCACACGAATTATGAAAAAGTTTTAGTTTCTACTGGATCGACTACAAATGTTAAAGCTATGTATTAGTCATTGACATAAGCACTTAATTTGTTTGAGCTTTTTAAAACATTGTTTCTTTGCAATACAACATTCTATGACTTCACTGTGACACAGACAGAAGTAATATACTAGATTTCCATATTACCAGTGCTGACATCAGTGTAAATAATCCATGAAAACAATGCAGATGTCATTATTTGGGATTATCACTACTAATGCCAACATATACCACTGATATCATTAAAAAAGGCCAGAAGGCCCCCGTATTTAAGTTTTTCTCTGCAAGGTTTCTTTTTTAACTTGAGCAATAGTGAGCCAGTCAGTGCAAACATGGAACAACAAATGAACAACAACAACAAAAAAAAAAAAACAGAAAAAAATGTACTACATTAATATCAGTCTGACTCAGAACATTTTTAGTCTTGACGCATGCCCTATGACCAAGATATAGAAAATTTTGGGGATCTCCATTTTAAGGTCTCTAGTCTTGATGTAGCAACCCTGACTCAGAGTCATACAAGTCACAAATTATGACAAATGTATGTAAATGTGTGTGCTGTTGTTGTCTGCAACAACAACAACAACAACAACAACACAGGACCACCATTCATTTTTTTTAAATGAATAATATTGTGTGAGATTTTAATACAAAAAGAACAATGGGACAAAAAATTACTCTGACTCATGGAAATGGCAAAAATGCTTCCTCACCGCAAAGTTTTGTGTGTGTCTGCAAAATGGACAGATTGATAGATCAAATGTGTGATGTCAACAGAATTTGACTGTGTGCTCTAATGTGGCAGTAACAAGCATGTGAACCAGCCCTATTCTAATCTACCTTTTTCTGAGGAGAGACAACAGCAACTAATATGCAAATCTCATTCAAATGTTAAGGTAAGTAATATATAAGAATACGATTCATAATTGGGAAAAAACACAAACTTTGTCCACATTTATTAAGTGACAGAAGCACAGCTAAGTTGCAGAGATCCTAATCACGTGGATTCATATTTAACATGTTGTTGTTTTTGTTTTTTCCCCCAGCGAAGAGTGAAATGGAGAGCATGCGCGCACGCGGTCTGCTTCGGCTTTTTAAAATGAAAATTGATACTATATAATTGTTTATTAATCGCTGTGTGTTGTCTCAGTGAATAAACTGGATATAAACAGAGCTCACATTGTGATTATTTACACCTTTAAGGATTACACCTTTAGGAGTCACATTAGGACAAAGTTGAACAAAGTAAGGTTTTGTGGAAGACTTCATAGTCTGCAGGTCGGTTTCCAAACGCGAACATGGGAACGTGAGGAAATCCGCACAAACCACACCGCTCCACACCTTTGTCAGAGACGAAGGCATCGCGTTCTCGGGTAGCAAACGTGTTAGTTACCTGTGAGTGACACGGTGAAAAAGTTGTCACCGATAGTGAGTCTATGCGATTTTTGTACTTGTATTTCATAAAACTAGACCAGAAAGGGATTTCCTCGCAGACCGGGTAAGTCATATAGAAAAGTATCATATTTTTACAAATGATGCGGTAAAAAAAGCTTAATTTTTGCTGATGTTATTTTCTTTATTTTCTTATGAGTGAATACAAATATCAATACATAAAACGTCATCTGTTTTATGTAGCCAAATGTTTACTTTCCTGAAAATAAACACGACTTCTTTATTTATTTGTTTAGTTTTTAATGGTTTTGTATAAGTGGCAATTAAGTTAAGACTTATCCTTGCAAGACTATATCGTTCGTTTTGCACAATATGGATATTAAATAAGCATTATATGACGTCTTTTCTTGTTGTGAGCATAACTTGTGTGTATCTCCACACACTCTGTCTGCAGATTGGTAATGTTTCCTGGTCGCACATCTAGAATGATTTCAAAATTTAAGGTACTTGTTTTCCTGATGTGTTTCACTTGCATTTGTGTGTATTTCAAAACGGGCTACCATTTGACTCATTATGCTGTGGACCAAAAGCTGTGTGCTTGCATAAAATGTTTATCAGAGGACAAGCAGTTGCTGCTGGATCGATCGAATAGAAGTGTTCAACCATTTTTGACTGCAAACTTAAACCTCTCACAGGATGAATTCAACTGGTGGAAGGTAAGTAGCCACCAGGAAAGGATGACATTTCTAAACCCCCCCAGCTCATTTGGTCTAACAACAAAGTTTATTTGAAATGTCTGACAGGATTTGCAGGCTGAAAGCCGTAGCTTCAGAGTTTATGAAACAACGGTGGCCAACTTGTTTCAGATCTTCCCAAAGAATCCAGATGTTATACAACCCAAATATGACCACTGCAGGACTTGTGCTGTGGTGGGTAATTCTGGTAATTTAAGGAGATCGCATTATGGACCGCTGATAGATTTACATGAAGTTGTCATAAGGTACTTTCTAAGCTAAAGCAATTTTTCTTTACCATTAAATTCAAATTCAAATTCAAATTTTATTTGTCACGTACACAGTCATACACAGTACGATATGCAGTGAAATGCTTAGATATGCAGTGAAATGCAGTGAAATATCCCCTCCTACACAAAAGATCCAAACTGATGTGAAATATATCCCTTTGTGCTGTTTAGAATGAACACTGGTATTACCAGAGGCTTTGAAAAAGACGTTGGAAACAAGACAACTCATCGTGTCATGTATCCAGAGAGTGCTGTGGATTTGGATGACAACACCAATTTTGTACTGTTTCCCTTTAAGATACAGGACTTTGAGTGGCTCATTAATGCCTCTACAACAGGGTTTACTGGAAGGTGAGTTCTATTTTTCAGGGCTACATGCACATGTATTTGAAATTTATTTAACTAGACTCAGTGTCTCATTTACAAGAGACCTGTTTTAGACAACATAATTAAATGAAAATAATAAAATAGAAAAAATAAAATAGCAAAATCTGCCTCATTAAGATCAAGTTCCCAGTGATGGAAATGAAAAGTGATGAAAGTCTTTCTGTAATGTATTCCACGAAGAGAGACCTCAAATGACGGCACCTTCTTACTAAGCTCTCTACAAACTGATTATCCTGAAATCATACTATGACTACATTTTTATGCAACATGCAGACAGATGAAGTGTCCTCATAACAACTCATCTTACTGTAGTTCATTTAAGTATGCTTTTGTACTGTTCTTAGGATTGTGACTTAATATAAAGTAAAAATAAAAAAATTAAATAAAGACTCTTAATGCTTGTTGAAAAGTTATTTTATGTAAACCATTTTTAGGCAGTTGTGCAGCCACTAATTTGGGCACATGAAAATCATACATTCAATCATACAATCATTTTGTACTTTAATTTATTTTGTTTCAGATAAAATATTCTGATTTCATCTGAGCTTGCCCAGCTTTCTTCTTGGTCCCACCAATGCCACCCCATTAAAAGAAAAAATTCAATTCAATTCAATTCAATTTTATTTATATAGCGCCAAATCACAGCATAAGTCGCCTCAAGGCGCTTCATAGATACAGAGAAAAAAACCCAACAATCATATGACCCCCTATGAGCAAGCACTTTGGCAACAGTGGGAAGGAAAAACTCCCTTTTAACAGGAAGAAACCTCCGGCAGAACCAGGCTCAGGGAGGGGCGGCCATCTGCTGCGACCGGTTGGGGTGAGAGAAGGAAGACAGGATAAAAGACATGCTGTGGAAGAGAGACAGAGGTTAATAACAGATATGATTCAATGCAGAGAGGTCTGTTAATACATAGTGAGTGAGAAAGGTGACTGGAAAGGAAAAACTCAATGCATCATGGGAATCCCCCGGCAGCTTATGTCTATTGCAGCGTAACTAAGGGAGGATTCAGGGTCACCTGGTCCAGCCCTAACTATATGCTTTAGCAAAAAGGAAAGTTTTAAGCCTAATCTTAAAAGTAGAGATAGTGTCTGTCTCCCGAATCCAAACTGGAAGCTGGTTCCACAGAAGAGGGGCCTGAAAACTGAAGGCTCTCCCTCCCATTCTACTTTTAAATACTCTAGGAACAACAAGTAGGCCTGCAGAGCGAGAGCGAAGTGCTCTAATAGGGTGATATGGTACTACAAGGTCATTGAGATAAGATGGGGCCTGATTATTTAAGACCTTGTATGTGAGGAGCAGGATTTTGAATTCAATTCTGGATTTAACAGGAAGCCAATGAAGGGAAGCCAAAACAGGAGAAATATGCTCTCTCTTTCTAGTCCCTGTCAGTACTCTTGCTGCAGCATTTTGGATTAGCTGAAGGCTTTTCAGTGAGTTTTTTGGACATCCTGATAATAATGAATTACAGTAGTCCAGCCTGGAAGTAATAAATGCATGAACTAGTTTTTCAGCGTCACTCTGAGACAGGATATTTCTAACTTTAGAGATGTTGCGCAAATGGAAGAACGCAGTCTTACATATTTGTTTAATATGTGCATTGAAGGACATGTCCTGGTCAAAAATGACTCCAAGGTTCCTCACAGTGTTACTGGAGGCCAAGGTAATGCCATCCAGAGTAAGAATCTGGTTAGATACCATATTTCTAGGCTTTTCAGGGCCGAGTACAATAACCTCAGTTTTATCTGAATTAAGAAGCAGAAAGTTAGCGGCCATCCAGGTCTTTATGTCTTTGAGACATTCCTGCAGTTTAACTCATTGGTGTGTGTTATGTGGCTTCATGGACAGATAGAGCTGGGTGTCATCTGCATAGCAGTGAAAATGTATGCTATGTCTTCTAATGATACTGCCTAAGGGAAGCATGTATAATGTAAACAGAATTGGTCCTAGCACTGAACCCTGTGGAACTCCATAATTAACCTCAGTGTGTGAAGAGGACTCTCCATTTACATGCACAAATTGGAGTCTATTAGATAGATATGATACAAACCACTGCAATGCAGTACCTGTAATACCTACAGCATGTTCTAATCGCTCTAATAGGATATTATGGTCAACAGTATCGAACGCTGCACTAAGGTCTAGCAGGACAAGCACAGAGATGAGTCAACTGTCAGAGGCCATAAGAAGATCATTTGTAACCTTCACTAAAGCTGTTTCTGTGCTGTGATGAGCTCTGAAACCTGACTGAAACTCTTCAAATAAACCATTCCTCTGCAGATGATCTGTTAGCTGTTTGACAACTACTCTTTCAAGGATTTTTGATATGAAAGGAAGGTTGGAGATTGGCCTATAATTAGCTAAGACTGCTGGGTCTAGAGATGGCTTTTTGAGTAAAGGTTTAACTACAGCCAGCTTGAAGGCCTGTGGTACATAGCCGATCTTTAGAGATAGGTTGATCATATTTAAGATCGAAGAATTAATTAATGGCAGGACTTCTTTGAGCAGTTTTGTAGGAATGGGGTCTAAAAGACACGTTGATGGTTTGGAGGAAGTAATTATTGAAGTTAACTCAGAAAGATCAATTGGAGAAAAAGAGTCTAACTTAACATCGATGGTACTAAGAGTAGCTGTAGATAATATTACATCTGTGGGATGATTACTGGTAATTTTTTCTCTAATGATAAAAATTTTATTTGTGAAGAAGTTCATGAAGTCATTACTAGTTAACGTTAAAGGGATGGTTGGCTCAACAGAGCTCTGACTGTTTGTCAGCCTGGCTACAGTGCTGAAGAGAAACCTGGGGTTGTTCTTTTTTTCTTCAATCAGTGATGAATAGTAAGATGTTCTGGCTTTGCGGAGGGCTTTCTTATAAAGCAGCAAACTATTTCTCCAGGCTAAATGATGATCCTCTAAATCTGTGACACGCCATTTCCTCTCCAGATTACGAGTCATCTGCTTTAGGCTACGTGTTTGAGAATTATACCACGGAGTCAGGTACTTCTGATTAGAGACCTTAGTTTTCACAGGAGCTACAGTATCCAGAGTCGTACGTAGTGAGGAGGTGAAATTATTAACAAGATAATCGACTTCTGTTGGGGTAGCGTTCAGATAGCTGCTCTGCTCTGTGTTGGTACAGGGCATTGAAGATGATAACAGTGGGTGGATTATATTCTTAAACTTAGTTACAGCACTTTCAGAAAGACATCTACTTTGATAAAGTCTACTCTTCACCGCTGTGTAATCAATTATTGTAAATGTAAATGTTATCAGGAAATGATCAGACAGGAGAGGGTTTTCAGGAAACACTGTTAAATGTTCAGTTCCTATGCCATATGTTAAAACAAGATCTAGAGTGTGATTAAAGTGGTGGGTGGGTTCTTTTACATTTTGAGAGAAACCAATTGAGTCTAATAACAGATTAAATGCCATGTTGAGGCTGTCATTTTTAGCATCTACATGGATGTTAAAATCACCCACAATAATTATTTTATCTGAGCTGAGAACTAAATCAGATAAAAAGTCTGAGAAATCAGACAGAAACTCTGTGTAAGGCCCAGGTGGACGATAGATGATAACAAGTAAGACTGGTTTCTGAGTTTCACAGCTGGGGTGGACAAGGCTAAGCATCAGGCTTTCAAATGAATTAAAAGTCTGTCTTGGTCTTTCATTAATTAATAGGCTGGTGTGAAAAATTGCTGCCACACCGCCCCCCCGGCCTGTGCTTCGAGATTTCTGGTAGTTAGAATGACTCGGGGGTGTAGATTTATTTAAACTAACATAATCATCCTGCTGCAACCAGGTTTCTGTAAGGCAGAGTAAATCAATTTGTTGATCAATTATTAAGTCATGTACTAACAGAGACTTGGAGGAGAGAGACCTAATATTTAATAATCCACATTTCACTGTTTTACTCTTTGGTTCAGATGTGGATACTGTATTGTTCTTTCTTTGTAATTGTTTATGTTTAAGTTGTTTGTTGATGGTTTTTAGTTTGTTTTTTGTCTGTTTGGGAGCTGACACAGTCTCTATGGAGATGGGTTTTTGGGGGGGTAGCAGGAGGAGAGAAGCTGCAGAGAGGCGTGTAAGACTGCAACTCTGCTTCCTGGTCCCAACTCTGGATAGTCATATTTTGGGGGGTTTAATAAATTTGTCCATATTTCTAGAAATGAGAGCTGCTCCATCCAAAGTGGGATGGATGCCGTCTCTCCTAACAAGACCAGGTTTCCTCCAGAAGGTTTGCCAATTATCTATGAAGCATCGTTTCTGGACACCACTCAGACAGCCAGCAATTTAAGGAGAAGATGCGGCTAAACATGTCACTCCTGGTCTGATTGGGGAGGGGACCAGAGAAAACTACAGAGTCCGACATTGAATAAAATAATACTCTAAGGTTTAGATGTTACAGTCAGCATACACTACCTTCTTCTCTCCCAGCTGCTAAAATTACCGACACCTGCTACTAAGCAAAGTATCTCAAAAGATTTCCCCTAGATTGTCTTGCAGTACAGAATTTACATCAAATGCAAAAATAGAATGCCAGTGCATGAATTCAACATGTACGCAGATTAAAAGGATTTGGCTGATGGATGTAGTTTAAGGTGAAATAAGGTGAATTTCTGTATCAAACCATTACTCTGATCCTTCTCCATGTTCAAGACGGACCATGCCTTTTTTAGCTTTGTTTTTGTTAAACACCTACTTCATATTTTTCAATGTCATGCTGTTTCCAACAGGTCATATATGCCAGTGAAATCAAAGATCAAAACTAACAAGGATTTGGTGAGTAACGTCAATGGCAAAGCTTCCTGGTGGCAATGGTAAACATGAAAATAAAAGCTGTTTAAAGGCTCATTCTAATTTCTAACAGGTCATGGTGGTAAATCCAGCTTTTATGAAATATGTACATGAGGTTTGGCTTAGAAATAAGGGACGTTATCCATCCACTGGCTTTATGGCTTTGATTCTTGCACTTCACATTTGTGATGAGGTAAGTACAAAGTTTTCAGTTTCTGAAGTGCCAGACGTACAAAATAAAACATGATTTTTATTGTCATACAAGCTGGTCCATTTGAGTCTTTGCTAATTTGTTCTTTTGTTCTTATATTGCTCTCCTAAATAGATGTGCATTTCAAAAGTTCAAAATGTCTTTGGTGAAGATCAGAGCAGGTTTACCCACCAGTACCACTTGATTAAAAAACTCTGGTTTAATCTGTGAATGGTTAAATTTCAGTTCACATGCCCTATGAAAGTGAAAGCTGTTGCAAGTATTTTTGATGTGTCCCCTTCTTAAATTGACTAGATTACATTCTAGAAGACATTCCTTCATGGAAAGCTTTTTAGCTAAACCTCTCAATAAGAGGTTTTGTCATTGTATACTCATGGTATAATCATGGTGTTTCCATTTAGTGCTCAGGTCGCTGTCCAACTGTTCATTTCATTTTTCAGCAGCCATTGTTTGGATTTTAGTTAAAAAAGGGACATTTTGTTCATGCATTTGTTTCCCATTCATTCATATGTTCCTTTTTTGTCTTCCTAGGTTGATGTGTTTGGTTATGGCGCTGACAGTGATGGAAACTGGAGTCACTACTGGGAAATACTCACAAACAAAAGGTTAAGAACTGGAGTACATCCTGGAAATTATGAGTATAACATCATCCAGCAACTAGCTCAGCAACAAAAAATTAAGTTCTATGAAGGCCTAATGAAAAAAATGTGATTGAATGCCATACACTCAGTGGGGAAAGAACTGAAAGCCAAATGGATGTGTATCTATAACTATAGTAATTTCCTAACCCTCCTAACTGAAACTGATATTGGGAATCTTTAGGAAGGACTAGTAATCATGAAAGGGGTTATGTTAAAGAATTCATTGGATATGTGACATTTTGGTAGTTTCCCCCCCTAATCCATAGCTTAAATTAACCATGTAAAAAATGTACCCAGGGGTTATACTCTTTAGTAGTTTCTAACATCTATGGTTCTTAAGAAATGAAGTATTTTCTTAAGAGTTGGCAGAATTACAAGAAGACAGACAACAGCAGTATTATTCTTAGTTAAAGTAAGCTGTTTGCATGAAAAGGAAAATGGTGTGGTAAAGTAACTTATAACATAGAGGGTGTTTAATTCAGTCACCAAATATTTAGATTTGTAGAATTTTACAGGGTTGATCTCCTTAAACTTGTGTTATTGTTATTATGCAAGTGGAGAGCTGTCATACTCTCAGAGTAGGAAGGACTCAAACACACAAACACAAACAGAGGCAGGCAGTCTTTTCGTTCAAGCTCGGGTCCTCTACCAGAGGCCTGCGAGTTTGAGGGTCCTGCGCAGTATCTTAGCTGTTCCTAGGACTGCACTCTTCTGGACAGAGATCTCCGATGTTATTCCTTGGATCTGCTGGAGCCACTCGCCTGGCCTGGGAGTCACCGCAGTGCTCAGATTACTACTGGGACCACTGTTACCTTCACTCTCCACATCTTCTCGAGCTCTTCTCAGAGCCCTTGGTATTTCTCAAGCTTCTCGTGTTCCTTCTTCCTGATGTTGCTGTCATTCAAAACCACTACATCTATCACTCACATGTGGGCAGATGTTCCAATCAAATATTAATTATTGTCACAAAAGCATTGTGGTTAGGCATGATCATGATTTCTAGTAGGGATAGTATGGATATATCAGCATTTTTCTGACAACCTAATTTTGTCCCTACCACTGCTGCCATAACCACCACATCAAATAAAACATAGCACTTATTAGTGAATGTATGTTCTGCTGGACCCCTGGAGTGCATTCCTGACTATCCATTGTAAACAGTTTTTTTTTTTGTCGTTGTAGTTTTATGTATTTTTGAATCATACACAGCAAATGATTTTTTTTTGGTCAGATTGATGTGGAACACCAGATTTGACAATGTGCTGAAAAAGGTATGCTGCTTTTCAAGGGGTGGACCGCTGGCCGAATTATTTTCCTCAGTACTTTCCAAATTAAAGATATAACCAAGGCAATAGACGGTTCATGATTTAATGACCTCCAGAAAATCATTAACCACCAGCATGAAAAGAAAAACCTGTTCAAACTCCCTCAAATGGAATAAAAACAGAGATAAAAAAATAATATTAATATATATTCATATTAATATATTAATATTAATAATATTAATAAGGTTGCTTATTAAAGATCTATCCATGTCCACATGCACATCTTGGATAAAGAGACTCACATGGAAGTATTTGAGTGTTTTGCAATTACAAAATTTAAATTAGAATTAAACAAATTTGACTTTTAGACTAATGGATCACAAAAGTTTAAAGTTAGATATATCATTATAGATGATGATACATAGAGGGTGCTCTTTTACGTCTTACTGAAGCAGAAGAAACTTGTAAAACATAACACATTGGGTTATGTGTAACTGTAAACCTACACACAGTCTCTTTTCTCCTGGGACTTATACTCCCAACAGGCAGTATTCCTTTCAAATTCATGGCTTACAAGAGAAGAAGAAGCTGTTTAGAACAAACAAAAATGTAAATATATAAAATCAGATAGAGTGGCTATGAATGTAATGACAAGAATGCAAAAGACAAATGATGAAAACCTGGAAAGCCAGTTGCCTGGAAATCAAAGGGATAACATAGGGAGACAAACAACCAATCAAGCTAACATCCAGTTATCTTGAGTGGTTTAAAATAGCTAATTTTAAAATAACACTTCACCTAGAATCCACACAGTGACAAAGAGACCACAAGTCATCAACTGTAAGAAATTTGAAAAGATTTAAAGATTATTTGTAGTTTACATCCACTACCTGGCCTTGTTACACAAAAGCTGACAAAATAATCAGTTTCCTGTGCTCAAGTAAAAGGCATATGAGCAAAATAATTTGTTTGTTGTTATGACCAGGGTAAAATGATGAAACTGACATTTGCCAACTTTTAATTGTACTTTGGGATGCTGAACATTGGAATTATATGACAGTTGTTAAACAGGTCAGATTAACACGCTGTGAAATTGCTTCTTTTTAGAGAGTCCATCTAAGAATTCTTGCCATTGGTCTATTCAAATTCAAATTTAAATTTTATTTGTCACGTACACAGTCATACACAGTACGATATGCAGTGAAATGCTTGGACAACTGCTCGTGACCTAAAGAAAACAAAAAAGGAAAAGGCTATGAATAAGATAGGAAATAAATATGAAAAATTAAAAAGGGTAAATTTAACTAGGAAGGAATAAAATATAGATTAAGGTTAAAAATGAAATAACTGTACAACACAAATTAGAATGAAGGGTAAATTTAACTGGGAGAATAAGATAAAATATATAAATTAAAGTTGAAAATAAAATAACTGTACAACAAAATACACAATATAGAACTATATAAGAATGTATGAAGAAATATAAATAAATATATACACAATAACAGCAGCGTGATTTAAGTAATGAAGTGAAAACAATGTCCAGAATGTCCAGTGTGTGTATGTTGAGTCAGTCTGTTTTTTTAAAGCAGAAAACCTGCAGAAACAGGTAATGGTAGTGTGATATTTTTGCTGAAAACTACCATGTAATTTTCTCCCAGTTTAGGACAGAAAATGATAGAAACAAGAAGCAAACAATGGGGGAAAAAAACCTATAACATAAAAAACACAATTGTGAGTTATTTTTCTGAATGACTGAATTATTGGTTTAACCTTAGTGTACTTAAAGTTGTTATTGTGAGTTTCCCCATTCTATTTTGACAACAGGAAGAATCTGTTAGCTAGGTAGCAAAGTGAATCTGTAATTTACTTTAAAATGAAAAAAAAGAAAAAGGTTTGCTATTCCTTCCTATTATGTAAAGGATCATAATCTAGAGAACAGGAAACTACAGAACACAAAGTTGATTTCCTTTTCTGATATATCAGGCACACTGAAACAGTGCTATAATCAGAGTTAAACAACTACATCGCTTAATGAATGAATTGATCACTGAATGAATCTTTACAGTAATAGACTGAAAGGATTTGTGGTGATTGTTTTTAAAATGTATAATAATAATAATTTTTTTTAAAACATTTTACACCTTTCCTTAGGTATGATCCCATAAGGGTACGGATAAAGTAAGCAGGTAATGTTTAGACCTTCCACTAGCTTTTTGAAGAACTAGTTGTCATTGGAAGATAAGACAGACGACACACACACACACACACACACACACACACACACACACACACACACACACACACACACACACACAGCTTGAAAATGTCAAACAAAATAACTCCTGTCAGTATTTTTCTCTGCGAAACCAACCACTACCACACCAACTGCTAAAGGGATAACAGAAAAGTAATTTAATAAAGTCAAGGGTTTGTTTGCTTGAGAGTTATATGTGTTGTTGTAAAATGTAAGAGCTATATCTTAGAAGTGTGTTTTATTGCTGGTAAAGAGGAGCATCATAAGTAAATGATTATGATGGTAATGTTTAGTCTTCTATATTGAATGGAATAGGCCATAGGAGAACATTGTATTTGGATAGCTTGAACTAGAACCAGTGATGGCCAAACGAAGCTTTCTGAAGCATTGAAGCTTGTGTTAAAAAACGGTTCATTAATCGAAGCGTTTCAAGATAGTCCTCTCTGGTGACATCTGGTGGCCAAAAATATGAAGAACGTCTTGAATGTAGAAATTAAAGTGTACTGCTTCATTATTATGACTGCCCACTTTACAGAGTGGACTTCACAATTCTGTCTGATACTGGACTACCCTTGTGTTGCTTTGAACATGTATTTTTTGGCTGTTTTTTTTCTATTTGTTTAATAAATACATTTGATCAATAAACTTCTTTTTAGTTAAACATGTACCATGGTGTGTTTGCTTTTTGCTTGATGTTGGTAAATACAATAGATGAAAAATACATGTATAATGTACAACACCTTCTGGAGGATGCATCTGTTGTGAGGTCCTGCCTATGTGTGCAATTAATCACTGGACAGCTGGACAGGTATGTTTATAGATAATACAGGGAGTGCAGAATTATTAGGCAAATGAGTATTTTGTCCACATCATCCTCTTCATGCATGTTGTCTTACTCCAAGCTGTATAGGCTCGAAACCCTACTACCAATTAAGCATATTAGGTGATGTGCATCTCTGTAATGAGAAGGGGTGTGGTCTAATGACATCAACACCCTATATCAGGTGTGCATAATTATTAGGCAACGTCCTTTCCTTTGGCAAAATGGGTCAAAAGAAGGACTTGACAGGCTCAGAAAAGTCAAAAATAGTGAGATATCTTGCAGAGGGATGCAGCAGTCTCAAAATTGCAAAGCTTCTGAAGCGTGATCATCGAACAATCAAGCGTTTCATTCAAAATAGTCAACAGGGTCGCAAGAAGCGTGTGGAAAAACCAAGGCACAAAATAACTGCCAATGAACTGAGAAAAGTCAAGCGTGCAGCTGCCAAGATGCCACTTGCCACCAGTTTGGCCATATTTCAGAGCTGCAACATCACTGGAGTGCCCAAAAGCACAATGTGTGCAATACTCAGAGACATGGCCAAGGTAAGAAAGGCTGAAAGACGACCACCACTGAACAAGACACACAAGCTGAAACGTCAAGACTGGGCCAAGAAATAGCTCAAGACTGGTTTTTCTAAGGTTTTATGGACTGATGAAATGAGAGTGAGTCTTGATGGGCCAGATGGATGGGCCCGTGGCTGGATTGGTAAAGGGCAGAGAGCTCCAGTCCGACTCAGACGCCAGCAAGGTGGAGGTGGAGTACTGGTTTGGGCTGGTATCATCAAAGATGAGCTTGTGGGGCCTTTTCGGGTTGAGGATGGAGTCAAGCTCAACTCCCAGTCCTACTGCCAGTTTCTGGAAGACACCTTCAAGCAGTGATACAGGAAGAAGTCTGCATCCTTCAAGAAAAACATGATTTTCATGCAGGACAATGCTCCATCACACGTGTCCAAGTACTCTACAGCGTGGCTGGCAAGAAAGGGTATAAAAGAAGAAAAACTAATGACATGGCCACCTTGTTCACCTGATCTGAACCCCATTGAGAAACTGTGGTCCATCATCAAATGTGAGATTTACAAGGAGGGAAAACAGTACACCTCTCTGAACAGTGTCTGGGAGGCTGTGGTTGCTGCTGCACGCAATGTTGATGGTGAACAGATCAAAACACTGACCGAATCCATGGATGGCAGGCTTTTGAGTGTCCTTGCAAAGAAAGGTGGCTATATTGGTCGTTGATTTGTTTTTGTTTTGTTTTTGAATGTCAGAAATGTATATTTGTGAATGTGGAGATGTTATATTGGTTTCACTGGTAAAAATAAATAATTGAAATGGGTATATATTTGTTTTTTGTTAAGTTGCCTAATAATTATGCACAGTAATAGTCACCTGCACACACAGATATCCCCCTAAAATAGCTAAAACTAAAAACTACTTCCAAAAACATTCAGCTTTGATATTAATGAGTTTTTTGGGTTCATTGAGAACATGGTTGTTGTTCAATAATAAAATTATTCCTCAAAAATACAACTTGCCTAATAATTCTGCACTCCCTGTATGTAGGACATAAACAGCTGGTCAGCAGAAATGTGCACTACATTGCCAAAAGTATTAGCTCATCTGATCTGACTCATCTATCAAATTTCCAGATAGAGAAGCATGGTTTGTCACTCTGGAGAACACGTCTCCACTATTGTAGGGGCAAGTGGTGGTGTGTTTTACACCACTGCATCTGATGTTTTACATTGCACTTGTTGATGTGAGGTTTAGATGGAGCTGCTCGGCCATGGAAGCCCATTCCAAGTAGCTCTTTATACATCCTATCATAGTGCCACGGTGGAATTCACTGAGCTCCTGAAACCGACTGTTCTTTCACAAATTTATAGAAGCAGTCCACTTGATTTTATACACCTATGGATTTTATATCCCCATGTAAGTTAGGATGGATGGGTGAATGAATACTTCTGGCAATATAGTGAGAAAGACATTTGAAGGCAAATCTATGTACTGCATCTATAAATATGGATGATATATGGATCCATACAGTGTGTACATTGTGTATTGTGTTCAGCTAAAGTACTCTGCTGTACTCTTCTTCACTAAAAAAAAGCTGTTTACATGAAAGGAACATTTTACCTTCATAGGAAAGTAACTTACTACAGAGAGTGTGTTACATGTCATGTAATATTATCTCCTGAATATTTCAATACAGTCACCAAATATTTAAATATCACAATTTTTACATGAACAATCTCAAAGTTTTGTTATGCAGGAAAATACCACTTTTCTGATTATCTGATATCCTTCCTACCACTACTGCCATGGCTACCATATCAAATAAAATTCCACAGGGTAAACCAAAGAGCACTTATTGGTGAATTTGTGTTTTGCTCTTGCACCTGGAGTGCATTCCTGCTATATATATGTATATATATATGGATTGTATAAAGTATTAAGACTTTTTTGGCTTTGTATTTTATGTATTTTAGAACCACACACAGCAAATGGTCATTTTTATCAGTTTGGTGTGGGATCACTGAATTTAGCAATGTACTTTACAGTGAGCAGCAGCATGCTCACATTTAAGTATATAATTGTTTGCAATGTAACAAAGATTACCCAACTTTTTTAATGATCTGTAGACCTCTTGTCAAATTAATGACCCACCAATATGTTCCATTTATTTGTTCAGTCACCAAATATTTAAATATTACAACTTTTACAGGAATAATCTCAAAGTTTTATTATGACCCACCAATATGTCCCTTGTGTTCAGTAAAGGGCAATATAGGATTCATGTTTTAGTGGCCTTAAGAACTCATTAACCACTCATCAGTGTGAAAAGGATCACCCATTCAAACCTACTCAAACAGAATAACAAGGGTAAATAAAATGCTCTTAAGCAAAAAAAAGTGTGTTTTAACATATATATAATATAGTTTGTTGAGTCATTCTTTAGACTAACTTGACAGCTCTTAATTTTCTGAAAATCTATAAAGGTTTTAACATTTTTTTTCTGTTAGCTACATATGAATAAATAAATAAATAAATGAATAAAAAAAAAAGGTTTGTGTACAAATGAAACTGGACAGTTCCTCAAGCCAATTCCACAGAGAAAATAAAGTGTAAAAATAAGATAAAATGGAAACAAAAACAAAAAACCCCATGGTCCTGCTCCCCAGTCGATGCCATACCTATTATATTTAAAACTTGCTCATTATGTCAGTGATCATTATCAAGTTACAGAATAGAACCAAACAGAGCACATGAAGTTGATTATGTTTTCTGTTGTGACAGGTATTTGCAAATGCAGTATTTCAAGCAGAGCTCAGAAATTAAACGAGGAATAAATTTATGAATCAATAAATGAATGTATCTACCAATTCATCAGTCATTCAATATTTTCACAACAATAAAGTGAAATGATTTTTGTAAATGTCTCCCCAGTATGAACTCAAAAACCACAATAAGGGCATTTGTGAGGTAAACTGGTAATATTTAGACTTGCCATTTGCCTTTTGACGAAGTGCTTGTATTTGGCTTTTTCATGGAAGTTCTTGGCCAGATAACAATTAACATAATACATAACAGTAAAAAGTCTGAGTCAGAAGAAGCAAACTAATGTCTGACCAAAGACTGCTGGCCTGAAAGAGCAGGCTACAGTTTTCCCCTTTTTATGGGACATTGGCAAACACTGGAAAGCCTCTTTTGAGCTCATCCTTCATCCAACCAAGGTTCACGAAACTCAAGAGATTCACATCTAGAACAAATAAAAAGGATTAGGCTTAAAACCAGACAACCAATTAGTCATTTAACTGATTAACGGTTGAGACATTTCTGTGTGATTGCATTTGTAACAACTGAATAAGTGTTGATTAATCATTGCTGTTAGTTTTTTTTTTTTTTTTTGCTGGAGCACCACACAGCCCTTGGATCAGTTGAAGGTGGTTTTGTTTTGGAGGCTGCAGACTCTTGTACTGGAAATTTCTTTAGTTTATGTATTAATTAAATCACTTTAGTAATAGTAGTAACACTTTTGTACTCAGTATAGAAAGCTCAATCTTGGCATCAGTTGTATGCATGTGGAATGTGATCAAAAGTGGGGTCCAAGTTTTATTGCACCTTCACAGCAGACTCATTTTCCTCTTGAGGGCTCTGGACATCCTGTTGCAGATGAGATGACGGTTGGCCGGAACTGTTCCTAGACTGAAGAGATAAGGATCTGTTAATAATTGATCTGCTGTGAAACGTTCTTTGTTTGGGAAGTATAAAGCGATCAGGGTGATGCCTTTCCCTCAGAAAAACGGGTTGGGTGTGTGATCTGAACGTTTTTCTCCACTGCAGTGTTTTTCTTTTCTTTTTTTGATAAAACTTACTTCAAAAGCCACGCATGCCTGTTGTTTGCAGTTTTATTCAATATTTTCCATAACACTCTCAACACTGAATATCCAGCAAGTTTTTGTTGTACTTGCCCACATTGGATGTAGATGCTGAGAACCAAACTTAGTGCTGAAGTAATTGCGATGAAACTATTATAGAATTCTAGTTGTACTTTAATTCTATAATTCTGTAAATCTAGGGCATGCGGTGCCCTGTGGTGGACTGCTGACCTGTACATACATGCGTGCAGCCTTACAGCATATTTATTACTGTGTTGGAGTTTCAGAATCTTAATTATTCATACCTAACATCATAATTAATGGTGTTTCGAAAATAAAATTTAAATTGACAACGGATTTTGTTGCAATCTCATAGTGTTGGAAGAAACACTTTTAAATAGTCTAAAGAGCTTGGAAAGAAAAGCATCTGGATTTCTTTAAGTTGCTTGAAGACGTTTCACCTCTCATCCAAGAAGGTTCTTCAGTTCTAGGGTCAAATGGTGGAGAGTCCCAGATTTAAGCCCTGTAGGAGTGTCCCCCCCAAGACAGACAATCGACGCCCTAATGATCCTCTACCTAATCACATGAGCCAAGGTTTCGGGTGAGCTCATTGTGAAACCTGGCCCCACCCTATTGTGTGATTTCCTGAGGTCAGATGGCCCAGGACGCGAGTGGGCATTCAGGCGTCTGGTAAGGAATCTCAAAACTGGATTATAGATGGCAGACATTTGGCGTTGTAAACCACCAAAGATGGTCGCTCACAGTGGACATAAATGGCTTCTTTTACTCCTCTTTCAAACCATCTGTCTTCTCTGTCCAAAATATCAACATTGGCATCTTTGACACAACGACATGACGAGCTCACCTGAAACTTCACACCTTGGCTCATGTGATTAGGTAGAGTACATGTGTCAAACTCATGGCCCGCAGGCCACATCCAGCCCGGCGTACATTTATATCCGTACCTCTTGATGGATCTCAAGAAGAAAAGAAGAGGCTGTTGAAGGAGTATATGGTGAAAAACAATTATATCCTTTCTCCTAACACTCACTCATCCCTTACTCAGGAGAAGCTAAGATGAAGCAGCATTAGCTTAATGAAAAGCACTCACTGAGACACAGATGCATAAACAGTCACCAGAGACAGTGAAAATATTTCACACCACATAACAAGATATATTACACTTTACAAACCTCTTTGAAAAAAATCTGTTCTTCACGTGAGCAAATAAGAAAAATCATCTGTGTGCCAACAGATGATCCAGTTTTCCCACTTAGACAGAACCATCAATGCTGTTTGAAGTCAGACGTCCTTCATCTTCCATCCATTCTCTTTTGTTGTGTTTGAACTGGAGCCTATCTCAGCGGTCACAGGTCAAAACACTCAGGTCACCACTCTGTCACAGATACTTGTGAAAGGCGCTATGGAAAGATAAAACTGATATTACTTTTGAAATGAACACCGGGCGTGTTCTCAGAGCGTGTTCTGGGGAGCTTGCAGGAGTGCTCACAGACATATTCAATCTGTCCTTGGCCCACGCTGTGGTACCGGCCTGCTTCAAATCCACCTCCATCGTCCCGATACCCAAAAACTCCAACCCATCTTGCCTCAATGATTACCGCCCAGTAGCACTCACCCCCATCATCACTAAGTGCTTAGAGCAGCTGGTCCTAGCACACTTCAAATCCTGTCTCCCCCCCACCCTGGACCCCCACCAATTCGCATACCGCCAGAACAGGAGCACAGAGGATGCAGTCTCCATCGCACTGCACTCTGTCCTCTCACACCTGGACAACAACAACACCTACGCCAGAATGCTGTTTATAGACTTCAGTTCAGCATTCAATACAATCCACCCCTCACAACTCATCAGGAAACTGACAGACCTGGGCATCAGTTCCCTCATCTGCAAATGGTTACTGGACTTCCTGACCAACCGCCCCCAACATGTCCGGCTGGATAACCGCTGCTCATCTACAATCACGATGAACACCGGTGTACCACAAGGCTGTGTGATGAGCCCTTTCCTCTACTCCCTCTTCACCCACGACTGCAGACCTGCTGATAGTTCCAACACCATCATTAAGTTTGCAGATGACACCACGGTGATTGGCCTCATCAGTGACAACGATGAGGCCGCCTACAGGGAGGAGGTGGATCGTCTGGCTGAGTGGTGCGACAGAAACAACTTGCTGCTTAACACCAACAAGACCAAGGAGCTCATCGTGGACTACAGGAGGAATGCTGACCCACATCCACCCATCCACATTAAGGGGACGGCTGTGGAGCGTGTGAGCAGCTTCAAGTTCCTGGGAATCCACATCTCCGAGGATCTCACCTGGACGACCAACTGCTCCAAGCTGGTCAAGAAGGCTCACCAGCCTCTTCTTCTTGAGGACTCTGAGGAAGAACCACCTGTCCTCAGACATCCTGGTGAACTTCTATCGTTGCACCATCGAGAGCATCCTGACCAACTGTATAACAGTCTGGTACGGGAACTGCTCTGCCTCGGACCGGAAGGCGTTGCAGAGGGTCGTGAAAACTGCCCAGCGCATCGCCGGAGCACCACTTCCTGCCATAAAAGACATCTACAGGAAGCGGTGTCTGAAAAGGGCTGGGAAAATCATCAAAGACCCCAGTCACCCATCACATGGACTCTTCACCCTCCTGCCCTCTGGGAGGCGCCACAGGAGCCTCCGGACTAAGACCACCAGGTACCGGAACAGCTTCTTCCCCACAGCTGTCAGACTCCTGAACTCTGCCTCCTGACATCTGACCCACGTTAAACTCATGGACTGAACATACACACACACACAATGGACAACTGTACCCTCAAACACACAATAATAACATGGACTGAACCACCACTCACAACCACTAGCACTTTATATAGCCTCTGTAGAAACTATCTACACCCTCACTTATCTTAACTGCACTACTGTATAGCTCTGTGTAAATAATCATTCTGTACATTCGATAATCTTTAATCCTACAACTGTTTACAACTTGCATAGCTCCCATTTCTGTATAGCTGTATATCTCAGATTCTGTAAAGTTATTTATTTCATATTCTGTATAGTTTTTCATATTTATATCCTGTTCATAGCCTGTACATAGCTTGTACTCACTACAGCCTGTACATACTTATAGTTATAGAATATTCACAACATACTTCATACCGTGTACATTATAACATACCATAATAGACCCATTTCTGTAATATACTCACATATCTATATTATTGCTAATATATATTGTAATATATCTATATCACTAAAGCACTTCTGGATGGATGCAAACTGCATTTCGTTGCCCTGTACCTGTGCATGTGCAATGACAATAAAGTTGAATTCTATTCTATTCTAATTCTAAATATATTGAGTCATTATATTTGTATTGTTTGTAATTAAAGTAACATGATCTGAAAAAACTGCACCTTAATAAAATTTGATCTGAGAAACCTTAGGTTAAACGATTCGGAGGAAGTAAAACTATCATTTCGTTAGTTGACTCAGAGCAAGTAGAAACGCATTACGGAACGACAAACATTCCGAACACGCCTTTAGAGTCAAACAATGAAGACACATGAACAGTGGCGGTCCTAGCCTGTTTGGCGCCCTGGGCGAACACTCCCTCTGGCGCCCCTAACCCTCCCCCACACACAGACAAAACATATTAAGGATTGTACATTAACATAAAACTGTTGTACACACACACATATGAAGAGAGAGAGAGTATGCATTGTATGCAAATGGCTACCAAACAGCCATCATAATTTATCATACAATGAGAACCGGACAAATCAACAACTGACAATGACTAATTAATATTAAAATCTGTAGCATAATGTATTGTTTGGAGTTTAGTCTGTTACTGTTACTATTTTTACCATTTCTTCTTGGAGCAACTGTAACGCACATAATTTCCTTAGGGATTAATAAAGTATTCTGATTCTGATTGTTTCAGGATGACCTGCCATTATCCAATGACACATCTGCTTATCTGTATCTTTTGCTTGTTTCTCTTCCTCTTCTTTTCTCTTTTTTCTATGGAGCCCTGCAGGGGACATAGGAGAAAAAAAAATTAAGACGGACTTTTGCGAGATCTCGCAAAACTAACTCGGGATCTCGCAAAAGTTGAATTCCAACAATGGCGGCAGCTACTTAGTTGTAATATTACTCTTTCTGGGTCACAAAATACACTTTTAAGATATTTTGAGGCATGAATGTAGTTGTGTAAACGTCAGATATTTGCTCAGTTTACAAGACATCACATATTTGCAAAAGTGCTCCGACGTTTTCGGAGATCTGACACCCACCATCTCAAAGCTAATGGGAGGTCGACACCTACTACAGCCGGGAGGAACACCGCTCTCCCGGCACATCGTGCCTTGACCTCCCGGTCGGCTTCGAAGAGCTAAAACTAAAACGAGATCTCGCAAAAGTTTTGCGAGATCCCGAGTTTGTTTTGCGAGATCTCGCAAAAGTCAGTCTTAATTTTTTTCTTAATTTTTTTTTTCTCCCATGTCCCTTGCGGAGCTCGGTATTTTTCTAAACTGAGTACCTGATGGCTTTGAACTTTTCTTGTCCATCTTCCATTGGTTTTAATTTTGCACTCCAGTACCCATCCCTCAACCCGAGGCTCACCACAACATAATCTAACACACATAATCTACACCTTAGTTCACAGATTCACTTTGTCTAGGGTGCATTTCTGAGATTTCACACAACCCAGGATTCAAATCATGAATACATAATGGGATTGGATTTACAACATTATAAATGAAATGTGCTCTATTTGGAAGCAGCAGGCCCCCCTCCCCTTTCGACGGGTTGTGTGCGAGACTTTAAATCAGGGGTAGGCAACCTTTCTGATGACGAGTGCCATTTAAAATTTCCTCAGAAGTCAGTGTGCCATATGATTGCATTAGCAATAAATCTAATAGCGCTCTATATGAACAGTTACACAATATATAGAACCACTGATAAGAGAAATAAACTGGGCCAATATGGCATGTTTGTTAATATTCAACCCAACCCTTCAACTCATTCATGTCACCTAAAAGGTAAACCTGTTTCTCCATCACCTGTTCAGCTCTGATGATTCAGTAAGGACATCTCCTGGTTTCATCTGCATGTTTTCCGCTCACCAGATAACCAAACCGACACCATGACCAGCAGGTTTGAGCTGTGGCTCCAGCAAACATCAGCTACTAGAAAGAAATATTAAATAAATTCTAACAACAGCTGATCAAGCTTAAACGTGCTGCTGTTGTTTAGCGTGACATCCGGCGGTTTCCTCTTTCTGGCGCAAAGTGGGCGATAAACAAACAAGAGAGAAAAGCCGATCAGCTGATCGTTGATCAGTTTCATGATTAAAGTAGCAACAGGAGAGAGAGGGGAGAGAATGAGAGAAGAGGCAGCTGTGCAGCTACAGCTTTATGTCTTTTTCATTGTAGCTGAAGTCCGGGACAAACTGCGTCCCTTCTCAGCTCAACACCAAACGCGTAATATTTTCTCTGGATGCAGGACAATTCCGTCTTTTTACAGGACGGTTGGCAACTCTACTAACTAACCTTGTGAATAAAATAAAGTTCACTATCAGTAACATCATAGCACCCACCCAGCTGTATAGACTCTCCGTCATGCTAGCTAGCACGCAGTACAGTTATTGTAACTGACTGTAAAAAGTCAGCACAACGAAAATAAACTGCACCTAAACTTGGTTTATATCTGACCCAGATAGACTGCAGGTCATAACTTCTTACCTGAAGTTCAGTTCACCTGACACTCGGACCGGCGGCTGCCTTGGGTCTCTCCTCTTGCCTCCCCTTTCTCTCATCCACCTGCTGGCATCCACCACTTATTAATGTTACTGAATCTGTGGAAGCTTAGCCACCACCAAACAACTGAGTTCGTTTTTTACACACCGACCAGCATCTGGCCAATCCACCACTTTCATTATATACCGTTACAAAAAAAAAAAAAAAAAAAATCATCGGCCACCGACCAAAATAATGCCCGATGGCCAGTCCAGCTATGGTCGTGCCATCACTTAACCCTTCGCGTGCCAACTGTGGCACGCGTGCCCAGGGTTGCCGACCCCTGCTTTAAATCATCAAACTGTAAATTTTTAATTGTTATTGATCCCTTTACTACGGAGCCCCTCTGATGACATGGTACAAAAAATAAATAAATTGTGGCCACGAAATATCATTTCGAGGCCACGAAATAGGTATAAGGTGCCCACGAAATACTTATTTGTGGCCACGAAATACTTATTTGTGGCCTCGAAACACTTGATGACATATATATATATATATATATATATATATATATATATATATATATATATATATATATATATCATCCCAGGGCACATTCACTAGAACCTGCGTCAGCCATAGTATGGAGTCCTTGCTGTTGGTGATGTCCTTAAGGTGAGTGTATTATATTTTATATTTATTTCATATTGTTATCCCGCAATTCGGCAGTTATTTATTCAGACCTATATTGTTACTATGTTCTAAATGGTATCTGCTGACGTTTCAAATGTTGTATCCTCATGTTGTTACTACACGTTGTTTTGTTGTGCTAATATGTAGCCGTAAACTCATTTTTAACTGTAGGACGTGCGGCGGCCCCGCAGCACACTTTCAAAGTAGAGCGAGGCTGAAGGCTATTAATAAACGAGGTATGTTCAACATAAAACCTTAGTTCTCTGTGTCACGAAGGTGTCTCTCTTTTACCCTGACCACATCACTATACTAGCTGGTGCAACTAATCTGGTCTGGACAATAATAACAGTTTTAGATGGAAAGCATCTTAAAATTGCCTTTTTTTTTGCTGAACATCTCCTTTGAAAGTAGCATCATGTGAGTCACACTTGTTAAGGTAATACATGCTAAATGAGCCGTAGCTTTCAATGCATCACCGGATGAAGCCTTGCAGTTACAGTAGCTCACTGCGGGTATCACGTTGCCAAGGGAACTAATAAAGCATACAGTGATCGGAATGATTTTGTATTGATGCAGGTTGTCATTGCTCATGCTGAACTACTTAAACTCCAAGTAGACAATCGCTCCATTCCTCATTACCATAGATAATATCTAAGTAATAAAACAATCATCATCAAATTCTGATTTGCCATAGATAAAGTGATTTTATAGGTAGGCTATCATGTAAAAATCTGCTACATAAAATTTATAACTGAGTGTAAAAATACTTATTTCATTTTCATGTGGTTTAGAGGTCAGCTATGGATACTCGGCTGCGAGAATTCTTAACAGAGCGTAAAGTTGAAGAAGATGTGATCAAGAAACTTGAAGATGAGAATGTAAGCCACTGCAGCTGTTGCTGTGTGCGTGCGTGTGTGTCTGTGTGTTTGTTTTTGAACGGAGAGCCGCAATCCACAATTTACTATGCACATTCTAAAATTTTTTATTGAATTTCATATTTTTGTTTAATCAGTGACATTAATTAATGACGTGATATGTTTAAAGAGTAATTTTAAAAGTAATTTTTGTTCATCTTATGTTGGACAAATGTGTACCACATTACCAAAAGTATCTGTTATCAAAAGTAGATAGCAAAAAACAACTCTAAAATATGCAGTTGTATGTATTCATTGTTTTTTTTAATATTGACAATTTTATTAATTTGTTATTTATATTTTTCAGATTGATGAAACTGTCATTCCCTTAATGACAGACAATGACCTGGCAAAGTACATCCCCAAAGTTGACGATAGAGTCTCCACTGTGGCCTTCTGCAGACAAGCAACACTGTCACGGACGTCACCATCCAGGAAAGAATCTATACTCTCAAGGCTACGACAAAGACTGACAGGAGCTGAGGGAATGCCTCCTAAAAAGAAATTGTCTCAGTAGGCAGAAAATACAAATGCAAAACGAACAGTGAGACGAATTGAGGTTGGCTGGATGGATTTTGATGAGGAGAAGGGTGGGTTCAAACAGGTGAAGTCTGTAAGTGGTGGTGGAACAAGGCATTTATCTGTAGATAAAAATGAAACAGTGTCAAATATCAAACTTATGGCTGAAAATCTGTTTTTCCCCAATGGCACCTCAAAAAAAACCAAAAGTCTTTCACACTATTCAACTCATATTGAGAGCTCACAGATGCATGTGGATGCTTCCAGTACAGTTGATGAGTTGTATAAGCAAAGTAAAGTCAAAATTCTGCGACTTTATCTGTGTACCAGAAAGAAAACACAACAGCAGCCCCAAGACGTAGAGGCCGATCATGCAATAACCCAGCCCTCTGTGGTAGATCTCACTGGCAATGAACCTAATCAGGCCGCTGATGATCTGTTGGTGGAAAACATAAATTCAGAACCATCAAACTTTGTAATTAATGATGGAGCTTCCATAAGTGGATATTTGGAACTGAATGACACATTACCATGGGATGGTCTGCCAAATGTAGGTGAAAGTGAAGATTCTGATGCAGTTGTTTTTATTAGTGGGGATAACAGGGTGGATATTAGTGTGGTTGAACTAAACCCTGAAACACTGTTTATAGAAAAAGAGTCTGATCCACCTCATCACACATTGTCTCTCTCACCGGGGCTGACAGGAGAGGCCAATATTCCTGACCAAGCACCCCCTGAACCACGATCTTGTCCCGTAATACTGACTGTTAGAAGAGGTCATTGTCTTACTGATTTGATCAGTGCTTTTAAGGACTCAAACATTATTTCATCTGAGGTCAATATCAAAATGTTGTTACCAAATGGAGAGCTTGAACAGGGGGAAGGAAGTGGTGTTTTGCAGGACTGCCTGACAGAATTTTGGATGGATTTCTATGACAGCTGCACATTGGGAGTTGAGGTGAAAGTCCCATTCATCCGGCATGACTTTCAGTGTGAAGAATGGCAGGCTATAGCTAGAGTGTTTGTTGTAGGGTGGAAACAAGCTGGTTACTTCCCAGTGAAGCTTGCAATACCCTTTCTGGAGGAGATATTGTACGGCTCGACAACCAGTAGTTTAAAAGATTCCTTTAGATTCCTTCTGTATAGATTCACTTCCGGCGCCCCCCGTGTGCGGCAGCCTGTTACAGCAGCTCTGCTCATTCTGAGTTTCTTTCTTTCTTATCTTTTTTCTCGTAATTTTTTTATAACTAACATATTAGTAATTAGACTCTGCAACCATGTTCTACCGTTTTGTGCTAGTCCTGGTCGTTTTTCTCAGTTTATTTCTACTTTTTTCACCCGTGTCTGGGGACCCAGAGCAGAGATCCTTTGTTTACAGTAAGGATCAGCTGTTAGCGCTGCGTCCTGCAGCGGTACTGCCGGCGGACAGACCCGATATTCCCAGCGAGCTGAGGAGGAAAAGACGGGGGTGTCGTGCTGGGAAGGAGCGCCGTCGCCCGAGAAGGAGACGTTATCGACCATCTCTTCCTTCTGTAATTATTGGAAACGTAAGATCTTTGCCCAATAAGATGGATGAGCTCATGTCGCTAACCTGGTCACAGAGGGAGTACCGGCAATGTAGCATCATGATGCTAACGGAGTCGTGGCTAACATCGCTAACTCCGGACACAAGCGTGACACTACCGGGATTCCAGCTGCTGCGAGCGGACAGGACCAGAGACAGCGGTAAGAGGAAAGGAGGGGGACTGGCAGTTTTTGTGAACGACAGATGGTGTAACCCTGGGCACATCACTGTAAAAGAGCAACTCTGCAGCAGAGACATTGAGCTGTTAGCCGTTAGCATGCGTCCGTACTACCTGCCCCGGGAGTTCTCGCATGTTATCGCGATAACAGCGTATGTCCCCCCCTCGGCCAACGCGGATGTAGCCTGTGACTCTCTCCACTCTGTGGTCAGCAGACTGCAAACACAATCACCGAGAGCCCTTCTCATAATATCAGGGGACTTCAATCATGCCTCACTGGACTCCACACTGCCCACCTTCACCCAGTATGTGACCTGCCCAACCAGAGTCAATAAAACACTGGACTTACTGTATGCCAATGCAGAAGAGGCATACAGTTCATCACCTCTCCCTCCCCTGGGCAGATCTGATCACAACCTGGTGCACCTTGTCCCTGTGTATGAGCCCTTAGTGCGCAGGGAGCCACCAGCCACCCGCACAGTACAGAGATGGTCAGAGGAGAGCGAGGAGGCTCTTAAGGATTGTTTTGAGTCGACTGTGTGGGAGGTGATTTGTGATGACCACGGAGAGGACATCGACAGCCTTACTACATGCATTACTGACTATATAAACTTCTGTGTGGATAACACTGTACCTACCAGGACTGTACGGTGTTTCTCCAACAACAAACCTTGGATTACCCCAGAAATTAAAACCGTCCTCAAGCAGAAGAGGAGGGCCTTCAAATCCAGAGACAAAGAGGAGTTGAAAAGGGTGCAGAGAGAGCTGAGGGGACTGATAAGGAATGGGAAGGAGAGCTACAGGCAGAAGATGGAGAACCAGCTTCAACAAAACAACGTTGGTGAAGTCTGGAGAGGCCTCAGAACCATCTCGGGCCACAAACAGCAGAACTCTCTGCCTGGGAGGGATGTGAGGTGGGCAAATGAACTGAATCATTTCTTCAACAGATTTGATTCAGCCATGAGGCAGTCTGCAACATCGGCTGCAGACTCACCCACCCCCACTGCTGCTGTTCCACCTCAGACACTTCACACCTCCTCTATTCACCCTGCTCACTCTCCCCCACCCCCAACTGCAGCATCCAATACACACTCAACACAAGGCTCCAGCCTGTCTCTCTCAACCACCCAGGTTAGGAGGGAACTGAGGAGGATTAATGGCAAGAAGGCAGCGGGTCCAGATGGCATCAGCTCGAGGGTCGTCAGGTCCTGCGCGGACCAACTGTGTGGGGTGATGGAGCACCTCTTCAACCTGAGCCTGAGGTTGGGAAGAGTCCCACAGCTCTGGAAAACCTCCTGTGTTGTACCAGTGCCAAAGACTTCACGCCCCAAGGACCTCAACAGCTACAGGCCGGTGGCTCTGACATCCCACCTGATGAAGACCCTGGAGCGGTTGGTCCTGGCTCAGCTTCGGCGCCTAATAAGCTCATCACTGGACCCACTTCAGTTTGCCTACCAGCCTGGCATTGGAGCGGATGATGCCGTCATTCACCTCCTACATCGTTCCCTCGCTCACCTGGAGACCGCTGGAAGCACTGTGAGAATCATGTTCTTTGATTTCTCCAGTGCCTTCAACACCATTCTTCCCACAGTCCTGAAGGACAAGCTGGAGAACTCTGGAGTGGACCATCACCTCACTACCTGGATCCTGGACTACCTCACCGACCGACCACAGTATGTGAGGACTCAGGGCTGTGTGTCGGACAGGGTCGTCTGCAGTACGGGGGCCCCACAGGGAACGGTTCTGGCTCCGTTCCCCTTCACCATCTACACTGCAGACTTCTCCCACAATTCCACCCAGTGCTTCCTGCAGAAGTTCTCTGATGACTCTGCAATAGTCGGCCTCATCACTGATGGGGACGACAAGGAGTACAGAGGTCTGACCCAAGACTTTGTGGACTGGTGCCAGCTGAACTACCTCCAGATCAACGCCAGTAAAACCAAGGAACTGGTGGTAGACTTCCGCAGGCACAAGCATTCTCCACTGCAACCACTGAACATCCAAGGTATGGACATTGAGGCTGTGGACAGCTACAGGTACCTTGGTGTTCATCTGAACAATAGACTGGACTGGACTCATAACTCAGACGCCCTCTACAGGAAAGGGCAGAGCAGGCTGTACCTGCTGCGGAGACTCAGGTCGTTTGGAGTGGAGGGCCCACTCCTGAAGACCTTCTATGACTCTGTTGTGGCTTCTGCTATCTTTTATGGCGTGGTCTGCTGGGGCGGCAGCATCTCTGCTGGGGACAGGAAGAGACTGAACAGGGTGATCCGAAGGGCCAGCTCTGTTCTAGGATGCCCTCTGGACCCAGTGGAGGTGGTGAGTGACAGGAGAACGGCGGCTAAGCTGTCATCCCTGATGGACAACATCTCCCACCCCATGCAGCAGACTGTGACAGCACTGAGCAGCTCCTTCAGTGGGAGACTGCGGCACCCACGGTGTGGGACGGAGAGATTTCGCAGGTCTTTCCTCCCCACTGCTGTCAGACTCCATAATAAAGACTTTAACTGATCAAGCACACACATCCATACATATGCAATAATACTAAGTGCAATAATCCTTTCTGTCATCGTTGTATTTTTACTCAGTTGTATATAGTATTTGTATTTGTATTGTATTTTTATCTTATTGTATATTTATTTTATTTTATTCTACTGTACATAGTATTTTATTTTATTCTATTCTGTACAGTTGTGTACTGTATTTATTCTTATTGTATTCTAATTTTTGCCTCATAACTTTTGCACTGTCCACTTCCTGCTGTGACAAAACAAATTTCCCACGTGTGGGACTAATAAAGGTTATCTTATCTTATCTTATCTTATCTTATCTTATCTTCTTTTGTACGTCTCACAAGAAGAGTGATCTGTTCTCCTGAAGGCTTCGGATGACTTCAATTCAGTGGATACAGATGAATTGCTGGAAGTACTTGATGCACATGAGTGCAAGCAGGTTCCTACCAAGGACACACTGCTCCCTGTTTTGGCACAGATAGGACACAAAGTACTTATTCAGGCCCCAATGTTTGTAATCAAGTGCTGGCGTCCCGTTGTGGGTTCTGTAGCTGGTTTACTCCCACCAGAAGGACTGCATCATTTCATAGCAGAAAAAAAACCGACTGTAAAAACAGTGAAGGAGCTTCTAATCTTTCCAGAGGAGATGACAGCTGCCCAGTCAACAGTTTCTCGTTACCTGAAAAGGTACATTGGAGAAATTGATTTCAATTATCTTCAGCTTTTCCTGCGGTTCTGTACAGGATCCAATCTGTTGGATAAAGCCATACTAATTGAGTTCATAGAAACTACAGATTTCCTCCGCAGACCACAATCCCACACATGTGGATGTGTACTAAAGCTGCCCCTTGGTTATCACAGCTATCCAGACTTTCGCAGTGAATTTAACAGCATTCTCGCAAGCTCTATGTGGGTGATGGATGTGGTGTAGGTCAGTGTTACCCAACCTTGGTCCTCAAGGCACTCTGCCCTACATGTTTTAGGTTTTCCACCCTAACAGTTCATAGAAACACGGGTGTAGTTAACAGTAACATGAAGGAATGAATGTGAATGTTCAATAGACTGGGTGGTTAAGTTCTCTTAACAGTGTAGCCCGTTGTGCCTTTTTCATGTGCAGCCTTTTTTTTCATCTGGTCAGTAATTGCTTTCTTAGTTTCTCCCCCCAATTAAAATAGTAAGCTAAAGGGAATGTTCAGGTTTTTTGAAGTGGAGTTACCTGTAGTAGACAGCACTTAGCACTCTGATTTTGCAGAAGCAGCAGTGAGTGTTGGGGACAAAATAAGGCAACAAATTGCTTGGGGAATGAGACCACAAAACAACACCAGTTGAAAATACATATACATATTTAAATAACATTTTCAGTGCTTCACCTGGTAGGAATCCGTACACTAAACATAGAAGTGCATCTGTTCCTGCTGCACACATTGTTACTGTGTTTCTGGTTAGTGCCAAAATAAATTACTAATTTTAACATTC
This sequence comes from Simochromis diagramma, assembly GCF_900408965.1. Classification (NCBI taxonomy): domain Eukaryota; kingdom Metazoa; phylum Chordata; class Actinopteri; order Cichliformes; family Cichlidae; genus Simochromis; species Simochromis diagramma. The sequence continues at coordinate 21,867,157 of NW_024387523.1, read as the reverse complement.
TAATACTTTTTTACTACAGGAAGAATAACAAATATTTCCAATATAGCATACAGTAACAGTTCTACAAACTGGAAGATTGCTGAGTGCTGTCTACTGTATATACATACATAAGTACAACACCATTACAAATACCATATTCCAACTGATTAAGCATGTTCTATATTAAAGTATTTCAGATGTTTGCAGAAATCTTAATAGAAACAAGAATGTGAACCTTTATGTTCCTAATGGGTTTAGAAGAAAAGTTGTCAATTACAGAGATTGGTTACATTGTAAAGAGGTTTGTATAACATTTTAGAAATAACTGTTATTTTATCCTGTTATTATATGCAAAATACAACCTGTTTTTGAGTATGGTGTATTTTGAAAGACACCAGTAAACCATTCTCATTTGTACAAAACTTTGCCCTCTCTGTTACATTCTATACATCTTTAAACATGAACATGTCTAATGACACCGCTGAAAGTTATTTAACTACTCATTCTATAATGTCATACATGTGCTGTGATTTTAAGAAAAGAAGCCGTTCTTTATCAAACATGGGATTGCTTTAATCTATTCCACAATAACAAAATTATAGGCTCAAGAAACATTTGGAGCATTGGTGACACAACTATGATTATATAGCCTACTTGGTCTTCTTGTCTAATTGATCACAACATTAGATATATTGCCAGTCTATGTGGTTGTTATCCAAGGTTGTTTTTGTTAGAAATGAACACATTTTTGGTACCAAAAACTATTATGAACAACTTTTGATGCTTTAACAGTGTGATAAGTTTAACTCAATCCCAAAAGGATTTATTTTTTTCTAACCTGTATCATATTTTAGTTTAATACTCCACGCTTTGTAGCTACCAAGAGCAAGCAACACTTCATGATGAGTTAATTTACTGACATGGATAAAATGAAAATTATGTTATACAGTCTTCTCTGATAATTTTGATACAAAGACAAGATAACTACACACTGGAGAAAAATAATTACTTAATAATAAGTACTTTAAGCTGTAGGAATACGTACTGAAGTACAAAATGTACTACATTTGTATGTTTGTGTCCATTTAAGTAGCCTCAAATAACTGTGAATGAACTGTATCCCTGAGATGAAAATATGAATCAAGGGCCTGGGACATGGTAGATGGGAATTCCAAGCTTGATTCCTCCATTATTATTGTGCACAAATCAAACACTTGCACATCACATGGGACTGAACTAACAAAAGTGCAGCTATTTTTACACAAGGTCAAATCTTCTGTCAGTGGAACGAGACAGTCTTCTGCACCCCAAAGGTGAGGGGCCATGTACATGACATCAGGTATCCCACAGGGCACGTTGTTATTCTTTGAGGGCCTTATACGGTGAGCATTCCAAACACTCCGGATGTCACCTCCTGATGAAGAAACAAGAATTAGGTCAGAGCTGTAATACAAGGCATTTTTAAAATGGTCGAAAATAAGTGTGGTGCATCCTTAAATGAATTGAAAAGCAGCGATGTTTGGATGCAGTTTAATGAAAACCAAAGGAAGAGGGAGTGATTGCAAAAAAAGAAAAGAAAGAACCACTGAGTTGTGGGATCTGGGCTTTATACTAATACTAATACTAATCTTGGTCCGGATGCGCAAAGCTTTTCAACTTCATGCGCATAATACAGGTGACAAAATCAATATTTTTCAATCCCATGAGGGGATCCAATATCATCTCAGACCTGAAATTACCAATGATAGAGCGCTGAAGAGTTACTGATGCGTGAAGCCTGACTGCTTTTGACAGACTGGCAGTGACAGATCGGTAGCTGCAGCATAACTGATGCAGAATGAGCGCAGACAAGGATAATGTCCTCCGATCAGAAAAAAACAACATTTAAGTTGTGCTGACTTCTGATCAGTTCAATTGGCAAAGTGTTCCCTGATTTAAAAACTTTGGCTGGGTTGATGCTTCAGCCTCCATTACGCACATACAGAGCGCAGTTGACCTACTTCAACAACGTTAGGAATACATTGCATTTACCGTTCGGTAAAGGTAATGTCGTTTTAACTATGTAAACGATTATTTTGTTACCCTTACTGCTAAAACAGCGTAATTTAATGTAATTAATTACCACCACTGGTTATCATAATATGGGCCATTTACCTGAATGATTGGCATGAAGCAGAACTGTGACAGAGCTTTGTCAATGAAATCCCCAAAGAAGAATCCTTCGTCCTTCAGTTCTCCTAGAAGCTTGATCCATGACTCGACTCCTTCTTTTCTCATCACTCCCCACCAGCTCTCAATTCTCTGGTTTGCTGTACTTGCTCCTGTGACGTAGCTTCTGTCTCCTGCTCTATCATCCCCGTCATTTCTCCGTAAATAACGCTGGAGGTCTCTGACTAACACGTTCTCAGTGCCCATGTCAGTTCGTACGAGCCTGGGGAAACCCCCACGACTCTCCACTGCTTCCACAAAGTAACCTCCGATAACCTTTGGGTCACTGTTAGTGTGTGCGGCCCGCAGCCAAATGATGTTGCGTGAGAAACCGTCGATGCATCCATTAATACATATCCCATATGGCTTTAGTTTGTCATAAGAGTCTATGTGCCACACAAAGTTAGGCCCCTGAGCAAAATATTGCCTCCTTCTGAGACGTCTGGTCTGGCGAACCTGGGAACCTACTGGGTCCAGTAAAGAGATGAGGATCCTGACGTCTTCTTTCCTGATCGCAATGCCGTGTTGTTTGCACTTTGTAAACATCCACCGATAACCGTGATCCTTCCCAGGTCCTTGCAGTTGGTTCACAATAAAATCTATCCCGGCGTCCAGGTCGTACTTACGTCTGTAAAGCGACTTGGCTCTCAATATCCGGTTTAAATGTCTCTCCGTAATGATGGTTCCTTGCATTGCCAGGCTTTTCAAAATGCATTTGTAGCTCATTCCCAGCCTGAAATAAAACTCAATCAGACTGTCTCTGTCCATGATGTATTTAGCCTACTTTTATGCTTGTGTCTCTACGCAGCTGTCCAGGAATTCTATCAATAAGATGTGCGCACGTTATCTATTTCGTGGCCACAAATGCGTAATTCGTTGCCACGTTATACCCAATTCGTGCCCACAAATTAGCATTTCGTGCGCACGTTATACCTATTTCGTGCCCTCGAAATAGTATTTCGTGGCCACAAATAAGTATTTCGTGGGCACGTTATACCTATTTCGTGCCCTCAAAGTAGTATGTTGTGGCCACAATTTATTTATTTTTTGGACCATGTCATCAGAGGGGCTCCGTACTTTATCCCTAGTCCTAAAGTGTATATTTATTTTCTTACTCTTATTATATATATTGTTTGTTTACTTGCACTGCTGTAACTGGAGCCTCGTCGTCTCGTGTCTCTTTATACTGGACTGTATGTAGCGAAGATGACAATAAAGTTTACTTTGACTTCAGCAGCGAGCAGGTGCACCGAAGGCTCTCGCGCTCACTTTTCGAAAAAACATCGATGCAAATTATAAGTCTGTATCATAATGTCTGGTGTTTTCGTGTTTGTTGGTTTGTTTTTATTTTGTTTTATTTTGCGAGTTGGTTTTTAGATGCCGCTCCAGCCGGTCAGAGAATCCCCCGCCGCCCCGCCCTCTCCTCTCTGCGCCGCAAGCAGCAGGCGCACCTCTCAAACGAAGGGCGCCCTTACTCCCAGCAAATGGGCGATAGAAAACCGATCGGTGACTATGCCATTCCCAATATGTGCTGGCTGACGTTGGGGCAGCATGAGTACGAGCATTTTTTTTTGCCGATGCCCGTGATGCCGCCCCCCACCACGATGCCGCCCCGGGCAACCGCCCATGTCGCCCGTATCTAAAACCGCTACTGCACATGACTGTAAAAAGGATATAAAAAGGATGATCTTCACTTAGCAAACAAATATTTCCATAACTGACAACATGACGGACATTTTACAGTGAAACATATGTGCATCCATTCATCTCTCCATTTGTTACAGTGTGTCTTGTAGGGTGATGGAGTACCTGGAGAGAAAGCATGCAGGAGTACGGAGAATGGTTCCTATGTGGGAACAGAACACACAAAACATAACATAACTTATTTTCCCATCATTTATCTCATTTATACAACTAAGAGAAGCCTCAGTTGTTTTGTATATAACTCATGTTGGGGAATTGGGTATATCATTAAAAAAGAAAACTGGGACAGAAAAAAGGCAATATATCCTTGCTTCATATATTGTCCTTATTAGATAGATGTAATTAATTGCCAGGAAGGTAAGGAGAAAGGAGTAAGGTAAGTTTCTTTCTTTGTTAAAACACAGTAACATGCATATAGTGTTGCAAAGCTGTGACTTTTCACAGTAACTCTAACTATTGTTTAATTCTTAATACATTTTTTTTTTTTTAATCCCAGTAGCGGTTTTAGATACAGGCGACACGTTATGTTTTGTCTGTGTGTGTGTGTGTGTGTGGGTGGGTGTGGGGGGGGGGGGGTTAGGGGCGCCACAGGGAGTGTTCGCCCAGGGCGCCAAACAGGCTAGGGCTGCCACTGCTTAATCCATTTATTTCAGTTCCCAGTAGTTCCGTTCTTTGGAATTGTAAGTCTGCTTCCATATCGATTGTATTTATCGGTTCCTCTTGCTCTTGTACTACAATAAGCTGATTTTAGTTTGTGTGCCAGAGGAGGAAAATAGTGGCGCATTCACAGCAGGGATATGGATAATATTTTGTTTTTTCACCTTTTAACAAAGGGGGAAATTCTTCCAACATGTACAAACATTTGAACACACAGCATGCAATTAATTTGCATGTTAGTAATGTCTTTGATATGCTGCTTAGCGATGATGGAGCCAATGATAATCAAATGAGAATCGATAAAGATAATCAATAGGGTATCAAATTGCTGATATCGATATGCCAGAACAGCCCTTACTTGTCAAACATGGACTCCACTAGACCCCTGAAAGAGTGCTGCAGTATCTGACACAAAGATGTTAGTAACAGATAGATAGTAGGTCCTGTGAGGTGTGAGCTGGGGGCTTCATGGATCTGACTTGCTTGTCCAGCATATTCATTGGCCCTTATCACACACACTCAAATCCTTACACTTGCCCATTTTTCCTGCTTTTAACAAATCAGTGGAGGATAAAATGTTCACTTGGTCCCTAATGTATCCCACCTACTAACAGGAGTCATAATGAAGAGATAAACATGGTATTCCCTTCACTATTCCCACTTGTCTGAAGGCCTCCACCATTTTTCCCATCCCCCAAAAGACTGGAATAGACAGCCTCAATGACTGAAGACCCATAGCCCTCACACCTATAGTCAAATTCAAATTCAAATTCAAATTTTATTTGTCACACACACAACCATACACAGTATGACATGAGGTGAAATGCTTGTAGCTGTGCAATGTAGTGCCCGACCATTAAATGACAGTGGTTTTACAGTATTTACAAATTTACAGGTTATACAAAATTTACAGATTTAACTTAGAAATTTACAGTAAAAAAATGTGCAAATAGCAGAAAGAGATTATAAATTATAGGAAGTGTGCATGAAGAAAAACCAGAGTGCGTGTGGTGATGTGATGTGTGTGAGAGTCCAGTCTTATAGTGATGTGATGTGTGTGGGAGAGTCCAGTCCTACACCTGGTTCAGGGCCCGAATAGCCTGGGGGAAGAAGCTCCTCCTCATTCTCTCTGTTTTGGCCTTCAGGGAGCGGAAGCGCTTCCCAGACCTCAACAGTGAGAAGAGTCCATTGTTGGGATGGGAGAGGTCCATCATAATCTTCCTAGCTTTGGTCTTGCACCGCTTGGTGTAGATGGACAGCAGGTCAGGGAGCTCTGATTGAATGATGCGTTCGGCTGAGCGCACCACTCTTTGCAGATCTCGTCTGTCCTGCTTGGTGTTGTTCCCAAACCAGGTGCAGATGTTTCCCGTCAGGATGCTCTCGATTTTGCAGGAGTAAAAGTTCTTGAGCACCTTCAGTGTCAGATGGAAGTCTCTAAGTCTTCTGAGGAAGAAGAGACGCTGACAGGCTTTCTTAACCAGGGTGTTGATGTGACAGGACCATGACAGGTCCTGAGTGATGTGGACACCCAGGTATCGGAAACTGTCCACTCTCTCCACTGGCGTGCCACTGATGATGAGGGGCTTGTAATTCCTCGCCTGCTTTGTAGTGAAGTCCACGATCAGCTTCTTAGTCTTGCTGATGTTTAGGAGGAGGTTATTCTCCTGGCACCAGGTCTCCAGGTTCCTAATCTCCTCCAGGTAGGCCGTCTTGATATTGTCGGAGATCAGGCCCACAACAACAGTGTCGTCAGCAAACTTGACAATGGAGGTGGTGTCTGATGTGGCTACACAGTCATAAGTGTACAGTGAGTACAGCAGGGGGCTTAAAACACAGCCCTGAGGCACTCCAGTGCTGAGTGAGATGGAGGGGGAGACAGTGATGGACTGTTTGAAGCACGTTTGAGGGAGAGCCAGGGAGAGGTTGAAGATCTCTGTGAACACCGGTGCTAGCTGGTCAGCGCAGGCTCTCAGGACCCGGCCAGGGGTTGCATCTGGTCCTGCTGCCTTCCTGGTGTTCACCCTCCTGAAGGTGTTCCTCAAGGCATGCTCTGTGATGATGAATGCATTGTCTTCACTGGTGCACTCCGAGCGCGCGCAGCCGTTTGTTGTTTTAATTGCCGCGGCGTCGAAGCGAGCATAAAACGTGTTCAGCTCATCAGCCAGTGAAGCGTCGGCATTCATCATTGACGAAGCTGGTCGTTTATAGTCCTTTATTGTCCGCAGTCCTTTCCACAGGCTCCTAGAGTCGCACTGTCGTAGCTGTGACTCTAGTTTTTCCCCGTAGCTCCGCTTTGCCTTTCTGACCGCACTGCGCACGTTGTAAGACGCAGCCTTGTATAGGTCCATATTACCGGAGACGAGCCCTTCATTGTAGGCAGCAGATCTCAGAGCGTCGTGGATGTTTTTATCCACCCACGGCTTCTGGTTGGGAAACGTTCGGTTGATAGATCTTTCTGCTGTGTCGTCCGCTAGTTTCCCGATGAATCCCACAACCGCTTCCGTAAACATGTTGATGTCATCAGAGCTGCGCCGAAACATGTCCCAGTCTGCGTCATCCAGTGCGTCCTGCAGCGCGGTCACTGATTGGTCCATTCAGCGAGCAACCTCCCTCCTAATTGGTGGTTGCTGCTTGAGCCTTTGTTTGTAAGCAGGCATGAGGAAGATGGCGGCATGGTCCGATTTTCCAAATGCCGGCCTTGTAACAGTTCTTGAACGGGGTGTAGCAGTGGTCTAATGTCCTAGTGCCCCGGGTGGGGCAGTTGATGTGCTGGTGAAGGTTGTGAAATGTCAGTTTGAGATTTACTATTTAAAATCTCCCATAACAATGAGTGCGGCATCTTGGTGAAGTGTTTGTTGATGTGTGAGAGCCTCATGTAGCTCACATAAGGCAGTGTCCGAGTCCGCGTGAGGCGGAATGTAAACAGTGCAGGCAATGACCGCAGTGAATTCCCGAGGGACATAGAAAGGGCGACATTTAACGATCAAAAGTTCCAGATTGGATGAGCAAGAGCGTGTGAGTGGGGAGATGTTTGTGCTGTCGCACCATCTGTTGTTCACCATCAAACACACTCCACCACCTCTTTTCTTCCCCGACTCCATTGTCCTGTCCATGCGGTAAACCGAAAAGAACCCCGCCGGCTGCACGGTGTGGTCTGGTATTGCTGGGTCCAGCCAAGTCTCGGTGAAGCAGAGGAGGTTGCAGTCCCGAATGTCTCTCTGGAACTTAGTTCTGGCTCTGAGGTCATCAAGCTTGTTCTCGATGGATTGAACATTGGCTAGCAGGATACTGGGCATGGGTGCGCAGTGTGCGCGAGCCCGTAGCCTGTTCCTGATGCCGGCTCGTTTCCCTCGAGGCCGTCGCTTAGGGTTGCGTCCTTTGTTCTCTCGCAGGATCTCCTTTGGCCAGGTTGGGTCCGGAGTTAAACATGGTGAAATGTTTGTGTATTGTAGACCAATAGAAACCAGAGTGTCTCTACTGTAGCGAATTTGTGTGTTTTGCATGATGCCCATGCAAGATTATGGCAGATATAGCAAAAAGTGACGAAAAAAGAAAAAAAGTGGAAAAGTTGGGGCAGAGCATCCAGCACGGCAGCCGACCTCACCGGCGCCATCTTAGACTTTTTCATGAAGTGTTTTGAGCGATTAGGTTCTCAGAACATCAGAGACTGTCTACCCCCCTCCCTCAACTCCCACCAGTTTGCTTACAGAGCGTATCAGTCCACGGTGGATGTTAGCACCATCGCCCATTACAGAGCGGTGCGAAATGTGGAAAACAGGTAGAGCTACGTAAGGATGCTGTCCAACACCAAAATACCAGACATCCTCACAACCATACTGGACCACCTTCAGATCCCCCCTGCCACCTGCTTCTGGATCAAAGACTTCCTCACCAACTGGCCTCAATCAGGCCATTGCCAAATTCTCCTGTCTCAAGAAACCCACGGCCATCACAGGGTCACCCCCTTCGCATCCTGCTAACCACATGACTTGATGCCCTCCAGTCGGCTCCTCAGGTCAATCGGGTCCCACACCTCCAGACTCACAAGCATCTTCTTCCTCTGGGCCATTTGGACTGTCAATAAACACTATCCAGCCACATCCCACCCCTGCCCACATATCTCACCAATCTGAGCCACGGTCTGAGTAACCCCCTTATTTAGGCCACTCACACACGGACTCTATTCAAGCCAAAGTCTTTTTTTTTGCACTACTTTCAAGCACTTTGCAAGTTGTCCTCTAATGTGTGGCTTTCTCTTATTTTTGTTCATATGTTTGTATCGTGTTTGTATATATATCTCCTATTTGCTATTCATCCCCGCTGTCAACTATGAATATTTCATTCTGGCACACTTGGTGTAGAGCACCCATCTCTGTATTCATGGTCTCGTTTACTGGTTCAGATGTGCTCATTTTGATTTTGTGGTCATTAATTAAGCCTTTTTAACATATTCACTGTAGCTCTGAGCTTTAGACAATACTCAACCAAGTTGCGTGTGAGATTACAAATACCAGACACAGTAAAATTGGGCATTAAATGATCTTTAAACTTCCATTAACAAATACGCTGGTGTGAGAATTGTTCATGGTAAGAGTGCTGAATTCCCAGCTTTTGAGTGGTCTTGTAATCTTCCTCCTGCTTTCCTCAATTACTTAAAACATTTTGAGCAGTAAGAATGCATCTGAAGCAGATTATCTCGTCTTATGTGAATGCATGTTTCTGAATGTGAAAAATGGCAAGTTGGAACAGTGTCCTGACCCTGGTTCATATGTAAAATCGTCTGTATTAATATTTATCAACTTGATGTTATAATTTTGTTGTGATTGAGAAATACTCCCTCTTCTACAGAAACCTTACAACAAATGAAAGTGTGGCAGTGCCTGCCTGACAGATGAGTTGTTTGAGCAGCAAGACAAGACAAGGCTCTGAAAGGTAAATTCAGTTTCAAAAGAGAAGCAAGATAGTAAAACAAGCAAAACAACAACAACAAAAAAACCCTCAAGGAGTATTAAAAATATTTACTATTCAGACAGTAACAAATGTTATAAACTTAAGTGAAACCAGATACACTAGGACGTAACACAGGGTATAAGCACACTCAGGAAACAGCATGACAAGACAAATAACTAAGGAGAGAATGAGGCGATAAATACACAAACAGTAACAGGAGAGAAAACTAAGCAGCTGACAATGACTCACAAGATCAGGCTCAGGGAATATGGCACCCAAGACTCAAGTTCAGGCTTTAGCTGCTTGGCACCTAAATGCTCCTTTTGTGCCTCTCTGGTTGCTCTTATTGCTGGGACTGAACAGAATTAGCTAGCCAGTTTAGGTTAGTTGAAGGCTCCAGGAGAGCTAAAAGCAGGAACAGAAAACTCACTGGGACAGCCGGCTCTGATTGCTCTGGTGGCAAACCAGACAGAGCAACAGTGTCTTAGGGGACTGTTACAGGAGACACAATGAGTTCAGGCAAAGCAGTGGAGGGCTGGAGGGTCCTGGTCCTGGCTGCATGGACAGGCTGGAGTCTAGCACCCTTTCTCGTCAGACTTGGGACAGGCTGAGAATTAGGCACCTTTACTCTTGGAGCAGGGACAGATTTGGTCTGCCGCTATGGGACTCAGGCAGAGGGGCTGGAATAGATCTGAAGACTCTCATTTTATGTGGGGGGACTAACGGATACTCGGCCAGGCACCACAACCTTGGTCAAATTAAGGTAAACTGAGCAGTGATGCCGGAAAATTTAGGGCAGTGTGGAGAAAATGTGGGATCTTGACAAGCGATTAGATGAGGACTACTGTGAGGGCCGGGTTACTGTCGTGGTGAGGAGTGTTGGAATTTAAAAATATAATCTGAAAGCTTATCTGCTATTATATTGTTTTCTGGATAAGAGAGGGCCAACTCTTAGTACAGTTTGTGCCGACAGGACTGACAGGAAATTACATGCTTTTGCAGAGCATGCTTTTGCAGGTGAAAAGTGAAACTAAGCAGAGTGTTTGATCAAAACGAAAGGTCTCCATATCCGGATATGTAAAATAAAGATCATTTTTTGAGTTTGACCACTTTGAGCCTTGTGTCTTTTTGGTCCTAAGAATCTAAAAGAACCATTTTTAATAGGAGCTGACCGGGTGCCGCAGGAACAAAGGGCTGGCCAGTAGCAGTGAGAATGTGAATTCAATAGTCTTTCAGAAAATCATGCAGAAATCCACAAGAAAAAATAATTAGCCACTTAATCTGACTGATTCTTTCTCTGTGGTGAAAACAGGGTACCATCATCCTCAGAGCCTGATTGCTTAAAGCAAAAACTCAAAAGGCAGGGGAAGGTAAACAGGACCCAAGACACAGGAGACAACTTACCAATAAAACAAAACAGGAAATGAATTATAACCACATCTGATGTACTAAACATGGGTGAACTTTACAAAAGGAAAACACAAGATATTACAGAGCGAAAACTGGTAATTTCAGAAAATACAAAAAACCCCACACATAATAAAGTCAAATTTAAACAGCAAACTGTAAAAACCTCAGAGAACATAAAAAGACAATAACTTAAAACCTAAAAGAAAATTAAAGAAATAAAATTTGAATTTTTTTTTTTACTATAAATCAGCCAAAGCCTAATCCAAAATGTAATCAGTAATTTAAAGCACTGGCTCCAGCCCCATTGATCATGATACCATAGCAGTACTTTTAAATGACTTGGTGGCAGAACACTGACATCTAAAGAGAGATTTAAAAAAAGAATTCTCATGTAAGACAACTGACTTGAAAGCATGACAGAAGACTAACACACTGATGAAATCTTCAGTGTTACAAAATCCATGTGTACCAGTGCAGTCTGACTGGCCCATTGCTCATGCATAGGTGTTAAGGGACCCATGGACTCAGGTACAGGAGGCATCAGACCGTCAAGCTTCATGGCTTTTAAATCTATTTGTTTACTCTAGGGGCTTAGTTTTCTTCTCTCCAAAACAGATCGATCTACTGGGAATGCTACTGGTGTTGTTATGATGTTTTCCAGGGTGCTGCTCTGCTGGTAGCAACAGCTCCTTCAGATTCACAAGATGCTGACACAGTGATACAAAGTTCTACAATTAACTCAGCATGGGAACCACAAAGCACCAGCCACCTTGCCATACAAATTTGGATCTTGGAATGAGATAGTGAGTCATTGTAGTGTTCAGATAGTCTGAGCCCAGTCCAAAACAAGAGAAAAAAGTAGCACTGACCGTATTATAAATTTTATTTATTTAGTTATAATTCTGACCTTTTTTGTTTGCCATACTGAGAGAAAGAGGCAATCACTGTATGAAACATTAATTTTTACTGAAGCTATTTGAAATGGTCTAAAATACATTAAGGTGACATCTGTGTCCACATAGATAGATGTGTTAGATATTGCTAAATTAACTTGTATTTTATTATTATTTCATAAGCATCAGATGAAGAGCCCAAAAGAAGAATTTTTCCCAGGAACCTCAAATCCAGTTAATTTGGCTATTAATTATAGTAATGATAATTACTCACTACCAGGGCTGGACTGGGACAAAAAACTGACCCGGGCATTTTGACTAGAGATCGGCCCACCAGGCATTATAGGGAAAACCATAAAGCCTTTGAATGAAAACAAACGTTGTTGTGACAATGATGTACACTGTCTTGTTGGTATATATGCATAAGTCTAATAAACTTAAACCTACACCATCCTCCATATTCTGGTATTCTAAATCGTACTTAGCAGAAACCAAAAGACTGCTTGGTCGAGTTAACCTCCTAAACTATCTACAACACATGGTGGAAACCTGACATTAAGGCTATGTTCACACTGCAGGCGAAAGTGCATCAAATCCGATTTATTTTGACCCTATGCGACCCATATCCGATCATGGTATGACAGTGTGAATGGCACAAATCCGATCTGGGTCACTTTCGTATGTGGTACTGAATCCGATACATATCTGATGTTCCAGAAAGCGACTGCTGTGTGAACGGTCAAGTCGCATTAAATCCGTCTTTTACGTCACTGACACAAGACAGACGCCAATTATCAGCGCCAGAGAAGCGCCCGATAAGACATCGCGAACGCTTCCTGGCCATCCGGTGAAACTGCTGGGAAGACAACGTTGGAGAAACGTTAACATTTTATTTGGACTGCATAATCTGCAGATTCTGACAGAAATGTGCAACTATCATTTGAAGCACCGCTCGTCTCTAAAACAGCAATAAGGATAATTATTAGGTTATTTACATTATTATGTAAATAACAAAATAACTTAAAGCAAAAATTGGGAAACGTAAAGTCCGAAGTCTTTATATTAAGGGCCATCAGTCAAACAATATTGTTTGCTCTGGGTCTAAACAGAGCGCGTTGTGTGTGACATCTTCTTTTGCGCATGCGGGCCGCTTTGAGCGTTCACACTAGAGCGCGTTTGCTGTCGCATTTTATTTGTAGTGTGAACGAGCAGACAAAAAAATCGGATTTGATCAAAAAATCGGAATTGAGCATTAAGACCTGCAGTGTGAACGTAGCCTTTGACAGAGAAGACTAAAGGTGAGACATGACCATTACTGAATATTAAAAATAATAAATGACAGATTTAGTGATATTTTCATAAACTATTTATTTACCACATCAATAAACAGCATGGCAGGGCAAAATATTTTTTCTAACATGGCAACCTTCAAAAAGTGACATAACATGACTTTGGTTGTAAGATTCAGATAATGATTTATTAAAAGCCAAACAGTTTAAATGAGAATAAGAAAGAAAAATATATTTTCTGCCCCCCTTTCCCTGTTAATGCCCTACCTGGCCCCCCTGGTAAAACTTTGTTAGACCCGCCCCTGCACAGTTACCAGCTGCCAGCTACTTAGAAAAGGATCTGTGTATTATTTGTCTCTCAGAAACAGTTCATAACTTCCCTTCAACTCATTCGTGTCACCTAAAAGGTAAACCTGTTTCTCCGTCACCTGTTCAGCTCTGATGATTCAGCAAGGACATCTCCTGGATTCATCTTCATGTTTCCCTGTCTCTAGATATCCAAACAATATCATGACCAGCAGCTTTTAAGGCTTTGGCTCCAGCAAACATCAGCTGATACTAGAAATTAATATTAAATACATTCTAACAACAGCTTATCAAGCTTAAACGTGCTGCTGTTGTTTATCCGCTGGTTTCCTCTTTCTGGGCAAAGTGGGCAATAAACAAACAAGAGAGAAAAGCCGATCAGCTGATCATTTATCAGTTTCATGATTGAAGTATCAACAGGAGAGGGAGGGGGAGAGAATGAGAGAAGTAATATTAATATTTTCTCTCAATACATGATGATTCCGTTTTTACAGAACTGTTTGCAACTCTAATAACTAATTGTGAATAAAATTAAGTTCACTATCAGTAATATCATAGCACCCGTCTAGCAGTATAAAAAATCCGTCATGCTAGCTGGTAAGCAGTACAAGTTATTTTAACTGGGAGGAAATAAAAATGTGAAAATAAACTACAACTAAACTTGGTTTATATCTGACCCACTCAGACCAACTTCTCACCTGCCCCTCGGACCGGCCGCGCCTCATGTCTCTCCTCCTCCTGCCTCCCTTATCCCTGATCCACCTGCTGGCCTCCACCACTTGCTAATGTTACTGAAACTGTGGAAGCTCCGCCATAGAAAACAACTGAGTTCTTTTTACACATCTGCCAACATCTGGCCAATCCACCACCTGTCATTGTTTATACCGTTACAAAAAACAAAGCAAAACGAAACGAAAAATCCCCATCTGCCCACCAGGCAAATGCCCATGCCCCATGGCCAGTCCAGCTATGCTCACTACTGCTAGTACTGCTCACTACTGAATTATACTGCTAATTGGGAATAAAATTGATGAACGCCAGAAAATAATTTGGATCATGTCTTTATGAGACGTAATATCATCACCTGAGCTCTGTAAAGCTATTTAAATATTGCTAGATTATTCTCCTCCCTTAACAAACACGCTACTTCTATCTATACAGAAACTTGGTGGCTTACTGTGTAAGTCACATTTATGAGGAAAAGATTCATAATCAGGGAAGATCATAATCGGGGTATGTCCACATTAATAAGTGACAGAGAGCGGAACTAACAGCCCTCCCGTTGTTCAATAAAAAATGAAATAAATATAGCTCATCCGAGGGTTACTCACACTTTAACGATGGTATGGAAACCAAAGGATCCACAGAGAAAATGTATTTTCTTAAATTGTGTAATCTGTAGTCTATGATGCAATAAACAAGCTTTGTCCTGGTGTGACTGATTTCGAAATGGGTGGTTTCCAAACGCGAACATGGGTACGTGAGGAAATCCGCGCAAACCACACCTCTCCACACCTTTGTCAGAGATGACGGTATCACGTTCCCTGGTAGCAAACGAGTATGTCACGCTTGTTACCTGTGAGTGAAACGGTGAAAAAGCTCTCACCGATAGAGTCTACGCATCGTTTGTACGTGTATTATATGAAACTGAACCAGAAAGCGATTTCCTCCTAGATCGGGTAAGTCATTTATAAAAGTATCATATTTTACCAGATGATGCGGTAAAAACAGCTTAATCTTCGCTGATGTTATTTTCTTTATTATCTGATAAGTGAATAGAAATGTTATCACAAAAGAGACATGGCTAAGTGTGTTGTAATGTTGCTTTATATATGATGACTTTCTAAACTATAACTTGTTATACTTTGCTGATTATATCACCACACACTCTGTCTGCAGATTGTTAATGTTTCCCAGTCAAACATCTAGAATGATTTCAAAATCAAAGGTGCTGGTTTTCCTGCTGTTTTTCACTGGTATTGGTGTGTATTTCAAAACGGGCTACCATTTGACTCATTATGCTGTGGACCAAAAGCTGTGTGCTTGCATAAAATGTTTATCAGAGGATAAGCAGTTGCTTCTGGATCGATCGAATAGAAGTGTTCAACCATTTTTGACTGCAAACTTAAACCTCTCACAGAATGAATTCAACTGGTGGAAGGTAAGTAGTCACCAGGAAAGGATGACATTTCTAACCCCCCCCCCCAGCTCATTTGGTCTAACAACAAAGTTTATTTGAAATGTCTGACAGGATTTGCAGGCTGAAAGCCGTAGCTTCAGAGTTTATGAAACAACGGTGGCCAACTTGTTTCAGATCTTCCCAAAGAATCCAGATGTTATACAACCCAAATATGACCACTGCAGGACTTGTGCTGTGGTGGGTAATTCTGGTAATTTAAGGAGATCGCATTATGGACCGCTGATAGATTTACATGAAGTTGTCATAAGGTACTTTCTAAGCTAAAGCAATTTTTCTTTACCATTAAATTCAAATTCAAATTCAAATTCAAATTCAAATTTTATTTGTCACGTACACAGTCATACACAGTACGATATGCAGTGAAATGCTTAGATATGCAGTGAAATGCAGTGAAATATCCCCTCCTACACAAAAGATCCAAACTGATGTGAAATATATCCCTTTGTGCTGTTTAGAATGAACACTGGTATTACCAGAGGCTTTGAAAAAGACGTTGGAAACAAGACAACTCATCGTGTCATGTATCCAGAGAGTGCTGTGGATTTGGATGACAACACCAATTTTGTACTGTTTCCCTTTAAGATACAGGACTTTGAGTGGCTCATTAATGCCTCTACAACAGGGTTTACTGGAAGGTGAGTTCTATTTTTCAGGGCTACATGCACATGTATTTGAAATTTATTTAACTAGACTCAGTGTCTCATTTACAAGAGACCTGTTTTAGACAACATAATTAAATGAAAATAATAAAATAGAAAAAATAAAATAGCAAAATCTGCCTCATTAAGATCAAGTTCCCAGTGATGGGAATGAAAAGTGATGAAAGTCTTTCTGTAATGTATTCCACGAAGAGAGACCTCAAATGACGGCACCTTCTTACTAAGCTCTCTACAAACTGATTATCCTGAAATCATACTATGACTACATTTTTATGCAACATGCAGACAGATGAAGTGTCCTCATAACAACTCATCTTACTGTAGTCCATTTAAGTATGCTTTTGTACTGTTCTTAGGATTGTGACTTAATATAAAGTAAAAATAAAAAAATTAAATAAAGACTCTTAATGCTTGTTGAAAAGTTATTTTATGTAAACCATTTTTAGGCAGTTGTGCAGCCACTAATTTGGGCACATGAAAATCATACATTCAATCATACAATCATTTTGTACTTTAATTTATTTTGTTTCAGATAAAATATTCTGATTTCATCTGAGCTTGCCCAGCTTTCTTCTTGGTCCCACCAATGCCACCCCATTAAAAGAAAAAATAACACTCTTAGGTTTAGATGTTACAGTCAGCATACACTACCTTCTTCTCTCCCAGCTGCTAAAATTACCGACACCTGCTACTAAGCAAAGTATCTCAAAAGATTTCCCCTAGATTGTCTTGCAGTACAGAATTTACATCAAATGCAAAAATAGAATGCCAGTGCATGAATTCAACATGTACGCAGATTAAAAGGATTTGGCTGATGGATGTAGTTTAAGGTGAAATAAGGTGAATTTCTGTATCAAACCATTACTCTGATCCTTCTCCATGTTCAAGACGGACCATGCCTTTTTTAGCTTTGTTTTTGTTAAACACCTACTTCATATTTTTCAATGTCATGCTGTTTCCAACAGGTCATATATGCCAGTGAAATCAAAGATCAAAACTAACAAGGATTTGGTGAGTAACGTCAATGGCAAAGCTTCCTGGTGGCAATGGTAAACATGAAAATAAAAGCTGTTTAAAGGCTCATTCTAATTTCTAACAGGTCATGGTGGTAAATCCAGCTTTTATGAAATATGTACATGAGGTTTGGCTTGGAAATAAGGGACGTTATCCATCCACTGGCTTTATGGCTTTGATTCTTGCACTTCACATTTGTGATGAGGTAAGTACAAAGTTTTCAGTTTCTGAAGTGCCAGACGTACAAAATAAAACATGATTTTTATTGTCATACAAGCTGGTCCATTTGAGTCTTTGCTAATTTGTTCTTTTGTTCTTATATTGCTCTCCTAAATAGATGTGCATTTCAAAAGTTCAAAATGTCTTTGGTGAAGATCAGAGCAGGTTTACCCACCAGTACCACTTGATTAAAAAACTCTGGTTTAATCTGTGAATGGTTAAATTTCAGTTCACATGCCCTATGAAAGTGAAAGCTGTTGCAAGTATTTTTGATGTGTCCCCTTCTTAAATTGACTAGACTACATTCTAGAAGACATTCCTTCATGGAAAGCTTTTTAGCTAAACCTCTCAATAAGAGGTTTTGTCATTGTATACTCATGGTATAATCATGGTGTTTCCATTTAGTGCTCAGGTCGCTGTCCAACTGTTCATTTCATTTTTCAGCAGCCATTGTTTGGATTTTAGTTAAAAAAGGGACATTTTGTTCATGCATTTGTTTCCCATTCATTCATATGTTCATTTTTGTCTTCCTAGGTTGATGTGTTTGGTTATGGCGCTGACAGTGATGGAAACTGGAGTCACTACTGGGAAATACTCACAAACAAAAGGTTAAGAACTGGAGTACATCCTGGAAATTATGAGTATAACATCATCCAGCAACTAGCTCAGCAACAAAAAATTAAGTTCTATGAAGGCCTAATGAAAAAAATGTGATTGAATGCCATACACTCAGTGGGGAAAGAACTGAAAGCCAAATGGATGTGTATCTTGTTTGCTTGAGAGGTATATGTGTTGTTGTAAAATGTGAAAGCTATATCTTAGAAGTGTGTTTTATTGCTGGTAAAGAGGAGCATCATAAGTAAATGATTATGATGGTAATGTTTAGTCTTCTCAATTGAATGGAATAGGCCATAGGAGAACATTGTATTTGGATAGCTTGAACTAGAACCAGTGATGGCCAAACGAAGCTTTCTGAAGCATTGAAGCTTGTGTTAAAAACGGTTCATTAATCGAAGCGTTTCAAGATAGTCCTCTCTGGTGACATCTGGTGGCCAAAAATATGAAGAACGTCTTGAATGTAGAAATTAAAGTGTACTGCTTCATTATGACTGCCCACTTTACAGAGTGGACTTCACAATTCTGTCTGATACTGGGCTACCCTTGTGTTGCTTTGAACATGTATTTTTTGGCTGGTTTTTTTTCCAATTTGTTTAATAAATATATTTGATCAATAAACTTCTTTTTAGTTAAACATGTACCATGGTGTGGTTGCTCTTTGCTTGATGTTGGTAAATACAATAGATTAAAAAATACATGTAATATATATATATATATATGTATGTGTATATATATATATATATATATATATATATATATATATATATGTATGTGTATGTATATGTATATGTATATATATATATATATATGTATATGTATATATATATATATATATATACGTGGCCTGAACCCCCTCAGTGAGATCATTAACAAGACTGGCTACGGATACCGACTACGGAACGGAACAGTTGTCAGCCACCTCCTGTACATGGATGACATCAAGCTGTATGCCAAGAGTGAACGAGACATCGATTCACTGATCCACACTACCAGGCTATACAGCAATGACATTGGAATGTCGTTCGGACTGGAGAAGTGTAGTCGGATGGTAACAAAGAGAGGGAAGGTAGTCAGAACTGAGGGGATTGAACTACCAGAAGGCAACATTGCAGACATAGAGGACAGTTACAAGTACCTGGGGATCCCGCAGGCAAATGGGAACCATGAAGAGGCCGCTAGAAAGGCTGCAACCACCAAGTACCTGCAGAGGGTCAGGCAAGTCCTGAGGAGTCAGCTGAATGGTAAGAACAAGATCCGGGCCATCAACACGTATGCCCTGCCCGTGATCAGGTACCCTGCTGGGGTAATAGGCTGGCCAAAGGAGGAGATAGAAGCCACTGACATAAAGACAAGAAAGCTCCTTACCATGCATGGAGGGTTTCACCCCAAGTCCAGCACCCTGAGGCTGTACGCTAAGCGGAAGGAAGGGGGCCGGGGACTGGTGAGTGTGAGCACCACAGTCCAGGATGAGACAACGAACATCCAAGAATACATTGGGAAGATGGCCCCAACTGACCGAGTGCTCAGTGAATACCTCAGGCAGCAGAAACCCAAGAAAGAGGAGGGAGACGAGGAACCATCATGGAAGGACAGGCCCCTGCACGGTATGTACCACCGGCAGATAGAGGAGGTGGCTGATATCCAGAAATCCTACCAGTGGCTGGACAAAGCTGGACTGAAAGACAGCACAGAGGCACTAATCATGGCAGCACAAGAACAAGCTCTGAGTACAAGATCCATAGAGGCTGGGGTCTATCACACCAGGCAAGACCCCAGGTGCAGGCTGTGTAAAGATGCCCCAGAGACAATCCAGCACATAACAGCAGGGTGCAAGATGCTAGCAGGCAAGGCATACATGGAACGCCATAACCAAGTGGCCGGCATAGTGTACAGGAACATCTGTGCCGAGTATAACCTGGAAGTCCCAAGGTCAAAATGGGAGATGCCCCCAAGGGTGGTGGAGAATGACCGAGCTAAGATCCTGTGGGACTTCCAGATACAGACGGACAAAATGGTGGTGGCTAACCAACCGGACATAGTGGTGGTAGACAAACAGAAGAAGACGGCCGTAGTGATCGATGTAGCGGTTCCGAATGACAGCAATATCAGGAAGAAGGAACACGAGAAGCTGGAGAAATACCAAGGGCTCAGAGAAGAGCTCGAGAGGATGTGGAGGGTGAAGGTAATGGTGGTCCCCGTGGTAATCGGAGCACTAGGTGCGGTGACTCCCAAGCTAGGCGAGTGGCTCCAGCAGATCCCGGGAATAACATCGGAGATCTCTGTCCAGAAGAGCGCAGTCCTGGGAACAGCTAAGATACTGCGCAGGACCCTCAAGCTCCCAGGCCTCTGGTAGAGGACCCGAGCTTGAAGGATAAACCGCCCGCAGGGGCGTGCTGGGTGTTGTTTTTTTTTACATATATATATATATATATATATATATATATATATATATATATACATATACATACATATATATATATATATATATACATATACATATATATACATATATACATATACATACATATACATATATATACATATATATATATATATATATATATATATATATATATATATATATATATATATAATGTACAACACCTTCTGGAGGATGCGTCTGCTGTGAGGTCCTGCCTACGTGTGCAATTAATCACTGGACAGCTGGAGAGATATGTTTATAGATAATATTGTATTAGGCCAATTTTCCTTCACATATTTTTCACCTGGGGGTAGAATTAACTGTGAACTGGCAAGGGAAAATGCTTATGAACTCGTAAAGTAAAGAAAATATGCATTTAACGTTATCCTGTTTGGTTTTTATTTAAGAAGAGAATTTGTTCCACGGTGCAATGGCCAAGTCTGTTTCCTTTCTGGGAGATAATTTCTCCTTAGAGAAAATCCTCTCACATGGAACAGAAGAGGCTGGAGTGGACGGAAACTGCAATGCAAGTTGGTAGAGATGCAGGTATATGGTCTTCCTGGGTCCCCCAGACTATCACCTAAAAAGAATAAACTGATTAAATTTGAAGCGTGAAATGGAAGTCTTTCTAAAGTAATTTAATGATATTTATATTATGAAAATGTGATTATTGTTTTGTTAAAACATTTTCTCACGTTTACAGATAAAAAGTAAACACACACAAAACAAAAGCAAACAACAAGAACAGAAACCTAGCAAACCACCCGACTGACCAAAATCAACTCAAAATACTTGCATATGACTAAACCACCTCTCTTCCTCGCTGGCTCCGTATGTCTCAATAGAATGATCAGTGGATTGATCAAATCCCACGAGTGATTCACTTCCTTATAAACCAGTGTATCAGGTACCGAAGTAGTTATGTTCTAAATGAAGCTTCAGATGTTACTGATCACGTGACTCTGGCCAAACAAATCAAGCCTTGACATGATGCTTCTGAAGCAGTATGGTTTTTTTTTTGACGCACACGCTGGAGTGTCAGGGCCATACCTTGGAGGGCGGGCCATCATTAAGAAGAACTCAGGTGTTTGAGAGAAGAGGACCAGGTCAGTGTGGCTGAGTGCACTTGACATTAATTTTGGCCAAGCTATCTGACAACCTGCTCACAGAGATTATCAACTCCCTAAGCAGGCCATTCTGACACCCATGCCTCCCTCTTTCTTTCATACTTCCAAGGCAGAAGAACAGATCACAAACAGGGCAACTAAAGTTTTTCTATCTGATAGAAATTATAACGTACAAATTAGTCAAAGGAGCTTGCAAAGAAAAGCGTCTGGACTTCTTTAAGTTGCTTGAAGATGTTTCACCTCTCATCCGAGAAGCTTCTTCAGTTCTAAGGTCAAATGGTGGGGAGTCCCAGATTTAAACCTAGTGGGAGAATATCCCCCCACAGATTTCAGCTGTTTGATCAAAGACTGCTGTCCTGAAAGAGCAGGCAGCCAAAATTAAAGTTTTCCCTCTTTATAGGACACTTGCAAACACTGGACAGCTGCTTCATCCAGCCATGCTTCACAAAACCCAAGACATTTACATCTAGAACAAATAAGAAGAGTTAGGATCAAAACCAATTGACCAATTTACAACTTAAAACCACTCATAAATATTTTGTTTTACATCTGATTGCCTCAAGGCCTTATGACATCCTCCTTGAACATACACTGAAAAAAGTCTAACATGCAGTCATTCATTCAATCTAATAAGTGCCATTCAAAACAGAATAAAATCATTGATTTGATTGTGAAACCCTTTCTTTTTGCATTTTAAAATACCACTTTTGATTTGGATGAAACTAAATATCTGTACAAAGGACACAACGCAAAGTTTTTGATTTCTCTCAAAACATATATTTCTTTTCATGTTGAACAGATAATATCTTTAATTTGAGTCAAAGTGATTTGCACTTGAACACGCCCACCAGAAATAGACCGGGACCCATTTTTATTCTGCATGGCTGCTGGAAACATCGTGTCACATCTTTGATTAATTTCATCTGAAAATAAACGTAAGTAAAGCCAAGTGTGTTACAAAAGCTTTTATAATTTGTATTGCCAAAATTGCAGAAAATAACCCCATTTAAGCTGGGTCGACAGCCACCCCCAATTTTTGCATGATTGTAGCTGCTAGCTATAAGCTAGCTAGCTATCCTGCGCAACGTTAGAACTGGTTACCAGAAACCGACCATCACAGTCGGGAATGCAAGTTTGGCAAAAAGCCGTTTTTTTACCAGTATACTAACTAGCTAGCGTTACCACGATGCATCGGTGGTGGATACAGCTAGCTAGCATAAGTTCATAGTTCATAACATTCATAGTATAACTCCGTGCTCCGCTTCGTTTGAATTTTTCTGGTGAGCTCGCGGTTTCTAGACACAAGCTTGTGTTTGTGCGCGCACGTTTGTCTCTCTTCATATAAATATCTGTGTGTTATGTGTGTGGACACCGAGCGCAAAAGATAATTATTAATGTGCATGATTTAGAGACAGAAATAACACGCCAGCATATAAGATCAATGACATAAGACTAATTCCTTCAATTGACTTTCAGGCGCGGCTCGGAAAAATGTGCATTTTCTGAAGAAATTGTAATTTTAACAGCAAAAAATTGACCCTATGCCAAACTTAGTCGCTAATGGCTGGTCTGTAGACTGTTTGGTATGTCATGTTACGTATTTCTTGGTTTTTCTATGTAATGTGTTTTATAGAGAAGTAACATTATTCTTTTTTTTCTGTATGCTTTCAGAACCACAGATCGCTCCATCCATTCCATGGCTGAAGCATACATTTTCATTTAATCTGAACAGGTATCATTTTGCATTTACACTGCACATCCTTTTTAAACATTTCATATTAATCTAAACTCTCCCTCATTATCCTCTCATTCACCTTGCTGATGTGTTGAGGACTTGATAAAAGAATACATGGTATGTCCATATCTGTTCTGTCTCTACATGAGATGCAGTCTCTTGATGTAAATTTGACAACTCTGCTATTAAATGCAGTGATTAATGTAGGACAGCAACGATTAATCAACTCATCAAGTTAATATCTTAGGGTTCTGTATTGTTTTCTTTTTTTTTTCTTGGGCTTTGTGGAACATTTATGAAAATGTTCCACCATTGATTTAATTTAATGATTATGCAATTCACAATCTGATTAGTCAAATAATTGTTCTAATAGTCTGTGACCAAACAACTATCAAAATAGTAGTTTATTATGGTCAAAGATTTATCAGGTGTGCCAGACTTCAGTTCTTCACTTGTACATTTTGTTCCATATTTTACCTCAAGATATCCCAGAAAGATGAAGCTGAGGAAGAGCTGCAGAGTACCACCATGGCACTCTTCGTCTTCAGGGACAACTCAAGCCTCCTACATCAGCCTCGAGACATCGGGATAATCATTGATGGTGTGGAAGTCCTGAATGAGTTGCCTTCTGTGGCAGCTGGAGTGGCAATGGTCTTTGGACTCTGTTATGCTCTTAATATGGAATATCCACGAGGATTCAGGTTCACCTTTGAGGCTCTTCAAAAGATTATGATGGAGCTTGACTTTAACAAGATGACCTCTAAGATTCGCAAACTTAATTGTGAACTTAACACTGCACAGTAGTGTGTTTGCATGCATGTGTGCATGTGTATGTGCACATGCATGTGCATGTGTGCTTGGGTATTTTGCTTGGTTGGCCTGCAGTGGTATTCTACATTCAAAATTTATAAGAACACCCATTTGAAAGGGAGATTTAAGTTGATTTCATTGATACATGTGTAGATTTTTTTTTTTTTTTTTTACATTGTACAGGCACAGTGCACATATAAACATTTTTGAGTACTTGCAAATTGGTTTAAAAAGAGTTTTTATAATGGTTTTATGCCAGTTTTAGACAGGTTGCAGGTTTTATACTGGTTTTCAAAAGATTGCAGGTTTTATAAAACAAACATTTCTCTAATCATTTCTGCCGTAGCACTAAATCTGTATATTACTAATCCTCTCTATTGATTATAGTTAAAATGGTTTGGAACAATAAATAATTTTGAAATAATTGGTTGGCCAACTGTCTTGTTTTTTTATAGGAAATGCAGAGCATTTTTGAACTGAAATAAAATGAAATGTAAAAAATATAGTTCGAATATATGTAAGTCAATTACCTGGCTTCAACACAAACATTAGTTCATGTTAATTTGGTTCGATGTGAATACATTAGGTTGGTTAAATTTCAATATATTAGCTTGGTTCAATAATTAAAATATGGTTCTATGTAAAAAAAATCAATTTGGATCAATGCAAAATTTAAAGTTTCAGTCAAGTCTAGTAATATTGTTTATATCAACATAAAAGTATCAGGTCATATCAAGTGACTCAATTTGGATTCTATAAAGCCAAATATTTTGGATGTGACAACTGGACATCATTTTTTAAAATTTGAATAGGGTTATTCTTTTTACAGTGTATAACAGTGATGATCACCTCTTTTATTGAATTTTATTGAAGACAAACAAGCTGATGAGTAAGATAACCAAAAAAATGTGAAACTCTGTTATAGAGTCTTGACAGCTGCTGGTAAGAATGACCTGCGGTAGCGCTCCTTCCTACACTGGGTGTAAAAGTCTACTGCTGAACGAGCTGCTCAGTGCTCGTACAGTCTCATGCAGGAGGTGGGAGGTGTTGTCCATGATGGATGTTAGCTTAGACAACATCCTCTCCTCCCCAACCTGCTCGATGGACTTCAGCGGACAGTGCAGGACAGAGCTAGGCCTCTTGGTTAAGTGTCCCCCTGTCCCTCTCTGCTATTCGTATGTATTATTGTAGGGTCTACCTTACAATATAAAGCACCTTGAGGCGACTGTTGTTGTAATTTGGCACTATATAAATAAAATTGAATTGAATTGCTATTCCACCACTCCAGCAGACCACAGCATAAAAGAGAGCAGACGCCACCACAGTGTTGTAAAACGTGCCTAGAAGAGTGCTGTTCATCGTAAAGGATTTCAGCCACCATAGCAGGTGGAGACGACTTAGACCCTTTTTGTAGAGTGCATTTGTGTTTGTGGACCAGTCCAGTTTGTTATTGAGGTGAACACCCAGGTAATTTTACTGCTCCACCGTTTCACTGTCCAAACCCTGGATGTTCACTGGTGTAATAGGGGGTGGCTTTTTGCTGAAGTCAATCACCGGCTCCTTCGTCTTGCTGGCATTAATGTGAAGATGGTTCTGTTCACACCAGCTGATGAAGTCATTGATGACCCCCCTGTATTCCAGTTCTTTTCCCTCCGACATCCGACCCACAATGGCGGTGTCGTCTGACAACTGTCCATGTCATAACGGAAGTCTGCAGTGTACAGGCTGAAGAGGAAAGGGGCGAGTACTGTTCCTTGTGGGGCCCCCGTGCTACAGATTTCCACCTCAGACACACAGTCCCGAAGCCTCACATACTGGGATCTACTGGTAAGGTAGTCAACAATTCACAAGGACAACTGATGGTCCACTCCCTGTAGCTTTTCCCTTAGCACTGAGGGCTGGATTGTGTTGATGGCACTGGAGAAATAAAAAATCATGACTCTCACAGTGCACCTGGCACTCTCCAGATGAGAGAAGGCCTGATGCTGCATTTAGATGACAGCGTAATTCACCTCGATGTTCGGCTGGCAGGCAAACTCCACCGGGTCTAGGTTTCTCCCGACTAGTGGGCGAAGGTGGTGAATTATGATCCTTTCCATGGTCTTCATCAGGTGTGAAGTCAGTACAACGGGCTTGAAGTAGTTCGGCTCCTTGGGGTATGTTGTCTTTGGGACTGGCACCATGCAAGAGGTCTTCCACAGAACGGGGACCCTCTCCAGACTGAGACTGACGTTAAAGATGTATGTGATAACCTCAAAGAGCTGATCTGCACAGTCCCTCAATAGTCTGGAGCTGATTCCATCCAGACACGTGGCCTTCCTGGTTTTCATCTTCCTTGGCTGACTCCGCACCTGGTCAGTTGTGATGGAGAGGCTGCAGTGTAGGGTGTGGGTGGTTAGCTCCTGATGGGGGGAGGAGGCAGTAGAGTTGTTGAAGGAAAAAGGGGGCAAGTGAGGTGCTGTCCACTACTGTGTGAAGTCACCAAATTAGTGTTGTAATGCTAATGGCCTTGTTAAGAAAGGGGGATGAGTGGAAGACAGCACTTAACACGGGTCAAATTCCTTCTCCAAGTCCATAAAACACATGTAGACATACATGTAAGTCACTTCTGATGAACAACAACTCAGTGTTTTGTGATGCTAGGGAGGCAATGAAACCAGTGTAAACCTGTTCAGACTGTGAGAGTGAATTATGAGTTGAAGAAAATAATCTTGTGGATAGAGGTGAAAAGGAAGAAATAAAAGTATCAAATTGAGTAATTTTAGATCAAATGTGAGTCATTATGATTGGCGATATTTTTATATATGGAATGGCAACCAATATGTAATGAAATGAAGAAATGTATAGTTTGAAATGTATGTGCCTCACACTGTGGTTCACTAAAATCTCTCTCCATGTTTTCCTTCTACATTTATTGATTCATACAAATATACTGGATAAGACAAAATGTGAAACCTTCATTAAAGAAAATCTAGTATGAGACAGAAAACTATATAGAAATGTGAGATGTGAATGAATAAATGAGAAAACTGAAACAACTGCCATCTGCTTTTAAAATAACCACATGCAAAAAAAGTTAAAAGGTGAAGAAGAAATAAAACCAAGGTCATATTGTTGTCTTTGGATTATCTAAGGTAATCTGATCTAATTGTTCATAAGGAATAACATATTATCTTACACATGTGCAAGCATACTCAGTCACACACCAACCCTTTTATGGATCTCAAGGAGATGAGAAGAGGCTTTTGAAGAAGTGTATGGTGAAAAACAAATATATCCTTTATCCTAACACTCACTCATCCTTTACTCAGGAGAAACTAAGATGAAGCAGCATTAACTTAATGAAAAGCACTCACTGAGGCACAGATACATAAACAGTCACCAGAGACAGTGAAAAGAATTCATTGGAAAATATTTCACACAACAAGATATAATACACTTCACTAAGCTTTTTTTTTTTTTTTTTTTTTTAAATCTGTTTCTGCATGCAAGTAAATAAGTAAATCATCTGTGTGTCAACAGATAATTCAGTTTTCTCACTTAGACAGAACCATAAATGCTGTTCGAAGTCCTTCATCATCTGTC
Source organism: Simochromis diagramma (assembly GCF_900408965.1). Taxonomy (NCBI): domain Eukaryota; kingdom Metazoa; phylum Chordata; class Actinopteri; order Cichliformes; family Cichlidae; genus Simochromis; species Simochromis diagramma. The sequence goes on along the minus strand of NW_024387523.1, from coordinate 21,839,372 downwards.
CATTCTCTTCTGTTGCAGCCTATCTCAGCTGTCACAGGTCAAAACACTCTGCACTGTTCCAAAAAATAGTAATGTCAAAGTATTTTACTGTGTAGTTTACAGTTGTGTACTGTTTTTCTAGAATATCATTACATTTACATAAGTAGACTGTGATCTGACACGTCAAATGTAAAATAACATAACATCACTGTAAATGTAATAAAACACAATTTACTTGTTTGTTAAATATATTTTGTTGTACATATGCATATTTAGATCGTAAAAATACATCCAGGAATGTCTCCCATCATGCCTTGGGACATGTGCTGCTGTTTAGATGTTCTTGTTCTATTGTTTATGGTTACGTTACTTTTAACTGTTATCTTGAATGTTGTGTTTACGCCGTGGTGCAGCGTCACTGACAGTTGTTGTTTTTTAGAGAGATTGCTGTACCATGAGTGACTTCTGTTGTGCTGTTGTTGAACCTTGAGGCACATTGTAGCACAGCAAGTGTTTTAATAAGGAGCTTCCCCTATCAGCTTGGGGTTAAATAACAAGCTCAATCTCTCTCTGTGAGCTTCTTTGTTAAGATTTCTCTGCATGCCACAATGTAAAACATTACATGGACGCGCTGTGCTAATTATATATTTTGAAAAAGAAATGTAGAGGTAGGAATTGCAATTAATATAAATAACATGACGCTAAGCATCGGCCAATGAATGTGAACTAACAACAAGGTCGCGGGTAACGCTGCGACCGTAGGAAAAAAACCCTAATATGAAGGCATTTTACTGTGCATTTTACAGTAATGTTCTGTTCTTCTAGAATATCATTAAAGTTACGTAAATAGACTTTGACTTCACATTTTGAATGTAAATTAACGTTAAATCACTGTAATGTAATACTACATAATTGTCTTGATTATTAAATGTATCTGTCTGTACATATGCATATTTAGATTGTTAAAATACATTCACAAATGTATCATGATCTCACAAATATCTGTCCGTTATTTGAAAGATCAAATTCAAATGTAATGCTATGGAAAAGTATATAACATGATCCCTATAAGCTTGTGTTACATCACATAAGTATTATTATCACTGCTAGTTAGGCCGTTCGTGGCTCAAGAGTTGGCAGTTCGCCTTGTGATCAGAAGATTGCCGGTTCGAGCCCCGGCTCGGACACTCTCCGTCATTGTGTTCGTGGTCAGGACTCTTCACCTACCGCCTACTAGTGATGGCCAAAGGGGCCGATGGTGCGATATGGCAGCCTCGCCTCTGTCAGTCTGTCCCAAGGCATGCAATCAATTATTATTCAAACCAACTGTTAACTGTATATTTCTGTACATTTACGTATTATGATTCATATTTCCACATTCAGTGACCTTGTTTATAGGTAATTTCATTGTTTGATCGCGTAAAAATGTTCCTAATTTAATGTCTAAAAGCACTTGGAAAAGGCAGAATCCCATGTCAAATTAGCGCAACAAACTCTATTTTCATTACTGAAAATAACCGTATTTTTATGGGACAGTTATTTTCTGTTATTTTACGGTCGTATTTTGGCGCCCCAGCTGCCGTAAGATTACCGTTGTTTTACGATGTTTTTTGTAACAGTGTGGGCAGGTCACCAGTCTGTCACAGAGACTTGAGAAAAGCGCTATGGAAAGGTAAAACTGATATTATTTTTGAAATGACTACAAATATTGATTCATTATATTTGTATTGTTTTTAATTAAAGTGACATGATATCAAAAAACTGCACTTTAATAACATTTGATCTGAAAAACCTTAGCTATTGTCAAGAAACACAAGTCACTTGATGACTGATTAGGAGGAAGTCATTAGTTGACTCAGAGCTAGTAGCAACACGTTACGGAACAACAAACACTCCAAACACACCCTTAGAGTCAAACAATGAAGACACATCAAATGTAGATTTATGATAAAATGTGTCCTTCGACAAAACCTTGATAACTTTGTTATGAATAGACTTGTAGTCAACACCCTCTCTGTTTTTCACATAATGATATTATCCTATATCCTCGTATGTGATTGGCCACAATGTGGAGAGATTGGAGCATAGCTGAGCCACTGTGTGAGAGATGAGCAGCGAAAGGAAATTAAGTGAGGAGCCGGCTCTCGCTCAATGGGAGTCGACTCTTCTGATTCACTACAAAGCACTCTCTAAGCACGGCTCTTAGAGCTGATACTTTTGCACATGACACATTATCGAGCATTACGTTGTGTGTCATGGATACTGTTGACTCCAAATCTCCCGACCACTATCTCGATCTGAGACAGCAAGACTGAGACAGCAAGACCGAGACAAGACCGAGTGATCCGAGATCAAGACAAGAGTGAGAATAAATGGGGTTCTGTCTGACCCAGTGTTCTCCTCCACAGGTTCTCCTCAAGGGTGCGTCCTATCGCCCTTATTATTCACTCTCTATACAAATATGTGTCAGGGCAGACATGAAAACAGGGTCATTATTAAATATGCAGATGACTCTGTTATTGTCAGCTTACTGAAAGAGGGTGAAATTAACCACGGTCCAGTCATTGATGACTTTGTTCAGTGGTGTGAGGAGTCTTATCTCCAGCTGAACATATCTAAAACAAAAGATATGGTTGTTGATTTTAGGAAACAACAAAATGGGCATGGAGTCACTTTAATTAAAGGTCAGAAAATAGAGCAAGTACAATCATATAAATATCTTGGGACCATAATAAATGAAAAACTGAAATTTGATCAAAATTGCAAATCAGTTTGTAAAAAGGGTCACCAGCACCTTTATTGCCTTAGGAAACTTGTTCATTTCCACATTGACCAAAAAATTTTAACTTTGTTTTGTCGTTCTTTTATTGAGTCTGTTTTATCCTTTTGTTTGGTGGCATGGTTTGGTCAGACCTCTGTCACAGAGAAAAACTCTCTAAATCAGATAGTGAGATGGTCCAGTCGTCTGATAGGTGAGCCACAGTCTTGTTTAGCCTCCCTGTACTCTAAGCAGGTACAGAGGATGGCTTTATCAATCCTTAAAAATGGTTCCCATCCTCTAAGGGGTGAATTTCAGCTTCTTCCCTCAGGACGGAGGTTTCTATTTCCGAGATGTAGGACAAAGCGTTATAAAAATAGCTTTGTCCCCGTTGCTGTCACTGAATTAAATAAGAACTGTTTTTGATTCGAAATATTAAAATTACTATATATGTGCCACAGTGAGCTTTATATATTTACTAGGTATGTGTGTTTTTAAAGGGATGCCAAATGCTGTCATTTTTCTGTAAAGCAAATTTACCTTGCCTTTGGGTAAATAAAGTTACCTTGAGACCAAAACCAAAGATCGGTCTCGAGACATCCAACTCTACTGACTACATGAACAACACTTTACAGTGGTTGTATATAAAAAACATATCTGTACCCATTCATCTCTCCATCTGTTACAGGTCATGTAGGGTGATGGAGTACCTGGAGGGAACCCATGCAGGAGTACGGAGAACGGTTCCTGTGTGGGAACAGAACACACAAAACATAACATAACTTATTTGCCTAACATTTATCTCCATTATACAATTAACTTCCTAGGACCTGGTGTCCACATAGGTGGACATCACATTTTGGGTTGTCTAGACCAAAATACTAAATTTTGCTCTACAAGGGCCTGATATCCATTTATGAGGACATTATACTATCAGTGTTCTATCAAAATTTAAAACGAATGTCCTCATATGTGGATTTCATTTTTCTCAGAAAAAAAAAAATCAGGTAAAAAAAAAAAAAAATCAGGTAACTATTTGTTTTTACATTCATCAGGTCCCAATCAGTTGGAGCTTAAACAGTTTAGGCCAACATTTTGCTGTGATCTTTATTTTGAGTTTGTAGTTATAATCTTGATTATTTTGCATTACAACATAAAACAATATGCTCCACAAATTTGTCCTGCCTTGTTAATCTATTGGCTTGTTGTAAAGTGTTGGTAGGTGTCGTAAAGGGGGTGTGTTAGGTACGAGGGGGTGATGAAAGGTTAAGTAAGTAAGCAGGACGTGGAGCAACAGTTTTCTGATCGTCGCCGTTTATTGTGGTATCGTTGTAACATAAAAGGAATGTAAACAGAGCTCCCACCAGAGGCATTTGTTTTGTATTTTTCGGTTTGTATCGAGAATAAATGTTTTCCTTTTTTTTACATTTGCCTCGTTTTTGCTACCGAAAGGCATACAAGTGATCCAAGAAAAGCACGAGTCAGAAACTTTACGTCCTGCAGAAGCGGCAAAGAAGGACCAAAGGTTGCCGCTACACTGGGTATATCATTAAAAAAGAAAACTGGGGCAGAAAAAAGACAATATACCTGTCAGGGACTGGGTCTGTGACCCAGCATTTAGAGTTTATTGTTATATTTTTGTGATTTCTTAGGTATATTGGAGGTATGTTAAGATCTTGCTGTGGCTGTTATTAGTTTGGATTTGAGTTTTCTTGTATTTTGTTATTCATTGTTTATGTTTAAGTCCATCTAGTCATAAGCTCCTAGGTTGCCTAGTTATAGTTCTTTGTTTATTTAGATTCCTTTGTGTCATCACTCCCTGTGTTAAGTCTCCCTTGTTGGTTAGTGTGTCTAACCTGTCATGTTTCATGTCTGCGTGGTTTATGTTGTCAAGTTCGTTTCATATCTGTGTCCCCTCATCTTTCCTGTTTATTTTGAAAGTCTTGTTTCCATGTTCTGTGTACTTAGCTTACACTTTCCTTGTTGTGTCATTATGATCTATTGTGTCAGCTCTTTCCTCATGCGTTTCCACTTCAGCTGATCACCCCGTGTGTGTATTTAGTCTGTGTTTCCATTCAGTCATTGTCAGGTCGTCTGTTGTACTTCCCCCTAGTCATGTCAGTTTCTAGTGTATTTAGGGCATGTTCATGTTTCAAGTCTTGGTTTTTCCTCACCGTTTCTGTCATGCCCCTGCTCACTGCCATTTTAAGGTCAGGTATCATAGTTGCCATAGTCTAGTCTCGCCCAATTTAGGTTTAGTTTTAGTTCTCGCCACTGTTGATTTTACCTTATTGTATGTTCCTGTTTTTCATCAGCCACAATAAACGGCTCACTTTTACTTTACCACAGTTTTGTCTTCCTCCATGTCCTGCTTTTACATCTACTTCCTCATCACCGGTGTACCCTGTCGTGACAAAATCCTTGCTTCATAGATTGCCTGTATTAGATAGATGCAATTAAATGACAAGTAGGTAAGGAGAGAGGAGTAAGGTAAGTGTCTTTCTTTGTTAAAACACAGTGATGTGCATAAAGTGTTGCAAAGCAACAAGTATATTTACAGGATCTGTTGTCCATCACAATACTGTAATATAACCAGATCATCCACTTCTGTCACTTACGACAAGTTTTGTCTATGTCCTTCATCATAAAGTGCGGAAAAATGCACACACATGTATTCAACTCCTGTTGAATACATCACCTTGGTCCACAGCCAGACCTCTGTGGCACAAAGTTTCAGGTATTAAACTGCTAGAATTTCAATGAACATAGACCTTTTGTTTCATTGTTTTGAATTTCACCCACATTGGACAAAGACAGGAATACTTGCACAGCCTGTTAGGCTTCTTTCCTTTTTTGCATAAAGCAATTATTTACATTTATCTCTACTGTTGCTCTTTTGCTGACCTCAACATTCATTTGCTCATTCTCAAAATATTTTGAGTTAGGAGCAAAGGCTTTGGTCTGCTTAATTTTTACCTGTTTAGAAAACAACTATAGAAAAAAAACAACCACTGTACTTTTAAAATGTCAAAGTCATTGTCAATGTCAACTTTATTTATATGGCACTTTACAGCCAACAAGATGCACCAAAGTTCTGCACAGCACAAACACCAAAGCAATTGATAGGAGTACCTGAAAAGAACGAAGGGGGGAAAAAAGGCAGAGATTATTTGTTTTAAACGCGACACTAGTTTCATGTAGATGAAATCAAAACCAACTCTAGATAGGACACAGTTTATTTTTGAGCCATCATCTGGTGTTCACATTCTGTGGAGATTTTCACATTAGTCAGATATGAAAATAATAAAACACAGCTACAAGTTAGGGGCTCCTTGAAGCCAGTCTCAGATATAGAGATACTGTAAAAGTCAATTTATTCCTCTGCATGTAGGGAGGATTTTTTTTCAGAGAACTGGTTCTCAGTAGTTCAGTTCTTTGGATTGTGTTTATCGGTTACTATCGCACTTGTACAATTAACAGATTTCAGTTGTGTGCCAGAGGAGGAAAACAGTGGTGCATTCTACAGCAGGGATATGGACAATATTTTGTTTTTTCACCTTTTAACAAAGGGGGAAATCCCTCCAACATGTACAAACATTTGAACACACAGCATGCAATTAATTTGCATGTTAGTAATGTCTTTGATACACTGCTTAGTGATGGTGGAGCCAATGAAAACCCAATAAGAATCGATAAGAGAATCAATAAGGAATTAAATTGCTAAGTGATACTGATATGGGAAAACAGCCCTTACGTGTCGAAGCATGGACTCCACTAGACCCCTGAAAGAGTGCTGTAGTACCTGACACAAAGATGTTAGTAATATGATTTTTTTGATTTGATTTTGATTTTATTGATTAGCATTCAAATATCTCAGTGAAGACAGAACAAAGATCTACCACAAAACAAGAAAGCATGAGACAAGGCTAATCAAAAGGTATTGGCTGAAGAATTTGCTTATTACGCCAACCCTTTTAACAAAAGATCTTTTTGCATGCAGTTCCTGTACACAGGGCTCGAAGCAAATAATAAAACAAAGCAAAAACAAAACAAACAAACAAACAAACAAGAAAAAAAACTTTCCACTTTACAGGGAGTGCAGAATTATTAGGCAAGTTGTATTTTTGAGGAATAATTTTATTATTGAACAACAACCATGTTCTCAATGAACCCAAAAAACTCATTAATATCAAAGCTGAATGTTTTTGGAAGTAGTTTTTAGTGAAACCAATATAACATCTCCACATTCACAAATATACATTTCTGACATTCAAAAACAAAACAAAAACAAATCAGCGACCAATACAGCCACCTTTCTTTGCAAGGACACTCAAAAGCCTGCCATCCATGGATTCTGTCAGTGTTTTGATCTGTTCACCATCAACATTGCGTGCAGCAGCAACCACAGCCTCCCAGACACTGTTCAGAGAGGTGTACTGTTTTCCCTCCTTGTAAATCTCACATTTGATGATGGACCACAGGTTCTCAATGGGGTTCAGATCAGGTGAACAAGGAGGCCATGTCATTAGTTTTTCTTCTTTTATACCCTTTCTTGCCAGCCACGCTGTGGAGTACTGGACGCGTGTGATGGAGCATTGTCCTGCATGAAAATCATGTTTTTCTTGAAGGATGCAGACTTCTTCCTGTACCACTGCTTGAAGAAGGTGTCTTCCAGAAACTGGCAGTAGGACTGGGAGTTGAGCTTGACTCCATCCTCAACCCGAAAAGGCCCCACAAGCTCATCTTTGATGATACCAGCCCAAACCAGTACTCCACCTCCACCTTGCTGGCGTCTGAGTCGGACTGGAGGTCTCTGCCCTTTACCAATCCAGCCACGGGCCCATCCATCTGGCCCATCAAGACTCACTCTCATTTCATCAGTCCATAAAACCTTAGAAAAATCAGTCTTGAGATATTTCTTGGCCCAGTCTTGACGTTTCAGCTTGTGTGTCTTGTTCAGTGGTGGTCGTCTTTCAGCCTTTCTTACCTTGGCCATGTCTCTGAGTATTGCACACCTTGTGCTTTTGGGCACTCCAGTGATGTTGCAGCTCTGAAATATGGCCAAACTGGTGGCAAGTGGCATCTTGGCAGCTGCACGCTTGACTTTTCTCAGTTCATTGGCAGTTATTTTGCGCCTTGGTTTTTCCACACGCTTCTTGCGACCCTGTTGACTATTTTGAATGAAACGCTTGATTGTTCGATGATCACGCTTCAGAAGCTTTGCAATTTTGAGACTGCTGCATCCCTCTGCAAGATATCTCACTATTTTTGACTTTTCTGAGCCTGTCAAGTCCTTCTTTTGACCCATTTTGCCAAAGGAAAGGACGTTGCCTAATAATTATGCACACCTGATATAGGGTGTTGATGTCATTAGACCACACCCCTTCTCATTACAGAGATGCACATCACCTAATATGCTTAATTGGTAGTAGGCTTTCGAGCCTATACAGCTTGGAGTAAGACAACATGCATGAAGAGGATGATGTGGACAAAATACTCATTTGCCTAATAATTCTGCACTCCCTGTAGATAAGTAACTACAGTGGGGCAAAAAAGTATTTAGTCAGCCACCGATTGTGCAAGTTCCCCCACTTAAAATGATGACAGAGGTCAGTAATTTGCACCAGAGGTACACTTCAACTGTGAGAGACAGAATGTGAAAAAAAATCCATGAATTCACATGGTAGGATTTGTAAAGAATTTATTCGTAAATCAGGGTGGAAAATAAGTATTTGGTCACCTCAAACAAGGAAAATCTCTGGCTCTCACAGACCTGTAACGTCTTCTGTAAGAAGCTTTTCTGTCCCCCACTCGTTACCTGTATGAATGGCACCTGTTTGAACTCATCATCTGTATAAAAGACACCTGTCCACAGCCTCAAACAGTCAGACTCCAAACGCCGCCATGGCCAAGACCAAAGAGCTTTCGAAGGACACCAGGAAAAGTATTGTAGACCTGCACTAGACTGGGAAGAGTGAATCTACAATAGGCAAGCAGCTTGGTGTGAAAAAATCAACTGTGGGAGCAATCATCAGAAAATGGAAGACATACAAGACCACTGATAATCTCCCTCGATCTGGGGCTCCACGCAAGATCTCATCCCGTGGGGTCAAAATGATCATGAGAACGGTGAGCAAAGATCCCAGAACCACACGGGGGGACCTGGTGAATGACCTGCAGAGAGCTGGGACCAAAGTAACAAAGGTCACCATCAGTAACACACTACAACGGCAGGGAATCAAATCCCGCAGTGCCAGACGTGTTCCGCTGCTGAAGCCAGTGCATGTCCAGGCCCGTCTGACGTTTGCCAGAGAGCACATGGATGATACAGCAGAGGATTGGGAGAATGTCATGTGGTCAGATGAAACCAAAGTAGAACTTTTTGGTATAAACTCAACTCGTCGTGTTTGGAGGAAGAAGAATACTGAGTTGCATCCCAAGAACACCATACCTACTGTGAAGCATGGGGGTGGAAACATCATGCTATGGGGCTGTTTTTCTGCCAAGGGGACAGGACGACTGATCCGTGTTAAGGACAGAATGAATGGGGCCATGTATCGTGAGATTTTGAGCCAAAACCTCCTTCCATCAGTGAGAACTTTGAAGATGAAACGAGGCTGGGTCTTCCAACATGACAATGATCCAAAACACACCGCCCGGGCAACAAAGGAGTGGCTCCGTGAGAAGCATTTGAAAGTCCTGGAGTGGCCTAGCCAGTCTCCAGACCTCAACCCCATAGAAAATCTGTGGCGGGAGTTGAAAGTCCGTGTTGCTCGGCGACAGCCCCAAAACATCACTGCTCTCGAGAAGATCTGCATGGAGGAATGGGCCAAAACACCAGCTACTGTGTGTGCAAACCTGGTAAAGACCTATAGTAAACGTTTGACCTCTGTTATTGCCAACAAAGGTTATGTTACAAAGTATTGAGTTGTATTTTTGTTATTGACCAAATACTTATTTTCCACCCTGATTTACGAATAAATTCTTTACAAATCCTACCATGTGGATTCATGGATTTTTTTTTCACATTTTGTCTCTCACAGTTGAAGTGTACCTCTGGTGCAAATTACTGACCTCTGTCATCATTTTAGGTGGGGGAACTTGCACAATCGGTGGCTGACTAAATACTTTTTTGCCCCACTGTACATCAAAGCCAAAGAATCAAGAGTTTTTTTGGGTTTTTTTTTTTTTTTTGCTCTTTTCATTCTTGATATATATATTTTTCTAATACTCTATTTTTAAACATATTTTTAAACAAGGAAAATGAACTACACCTTTTTAAATCACTGTCATAACTATTCCACAGGTTAACTCCTCTAACAGAAACACATCTCTGCTCTATATTTGTCCTTATCTTGTTTTTTTTTTTAAAGAAATCTGTTCCCCTTAAGTCATATTGACTCTCTGACTTTAACCAGCTTCTGAGTACTGGGGCAAAGCAAGTTATTTTGTGCTTTATACATTATCTGTGCCATTTTATATTCAACTAAATCATAAAATTTCAAGGTATTCAAATTAATAAACAAAATGTTAGTTGGTTCCATATAGTTTGATTGGTTTATAATTCTTATAGCTCTTTTTTGTAACTTGAAAATAGGAAGAGTGTTCGTTTTATATGCATTACCCCATATCTCCAGACAGTAAGTCATATATGGAAGCAACAGAGTACAATAAAGTGTGTATAATGATTTTTTGTTCAGGACATGCTTTGTTTTATAGAGAATAGCAATGGTTTTTGACATTTTTGTTTTCATATGGTTTATATGAGACTTCCAACTCAGCTTATCATCAATTATCACTCCAAGAAATTTATTTTCGTTCACTCTTTCAATTTCAATTCCATTAACCCTGATTTTAGATACATTTTTCATTTGTCTAGTGCCAAAAATAATCAATTTTGTTTTCTTTATATTTAATGATAACTTATTTACATCAAACCAGTTTTTTAATATATTTAACTCCTTTTCCACTGTAGTCAGAAGCTGATCTAGGTTTTTACCTGAGCACTACAGAGTGGTGTCATCAGCAAACAACACAGTTTGGAAACACTACATATGTCATTTATATATAATATAAATAATTTAGGGCCCAGCACAGAGCCCTGAGGAACACCACAAGTTACCTTCAGCTGATTAGATTTTACATTATTGAATTCAACATATTGATATCTGTCATCCAGGTAACTTTTCATCCACTTGTATGCTAACCCTCTTATGCCATATCTCTCTAGTTTATTCATTAATATAGAATGATCAATTGTATCAAACGCCTTTTTTAAGTCTATAAAAACACCAACAGTATATTCCTTATTATCTATAGCATTAGATATCCCTTCAACAAGTTCCATCACTGCCATCGAAGTGGACCTTTTCGCTCTAAAACCATGTTGGTTATCACTTAGGAGATTATGCTTCTCCTTATATTTATTAAGTCTATTAACAAATAACTTTTCTAAAATTTTTGAGAACTGTGGGAGTAGTGATATTGGCCTGTAACTGGTAAACTGACATCTCTCTCCGTTTTTATGGATTGGAATAACTTTTGCTATTTTCATTTGTGAGGGAAATACACCAGTTTGAAAGGACAGATTACAAATGTATGCGAAAGGTTGCACTATATATTCTATAATACTTTTAACTAATATCATGTCAATACCAAAACAGTCAGTGGACTTTTTCTTTTTAAATGCCTTCACAATGTTAATTATTTCTCTATGAGTTGCAGCACCAATAAACATGGAGGACACAATCTGAGTAATACGTTTATTTAGGTCGTTATTATTTCTTGACTCTGGAATTTCTTTTGCTAAATTAAAGCCAACATTTACAAAGAAATCATTAAATTCATTTGCAATGTCTTTAGTTTTATCAATCACAATATCTTTATCTTTTTTAAAATAATCTGGATAATTCTTATTTTTTGAGCCCTTCTTGATTATACTATTTAATATCCTCCATGTTTCTTGTGTGTTACTTCTACTTTGCTCCAATAATTTGTGGTAATATTCTTTCTTATTTGTTCTTATAATATTTACTAATCTATTTTTATATAACTTGTACTTTATTTCAGCATCTTTTGTCCTCTGTTTTACGAATCTCTTATATAGATTATTTTTCTTTTTACATGCATCTTCTATCCCCTTTGTGATCCATGGGTTATTTGATCTGTGATGCTTTCTAGTGATTTTCATTAAAGGACAATGTTTTTCATATAGTGAAATTGCAGTTGATAGGAATGCATCATATGCACTATTTGAATCTTCATTTGCAAAAACCTCATTCCAATTGTGTTCCTTTAAGTCCACCTGGAGGGCAGCAATGGCTCTTGTTGTTCTATGTCGTATCATATCAAATATTTGATTCTTTTGTTTAGTTTTAATCCCAAAATAATTTTGAAAAATTGCAAAAACAGGACGATGATCGCTTATATCAGTTATAAGAAGTCCACCTACTATTTCACGGTCAATTTTATTTGTGAATATATTATCTATCAATGTAGCTGTATCAATTGTTATTTGGTTTTATAATTACAGGGAAAAGGGAGTTACTATACATTGTATTTATGAAATCTGTTGTTTTCTGATGTCCATTTGGGTTTAGCAAATCTATATTAAAATCACCACAAATTATTTGCACTTTTTTATCATTTAGGTTGCTAAACATAGCAGCAAGTTGTTCATTGAATGTATCAAGGCATGAACCTGGTGTCCTATAGATGCAACTTATAATTATACTGCTAGCTTTTTCAACATGGATTTCAATAGTGACACATTCCAATACGTTATCTATGGCGCTTGACATACATTCAATCAGACTACATTTCAAAACTTTATCTATATACAAAGCAACACCACCTCCTTTTTTATTCACCCTGTTCATTGTAAATAATTGGTATCCTTCCAGTCCCATTTCACTAACTTTCTCATTATCGAGCCATGTTTCTGATATTGCAATTATATTAAACTTTTTTAAGTTACTTAAACATTCTGTAATTTTAGAAAATTTTTTAATACAGGCTCCTACTATTGAAATGTATGACCGACAATGCATTTGCCATTTTAATATTCATATTGAATTGGTCATCTGTATAGTACTCACAAGTATTATTGGTGTTATTGTAGAAGTGGGTATCTGGGTCAATGTTACTTTCAGGGTCATGCATGTTGTGCTCTGCATAGTTAAACGTTTTGAAGTTCGTTTTCTCAGCGTGTGGCAAAATAACCACCTTGACAGTCCTTTTCATAATCAAAGTCTTCCTCTTCAATATCTCTGAATGGAAACCTATAATCTGTGTCCAAACTTGTCATTTATGTGTTTTTTGTTTTTGTTGTTGTTTTTTCCATTGTTTTTGAGCTGTAAGGCCAGAAATACTTTCCATACCCATTGTTCATTATCCAATTGTCACTTTTCCAATAGATTCCATAGTAGATTCCTGATTATTTATATTGCTCTAAGTCTTTGAGTTCTCTTATCATCACAACTTTCGCTTCTTCGGGAGTGCCATTTAGTCTTATCCTTACTTTGCAGTTCCTCGTCCATGTCGCTTGTATCTTATTTTGTTTTCTCAGGCTGCGTGCCTGTCTTGCAATTTCAGCAGTCTTTTTCGTTAAATGTTCATTTAAATAAACACCAGTCCCTTTTAGCTTCTTTCCCTGTTTCAGTAACTCAATCTTTGTTTTGCGACTCACAAACTGAAGAATAATTGATGGCTTTGTTTTACTGTCTTTTCTGGGGAGCGTGTGGCATGCAGCGATATGATGGCTCTGAATACTTACATTCTTCGTTTGAAGGAATTTTATCACTTGCTGTTCAAGCGTTTGCAGCTCCTCTACTGGGGCATCTTCACCGTCTTTACCTCCGCCAGCTGTTACTCTGGCGTAGGTTCGGTGTTGCGTCTCCAGTCCACCTATGACTAAATCATCCATTCTTGTGTATTGTTCAAGGGTCTCTATTCGCCGTTCCAAGTCGTCTATTTTCTTGTCCTTGTCCTTTATGAGGTTTTTTTAGTTGTTTTATTTCATCCATTGGGTGATGTAGCATACCTTGTTGTTTAGCCACTTTGCTCAGTTCATCAGACATGAAATTAAGCAATTTCCTAATCTCCTCCAACTCCTCTTCAACTCCTGGGTTTGCTAATAGATAGATAGTACCCACTTAGCAGACAGGTCTGGCCCAGATCTGGTGTCAAGCCGGCACTGCTGGCTGACTTCTGGCATGGTAAGTGGTATGTGATCCAGATAGGGCCAGGCCTGGCATAGATGGCACTGTTTGTGTGATGGCATGCCACATCTGGCCTGATTTCGGTTTGGTTTACATGGCCCACGCTCATAGAAAACAGGTCTGGCCTGTGCATCAAGCTGGCACTTCTGACTGGCTGGTGTCATGGCAGGGTGTATGTCAACCAGATGTGGGCCAGGTCTGACAATGATGGCACTATTTATGATCCTATTTTCCTATTTTAGTTAGAAGACCTAACTGCCACGTTGCAATACTATACTGCTATGGTAGCCAACGTTTCAAATGCAGGTTTGACAGGTTTGTGAGTGTTTACTTTATCAAAAACCTAGTGTGATTGGGTGAATGTGGCATGTTGTATAGAGTACCGTGAGTAATCCGGGAAAGCAGAAAAGCCCTATGTAAGAATCAGTCCATTCCCTGTCTGAATATAGTTTTGCCATGTTTCTTTTGCACTATTATGTTGTTATTACATGGCTCTGTTAAGGTACACATTAGCACAGCACAGGGCCAGCATAGTGTCTGCAACTGGCCCGTGGCTGCACACAACTTACACATGGCCAAAATACCAAAAAGAATGACGACACTTTGGCGGCCCAGATCAGGTTTGCCAGAGGTAAACCACACATGGGCGACCAAAGGGCCGTCATTCTTTGTGGTATGCTGGCTATGTGTAAGCACATTGTGGGGGCCAGATCCAGGCCATACCAATTTTGCTATGTGGGTAATAGGTGATGTAAGCTGTGAGGTGGCGGCTCCGTGGAGCTGACTTGCTTGTCCAGCATATCCATTGGCCCTTTTTCCACTCACTTAAATCCTTACACTTGCCCATTTTTCCTGGTTTTAACAAATCAGTGCTAAACTGCAAAATTCAGAAATTAAAAAAAAAAAGCAAATCAGTGCTGAGGGCAAAATGTTCACTTGCTCCCTAATGTATCCCACTTACTAACAGGAGTTATAATGTAGAGATAAACAAATTATAACTATAATTATATAAAATAATGTAAATAATAGTTATTGATATATTTCACTTTCAACAGAGACAGTGGAACAGCCACACCATTCTGCATGGTTAGAACAGAATTTGCCTCAAAGGAACCAGTAAACATGCTAACATACAGTAGTTTTGACTAGCACTGGATGAAACCATGCAAAAATGACTCATGTGTTATGCATGATAAGTTTTTCAAACATGTGACTAGCCAGGAAGCAGTTGGCACTCCCTTGTAATATAATACATGTAAGTACTGCTCACCCGGTCTTCACCAGCCCTGACATAGAAGCAGGAAAAAAAGGCATCACAGGGCCTCTGGTTAAAAGCCTGTGTGGGCAAACTAGCAGGGATCGTCACCAGGCTGTTCAACCTCTCCCTGACTCATGCCACTGTTCTTACCTGTCTGAAGGCCCACATCATCATTCCCATCCCCCAAAAGACTGGAATAGACAGCCTCAACGACTAAAGACCTATAGACCTCACACCTGTGGTCATGAAGTGTTTCGAGTGATTAGGTTAGGTTGATTAGGAACATCAGAGACTGCCTAAATCCCTCTCTCAACCCCCACCCGTTTGCTTACAGAGCGTATCTGGCCACGGGGGATACCATCACAATCACCCTTCACAGAGCGGTGGGAAATCTGGAGAACAGGTAGAGCTATGTGAGGATCTTTGTGGACTACAGCTAAGCATTCAACACCAAAATTCTCACTACCAAACTGTACCACCTTCAGATCTCCCCTGCCACCTGCTCCTGGATCAAAGACTTCCTCACCAATTTGGACTGTCAATAAACACTATGTTACTGCATGTGAGAAGCAGCAAGTTGGAACAGTGTCCTGACCCTGGTTCATATGTACAATCTGTACTAATGTTTATCAACATGATGATATAGTTTTGTTGTGATTGACAAACACTCACTCTTCTAGAGAAACCTTACAGTAAATGAAAGCATGGCAGTGCCTGCCTGCCTGACAGATGAATTGTTTCAGGAGAAAGACAAGACAAGGCTCAGAAAGGTAAAATTACTTTTAATAGAGAAGCAAGATAATCAAAAATAAGATAATCAAAGCAAACAAAAAAACTAAAAAAACGATTTACTATTCCGATTGTAAAAAATATTATAAACTTAAGTGAAACCAGCAACACTAGGAAGTAAAACAGGGTATAGCACAGTATGACAAGACAAATAACTGAGGGGAGAATGAGGCGATAAATACACAAACAGTAACAAGAGAGAAAACTAAGCAGCTGAGACAATGACTCACAAGATCAGGCTCAGGGAATATGGCACCCAAGACTCAAGTTCAGGCTTTAGCTGCTTGGCACCTAAATGCTCCTTTTGTGCCTCTCTGGTTGCTCTTGCTGCTGGAACTGAACAGAATTAGCTAGCCAGTTTAGGTTAGTTGGAATGGCCCAGGATAGTTGAAAGCAGGAGCAGAAAACACAGGAACAGAAAACTCACCGGGATAGCCAGCTCTGATTGTTCTGGTGAGAAACCAGTCAGAGCAATAGTGTCGTAGTGGGCTGTCACAGGAGACACAATGAGTTCAGGCAAAGCAGTGGAGGGTCTGGAGGGTCCTGGTCCTGGGTGCAGGGACAGGGTGGAATCTAGTGCCCTTTCTCCTCGGGATTGGGGCAGGCTTGGACCTAGCTACCTTTACCCTTCCTCTTGTGTTAGCTTTCTGTTATCATCGCTCATGTTAACGGGTTGGTTTTAACCTGTTTATTAAATCAGCTATAAAATACACTAAAAACAACAAGCTATCATCCAATTTGTTTCTCATCTCTTGGTTACCTTCTTAGGTTTCCTTATCCATGAAAATGTTGGTTTCAATACTTTTGGTGTGGCGGGGCCTTTTTCTCAGAATACCCCTCATTTTCAATTAAAAAAAAAAAAAATGGTAAAATGAACCTCAAGAGAATCATATTAGTACATAAAAGGTTGTCACCTGTTACCTGATTAATACTGAGGGGTATAGAAAACATCTCTTAAATAAAAGGTTTTGTATTTATTTATTTATTTATTTATTTATTTATTTATTTATTTATTTTAATATTAATATTAATAACTAAAGTGACATCTATGGTTTTATGGGTCAATTTTGGACCCATAGATATTTACATGAAGAAAAGTCAAAAAAGTTTTTTTTTTCCAGCAATAGAACTTTAATATAAACTGAAAAAAAGAAAAGAAAAGCAGAACAGGTGACAAGTGATACTTTTTGTGTGTTCTTTGCAGAGATATTTCTTGCAGTTGAAACACAATAAATTTGTCTTTCTGTCCTTACTGCTTGGGCAGACCTGACACCTCTTTCTTTTTGAATCAGGTGGCCTGACTGGGGTTGGGGCTGTTTCGGTCGGTGTTGAGGCAGGGCTGGCTGAGGAGGATGCTGATGCAGATTCTGTTTGTGTTGCTGATGGTGTGGACGGAGTGCTGGGTGAGCTCTGCAGCTGTCTGACAAAGGATGCAGTGTCTGGGTCATCCAGTAATCCACATGTTGGGAAAAATTAACTACTTAATCTGACAGACTTCTTTCTATTTGGTGAAAACAGGGTACCATTGTCCTCAGAGCCTGATTACTCACAGCAAAAACTCCTTAAAAGGCAGGGGAAGTTAAACTAGCCACAAGACACATGAGACAACTTGCCAATAAAACAAAACAGGAAATGAAAGGAAATGAATTACAACCAAACCTGATGTACTAAACATGCTGGTAATTTCAGCAAATACAAACTGCTTAGATTTGATCAAATGTTGGATGGCTGCAAATGTCCTCCAACTCAACGAGGGGAAAACTGAAGTCCTTATATGTGCTCCTGACAGATCTTTATCCCATAGTGAAAGCCCTTGGTCCTCTCTCAGTTTATGTTAAATCCTCTGTCAGGAATTTAAGTGTCACTTCTGACTCGACTCTCACACTGGACGGTCATGCTAAATCTCTGGTTCAGTCTTGTTTTTATCACTTAAGAAATGTAGCTAAGTTAAGCCCTATTTTATCTCGCTCTGAACTGGAAACTGGATTGCTATACATGCATTTATTTCCTCACACTTGGACTATTGTAACTCACTGTTTATGTGTCTAAGCAAAGGTGATCTGCATCGTCTGCAGGTTGTGCAAAACGCTGCAGCTAGGCTTTTGACAAAGTCCATTTTAAGATCCTGGTCTTGACTTTTAAAGCTTTGCACAGATTGCACCAGCCTACATCTCTGATCTGCTACAGCCTTAAGTCCCTAGCAGGTCCCTGAGGTCATCTGATCAGGGCTTACTTGCTATAAAAAACTAAGATGAGAACTAAGGGTGATAGTAGTGATGTGACGTTCTGTATCGAGGCTTCGAAGCTTGTGTCGAGTAACGCAATGCGCGTATCAAGGCTTGCTTCATTTATGGGAGGAGCTGAAAATGATGACATCCGAAGCCTCGCTGCCCGGCTGTACCACGTGACTGGTTCACGAAGTGGTTCGAACTTTGTCGCGAGCTATGACAGATATAAACCCCTCAGACTTCATTCAAAAATGTGGGTGTTTGATGGAGAGTTGCGGTTAGTGAGAGTTTGGAGACAGTTTGGAGGTTTATGAGAGTGAGGAGAGAAAGTCAGGAGAGAATGGAGCCAGCTAAGAAGAGGAGGATGTCCTCCCCTGTGTGGGAACATTTTGATTTTATTCCTCCCAACAAGGTATGTAGATTTCTACAGAAGATGTATTTTCATAATACTGATGGTGCAATACAATTTATGTTAAGCTGTCTTTACTTTTGTACAAGGTGAAGTGTTGGCTATGTGCCAGGGAGCTGGGATATAACAACAACACCTCATCCATGCTTAGGCACTACAGAGCTTTGCATGAGAATAAGGGGAACAACGATTGTGGAGCAAGACCAGGTGAGCCATCAAATGCCATGATAATATAGCATGCAGTAATGTTACTAAATGATATAACAATATTATACAGCTGTTATAAGTTACGTGTGTGATATTTATATTTGTGCTTTGTCTTTATTGTCTTTCCTCAGGAGAACAATCTCAAATAGATGAAGACCTGGTTAGCATGGTGATTGAGGACTCCCAGCCATTTAGCATTGTGGAGGACAAAGGATTTAAAAGATTTGTTAAATCATTAAATCCTAGCTATGTTCTCCCCACTAAAAAGGTCATAAAAGCAGTGAAAATGTAGTTTTTACAGAATAAAATGTGAACAGGCAGGAAGTGTGTAGCTGTCCATACCTCAACGTTACAAAAGCACAACTACTGTCCACACGCCAACCACACCTCACCTCACAGTAAATGATCATTTCCATTTTAAGCATTTCCAAATAATCATTTTCCATACTGCCAGTATAAATATACACAGTATACTGCCATATATACTACAATATAGATGTTTTACACACTCCTTTTGTTGTTGACATTTACTGGCTGTGTGCAAAAAGGCCACACTCTTCAAATTCATGCCAACTAATATTTTTACGTCCAGTAGATGTCCTACTAGAGCAAATGAAGCTTCAAGAAGCTTTGCGCTGGAGTGAACCAATTGGATGAAAAGCTTCAGTGCTTCATGAAGCTTCATCTGCCCATCACTAGGTGATAAAGCTTTTGCTATTGTGGCCCCTAGACTGTGGAACTCTCTCCCTCAAACCCTGGACTCTTTTGCTTTTTCTTAATTCTAGCCTTTTTCATATTGTCTGTTTTTGTCAGGGCTCTGCGTGCGGGCAGGTGGAAATGTGGATCCAAATGCAGGACTCCGAGACGAAATGTAACTGAAAACCACAGCTTTTATTGCTGGCATGAAACAAAAACAGAACCCAAGCAGGAACACACAGGCAGGATCTGAGGGTACGACACAACACTGGGTTGAGGAAAACACAGGGCTAATATACACAGGGTGGTAATCAGGGAATGGGTAACAGGAGGGAGACACAGCTGGGAGACACAATTGGGGCTAACGAGACAGGAGGAGCAAAGCTGGACACACTGATATAAGACACAATCCTTCAAAATAAAACAGGAAACAATACACAAGGACGCAGACTAGGAAACATAGACTTAACACGGGCAGAACTAAAAATAAACCAGAATAAGCTGGAACATAGAATATCATCATCAAATAGATCAAGAAGATAACCAAAAAATACAAAATCAAACCAAAACATGAAAACTCAAAATACTGGGTCAAAACTGACCCAGAACCATGACAGTTTTATCTTTTTATAACTTGTTATCTTATGTGCAGCACTTTGTGATTCTGTCTAGAAAGGTGCTATATAAATAAAACTTTAATTAATAATTTTTCCAGCTATATTCTCCCTAAAAATAAATGCATACCATTAGACCATTACAGCCCAACAGAAGAATTTTGCCCAGGAACCCCATATCCAGTTAATTGGGCTATGGTTAACAGTAATGATAATTACTCACTACTGATAATTATACTGCTAATTGGGGATAACATCGATTAACATAATCTTGATCATGTGACATTTATAAGGAAAAGATTCATAATCGGGGAAAATCATAATCGGGGTGTGTCCACATTAATAAGTGACAGAGAGCGGAACTAATATGCCAAGATCTTTATCGGACAGAAAGATGAATATATGTGGATTGTGGACGTGTTTTTATAGTTAACAGTATTTGTTCGTTTGTCGCGAGGTGCAACCCTCTCGTTGTTCAATAAAAAAAATTATTGAAATATAGCTCGTCCGGTGGTTACTCACACTTTATGGAGACGAAAGCAGCCACAGAGAAAAGGGATTTTCTTCATTTGTGTAATCTGCAATCTGTGATGCAATAAACAAGATACAGCTTTGTCCTGGTGTGACTAACTATCTAACTATCCTTTACAAAATGGGTGAAGCGGTTTCCAAACCTGAACATGGGTACATAAGGAAATCCTCACAAACCACACCTCTCCACATTTTTGTCAGAGATGAAGGTATCATGTTCTTGGTTAGCAAACGAGTATAGATGTCACGCTTGTTACCTGAAAGTCTTTCTGTAATGTATTCCATGAAGACATCACAGCACAGAATTTACATCAAATGCAAAAATAGAATGCCAGTGCATGAAGTCAACATGTACGCAGATTAAAAGTATTTGGATGATGGATGTAGTTTAAGGTGAAATAAGGTGAATTTCTGTATCAAACCATTACTCTGATCCTTCTCCATGTTCAAGACGGACCATGCCTTTTTTAGCTTTGTTTTTGTTAAACACCTACTTTATATTTTTCAAAGTCATGCTGTTTCCAACAGGTCATATGCCAGTGAAATCAAAGATCAAAACTAACAAGGATTTGGTGAGTAACGTCAATGGCAAAGCTTCCTGGTGGCAATGGTAAGCATAAAAATAAAAGCTGTTTAAAGGCTCATTCTAATTTCTAACAGGTCATGGTGGTAAATCCAGCTTTTATGAAATATGTACATGAGGTTTGGCTTGGAAATAAGGGACGTTATCCATCCACTGGCTTTATGGCTTTGACTCTTGCACTTCACATTTGTGATGAGGTAAGTACAAAGTTTTCAGTCTCTGAAGTCTCTGAAGTCCCAGAAGTACGAAGTAAAATATGTTTTTTATAGTGCTGTCATCGTTAATCTCACACCCCGTGCGTGGGGCTGAATCGCGCTAACATGTTGACACCGTGCAGCCCCACGCACTGGGCGATCCGCGCTAACTCGCTAACGGAGATTTGCCGTGTTAATGTGGTTATGGCATTAACGTCATTTTAACGAGATTAACACTGACAGCACTAGTTTTTTATTGTCATACAAGCTGGTCGATTTGAGTCTTTGTTAATTTGTTCATCATTTTTTTTGTATTGCCCTTTTAAATAGATATGCATTTCAAAAGTTATTCAAAAGTTCAAAACGTCTTTGGTGAAGATCAGAACGGGTTTAAACACCAGTATCACTTGATTAAAGAACTCTGGTTAAATCTGTGAATCGTTAAATTTCAATTCACATGCCCTATGAAAGTGAACGCTTCTGCAAGCCTTTCTGATGCTTCCCGTTCTTGATGTGACTAGACTACAATGTAGAGGACAGTCCTTCATGGAAAGCTTTTTAGCTAAACTTCTCAATAAGAGGTTTTGTCATTGTACAATCATGGTGTTTCCATTTAGTGCTTGCCCAGGTTGCTGTCCAACTGTTCATTTCATTTTTCAGCAGCCATTGTCTGGAGTTTGGTTAAAAAAGGGACATTTTGTTCATGCATTTGTTTCCCATTCATTCATATGTTCATTTTTTGTCTTCCTAGGTTGATGTGTTTGGTTATGGCGCTGACAGTGATGGAAACTGGAGTCACTACTGGGAAATACTCACAAACAAAAGGTTAAGAACTGGAGTACATCCTGGAAATTATGAGTATAACATCATCCAGCAACTAGCTCAGCAACAAAAAATTAAGTTCTATGAAGGCCTAATGAAAAAAATGTGATTGAATGCCATACACTCAGTGGGGAAAGTACTGAAAGCCAAATGGATGTGTATCTATAACTATAGTAATTTCCTAACCCTCCTAACTGAAACTGATATTGAGATTTATTAGGAAGGATGACAATTAATCTCTAAAGGGATTTTCTTTCCTAATCCATTGCTTAATTTAAATATGTAAATAAATGCACCCAGGAGTTATACTATATGGTAGTTTCTAACATGAGGTTTTTAAGAAATGAAGTATTTTCTTAAGAGTTGGTGGAATTACAAGAAGACAAACAACAGCAGGCAAGCTGTCGGATGTCTAAACATGTACATAGTATATTGTGTTTAACTGAAATACTATGCTGTATTATTCTTAGTTAAAATAAGCTGTTTACGTGAAAAGAAACATTTTACAGTTATGGTGAAGTAACTTATTAAGAGAGGGGGTGTTTATGTTCATGTACCGAATATTGTCTGCATTTTCTTTCATTTTTTGTTTCCTGTCCTGTTCAGTACTTCAGCAATCAGAATTGTTGTATGAATACAATACAATACAATTTTATTTATATAGCACAAAACCAGGGGGTACACCAAAGTGCTTCACAGTAAGGAATAACGGTAAATCATTAAATCATTAAAACAAGGTAAAATAGACAAAATAGAGAAAACAAACAAAAAGCATTAGTAAGTAGAGATGGGGAGAAATCATGATTATCCAGACAAATGAGTAGCGATACAGCAATTACTGAGCGGTGAGAATTAGCGAGTCGTAAAAGCCAGGTTGAATAGGTAAGTTTCAACCGTGCTTTAAAGGATTGAATGGAGTCAGAGGCACGAATGGTAACAGGAAGACTATTCCAGAGGTTTGGTGCTACAGAGGCAAAAGCACGATCACCCCTAGTCTTCAGACGGTAACGGGGCTGGGCCAGAAGTAACTGACCAGAAGATCGTAAAGAACGGCTTGGAGTATAGAGACTGAAGAGGTCGGTGAGAGAGTCAGGGGCAAGGTTGTTTAGGCATTTGAAAACAAGCAGCAGAACTTTAAAATCAATCCAAAATTTAATAGGCAGCCAATGTAGGTCAGACAGCACTGGAGTAATAGAAGCAAACTTTCTCGTTCCGGTTAGGTGATGAGCTGCAGCATTCTGAACGAGCTGTAATCGTTGGAGGTAAGCAAGTTGGAGTCCAGAGTAGAGCGAGTTACAATAATCTGATCTGGAGGTCACAAAGGCATGTATCAGTTTTTCAAGATCTTTGTACGGTATTAAGTGTTTGACCTTTGAAATTTGGCGCAATTGGAAGAAGCCAGATTTAACCACTGAGGAAACCTGTTTATCCAGCTTAAATGAACTATCCAGACAAACAACTAGATTACTTACAGTATCTGTAAGAAAGCAAGCAAAGGGACCAAATCGGGCAACTAGCTGGTCTCATGAAGTGTGACTATCAAACACCATAATCTCAGTTTTTTTCTCATTTAAAATGAGAGAATTGGCTGACAGCCACTCAGTCTGTAACCTCAGACAAACAATTCAATGAAGCTGACAGGTCATCAGACAATTGGAAATAGATTTGAATGTCGTCAGCATAACAGTGGTAGGAGATCTGATATATGTCAAAGATAAAACCCAGGGGTAGCATGTACAAGGCAAACAGCAAACAGTAGAGGGCCCAGCACAGACCCTTGTGGTACTCCACAACAAAGAGGGACAGCGGCGGACGAGTAGCAGTCCATCATGACAGAGAAAGTCCTACCCGAGAGAGGTTGATCTGATATCCTCGTGTTGGTGTTGTTCCCAGATCATCATACTAAATGTTGTTCCAGGATCAACATTGCAAGTGACCAATCAGAATGTTGTGACGTCATACTTTTGCGACTTCGGGAAAAACCGGCGTAAAACAAAAAACTGTACCTAAGCTGCGTGAAACCGCCTCTGTCCGCCGATCAATGGACCCTGACCCTAACCCTAACCCTAACCATAACCCTTTAATAAACAGTAAGCAGAATTGATATTGTCCTTGCAACATTGGAATTTCATAAATGCACGAATGGCTTGGCGCGCAAAAGAATAACATCACAACAATGTGATTGGTCACTTGCAATGTTGAACCTGGAACAACATTTTCATGATGGTCTGGGAACAACACCAACACGAGGATATCAGATCATCCCCCGAGAGGTAGGATTTAAACCAATTAATAACATGTTCCGGTCTCTCTAAAAGAATTTTATGGTCTACCATATCAAAAGCAGTGGACAGATCCAATAAAATTAAAATGGCAGGGCAACCTGAGTTGGTAATTAAAAGAAGATCATTGAAAACTCTCAGCAATCCTGTTTCAGTGCTGTGGTGAGGTTTAAAACCAGACTGAAATTTGTCACTAATGTTATTTGCATTTAAGTAGGCCTGTAGTTGTAAGAGGACACGGCCCGTGAATAATGATAAGTTAATCAATGATAAGAAATGAGGCCCAATTACATCGAACCCATCCTTTAAAATCCGGGATGGGAGGAAATGATGAGCCGAGATCGAATTTCTCAATTGATCAATTATACTTTTAAAAAGTAAAAAGTGAAATTGGCTCAAACTGGTAGAAGTTGGACAGAGATTCACCAGGAGGAAGAGGATTCACTACAGGAAGATGTGGGAGTGAGGTTTTTAGAAGTGAAATCTTCCGTGTAAAATAATTTAAAAACTGCTCACAGAGAGCTGGGGGGCCAAAGTCTAGTTTATCAGGGCAAGGATTGATGGCAGAATTGAAATTTTAGACAGGGCCCGGGGGTTATGGCTATTAGTCGCAATGATGTTGGACAAAAAAGCAGCTTTAGAAGTCTTAACACCATCCTGATATATAGTGCAGCTGCTACGTAAAATGTCGTAAAATGTCTGAAGGTGAGGAAAGAGCCCAGCTGATTTATTTTTTCAAGTGGAGAAAAAATGCCAATGTCATTTTGTCTAATACAGTCACCAAATATTTAGATATTTAGAATTTTACAAGGTTGATCTCCTGAAATTTGTGTTATTGTTAATATCTGTGGAGAGTGGAGAGTTGTCATACCCTGAGAGCAGGCAAAACTCTAACACGCACAAACAGTCAGAGACAGGGAGGCAAGAGAGCTAAGGTGGAGAGCAAGAAAAACTGTCAGCAGTATGCACACACACACACACACACACACACACACACACACACACACACACACACACACACACGATAAAGGTTGGTGGATCACCCAGCTTTGACAATGTATGGTATGCTGCTTTTCAAGAGGTGGACCCTTGGACTGTCGACCAGATTATGGTCCACAGTACTTTCCAAATTAAATATATACCCAGCAATATAGGCAATAGAGGATTAATGATTTAATGACCTCCAGAAAATCATTACCACCAATCAGAGTGAAAAGAAACACTTGTTCAAAATTACTCAAATGAAATAAAAGGGACATAAAAGAAAACAAAGGGGCTTATTAAACATCTATCCATTTCTACATGCACATTTTGAATAAAGAGGCTCACATGGAAGTGCTGAAGTGTTTTGCAATTACAAAATTTAAATTAGAATCCCCAAAATTGGACTTTTAGACTGATGAATCACAAAAGGTTAAAGTTAGATGTCATTATATATGATGATACATAGAGGGCGCTCTTTTACTACTTAATAGAGCAGAAGAAACTTGACACCCTAACCCTGTTAAACATAACAGGTAGGGTTATGTTACCTGTAGAGTTATGTTACCTGTAACTCTAAACCTACACAAAAAAGGGACTTATACTCCCAGGAGGCAGTATTTTTCCAAAGTCATGGCTTAATTTTAGTTATGTAAATTATTTATTATTATTAATATTTAAAATATTGTAAATGAGAACAAGAAAAAAAGAAATCATTTTATATATAAAGCGAGTGGTTCAGTTTCCCTGATGTGGATCAGGCCTAGTTTGAGAATAAAATGGTTATCACTGACATTTATCACACTGACATGAGACACAGACTTTCAAAGTAAAACAGGAAATATAACACAGAGACTTGACACTGAGACAGAGTCATGACTGACCGGAGAGACAGAGGGAACATGAAGCATAGAGAAAAAGGGTAACCACAACACAGGTAAGGTACAGAAACTCCAAGCTTCTTTAAGAATAACCAAGAAGTATAAATCAAACACAAAACACTGGGTCACAGCCAGGACCATGACAGCAATGACGAGAATGCAAAAGACAAACAATGAAAACCTGGAAAGCCAGTTTCCTGGTAATCAAAGGGCTAACATAGAGACAGACAACTAGGGCTGGGTATCGTCACTGATTTCTAGAATCGATTCAATTCCGATTCACAAGGTCCCGGATCGATTCGATCCACGATTCGATTTAATTCGATTCAATTTAAATCTGGGAAATTTTGACAGTCAGAAATATTATAATTCAGGTCAGTACATTTACATATTTTTGTATCAATAAAAAGGAAGCTGACACACACAAGACTTTATCACAGGTGTAAGCGTCACAGCAGATGCTTTTGTGTCAAAGTAGCTGAAGATAAAACACAGAAAAACATGAAGGTGATTTTCCTGGCCTGGGATTTTATAAAAATATTCTGCAGTACATCAAAAACAAAAGAAAACCATTAATCAACATATGAACATCACCTCTGACGTTACAGCGGTTTTATTAGAGACACGGCTAAGCGTTTTGCATTTTGAATAATTTTAAAAAGTTTAAATTTGTTCAGTATTGAACAGCAGAAATGAGGTTTTCTTTTCGGAAGAATGTAAAAGGGAAAAAAAACAGCGGCCGACAGCGCTGTAAACAACAGTAGACTGGTGCGTAACAAGCAAGCGAATAATGAAGAAAGGGAAACTGTTCTTGAAGTACAGAGAGAGAGAGAGAGAGAGAGAGAGAGAGAGAGAGAGAGAGAGCTGTGCATCGCGGTGGAAGCAAAACAGTAAAAGTCAGAGTGAATTCATGACGATGTTTATGTGAAGCGTTTGGATCTTCTTTTGCTGCTGGTTCGGTCAATATTGTTTGGAGAGAGATCAAACTAACAGCTTTAGAATCAGCACATAAAGGGCGTGAACACAAAGCGCGGACCCGCCGACAGATCAGAATCAGCGAGCTGTCGGCTTTCAGCCCCGACCGTGAGAAAGGGGACATCTAACTGATTCTGATCCGCGGGTCGCGCTGTGTGTTTAAGTCTATGTGCAGAATCTGTGTTCCTGCTCTCATTTACTGTCTTAACTGTTTGGTGGTTCTTGAAATTTTGTGAGATGTCACCTGAGATTCTGGCATTTTGGGCAAAATAAATTTATATTAAAAAATCGATTCAGGATTTTAATGAATCGATTTTACGTTATCCAAGCCAGAATCGATTTTAATCCATGAATCGATTATAAAAACCCAGCCCTACAGACAACCACTCAAGCTACCATTCACACCTGCAGCCAATTTAAAATAACACTTCACCTAGAATCCACCCAGTTACAAATAGATCATCAGTTGTAAGAAATTTGAAAAAATTAAAAGCTTATTTGTACTTTACATGTACTACCTGGTGTTCTAACACAAAAGCTGACAAAACATTCAGTTTTCCATGCTCAAATAAAGAGACGAAAAAAGGGCATATGACCAAAATAATTTGTTTGTTTGTATGACCAGAGTAAAATGGTGTACTTTGGTATACAACATTGGAATTATATGACAGTTGTTTAGCAGGTCAGATGAACACACTGGGAAATTGCTTCTTTTTAGAGAATCCATCTTAGAACTGTTAGGGTCCCTGGGTCGTTGACCCAGTGTTTTGTGTTTTGGTTCTTTGATTTTGTTATTTCATTATATTCTAGCTTTGCTTTATGGGTTTTAGGATCATTCTTAGTTTAGGTTCTCTGGGTGGGGTTTGGTTGGAGTTTTAGTGTTCTGGTTTTCTGTCTGTGTTCCATGTTGCTGTCTCCCCTGTCTGCTGTATCCCCACATCCAGTCAGTGTCTGTGTCTGCCCTGGTCCCACGTCTCTGTTCCCTTTGTTATAGTGCCTGCATGTGAGTCTGTGTCTTTGGTTCAGTCTGTGTTATGTGTTTCCTGTTTTACTTTGAAAGTCCATGTCTGATGTTAATGTATTTGGTTTCACTTCCCCTTGTCTCGTTAGGCCTGATTTGCCCCAGCTGTGTTTCCCTCCTGTTACCCATTCCCTGATTGTTCCCTCTGTGTATTTAAGCCCTGTGTTTCTCTGTGTCTGTGTCGCGATCTACTGTTTATTTAGCTGTGTGTTCTGTCAGTCCTCCGGTGTAAGTTTATTTTGATTTTTCCCCAGTTATGTTACATTTGAGTTTAATATTAAAGTTGTTTTGAGTTCTCATCTGTCTCTGGAGTCTGCACCTTGGGTCCTATTCCTGTCTGCACACTTAACAAGAATTTGCAAAGATCTAAAATAAAGTGTGTTCTGTGGCCTCAAATATCAGGCCACAGAACACTGATTTGGTTTCTGCTTATTAAATTTCTTATAACCTTCTTGCCATTGGTCTATGTTGAGTCAGTCTTGAGACTGACAGTTAACTTTTTTTTTTTTTTAAGCAGAAAACCTGCAGAAACAGGTAACGGGAGTATTATGATAATTTTCCTGAAAACTACCATCTAATTTCTTTCCAGTTTAGAACAGAAAATGATCAAAACAAGAAGCAAACAATGGAAAAAACCTATTACACCTTCCTGTGTTTTGGCACAAAAAGCAAGTACCACACAAAAGATCTAACGCCCACAGCATGCAAGACTGAAGGGTGGTTTTTGCAGCGCTTTCCCAACACTTTTGCTTTAAAGACAAAACCAGGAACTAAGAACTCAAATTAATTACAAATTAAAGGTAAGACAAACTAAACAACTGCAAGCAGCTGTAAAGTCAACCACACAGGATAAATACAATGGAAAAGACAAAAGAGAAAAGCTAAACAGACTAAAACTCAAACTGAACATAATTCAGCATAAACAGAAATTGGGAGTCCAAAAATACAAAATGCTTGGTCCAAAACCCAGAACAGTGGTTCCCAGAACCCAGAACAGATACAAGATGAAATTAGAAGAGACGACCAACAAAAACATTGTATATATGAAATTTTCTCTTTGATCAATAGAAGAATCTGTATTCCATCACAGAAATGGAAATAGGATTTAAAGTTTACCCCTGATGTCAACCAATTATTTATATAAGTATACAATACAGGGAACATACAGACTGCCAGTGGGGTCATGTAGTGGTATCTGGTTAAATTTGCTGGATATGATGTCACGGTCCTGGGTCGGTGACCCAGTGTTTTGAGTTTCGTACTTTTACTTTTGATTTTATCATGGATTATGACTGTTTGTTTTGGTTTCTGTCCCACATTTCAGGTCTCTATGTTCTGTCTCCTTAGTCTCTGTCAAGTTTACGTGTCGTATTTCTCTCCAGAATAGCTAGCTTTCTGTCCAGTCCGCAACTCGCAATAAAGCTGTGCATTTTGAGTTCACCTTGCCTCTGTGAGTCCTGCATTTTGGGTCCTTTTCCCTGCCTGCCTGCACACAGCCATGACATATGACATATCTAGTCTTTGATTTTCCATGTTACAAGATACTTTCTACTTCAGCAAATTAAGACAAGGCATCAGGTTTCACTTTAAGCACCATAGCTTAAAGTGAAACTGAATTGACCAAAAAGTAGCTGCCATCTGACTGGATGGGAGTTCAACTGTTTTTGTGCAGGTTGAACAGGTTTCTTTGGTCTGCCCAAACAATGAACGGTAGCGCGGTCCTCTCTAGCCTCTGATCAGACAAAGTTATCTTTACAGCAAGCTGCTTGTGGTTTCCCACATCATAATTTCTTCCTGCAGGTAATAGTCAGCAGAATAAAAAAAGGACAGGTAACTTTACCACCTGAGTCTACATGCAGAAACAGTGCTTCCCCCACCCGAGAGTCTCACGTGTCAGCCTCAACAACGAACCGTTTGAAGGGATCTGGATGGAGTAATTGTCACAACAAGCGGATCGGACTCAGGCACAGACTGGGAATCACAAGTTAACAGTTCTTTATTCACACAAAAACACCAGGTGCACCATATACAGGTGGGGGGAAAGGCAGGGGTTCCAGTGGTCCACGGGGAAGGTTTGGGGAAGAGAAACGGGTCCTTCTCACTCGTACGCCAAATCACTTCTCCACAAGCTCACTGGTTTGTTCTTTTTGAGAGATCCCACATGCATGCCACTCTAAACTGCCCACATTCACGCAAGGTTCCAAGTTTCGGGGAGTCTAAGCAGGGCTGGACTGGGACAAAAAATCAGCCCGGGCATTTTGACTAGAGACCGGCCCACCAAAAATGTGACGTCATTCAGGGGTAAAACCGCAAAGGATTCTGGGAATTTGTGGCAAGAGGTACTAGCGCATGCAGGCTTTCAATTGAACTCAGTTACACAGCGATAAAAAGAAACACAAAAAATGGCAAGAAGCTGTTGTATTATTAACTGCAATAGCCGGTGTTGTGCCAAAAACTGATTTCCGGTATTTGCCAAAAACTGATTGCTCGTATTTAAATTGCTATAAGTAACTTGTTGGGCTATAATATGTGAAACATATGTCAAATGCATCCCTCATGGATGACATAAAGTCATCTCTCCATCTCCATCTCTCTCTGCTGCTCTTCTGTCTCCTCTGTCACAGACTTCTCCACTTTTGATGATAAATCAGCCTGGTGCAACATGTAAGGATTGGCACAATTTGTTAAGATTTTGAGGAGTTTGAGAAACTAACCTTAAGCATAAAATAAAATTTACTATCAGTAACTTCATAGCACCCGCCCAGCAGTATATAAACTCGGTCATGCTAGCTAGTACGCAGTACCAGTTATTCTAAGCGACTGTAAAAAGTCAGCACAACGAAAACAAACTACAACTAAACTTGGTTTATATCTGACACAGACAGCAGGTCATAACTTCTTACCTGAAGTTCAGTTCCTCTGCCACTATGACCGGCGGCCGCCTTGGGTCTCTCCTCCTCTTGCCTCCCCTTTCCCTTATCCACCTGCTGGCCTCCACCACTTGCTGATGTTGCTAAATCTGTGGAAGCTATGCCATAGCTACCGCCAAACAATTGAGTTATTTTTACACATTTGGCAGCGTCTGCCTGAAGGGCTTGTTTCTTTTTGGCCCTAATTTTTTCTGCACCTCCTTTCCTATTTTTGTTCTCCATTTTCTTTAGTTCGTCTATAAGATTGCTAAACAAGGGGGAGGGTGCATCCGACCTCCTCGGCTGTAATTGGTCCAGCCCAGAGTCGATCATGACCAATTGGCCAATCCAACACCTTTCATTATTTATACCCTTCCAAAAAAAAAAAAAAATCGATCGGCCCATAAAAACAAAAAATCGCCAGCGGCCCACCGGGCAAATGCCCGGTATGCCCGATGGCCAGTCCAGCTATGAGTCTAAGCACAAAAAGATCAAAGTCATGAATAGGTATACACACAAAGACACTACAATTCACAAAGCCGGATTTACACTAACGTATCAAACTCAATAGTCCAGGGACGAGGAAGTCAGAGCCACTACCTTAACGAGTGGCCTAAGAACATGAAGAACCACCAATGAAAAAATGTTAGTTTACATAACAAAATAGTCGACAAATCACCTCGACAATGAACAATGATGACTAAAAGTTAACAGGAACAGGTATTGCCAAGTTTGTAGAGTTTTCTGCATGGTATTTATCTGAAACAGGGCAAATAATTAGGAAAGATGAATGAAGATACTGAGTAGCAGCTTTTGCCTTCATTTTATGTATTGAGTGAGGGAAGAGAGGCGCGAATCCCCCTACTGGAGCTCTGAGGCATTACTAATGGATCAACAGAAAGTCATCTCAGGCACTCGAAAGAACAATTAAGTCATGCCATGAAATATAAGGAACAGAAATGCACAGCCCAGAAAGGAATCAAACTTCTGATCCACCACATATGCTTTTCAAATTATTGCTCTGTGTGAAACAGGACCCCAAGAACATAAAAACAACAACAACAAACTTTATTTATATAGCACATTTAAAAACCAGCGGTGTACCAAAGTGCTTAACATGCAAGAGAGTAGGATGAAGTAACAGGGAAGGATGAGGGCTATGGCAAGGTACCAAAACATGCTAGGTTGAATTGCATATAAAAGCATAAAAGTAAGTATCGTATTCAATGTTTTATCCTAAGTGTAAAGGATAAAACAGTCAAAAAAAAATTAAAATGAAAAATGATTAAAAGTAATTAAGAATAAGCCGAAGATAAGAATAAGCATTAAGCTAACTGTAAGGAAGAGGACTCCCTTACTGCATTTATTTATATTATATGTATAGCACTTTGGAGCACACCTTTCACTTTATTAAAAGCACCTTATCAAGCACTTTATGAGCATTGCACTTTAAGCATGGATTTGCACACAAGCAGTTTAAATATTTATTGTCTATTTATTGGGAATTTTAAAATCAGTTGGTAGCCTTATTTCAGATCCTGCACAGCTGCTCCTCGTCAAGGAATGTGGTGGTTGTCTGTCAGGAGAGAAGAATGGTGATTGAGATTGTGATTAAGGTTTACCAATAAGGAAAACTAATGCAAATGTGTGTGTGAAATCTAGGGATAAAAGTGGTGCAAATAAGTGTTTGTAAGTTAATGATTACTCACCTTTCTTGCCTGTGTCCTCTTCAAGGTGTTTGGGCAAATGTTTCCCCGGGGGTCCAGACACCATTTAAAGGTTCCGGGAGAGACCATTGGTAAAGAGAGTGTGGTGAATCTTTTTGTGCTTGGGTTTCTGGGTTTTTATAATATTGGGTTTGGTGTAACATTAAAGTGTGAAGTATTTATTAATATGTAAATGTGAAAATGTATTTATTTATTCTTATTGATATATTGTATACTGTGGTGGAAGGTTGGGATTTAAGAATTTACCTGAGAGTGGAATAATGGTTGAGTCTGTGACAGCTGAACATATTTAAGGCTGCCAGTTGTCATTAGAGATGGATTTTTTGTGCTGTGAAGAAGCTCGACAAGTTAATTGTTTTAAGGAGAGCCATATAGCAAATAAATACTTTGTTCCACTACACTTGCCTTGGTCTGTCTCACTGTGTTTCCAGTCGCTAAGGGCTGCCCTGTTACACTAACTAACAAGCAAGCGTTAACTGGTAGAAAAGGCGAGGCTAAATAAGTGGGTTTTTAACCGCGATTTGAAGGAATGGATGGAATCAGACTCTCGCGTATAGCGATGGGGAGGTTATTCCATAAATCAGGTGCAGCCAAGGCAAACGCGCGGTCACCTCTAGTCTTCAGCCGGGATCTCGGTAGTACCAAGAGTGACTGGCAAGATGATCTTAGTGCTCTAGTAGGGGTGTATAATCAAAGTAGCTCAATGAGGTAGCTTAGCGCTATATTGTTAATAATTCGGAAGGTAAGCAGCAGGATTTTGAATTGAATACGATACTTAACGGGAAGCCAATGTAGATCAGCAAGGACAGGGGTAATAGAGACACGCCGCCCACTACCAGTAAAGAGACGAGCAGCCGCATTCTGAACAGTTTGGAGTCTATGGAGGAGAGTAGAGTTAAGACCGAAGTAAAGTGAGTTCCAATAATCCAACCTAGATGTCACCAAGGCGTGGATAATGTGCAATGTTATACTTCTTAAAGATTGCGCCTAAGGGGAGCATATACAGTGAGAAGAGCAGGGGGCCAAGGACAGATCCTTGAGGCATGCCGCAGGAGACAGGTGCAGCAGAGGAGAAATAAGGGCCAAAATTGACTGAGAAGGACCTATTAGAAAGGTATGACTTAAACCAATCTAGGGTGGCACCTCCAGTGCCAACTGTGTGTTCAAGCCTCGCTAATAGGATGGTATGATCTACCATATCAAAGGCCGAGGATAGATCTAGTAGGACCAAGACTGAAGAGCGTCCAGAGTCAGCAATCAGAAGGAGATCGTTGAGGACTCTGAGCAAGGCCGTTTCAGTGCTATAACAGGGTTTGTAAGCAGACTGAA
Source organism: Simochromis diagramma (assembly GCF_900408965.1). Lineage (NCBI taxonomy): Eukaryota > Metazoa > Chordata > Actinopteri > Cichliformes > Cichlidae > Simochromis > Simochromis diagramma. Next base: position 21,804,980 of record NW_024387523.1, on the reverse strand, counting down.
ATTTATCATAAATGGCATTCACATCCAAATACGACTGGAGTTGTGAAAGAACGATCCTCTCCAGTATTTTGGACAGGAATGGAAGCTTAGAGATCGGACTATAGTTTCCAAGATCGTTATGATCAAGGTTCCTTTTTTTAAGAATGGGCTGGACAACAGCGTGTTTGAAGGCTAAAGGAACAGAGCCTGCAAGAAGGGATATATTCATTAGAGATAGGATGCTGGGTCCAATTACGCTGAAGCAATCCTTAACTATACGAGATGGAAGGATATCATAAGCAGTAGAGGTGTTCTTTGATTGGACAATAAGTCGCTTGAGAGTATGGAGTGACACCGGCTCAAACTGTTGAAATGATGATGAACAACCAGGGGTGGGAATAAAACTCGGCACTGAAGGGAGCGAGGACTTAAGATGTAAAACTTTATGAATAAAATGAGTTGAAAAAACTTTCACAGAGAGCAGGAGAGCACGCCAGTGGCATTTCAGGACAGGGGTTAACCAATGAATTGAAAACATTAAAGAGAGATTGGGGGTTGTGACCATAAGTAAGAATAATTTTAGACAGGAAGGCAGCTTTGGCCATTTTATCAGCAAGTTGAAATTGCAACCGGCTGGCACGTAATGAACCTAGAGCCTATCTTTCTTCCATCTTCTCTCATCCCGGCAGCACACATGTCGCAAGGCACGTGTAGAATCGTTTAGCCAGCATCGGGAAAGGGATCTAGGGTGCTTCATTTTAACAGGGGCAACAGTATTGAGGATGGAGGAGCATGTGGAAAAAAAGGTGCTAGCAAAGTCATCAATCATGGAAGATAGTCAGGAATGGAGGAGGCAAGTTTCGGAAAAGACATTGAGTAATTCTCCACAGTTCCAGAATTAATTATACGTGTAGGGCGTAGGAGAGCATCAGAGTGAAGTTCAGAAGTACATAAGTTAACATCAAAGATAACAGGAAAGTGATCAGAAATCCCAACATTGCTTATATCCTTAATGCTATCCTTAATATGAAAAAAACAGTTCGAGAGTATGGCCCCTAGCGTGGGTTGGTTGGTTAACCCACTGGACAACATTAAAAGAGTCCATTAATGCAAGGAAATCTTTGGCTAATGGATCGTCATTACAGCAGATATGAATGTTAAAATCACTAACAATAAGCAAACAGTCATATTTAAAAATAACTGAACCAAGGAGGTCAGCAAATTCGTGAATAAAAGTCTTATTATATTTAGGTGGCCGTTAAACCACAACAAACAGAGAAGTTCGTGAGGCGATCATCTCCAGAAGTTGAGCCTCGTAGCTGAGGTAGGAAGGACAGGGTAGCTGTCGGACTTTGTATTTACATTTAGAGACCGAGGCTAAGCCACCGCCTCTACCGGTAAGCCTCGGAGAACTAAGACACAGTCCGGGGGGAGAAGCTCAGAAAAGGGAAGCGACTCACCAGGGCGAATCCAGGTCTCCGTCAAAAAGAGAGCATCAAGGCTCGTGGCGGAGAAAAAGTCGTTAAACACAAAGGTCTTATTTACCAGCGACCTGACGTTGAAAAGAGCCATCTGTGTCCAGGGTGCAGCATCCGCACGAGTAGCACGTTGCAGGGCACTGAGGTTGCTGTCGTTGACACCACGTCTGTATGAGGCGATCCAGGTCTGAGCAAGGAGGCATGCCGCTGGAAGGGCTGGGTAAGCTTGCTGTGAGACGGAGCAAATCCACCGGTGGCCAAGCAGTTTAGCGACGAGGCGATCACTGGAGACTGGATGGAAAGAGCGTAGCAAGTCCCCAGAGGCATATGGGTAAACCGTAGGTAAGCGTTCATACGCACACGGAAGCCACTCTTTTACCGCGTCTCCTGTATCGTTTCTTATACAGATTGAAAGGGGGTAGGCAGGGAAAGCTAGTGGGGGAGTCTGGTCGTAGTGGGGCGGCATCTCCCAAAGTCCAGTGTTGATCGAAGCGATGTGAATAGGAGAAACGGAGGTCTAGGAGTGTTTGCCGGTCATATGTTAATAATGCACAGCCACCTGATGAGCATAATATGAAGAAAATAGTACTATGCCAAAATCCAGAAGCCGGGGTAGAGAGGGTAAAGAGCAAAGGGGCAGATGCAGGCGAGAGCGAGGGTAAAGACAGCCAGCCATAGACACCGACGCCATCTTGAAAAGCGCACACGCACACACTGGCTTTAGGTTGGAGTAACACTCCTTTTTATTTGCAGCAATACAACTGCGGTTTTTAGCTTTGATCAGCTCAGGATGCAGACACTCCTGGCTCATTGCCACACACTCCTCTCCTGCCTGGCTATCGCTATTAAAAAAAACAAACAAACCCCCCCCAAAAAAAACCAGACACACAGGCAATTAACTTGCCAGGCACACCTGTTCTTCCCGCTTCCGCTCAGCCCTGCGAGCTGACTGCGTCACCCCTCCTTTGCAGCACGCCAGAGACCACACCGCCACCACACACTGGCATGGACGTTGTTAGTTTGTTATTATCATGTTCCCCGTACCTCTACGGCGTCTCCCAGGGCTAGAAACACCTCAGTGTTTGTTTTTGTTTCTGCTCTCTCTTTCTCTCTTTGTCTCTTGCTAAGGCAGAACTCACTGCAAGTTCCAGTCTCTGGCAGACACACCTGCAAATCATTACTGACCTGCAACTCTTTGCCTTGGCTTTCTGGTGTCCATTTAAAATGGCAGATCGAGGCTTCTCATCGCAGGATTGTTGCATGACTCCCATTTCCCTGGACCCGTCCCAGCCTGTGCTTTCCCAGAAATTTTGACGTGAGTGGTGTGTGGCTCCTGGATTCCTCCCTCCCTCCTGCACATTTTTGTATATAGAACTGGGTGTGTGTTTCGGTTGTAAATAAACTGTTAAATGTTTCTTGACTCCCACACCTGAGTCTGCATCCACCGCTGTAACAATTCTGTTATTGTGAATACGTTTAATGTTACGTCTAGGCTTCTTCTCAAGCAGTGGCGGTCCTAGCCTCTTTGGCGCCCCGGGCGAACACTCCCTCTGGCGCCCCCCCACCACACACACACACACACACACGTAAAACATATTAAGGATTGTACATTGACATAAAACTGTTGTCGGAATCATACTGAATTTCACCAGAGAAACACACACACACACACACATATGAAGAGAGAGGGAGAGAGTATGCATAGTATGCAAACAGCTACCAAACAGCCATCATAATTCGTCATACAATGAGCACAGAACAAATCAACAATTGACAATGACTAATTAATATTAAAATCTACAACATGATGTATTGTTTGGAGTTTAGTCTGTTACTGTTACTATTTTTACCATTTCTTTTTGGAGCAACTGAAATCCACATTATTTCCTTAGGGATTAATAAAGTATTCTGATTCTGATTCTGATTGTTCCAGGATGACCTGCCATTATCCAATGACACATCTATTTTTTCTAAACTGAGCACCTGATGGCTTTGACCTTTTCTTGTCCATCTTCCTTTGGTTTTAATTTTGCACTCCAGTATGAACACCCATCCCTCAACCCGAGGATCGCCACAACATAACCTACCAACCACCCTAGTTCACTTTGTCTAAGGTGTATTTCTGGGATTTCACACAACCCAGGATTCAAATCATGAATACATAATGGGCTTGGATTTACAACATTATGAATGAAATGTGCTCTATTTGGGAGCAGCCGGCCCCCCTCCCCTTTCGACGGGTTGTGTGTGAGACTTTAAATCATCAAACTGTAAATTATAAATGTTAAATTGTGTTGATCCCTTTAGCCCTAGTCCTAAAGTGTATATTTATTCTTACTCTTCTTATATTTATTGTTTGTTTACTTGCACTGCTGTAACTGGAGCCTCGGTTGGAGCAATTTGTCCCCCCGGTTCAAATCACAGACAAACGGTATCCCACAGTTGCTTATGTTTTTAAACTAGTGCTGTCAATGTTGGCGCGTTAGGATCATCACTATTAACGCAATTAACATTTTTAATGCACTCAACCTGTCTAGAGCACAGAATGAACAAACTTCGGACAAACTGCCCGAAATGCATTGACAGAGACATTGCAGGGATTTTGAGTCAGTCTGCACTCCAGATGAGTTAATTGTTAATCGTGTTAGTCATGATGACAGCGTTAGCACGCTTAAGATAAGAGAGATAAGAATTTATTGGTACCACGGTGGGGAAATATTTTTGTTACCTCAGCTCAGGTACAGATAGCAGAAGGAAAATACAAAAAGTAAGAATAAATAAAGTACAAACGAATATGAAATAAGTAGGATAATACACTATATACAATGGTAGCATACACAGTATGTGATTATGGATATGGTTGTGGAAATATACAAGACAAACTATAAACTATATAGTTATAACATAAATATTCTACCCCTACTATTCCTATGTAAGTAATAGATATCTAAGTATAGACATGTACTCGCACACACGTACACACTAAATATATATATATGTATACATAGACATCAGTGTAGGGACTAACGCGTTATTAAGTAACGCGTTACAGTAACTACGTTATTTTTGTGGTAACGAGCACGGTAACTAGTTATTATGCCAAAATCAGGAACGCGTTAATCGTTACTGGGATTTAGATAGGGTCGTTATTCGTTACTTCGTGTGGTGGCTATCGCGGAGCTTCCACAGATTCAGTAACATTAGCAAGTGGTGGAGGCCAGTAGGTGGATGAGGGAAAGGGTGAGGCGGTCGCTGTCCGATCAATGATCAGCTGATCGGCTTTTCTGTCGGAAGTCCCGTCTCTCTTGTTTGTTTATCGCCCGCTTTGCGCCAGAAAGAAGAGACCAGCGTTAAACAAAGAAAGAAATGACAAGCAACAGGGGTGGGTAAAGGGTGCAGCATCGGAAGGGAATGAGTGTCAAAGGCATTTGGAAAGGGAGGGGGGATGAGTGTGGGCATATCAATGTATAGGTATGTGTGTGCGTGTCCAGAGTTCAGCTGAGAAAGTGTCCTTTGCCCTGCTAGGCTGAGTAAACAGTCTTCCAGCCAACCCAGGTGGCCTTGTAGGGAATGGGAAGGAACAGACTAAACACAGTCGTTGGATATCTGGTGAGAGGGAAACATGAAGATGAAACCAAGAGATGTCCTTACTGAATCATCAGAGCTGAACAGGTGATGGAGAAACAGGTTTACCTTTTAGGTGACATGAATGACTTGAAGGGAAGTTATGAACTGTTTCTGAGAGACAAATAACACCAGGATCCTTTTTTTAACGTAGCTGACAGCTGGTAACTGTGCAGGGGCGGGTCTAGCAAAGTTTTGCCAGGGGGGCCAGGTAGGGCATTAACAGGGAGAGGGGGGCACAAAGAAATACTTTTCTTTCTTATTCTCATTTAAAATATCTAGCTTTTAAAAAATAATTATCTGAATCTTACAACAATCTTAGATTGATGCATATATACCATCAAAACAGTGTACATCACTGTCACAACAGCATTTGTTTTCATTCAAAGGCTTTATGATTTTTCCTATAATGGTGGGCTGGTCTCTAGTCAAAATGCCCGGGCCGATTTTTTGTCCCAGTTCAGCCCTGTATGCAGCTCATCTGCAGTCTGGAGTTACCTACATCTTCCTACTCAGAAGGCAGAATTTCTGAGTTCTGAGTACAACCGAAAGCACCATGACTGCAGTTTTCGTGTTGGATGTAAAAAGCGCACGTGAAGTAGGCTAGAATCATGGTGGCGGTCAATGACGGTCCAGGCATGGGATTTCTCTCATGGAAATATGCACATTATTCTTTCCTTTCTGCTGGTAGGTGGCACAGTGCACTTGTGGCAAGTAAGCAAGCTAGAAGACTGGCAGTATCCAGTTACGGAAGCAACACATTAACAAGAGAATTCTGAGTAAAACCAAAGTTACTTTCCTGAGTAACTAGTTACCTTGAAAGTAACGAGTAACTTGAAGCAACTGAGTTACTTTTGATAGAAGTAACTAGTAATGTAACTAAGTTACTAATTTAAAGTAACTTACCCAGCACTGATATACTTAACATCTATACCTGCACACGTCCATACACATAGAAGGTGCATTATGCATGACGTGGTGACCGTGGATGTCCACAGTGTCCAGTGACATAACATTGTGATTGAGGAGTTATAGAGACTAACTGCTGTTGGGATGAATGATCTGCGAAAGCGCTCCTTCCTGCAGCGAGGGTGTTTCAGTCTCTGACTAAAGGAGCTGCTCAGCACACTCAGACTCATGCAGAGGGTGATGTGGGTTGTTCATGATGTCAGCTTTACTAACATACTCCTCTCGCCCACCATTTTCACAGACTGCAGAGGACATCCCAACACAGAGCTAGACCTGTTTGACCAGTTTGTCAATCCTGCTCCTGTCCCTGTCTGTGCGTCCGCTCCCCCAGCAGGCCACTGCATAGAAAAAGGCAGATGCTACCACAGTGTGATAGAATGTCCTTAACAGAGTCCTGCAGACTCCAAAGGACGGAGTCAGCTCTGACCTTATACAGGAGGTCTGTATTTGTAGTCCAGTCCAGTTTATTGTTGAGGTGAATACCCAGGTACTTGTAAGAGTCCATTATTTCAATGTCTTTTCCTTGGATGTTCACCAGTGTTGTAGGGGGTGACTTCCTCCTTAAGTCTATGACCATCTCCTTTGTCTTGCTGGTGTTGATTTGGAGTGCATTGGTCTCACACCAGCCAACAAAGTAAATGGTAAATGGACTGGTTCTTATATAGTGCTTTATGAGCACTCAAAGCGCTTTACACAACTAATTCATTCACCCAATCGCACCCATTCACACAAGCACTTTTTGTATTGCAGATTATGTATCAGAATTTCAGGAGCAGGACCACGCCTCCAAACACGCCCCTTCTGGCTGTCATCTATATAGGTCCCCCTAGTTCTGCAAGATGATTGTTTACGTGCCCCACCCTCCCTCCCTCTTCTCCATTCTTCAACATCTTCACTTCTATTTAGTACATGGGGATCTGCCAGGCCCGGAAGCCATTGCCAGTCCCCTTCGAGGCCTTCCCCAAACCGCAGCTCAATTCATGTCAAAGTATTCACTTTTTCCTACTTAAAACGCTGTTAAACTTAAATGAGGACGTGGGCCCAGATAGTGAAACTGTTAAGTGTTTACTGTCTAACATTCATAAACATCATACCCCGATGGATGCATCGGAAAGCAACATGGGTTTAGTATCTTGCCCAAGGATATTTGGCATGCAGACGGGTTGAGAACCACCAACCTTCCAGTTAGTAGCTGACCTGCTCTACAACCTGAGCTACAGCCACCCCAAGCCACCAATATTAACTGTGTCCTTCTTCCCTCAAAATGGAAGTGTTTGTGCCTGCAACAAATCTTTAATAGAATATGACCCATGAACTTAGTGAACTTACAAAATAATCTCCTGAGCCCTTTTTATCACCCACAAACAATATCTCAGAGCATACATTCAACTGGTGGAAGGTAAATGTTAACTTTTATATTTTAAAAATGGATGATTTCTATTTCAGTTACACTTAAAAGTTGGTCTGTTGGTCCTCCAGCCGAGTCTCTCATTCAGGTGAATGTCCAAGCAAGACACCTGCATTCTCACATTTCACACATGAGGTCAATAGAATAGGGAGTGTGTGTGTTTTGGATGAAATATGTCTCACAGTTGCAAAGAAAAAAATCATTTTTGAACCCTTTAAACTCCACTGACTTTCAGGTCAAATTGACCTGAAGGTTATCTATGTAATACAACAAACCTATTTGTCACTGACAGGTACTACAATGGGGTCAAAGTTCTATAACTGATATGAGGAAGTTACATTTCCAAATTGCAATCTGCCTATAGCGAGAAGAAAAATATCAGATTCTGACTGCAGGATATGTCCCACCAGTCTCTTCCAGATTAAACAATCGGATTTAATCTTTCGTCAGGTAAGAGAGAAGTCATTGTTAGTTTGTAAAAAAAATGTTCTGCAGATTTTATTTTTAATCACTCATTAATTTAAATGACCATTGAGATAACACAGCACAATTGCATTAGTCAACTTCTATCACGCATATTATGAAAAAGTGATTCTTGATCAGTGGGCCTGAGGCACATTGAAATGAATACTCTTTAGCACCAAAGAACATAGGGTTGCAAAATATTAAAATAACAGGACTGTTGCATTGCTACCAGTTGGCTGGTACAGCATGTTATTTTTAGGAAACAAAAGCTCACTCACAGCAATGAGGAAGAGAATCAGAGAGAAATTACAATATGTTTTCTATTATGAAATTATGTTATGCACACAGTGCATACAGGGCCAGGCTGGGACACACATACTGTAGCAGTCGCAATGTAAGGTGAAGGGGACCAAACATGGAAAAACAACCACACGAGCCTTCAGACATCTTTCAGAGCACTGAATATATTTCATATACAGATACAGAGGTTTAACACTCTCAACAGCAACACATCTAAAGATGAATATGAATTTGTGAAAGATGAATTTCTCCCCTAGTAATTATGTCCCTCCATCTGCTTTCTTACCATGGTAATTTCACCTTCCTTTGTCTATTCCTCACTTCTCCACAGCTCGTGCTAGCACCAGAATTTGACACAGTTTGCTGCATCTCTTTTTTAGTTTTTATTCTCTTTCTGCTTTTCAGCACCACTTTTTCCACACTAAAAAATTTCCAGTAGCTGTGTGAGTGCACAGAAAAGGTCAGAGAGGAGACTTTAGTGGGTGACCCAGTGTAATGAAAATTAACCAATGACTGGTGCACAGTGGGGCTGCAGGCTGGCCCATGGGCCCAAAGGTATACTGGCCCACTGGAAAAATGCCAAGTATGCCAGACTACCATTCTAGCCCTGAGTGCACATAAATGATGTGTAACTGTGGCTGAGTTTAGGCATGGCAGTAAATAACAGTAATATCCTATAATTCACAGTAGTGTGGAGTAGTGATGTGCAGTGTCTACTGATTTTCATTCTGATCTGATACCAAGTAAGTTCAGGCTGGTATTGACAAGTCTGATCTGTACTGATACTTAAAAAAAAAAAAAAAAAAAAAAGTAAAATAAATATCCACATCACTAGTATGGACTGATTTTAACAAAGTTGTAGTCTATCATTAAAATGATTTGTCTTGTTTGTGGCAAACATATGGTTGATGTATTGCCACATTGTTAAATCCTGTGCTTTTTAATGTATCCACAGACACAACTAAATCCAAGAACATCAAAGTGCGAAGATGCTTCCCTTGAAGATGAAACTCTTCATCCTATTTTTCTTAATTTTTGCCACAGTCATCGGAATGTTTTATGGAAATTCATACATTTTGACTGTATACCAGCATTCCTTCTTCTATCGCAATACAAGTCTTTGTGCCTGTGACAAATGTTTAATGGAATACGATCCATGGCTTAGTGAGCTTATGGAAGCATCTCCTGAGCCCTTTTTGTCAGCCACAAACAATATATCAGAGGATATTTTTAACTGGTGGAAGGTAAATATGAAAACGTAATAAATACATTTTAAAAATAAGGATATGCTGTAATATGCAAGTTTTTTCCTATATCGTCATTAGTTATTTCAGGTACTCATGATTGTGTCAGATACTGATAATATATAGAGATAAATAAGGTATCCAATTATGTAACTTTTTTTAGACTGAAACATTTAGGGAATTTTCACTATTTTAGAACATGGAATACATTTGTCAAATATTTGCAATGCAGTAAGCACTGTAGTAATAGGACATTAAATGTGGATTTAAATAATGCAAATTTTATGACCTTATCAACAATCCTACATATGACATTAGAATTTCAATACTTTCAGACTAATCAGTTGTTACATATAGGTATTGAAGCCAGCAATTTAATAACCATAGTCTTGCTTTTGTTTCATGTCAGCGAATACAACGGGACAAACGCAAATATACTTTCTACAATAAAACCGTGGATAAGATGTTTCACATCTTCCCACCCAATGTGGGTTTTACAAGACCCAGCCCTGACCTCTGCAGAACTTGTGCTGTAGTTGGGAATTCTGGTAATCTAATGGGATCATTTTATGGACCTCTGATAGATTTTCACGATATTGTCATAAGGTAATGTTTACATAACTCCACAGGCAGTTTATCATGCAGTAATCTATATATACGTATGTGTATGTATGTACAATAAATCCTAATAAATAACATGTGTGGTAAATCCTGTTCTAGAATGAACCGTGGCCCTACCAAAGGTTTTGAAAGAGATGTAGGAACCAAAACAACACATCATGTGATGTATCCACACAGTTCTACCAGTTTGGACAACACCACTTACCTTGTTCTGTTCCCATTCAAAACCTATGATTTAGAGTGGCTCATCCAATCCTTCACTCAAAGGTATGTGCAGTTCAAAGTTAATACCAGTGTTTTTCTATTTGGATAAAAATTAGTTTCAATGGTCTTTGACAAAAAGAGTAATAAATGGTAGCAAAAACAAGATTGGACAAGTTAAAAAAAAGGTGATTTTCTGACAGATAGATGTATCATATCATTTCCTGCGGAAATGGAGCTAAACGAATCTGTTAGAGGCAGTAAGATAAAATGAAACAACATTTATCTCATGCTGGTCAAATTTAGTTGTCATATCAGTGCAATAGAACCACCTAAAAACAGTGAATTTGAACATAAAAAGAGATAAAGTAAATCTGAGAGTTAAAAACACTGAGAAGTGTCCACTGCATTTTATTTTTTGGATATATGGTGTTTTACACATTTTCTTTTCCCAGTGATCTCTGTCGCTCCCTTCCCTATTCCAACCTATTTGTGAACCATTCAGCATTACTGAATTTCCTGGAGGAAACCACCCGAGGGATTAATAAAGTTTCATCTAATCTAATCATACAACTCATGCATACAGGAGCAGGGTAATATTCCTAGAACTAGAACCAAACAAGGTGAGGCAGCATTTACTGTTCATGCATCTCTATTGTAGCATAAACTCCCCTCACACTTGCAGCGTGCAAAATCTATTAGTTAATTTAAATCAGGATTTAAAACTGTTTTTTGTTTGTTTTGCTTTTACGTGAAGTATAAATTCTAGCGCTGTCAGTATTTATCTTGTAAAAATGATGTTAACGCCATAACCGCATTAATCGGCAAATCTCCGTTAGCGAGTTGGGCTTACATAAGTTGGCTTGCGTTGGGCTACACGGCGTCAACGCATTAGCGCAGTTAGCTCCTTAACACGTTACCGCCGTGCAGCCCCACGCATGGGGCAATCCGCGTTAACTCGCTAATGGAGAATGCCGCATTAATGCGGTTATGGCGTTGACATCCTTTTAATGAGATTAATGCTGACAGCACTAATAAATTCTATTATAATTATTGTATTTTTGCTTAGTCCTAATGCTTTCCTCATTTTGTGTTTGTAAAGCACATAGAATTACTTTTGTATGAAAGGTGCTACAGTAGTTTGACTTTGACAGTTCATACATGTTCAGTGACATGCAGTTAAGGTTTTGGAGAACAGGATGGAAGCATGTTGGTGAAAACACTTTCTGTATGCTGTATGATAGAAAGGGGACAGAGGGGGGAATGCCTCCCCTGCACCCTGGTGACACACCTTTACCCCAAGGCCCTGCATGTGTGGGTGATTGTGGTGGAGCGGGAAGAGGGAGGCAGCTGGAGATGGGGAGGGAAGGAAGGGAGGGGCAAGTGGCTGGCGCCAGCTCTCCCGCTAACCCCAGTAGGCACCCCCACTCTGCAACCCACCAGGGCAAGGTGGCCCAGGCCCATCCGCACCGGGGCCCAGTTCACCAGCGCCGCCCGGCCCCACAGAGCTCAGGGACAGCCCACCCGACCCCACCACAGAGAAAACTGCACCCACCCTGTCATCCACTCATCTTCCAGACTACACAAGACAATAGACGCCCAGGCTGAGATCTTCCTCCACCTCTCCTGTATCTCCCCTCCTGCAGAGTGAGTTCGCGGAGAGAGGAGACCTCCTGCAAGATGTAACAGCCTCCCCCACCAGTTGAAGACCCCCCCAGGTGGCTCGATGCACTGGCGGCACCCTGCACCAGGGCTGAGGCCCCATACACCCACCCACCCACAACCCCAGCGACACACCAACCAGGACCCAAGCGCCCAAGGCACAGCCAGGGCCCCAGCCCAGAGACGGAGCACCCCCAGAACCCCATGCCCGCCCCGGACCCACCCTGGGGCAGCCAGGCTACCAGGTCAGTAACCCACGTCCGTCAGCACATACCCTCCCCTAGCCCCGCTGCATGCAGCCACGAGGAAGCCATCACCTAAGAGCCAACAGAGCCCTTAACAGGCCCTGACCGCAACCCCGGGTTGAGCCCTCCAAGGAAGATGCTCCTGGGGAACCCCCCGACGCCCCAAGCCTGTCCCTACCCCCACACCAATCACACCAGCGAAGGTGGGACCAAACTATGACCCCCCACCCCCACTAGGTGTTGAAGCTGATCAAAGGAGCCCAGAGCAATTGATCTGATGTGGTGGCAGAGGCTGCATCAAGACTAATGTAATCTATTAGATAATTTCTATATTGGTTAGAATTAAGATTATTCTTATTTTTCCAGTTCATGAGGACTTTTTTCTTGGCTATGCATAGGGCAGTGAAAACCATATGGGCTATATTCTTTTCTGTAGTGACATAATCTAAGCTGCCCAACAAACACACTAAAGGGGAAGTTGGGATGTTACATTTCAGACACTTCGATAAGTCTTCACATATCTCGCGCCAAAACTTCTGAACTGGTGGACAGAACCAAAGAGCGTGGATATAATTGTCCGGTGAATTGGTTTGACAGTGTGAGCAGTTGTTGGAAGATGAAAAGCCCATCTTGAACATCCGGTGACCTGTATAGTGTACTGTATGTCGTATTCTGTATTGAATTAACTGAAGACTGGGATTTAAATGAAAGGTTTTTAAGCATATCTGAGACCAGAAGTTTTGGTCTAAGTCAACTGATAAATCTGCTTCCCATTTTGCAATAGGAAGTGATATTGATTCATCTGTTTTAGAAAGCATTCTGTATATTTTGGAAAGTAATTTGGGGGTTTTAAGAGTAAGAAATTGTACCACACTTGATGGTGTTTGTAGTTCAACTTGACCGGGTTTAAATTTATTTTTTACTATGGATTTAATTTGTTGATATTCTAAAAATCTTTTCTTGTTGATCCTATATTGTGTAACTAGTCTGTCAAATGGAATAAATTCTGTTCCTTCTAGTATATGTTCTAAATATTTGATTCCTTTACCACTCCAATCTGAAAAGTTTATCATATTATTGTTTTGTAATATGTCAGGGTTGTTCCAGATAGGTGTACGTTTGCATGGGATTAATGAAGACGCCGTCAATTTTAGAAACTCCCACCATGCTGTCAGAGAAGAGCTGATGTTGATGCTTTTGAAGCATTCATGTCGTTGGATGTTTGAGCTGATAAATGGTAGGTCTGAAATCTCTAGATTATTGCAAAGTGCTTGTTCTATATCTAGCCAAGGTTCGTTTAAGAAGGTATGTTTTAGCCATGCTAAGATAAATTGAAGCCTGTTGGCTAAGAAGTAGTGCTGAAAGTTAGGTAGTTCTAATCCTCCTTTATCCTTGGTCTTTTGTAATGTTTTTAAGCTTATACGTGGGGGTTTATCTTTCCAAAGGAATTTGGACATGTATGAATCTAGAGATCTGAACCAATCTTGTGGTGGCTTAGTTGGGATCATTGAGAATAAATAATTTATTTTTGGTAAGACCATCATTTTTATAGCGGCAACCCTTCCCATGAGTGATATGGGTAGACGTTTCCATCTAGCCAGATTGCCTTCTACTTTCTTTAAAAGTGGGATATGGTTTAATTTAGTTAGATCTGCAAGCTTGGGGGAAACATTAATACCGGCGACCGTGGCTCAGGGGGTTGGAAATCACATCTGTAACCGGAAGGTCGCCGGTTCGATCCCCGGGCTCTCTGTCCTGGTCGTTGTGTCCTTGGGCAAGACACTTTACCCTACTTGCTTACTGGTGTTGGCCAGAGGGGCCGATGGCGCGATATGGCAGCCTCGCTTCTGTCAGTCTGCCCCAGGGCAGCTGTGGCTACAACTGTAGCTTGCCTCCACCAGTGTATGAATGTGAGAGTGAATGAATAGTGGTATTGTAAAGCGCTTTGGGTGCCTTGAAAAGCGCAAAATAAATCCAATCCATTATTATTATTATTAAATATTTTATATTTCCCGATTGCAGTGGTGTAGAAGAGGAATTATGGAGGGAGCAATTAATCGGAAGGACTGTAGATTTTGACCAGTTAATTGAGTAATCTGATATTCTTGCAAAAGAGTTTATCAATGCAATTACCCCAGAGAGATTGGTTTGTGAGTTTTGGAGAAAAAGTAATACATCATCCACATAAAGGCTGATTTTATGTTCCACGTTCTTACCTTTTATGCCCTTAATTACTGAATTCTGTCTAATTGCTGGCGCTGGTGATTCAATAAAAATTGCGAACAGTGAAGGGGAGAGTGGACATCCCTGCCTGGTGCCCCTCAGGAGACAGAGGCTGGGGGATATTTGGTCATTTGTTTTGACACAAGCTGTTGGGGAATTATATAATATTTTTAACCAGTTAATGAATGAGGATCCAAAACCAAATTTGTGTAAAGTTGCAAATAGAAATTTCCAGTTAACTCTGTCAAATGCTTTTTCTGCATCTAAAGAAAATATTGTAGTTCGATGTTTTTACTGTATGAGTAGTCTATCAAATTAAGTAATCTACATGTATTGTTGATGAGTGCCTACCTTTTAGGAAACCAGTTTGGTCAGGATGAATTAAGAGGGGGGTTATTTTCTCTAATCTCTTTGAGAGAGCTTTGCAGATTATTTTAAGGTCTACATTTATAAGGGATATTGGGCGATAGCTTGAGGGATATACATGGTCTTTGCCTGTGTTGTATGTTCACCAGTATGATAATGATGAAGCAGTAATCTCAGTTAACGTGGTTTTATTAACCAGCACAGCAGCAGAGAACTTACATGCTTGGATTCAATAACGGAATGGCGCCTATACCACTCAAAACATACACACACACACCTACACGGAGGTACGGCAGGCGGATTAGGACAAAATACCAAACTAACAGCAGGTTATCTACATCCCCCTTCTTTAGTACATCCCCAACCGGACATAAAGTTTAATGCATACTGAATAATAATAATCACAGCATAAAAGGTGACATACGCTGACCCTTAGGAATATTTAAATTTGCAACCAGATGGAAGAAATAAACATGACAAGAATATCATTTTGCTGTATAAAGTTAAATATGATTACTACTGAAAATCACCTCAAACAGAATTTAACTTGAAACATTGACATCAGTTACTGTTGGCTCAAACATCAAACCTGAAAATGTTCTGTGTTTTAACTAGTACCCAATTAATCCCTATATCTTGGATTTGGTTTGCACACACGACCAAAGCGTGTCCTGTAAACACCATCACTCTTGGAAGGTCTTGGAGAATGCAAAACATCAGAAGAGCTCTCAACATGAGTGCTGTCTTTAAACTGTTCTACATCATTGTTTTCACCCACAACCTGCAGTCCATCATAATGATGATGATCAGTGTCTTTCTGAACAGTAACAGGCTCAGACACAGGCAATATGTGTCTGCGATTTCTCCTGTAAGTGTTTCCATCTGACTGTACCAGGTAGGATCTAGGTTCTTTACAAAGTTCCTTCACCACACCTGTGCGGTCATAACCCTGTGGGGTCTGTAACCTCACAACTTGTCCTTCGTTGAGAGGTGGAAGTGGTCGGCTGGATCTGTCATAACAGACCTTCTGAGTCAGTCTCTTGTTGAGTAGTTGGGCTTTCACTCTCTCAGATTCAAGGTGTTGTGGTTCGAGCAGTTTCGTTGTGATTGGGAGCGTGGTTCGAGTCTGTCTGGATAGAAGTCGTTCTGCAGAGGAACCCAGGTTCACATCACGTGGAACATTCCTGAGGTTCAGCAGGTTGAGAAATACATCAGTGCCATCTCTGTGTGATTTCTCCATCAGCTGTTTAGCACTGCGCACTGCTCTCTCAGCAAGCCCATTGGATTGAGGATACCCTGGACTGCTGGTGACATGTTGAAAGTCCCACTGTGAAGCGAAGTCTTTGAAACGCTGGCTTGTAAACTGCCTGCCATTGTCTGAGATCAGAGTGTGTGGAGCACCATGAACTGAGAAGTGTCTTTTCAGCTTTTTGATGACTGTCGCTGATGTCAAATCCTTTAGCAGGTCAAGTTCAAACCAGCCTGAGTATGAGTCGACTACTACTAAATAGTGCTGACAGTGCCACTCAAAGATATCTGTAGCCACAGTTGACCAAGGAAGCTCTGGAACTTCATGCAGATGAAGGGGCTCTTTTTGTTGATGAGGTTTAGTGCTGTTACACACCGAGCAGGAAGTAACTGTTTGTTCAATATCTCTTGACATGAACGGCCAGAAGACGATCCCCCGTGCTCTCCGCTTGGTAGCTTCTACGCCGGGATGTCCTCTGTGCATGATGGTGATGTAGTCTCCTTGCAGTGATTTTGGGATCACAGCTTTGGAACCTTTAAGAATGATGCCATCATCCACAATCAGCTCATCCCTGAAAGGAAAATATGGATGAACTGCTGTGGGAAGGTTGTGGAGTCGTTGTGGCCAACCATGTTTGATGAACGAGCTGAGCGCTTGCAGTGTCTCATCCTCAGCTGTGTGTCCTTTAAGTTCCTCCAGGCGTGAAGAAGAGATGCAGCTCACCGTCATGACATCAAAGTTGTCCTCTTCTTCAGGCTGCTGGAAAGTGGAGCTGTTGGGAGCACGAGACAGTGTGTCAGCCAGATACATGTGTTTTCCACGTTTATATGTGAGGGTGATGTTGTATTTTTGGAGCCTTAACAACATCCTCTGTAATCTGGCTGGTGCAGCGTGAATAGGTTTCTTTAGTATGGTGACCAGTGGCTGATGGTCTGTTTCTACGACCACAGGCTTGCCATAAATGTAGTCATGAAACTTTGTACATGCGAAAACAACAGCCAGCAGCTCCTTTTCTATCTGAGCATATCTGGTTTCAGTGTCTGTCAGAGTACGTGAAGCATATGCCACAGGTCGCCCTTCCTGTAAGCAAGCTGCACCAAGACCATACTGTGATGCATCGCACGTTAGTGTCACAGGTTTGCTGACATCATAATATGACAGAACAGGTGGATTAGACATGTGCTCTTTAAGTGCTTCGAACGCAGTCTGATGCTGTGTGTCCCACATCCACTCGCTGTCCTTGTGTGTGAGCTGTCGCAGAGGAGCTGACAGATGGCTGAAGTTTGGAATGAATTTTCCAAGATAATTGACCATCCTCTGCAGGGCTTGGACATCTGTTGGAACTGGCATCTCTCTGATTGCGGCTGTTTTGGAAGGGTCTGCTTTAAGCCCCTCGCTTGTGAAAATGTGTCCGACATAACTGACCTGATTCAGCCGGAATTTGCACTTTAATGGGTTTAGTCGCAGGTTTACTTCTCTGGCACGATCAAGGACTTTTCTCAGGTTGTCATCATGTTCTTTCATGGTTCTTCCGCCGATGAGTATATCATCAACAATGATGGCACATGGATACCCAGCGAATATCTGCTCCATGGCTCTCTGAAACACCTCGCTGGCAGCGTTAAGACCAAAAGGCATTCTGAGGAACCTGAAACGACCAAAACAAGTGCTGAAGGTGGTTAGCATGGATGATTTTTGATCCAATGACACCTGCCAAAAAGAGTTCTTAGCATCCAAAACAGAGAACACAGTAGCATTTGACATTATTGCAGCCACTTCTTCTACTGTGCGCATGGGATGGTGTGGTCTTTTCAGAGCAGTGTTTAAATCTCGAGGATTTATGCATATCCTGATTTCATCTTTGCCCTTCTTGTTGGTGGCTACCATGGAAGACACCCAGTCCGTCGGCTCTGAGACGGGAGTAATGACGCCTAATTTCTCCATCCTGACCAGCTCTGCCTTGACCCTGTCTTTCGTGGCCAAAGGGATGCGATGTGCTGGGCGAACAACTGGTTTCACATCTGGGTTCAGTGTCATGCGATAGGTGACTGGCAACCTCCCAAGCTCATCAGAAAATAAGTCGCTGTATTCTGTGATAAGCTGTTGTGACAGGTCGTCTGCAGACATGCTCAATTGGTGGACGTCATTGCTGAATGATACAAGTCCCATTTCTCTGCATGCACATAGTCCAAGTATTGGCTGAACATCTTCATTAATAACAAAGAATGATAGCACATGTGGCTGCCCATGCAGAAAACACTGCAGCTTAATTACACCTGAGGTTTGAATCTTGCTGCCTCCAAATGCTACTAGGTTAACGGACTTGGGGTGTGCTTTCATTTGTTTATCTGCTCTTATAATGTTAACCGTTTTCTTGGGAAGCACATTACATTTAGCACCTGTGTCCACCTTCATTTCAACAGGAATCCCATTAATCTGCACGGTGACAAAAACTTCCTCTTTGTGTTCCACATGCACATCAGTCGCATGGATTGCATATTGCAGATTTACACCATCAACGTAGAATGTGTCATCTCCGCTGTCATCAGCTTGGTCTGGTTCCACATGATGAACTGACTTTCTGTGTCTTGCTACGTTTTGGGTAGGCCGAACAGCTCTGCACCGTTTCTTAAAATGATTCCACTTTTTGCATGCATGACACTGCTGCCCAAAAGCTGGACATTTGCTCTTTTTTGCAGCATGAGCACCCCCACAGTTAGTACAGTTAGTGACATGCTGTGTTTCAGACCTGTCTCCTTGTATTTTCTTTTTATCTCCTCTGTGCTTTCTTGTAAATGTGGGCTGGAGCACATCAACATTTGATGCAGATTGTTGAGGAAAAGCAAGTGTTTTATTATGCTCTTCAGTCATTTCATGAATCTGGCAGACAGATATGGCTTTTGCTAGCGTTAAATCACTATCACGCAGTAGCACTTTCCTTAAATTGTCATTGTTGATGCCACAAACTAGTCTGTCTCTTATTAGTTCTTCACTCAGATCACCAAATCTGCAGCTTTTTGCTTTAATCCGTAAATCACTTACATAGGATTCAACAGTCTCGCCAGTCCTCTGATTCCGCGTGTTGAACTTGTGTCTTTCCATCGTGACATTGGTTTGAGGGCTGCACATTTCTCTGAATTTCCTTTTGAGGCACTCAGGATCCTCCTTCGATTCTGCAGGAATGAGGACTCGTCCTCCATCGCCGGGCTCTCTCACTTCTGGCGCGTAAACAAAAGACCGCTCCCGTTCTATAGTTTCGGGACCTGCTAAGTTGAGCAATATGTAGGCTTGTGTGCGCGCTGGCTTGTCAGAGTGTGCCGCCGCTATAAAAATGTCATACTCTTGCTCAAAAATGCGCCAATTTTCAGCAACATTACCATCGAAAACAAGCGGGTCGGGCCTCCTGAATCCTTCCGCCATGTTGTCTGCAGTCCGGATACAAAAAACTCACCCACAAAATAGACTTGAGACGGGGGAAAAAACACCGTCAACTACGAAGTACGTGTTCCGTCGCTTCTGACACCATGTTGTATGTTCACCAGTATGATAATGATGAAGCAGTAATCTCAGTTAACGTGGTTTTATTAACCAGCACAGCAGCAGAGAACTTACATGCTTGGATTCAATAACGGAATGGCGCCTATACCACTCAAAACATACACACACACACCTACACGGAGGTACGGCAGGCGGATTAGGACAAAATACCAAACTAACAGCAGGTTATCTACAGCCTGGTTTTAGCAGGAGATTAATGTTTGCAGAATTTATATTTGATGGAAGTCTGCCCTTTTCTTTGATTTCCAACAACGTTCTGTAAAAAAACTGGTGCTAGAATCGTCCAGAATTCTTTGTAGAATTCTGCAGGAAAGCCGTCTGGACCTGGAGCCTTATTATTGGGCATGCTTATCAGGGCTTGGATAAGCATGCCCAATAATAAGGCTGGAGTTCACCTGGTGTCAGTGGCGAATCCAGTGCCATTGCTTGAGTGTCTAATAATCTTGGAAGAGTTATGTTGTCCAAAAACTGATCAATTTCATTTTTAGATGGGTTTATTTGTGGTGAATACAACGTTTTATAGAAATCCATGAAAATGTTGTTTATTTTTTTCAGGTCATATATTGTGTTCCCAGATAAATCATGAACAGCACATATAGATGTTTTTTCTTAATTCATTTTTAGCTGGTTCGCTAGAAATTGACTGAGTTTATTACCATGTTCATAATTTTGTAAGTGTAGTCTTTGTACTAAGAATTTTTTTTTTTTTTTTATTAATTATCTCATTTAATTCTAGTTTTGTTTTACGTATTTTGTTCAATGTTTCCTGATCTTGTTTTCCTCTTTCTTTTTATGTGATGAGAAAGAAATAATTTTCCTTGCTTCCCATAGAACAGAAGCTGATGTTCCGGGAGTGTCATTAAGTCTAAATATAGAGTCCATTCTTTTTTAAAATATTTAATAAAGTCTTCATCTTTAAGCAGTGATGTATTAAATCTCCAGTTTTTACTTGGCGTAGTATTATTCTTGTGCACTACTCTGTGTTCACACCGAACGCGATGGACGCGAATAGAGCGTCAGGTTTACATGTAAAGTCAATGAAAAGGCGCGATGACACGCGATTGCGGGTCCCATGAAAATTCGGAAGCAGATTTGCGTCGCGAAAACGCATAAACACGTGAAACGCGCGTCAGTGTAGCGCGTCTGGCGCGTTTGACGCGCGAATAAAACCACGCGCGTCAGTTTTTGTGTTGCATTTTGTGCATACGCGCGTTTCGCGTCTACCGCTCGAGTTGGAAAAATCTGAACTCCAGCGTCAAATCGCGCCGCGACAACCAATCAGGAGCTTGGTGACGTGGCTGTTACCTAGGTCAAGGGGGCAGATCCAGCCAAAGCCTTTCATACTTCAATGGAGGGGAAGGCTAATCAATGCTGTTGCAAACAACCCAGAGCTGTACGACACCAGCTGCTTTCTGTACCGAGACAGGAATAAAAAGGACCGAACTTGAAGGAAGATATGTGAAGACA
This sequence comes from Simochromis diagramma, assembly GCF_900408965.1. Classification (NCBI taxonomy): domain Eukaryota; kingdom Metazoa; phylum Chordata; class Actinopteri; order Cichliformes; family Cichlidae; genus Simochromis; species Simochromis diagramma. The sequence continues at coordinate 21,783,921 of NW_024387523.1, read as the reverse complement.
TCGGGCAACCTGGTAAGTTCATTCATTTCTCTTTTGAAAGTTTTCACTGACCCGGGGAAGCCGCACAAAAGCTAGCAAGCCACCGCTATTTTCCCACTGACATACAAATACCGTTCTGCTTTTATGCATGTTGTCATTTAGGAATATATTTTATTGTTTATTAATAAACAGCACACAGTGGTCCCGCTGTTCATCCGTCACTGCTTTGCTTTTTCGCTGATTTTTTATTGCACAGTACAGCATTGCATTCTGCAGCCTGATTGACAAATCTGCTCCCGTGTCTCCTGCGCTTGCCAAATTTATCACGTTTGGTTTTGATAACCATCACGTTCAATAGAAAAAACAGCACAAAAACACCCATAACTATGAGCCTCATTCGGAAATAGACACCTGCACCACGAGGGAAAAAGGCGCACGAAAGTGGCGGGCAGATGAAGACAAACCGCGGCATAATAATACTTTTACGTTTTGCAATCTACAAAGGTTTGCACTTTGAGAATCAATTGTGAGAACTGTGACCAATGTTCATGTGTGTGGGGAAAACAGTGTATAAAGTGCGTGACCAGGGGCTAGTTATTCTGAGAACCCCTGCTGCAATAGATGAGGGACCACTGTCTACTCTACGATTATTATATTCAACCTGTTAACATTTAATACTGTATTGATAGAACCAACTGATTCTGCAGCAGAGCATCCCCAGTCCCTGAGCTCCTGCTGCTGCACCCACAGATATGTACAGCAAGCACTGATACCTTTTTAGTCGGTGGGATTGCCTTGTGATCACCTTTACTAAATATCTACAACCAATCTGATTATATCCTGTTTTTGTTTTGTTGTTTTTTTCCAATGTTGAAATTAAAATCTAGTAGCAGTCTTCTCATTTCTTAGTGTTTTGTGCTGTTTTACAGGCCCACAGGGGAGGACGGCTCCGAGGCAGATGAGGGACGGGTCCCAGGACGGTCCATCGGCGGTGGAGCTGGCCATCCTGGTGTCCCTGAAGAGGCCACACCAGTCTGGAGAGCAGCTGGTCGTTTTTATTCCTGTCTCTCTGTAAATTCTTATATTTTATATATTTATGTTTAATGTTTTTCTGTTTGAGAATTTTAATATTATTTCAAATAAATTTTTATAATGACTAATGTCTCAGTTCTACTACACAGCAAATGTTGGCACACGACTTGACACATGTAGAATTTATTTCATATTATACTAATGACAAAATATACTAATACAGTGGGATGCAAAAGTTTGGGGAACCTTGTTAATAGACATTATTTTCCTGTATAAATCCTTGGTTGTCACAATAAAAAATGTCAGTTAAATATATCATACAGGAGACACACACAGTGATATTTGAGAAGTGAAAAGAAGTTTACTGGATTTACAGAAAGTGTGCAATAATTGTTTAAACAAAATCAAGCAGGTGCATCAATTTGGGCACCACAAAAAAGAAATGAAATAAATATTTAGTGTATATCAATGTGTGTGTCTCCTATATGATATATGGGGTGCCTTTGTCTGGACGTGCTTCCCATCCAGAGCTGCACAGCACAGAGGAAAGTTCCAGCGCTCCTGGAATCCCTCTGTGATGGACCGCCAGTCTCCAGGTGAAGGCGCAGCCATGAAGTCGTCCACTAGACAGTCCCAGATGGCCGTCGCTGCCTGGGGGGTGATCTGGCTCACCGTGGACACACCGACTCTGTAACTGAATGCTTGGTCGTGAAGGAGTCCCCGGTGACAAGGAACCTGGACAAAATTGTTCAAAATCAGTATTATGTGTACTGCAGTTACAAAATACATTATTCAAATTCCAAAATACTTTTGTGATGTCAGATTTAAATCACAAAACTTAAATCTTACATAAAACATTTTGTAATTATAAGGATAATTACAAAATGTATATTAGATAATATCTAAAACAGTTGTGTTTTGTTTTAACTTTAACATATCATAATTTGATTGGTAGCAACTTTTGCCACTACAGTGAGAAAGTCACTCATAATTCCTAAACATGCCAATCAGGTAGGAATGAAGTAAGACATTAATAGAAATAAAGAGTTGTATGTTGACATGTAGCCATTTGCTTTCTTATATCATTAATATTTTTGAAAAATTAATCTGTGATAAGACCTAGCTTATCAAGATAGAACCATGTAACTAAAGATGAACCAAACTGTTCAGTTTTATCTAACTCTGTTTTAATAAAGGCTGGTGACCCCTGTTATAGAGTCTGACAGCTGCAGGGATTATATACAAATATTTAACTACACCAGAATTAAACCAGGTCTAAATAAAAAGGAGTGAGTATCACTACAAAGATTAACCTACAGTGGTCCTAATACCAGTTTGATATCAGCAAACACCGAGAGCATATGTATGACACCACAGCCATGCTATCAATGCAAACACTGATAACAGCAAAAATTTGATTGTTAGCAACTTTTGCCACTACAGTGAGCCAATCACTCATAATTCCTAAACATGTCAATCAGGTAGGAATGAAGTAAGACATTAATAGAAATAAAGAGTTGTATGTTGACATGTAGCCCTTTCCTTGCTTAAATCATTAATATTTTTGAAAAATTAATCTGTGATAAGACATAGCTTATCAAGATAGAACCATGTAACTAAAGATGAACCAAACTGTTCACAGTTTTATCTAACTCTGTTTTAATGAAGGCTGGTGACCCCCTGTTATAGAGTCTGACAGCTGCAGATTATATACAAATATTCAACTATCCCAGAATTAAACCAGTTCTAAATAAAAAGGAGTGAGTATCACTACAAAGGTTAACTCAGTGGTCCTAATGCTACAGTTTGATATCAGCAAACACTGAGCGCATACATTGATGTGACAGCACAGCCATGCTATCATTGCAAACACTGATAACAGCATAAATCGAATTAAATCGGGACTTGATGAGAGCTTCTGAGTATCACTAGAAATATTATAAACAGTCGTCTCCATACCACAGTTTGCTTTCAGTAAACACCGACAGCATTCACTGTTAGCATAGCACATCCATGTTAGCAGTGTATAACTGGATGGTTTAGCATATTAGCACAGGTATCAATAAAGGACTACCGTATTAAATACTTTTACTAACCTCAGGCAGACAGACAGGTGCTCTGCAGGTGGGATTGAGCGCCTGTAGTTGGTGTCTAGGCGGGCGATGCTGGGACCGACGAGGGAAAGCAGGTCCTCAAACTGGCCGACGGTGATAGCGCTGGAATCGGCCGTCATCCAGGCGCAGCTCCTGGAGCAAATGGTGAAACTCACCAAACTGCTCATGCCTCTGGAGGACCTGATGGACCCAGGTACGGCGAGGACGTCTTTTACGCCGCTGCTCTGCTCTCCACAGTACATAGAGAAGGGAGACTCTCTCTTCAAGCGCTAGCTCGACAGCTGCCATCTTGCAAAGATACCGGTCTGGCACAACTTCCTCCCACATTCCTCCCACATTTCCGGTTCACGCGCGATGGATTTTTCTTGGACACGCGTTGAGACGCGAATGTGCACGCGTCAAATTAGGGGCGTTTGGGGCGTTTTATTCGCGTCCATCGCGTTCGGTGTGAACACACCGTTAGTGTTAAAGATACAGGAGCATGATCTCTGACAGCTATAGGGTGAATCTCAGTGTCACTCAGCAGTGAGCTGCTGACCAAAAAATAATCCAGATGAGAGTAGGAGTGATGAACATGTGAGAAAAAAGTATATTCCTTACTGTTGGGGTGAAGGGAGCGCCATGCATCGCAAAGACCAAAGTCGCTCATATACTGTTTGATTATATTTGTGGACTGCCATAGGGCTGTTCGATATAACGATATATATCGGATTGAGATATAAAAACATCTATCGTTTCATTTTACGCTATCGTTTGTTTCGTGGTGTCGTAAAATAAACTCTTTACGGCAATATTTTTTCATCGTTTTGATGGTCACTGTAGTGGCTATATTAATTTCTTAAAGTTCTCTCTTTCTCTTATATTTTATATAACCACACTATGGACGGTCAAGCGCCTGTTTTTATGGGTTGTGGTTAGCAACAACGACGGTAAAACCATCGCGTGTCCGCTTGTTTATATTTCACATAAACCTTTCACAATAAAGCTCAAGATCCTGTTGAGACTTTTCAAAATAAACTGAATCACGTGAAAGAGCAGATTATTTACGGATGAGAAGTAAAAAAAGAGCCGCCAGGTGCTAAAAAATAAACCTTAGACTCAAACGTTAGAACAGGCTTTTCCCCGCAGCACGGCGTGTAATAAATACTCACAAAGAAAACGGCAGCCATTACAACTTATGTCTAAAAATGTATAGTTTCATGCATCGGTTAAAACACCCGACTCCAGGTACACGACGCCCAGCTGGAAACACTTCACGCAAGTCGAGCTGCCCGAGATTCACAGAATTTACAGAAAATGTTACATTTTTGTGATTTATATCGTTATCGGGACGATAGAATTCTTATATGGGGATATGAGATTTTGGTCATATCGCACAGTGCCAATTACACTGAGTTCTTGCTGTATTGAGCCTATCCATTTCTTCATTTAGTCCAAGGTTGAGGTCACCTCCAAGAACAAGTGTGCTATCTAAGTGTTCAGAGAGTGCACTAAAAAAACGTGAAAGAATGAGGGATCATCGACATTTGGACCATATACACTTACAATACATAGCTTTTTATCAAGTATAGATAGTTTAATGATTAAGAATCTGCCCTCTGGATCTATAACTGTATCGAGTACTGTGAAATTAATATTTTTATGTATTACAATTGCTACTCCCCTTTGTCTAGAATTATAACAGGCTGAGAACACATTAGGAAACTCAGGTGTTTTAAGTTCTTTTAAACCTCTAAGAGGTCTGGGTCTGTGGGTCTCTTGTAAAAGGACATCTGCCTGTAGTTTTTTGAGTTGGTTAAATATTTTTAACCTCTTTTCCCTGGAGTCAGCTCCATTTACATTCCATGTAACAAACCTTAGTGCGCCCATAGATGTGTGTGTTTAACTAGGGATGTACGCTGTGTGTGTCGCTTAGACAGGTGGAGAGAATGAATCACTTGTTAGTAAAAAGAGATAAGGAGAGAGAGAGAAAAAAATGTGTGGCGAGATGCTCCCTGAGTCTGACTATGTGTGTGCATATTTACTAACATGAGTACGCTTGACATAAGTGTGTGTATCCTATACATCTGTGTGCGCTGTGTGATTGATGGCAAGGCAAGGCAAGGCAAGTTTATTTGTATAGCACAATTCAACAACAAGGTGATTCAAAGTGCTTTACAGAGACATTAGAAACAAAAACAAATAAAAAGCATGATTTAAAATTGATTAAAACAAGCAAACAAACTAACTAATTAACAAACAAACAAACAAAACAATATATAAAATCAAAACAGATAAAATCAGAACAATAGATTAAAATCAGTAGTTAAAGTGTTAGTTTTGAAATTTAAGCTTAAAAGTGTGGATTTGGTGCTTTATTCAAATGCAGCTGAGAACAGGTGAGTCTTCAACCTGGATTTAAATAAACTGAGTGTTTCAGCTGATCTAAGGCTTTCTGGGAGTTTGTTCCAGATATAAGGAGCATAAAAGCTGAATGCAGCTTCTCCGTGTCTGGTTCTGACTCTGGGAACTGATAAAAGACTGGATCCAGATGACCTGAGGGATCTGGAAGGTTCATACTGGGTCAGGAGGTCACTGATGTATTTTGGTCCTAAACCATTCAGAGCTTTATAGACCAGCATCAGAACTTTAAAGTCTATCCTCTGACGGACAGGCAGCCAGTGTAAAGACATCAGAGCTTGACTGATGTGGTCCACTTTTTTGGTCTTAGTGAGGACTCGAGCAGCAGAGTTCTGAATGAGCTGTAGTTGTCTGACTGATTTTTTAGGTAGACCTGTAAAGATTCTGTTACAGTAATCAAGCCTACTAAAGATGAATGCATAGACTAGTTTTTCCAGGTCCTGTTGAGACATCAGATCTTTTATCCTTGATATATTCTTGAGGTGATAGTAAGCTGATTTTGTTATTGTCTTAATGTGTTTTTCTAAGTTTAGGTCTGCATCCATCACTACACCCAAATTTCTCGCCTGGTTTGTGGTTTTTAGGTGTATAGATTGAAGTTCTCTGGTGACCTGTAATCGTTTTTCTTTGGCACCAAAGACTATTACCTCAGTTTTGTTTTTGTTTAGCTGGAGAAAATTGTGGCACAACCAGTCATTAATTTCCTCAATGCATTTACCAAGAGCCTGTACAGGGCCTCGGTCTCCTGGTGACATTGTGATATATATTTGTGTGTCATCTACATAGCTGTGGTAGTTTATTTTGTTGTTCTTTATAATCTGTGCCAGTGGGAGCATGTAAATGTTAAACAGAGGGGGTCCCAAGATGGAACCTTGGGGAACTCCACATGTGATACTTGTCTGCTCAGATGTGAAATTACCTATTGATACAAAGTATTTCCTGTTTTCTAAGAATGTTTTGAACCAGTTTAGTACAGTTCCTGAAAGACCTGCCCAGTTCTCCAGTCGTTTGAGTAATATGTTGTGGTCAACTGTATCAAATGCTGCACTGAGATCCAGTAAAACTAAGACTGACATTTTTCCACTGTCTGTATTCAGACATATGTCATTGAACACTTTGGTCAGAGCGGTTTCAGTGCTGTGGTTCTGTCTAAAACCTGACTGGAAGGCATCATAGCAGTTATTCTGTTTTAAGAAGTAATTGAGCTGTTGAGAAACTGCTTTCTCAATGATCTTACTTAAAAATGGGAGATTTGAGATCGGCCTGTAGTTGTTCATTTGTATCTTGTCAAGATTGTCCTTTTTCAGTACAGGTTTAATTACAGCAGTTTTTAGTGGTTCCGGAAACATACCTGACATTAAAGAAAAGTTGACGATCTGTAACAGGTCTGACTCTAAAGTCTTTGAGACCTTTTTGAAAAAACTTGTTGGCAGGACATCTAAACAGCAAGAGGAGGAGTTCAGTTGACCTAAGATGTCCTCCAGGTCTTTGCTGTTAATAGGGTGAAACTGTTTTATGGTGTTTAAAGAGTTTTTCGGTGGACACAGTACATATTCTGGATCTGCTGTTGATGAACCAATTGCTTGTCTAATCTTTTGGATTTTTTCTGTGAAGAATTTGGCAAAGTAAATGTGCTGCCGTTGAGCACATGACTGTGCGTGATCGTGCTGTGTGTATGTGTCGAAATAAAGGATGTTCTGGAAGTCTGGAAGCAGGTGATCGAAGCAGTGAAAGAAAATAAAAAGAACGAAACCAAGGACAAGGGTGAGCAGCATAAAAAAAGAGAGGGGGAAAGAAAAAAACGAGAAGAAAAAAAAGTAACGTCAATTTTATCTGAATTTAGAAACAGAAAATTAGAGGTCATCCAGGTCTTTATGTCTTTAAGACATTTCTGCAGTTAACTAATTGGTGTGTGTTATCTGGCTTCATGGATAGATACAGTTGTATATCATCTGCATACAAGTGAAAATGAATGCTATGACTTCTAATGATACTGCCAAAGGAAGCATGTATAATGTAAACAGAATTGGTTCTAGCACTGAACCCTGTCAAACTTGATCATTAACCTCTCCATTTACATGAACATATTGGAGTATATTAGAACGATATGATTCAAACCAATGCAGTGCAGTAACTTTAATACCTACAGCATGTTCTAATCACCATAAAAAAATATAATGGCTTGTGGTACATAGCTGATTATTAGCGATATGTTGATCACAATTAAGATTGAATCATTAATTAATGGTAAGAATTCTCTAAACAGTCTTATCGAAATGGGGTCTAAAAGTTGATGGTTTGGAGGAAGTAATTACTAAAATGAACTCAGAAGGATTAATTGGAGAAGACGACTAAATAAATATTAATAGTACTGAAAGTAGCTGTGTAATGTTAATGATCGGCTCAACAGATTTCTAACTTTTTTGTCAGTATGGCTACAGTGCTGAAGAGGAACCCAAGTTGTTCTTATTTTTGTTCAATCAGTGATGAATAGTGAGAATTTCTAGCTTCAAGGATTTTTTTTTTTATAAAGTAGCAAACTATTTTTTCAAGATAAATGGTGATCTTCTAAATTTGTGAGATGCCATTTTCTCTCTAGCTTACATTGCCTGCTTTAAGGTGTACATTTCAGAGTTATACTAGGGAGTCAAGTACTTTTGATTTGAGGCTTTCTTTTAGGAGCTACAGTATCCAGAGTTGTACATAGTGAAGAAGTAAAAGTATTAAAAAGATAATCGACCTCTGTGGGAGTAGTGTTCAGGTAGCTGCTCTGCTCTGTGTTGGTACAGGGCATTGAAGAAGACAAGGGGGTGAATTATATCCTTAAACTTTATAACAGCAGTTTCAGACAGACATATACTGTGATGAAATCTTTTCCCCACAGCTTTGTAATCCATTATTGTAAATTTAAATGCTATTAGGAAATGATAAGACAAGAGAGGGTTTTCAGGAATTACTGTTAAATGTTCACTTTCTATGCCATGATCTAGAGCAGTGGTTTTCAAACTGTGTGGCACGCCCCACTGGTGGGGTGCAGAGTTCTGACAGGTGGGGCGCAAGTTACCTGGTGGAAGAGTCATGTGGTGCTAATGTTTCATATTGGAATTGCTTTTGAATGAAGAAATTTGTTAATAATGTTAATGTAATGTTAATAACATGCGCATCCACTGCTGCCCCAGGTTTGGGTGGTCGTCAAAATGGAGAGATATGTGACAGTTATAAAAAGAAAAACATGTGTTGCATCTGAGACAAACGAGGCAAGTACTGATAACAAGCCAAAAAATAAGCCAAAAAGGAAATATGATGAAATGCATCTTGATCTTGGTTTCACAGTGAATGTGGTAGGAGACAAGGAGAGACTGGTGTGTATTTTATGTTTGAAAACTCTGGCAGCAGACAGTATGAGGCCCAACAAATTAAGAAGACACAGACATTAAACCCAGTGACATCCAATGTTTCCTCTAAGCCGCGCACATGCGCAATTGCGCACTGCTGGTACGGTCTTTGCGCACAGAAAATCTGTATTGCGCACAAAAAACTAACCTGAATTGAAATTAAAATTAAAACTTCAAGAATTCTGCTTTGCAGTGTTAGTCAGTAAGTGACTGGCTGCTCCTGTATGGGATTAGAACGATGCCACCTTATCCCATAGTCCAGCCAATAATGCGATTCACATTCGTATATATGCAGCTAATCAACGTCGTTGACAGGCTATGACATAGTCCTTATGTGCCGGCACCAGTGTTTTAGCTAGCAAAGCGGTGTGGCTGATGTGGAGGGAAGCAAAGTTAATGACATCGTGTACAACCATTGGAGATGTGAGCAGGACAGACAGAACAATTGACGGAAAAAGTGTGGACTTTATACCAGTTTTGATTTTGTGTTGATAGGCCACGTAATACCAGAGTTATGATAAAAATATATGCAATGTTTGGTTTTCTTCCTGAATACTATCATTGTTTATATTTTCTGCGGGAAGAAACGGTAAAAACGGCGTTTTATAAGGAAAACGCTCGAAAGCACCTGTGAGCAAAAACAAAACCAAAAACCCCCCTCTGCCTTTCCTATTGGTCGAAAAAAGTACTATGTCGACCAATCAAAAAATGATATGGCAACGTGGCAGCTAGTTATTAAGAAATGGGGGGAAGTTTTAGGAGTGACGGCGGTGTTTTGAGATGTGAGAGATTTAAGACGTTTAGCGCAAATCTTGTGTAGTTAGTGTGTAGTGTAGTCAATAGTTTTGTTGTGTGTGTCAGAACAATGAGGCGACTGCTGAATGTTACAGGTGTTACAGGAGTGATACATCTCCTCTTGTCAGGCCTGCAGGTATCAGACTGTTGTTCTCCTTTATCTCATAGTGGACAGATTTTGTTTTTTGGAGTTGCACAAATAATTTGTGTGGATCAAATTTAATGCAGAACAGCTGATTGTTCTGTAAATAGTTTGAAATGTTTGCAGCACTTGTCTCATCAAGCATAGTTGACACCATATCTAAAGCTGCGAGGCGTATGAGCTCCTCTGCTATTGTGTGTGGTTTCTTGCTCTGAGCAGTTTTGTATACGACTTTGTACAATGCCATTAATGCTTTGCTGTTTACTGATACAGATTTTACAAAGCGTTCTTCCTGCTGATGGTATTCTCCAAGTTTTCTTTGAAAGAATTCAAGTGGCTTATGGATGTCACCAATGTTCCCTCTAATTTTTAAGCCAGTTAGTTGGGAGCTAGCACAGTAATCCCATGTCTTAAAGAGCACACCTCTTCCCTGAGAGCATCTTTTCAGAAAATACCTTCCAAATAACAGTGCTCAGTATGACTGTGTTAGAGATCCATTTAATGCAACTGCACCTGCTGATTTCAATTCTACCGAAGAAGACCAATTCAGTCTTGAAAGTCTTGTTCCATGGTCCCATGGAACAAGACATGTGATTACTGACAGTTAATTCATGATTTAACAAGTGGGGCAATTGCTTTTTCATGTGGATAGCTTTTTTCCCTTGATAAATAAAAATCATAATTTACTTGGGTTTTCTTTATTAAAGAGAATAAAAGTCAGACATATAGTCTGATATAGTGGCATCTGTTAATTTTTTAACTAAATTTGTAGTCTTGGTAGAGAGTTAGGCCAGTTGCCTATTCATTACAACTCAGAAATGTAGTTGGACATTTGAGACCATGCCAAGACCTGTAAACATCACAGAGATTGAGATTTCTGTTCAGAGCGGGTCAACATTAACAAGAAAGGGCCATTGGAGGTTCTGAAATTAACCTCTGAAATTAACACCAGGCCTACAATTTAATGCAAGGATATAAAAAGATAGGACAGAAAAAAGCATTATCAATAGCCAAAATTGGTTAATTATTTTTTGATTACATTAATGCTTTGTGATAAATTTTCTTCTGTGAAAAAAATAAACTCTACATAAATGGTAAATGTAAATGGCCTGCATTTGTATAGCGCTTTTCTAGTCCCTAAGGACCCCAAAGCGCTTCACACTACATTCAGTCATTCACCCATTCACACACACATTCACACACTGGCGATGGTAAGCTACACTGTAGCCACAGCTGCCCTGGGGCGCACTGACAGAGGCGCCCCAAAACAACTATGCAAAGCTCCACTGCATGAGTTTATTGTTATTGTTTTTGTTGAAATTGTTAAATTCTAGGAAAAAGTTAATAGTAAAAAATTAAAGGGTGGATTTATTATATTTTATGTATATCCAACAGGCAACAAACAACAGCTAACTCAGGCTTAAAAGCGAACAAGGATTTGGTGAGTTATATGATATGCTGCATAGGTACCCCAAAATATATATAATTCATTAGAAAATTCATCAGTCTTGACTGTCACTATAAGTTGAACTATAATCTTTAACAGGTGATGATCCTCAGTCCAGCCTTCATGAAATATGTGCATCATGTTTGGTTAAAACGGAAGGGCAAGTATCCATCCACTGGCTTTATGACTTTGATTCTCAGCTTACACATGTGTGATGAGGTAGGTTTGTAAAGCATAGTTATAATAACATATTAGATTCAGGAAACCAATTAGATATGTTAATGATTGTGTGATAATAGATAGATAGATAGATAGATAGATAGATAGATAGATTGTTTTTATTTTATAGCAGGGGTGTCGAACTCCAGGCCTCGAGGGCCGGTGTCCTGCAGGTTTTAGATAACTCCATGGGTCAGCACACCTGAACCAAATGATTAGTTCATTACCAGGCTTCTGGAGAACTTCAAGACATGTTGAGGAGGTCATGTAGCCAGTTAAATCAGCTGTGTTGGATCAAGGACACATCTAAAACCTGCAGGATACCGCCTCTCGAGGCCTGGAGTTCGACAAATGCGATTTATAGTGATGACATAGGTTAGATCCTTATGAGATTCCTTTATTAATTTTACTATATTTGTATTCCCAGGTCAGTGTGTTTGGGTTTGGAGCAGATCGAAATGGAAACTGGAATCACTATTATGAAAAATTAAAAGAAAAACGTCTGCGAACTGGACACCATGCTGGAAATCAAGAATACAAACTCATTGAGGAACTCTATAAGAAACAGAAAATTCTTTTTTTCAGAGGATGGTGATCTTTCTTTTCTTTTTTCTTTTCTCTCTCTGTGACATTAATAATAATTAAAGAATGAGTTTACTGATAGAAAAAATGTACATGTTTTTGCTTGATGACATATATCTATTTGCTCTCTTTTGAGTTTAATTAGTTTTGGCAAACTTTGCATAAAATGGATTTTATTCTGAAATGGTTTGGCAGTATCCACAGGCTCAGTTTTTACGCTGACAAAAAAAAAGTTTTAAAAAAGTACAACAAGTTGTTAGAAAAACAAATACTCAAGTAAAGCATCAATGCTTGAAAATTCTACTTAAGTACAGTAACATTAGAGTAAAGAATTTATATTTAGTTAGTTCCTGCCACTGGACTGAATGCCATGGCTAAATATTTTTGAGCAGCAAAAACGATTGAGTGTTAAGCTATCAGCTTGGCCTGCCCCAAACAATTATTTTGATAGTCGACTAGTCACCGATTATTTTTGCGATTAGTCGACTAATCAGATCATGGATCCATTGGATGTAAAACGTACAGCTTATTGCACCAGCATGCATCTGCTCTTATATAGCTATCATTAGCTTACAGCTTCAAGTGTTCAAGGTATGTGCTAACTAAAAATAAAAACAAGATGACAGTTTATTAATGAAATTTGCAGATTGTAGCAACAAACTGAAAACAAATATAACAAAAGTGCATTTTGTGCTCAGTGCTCACAACTATCCATGTTTTTCTTCAAGCAGTCACATTGCTGCCACAATATTGGAACCACTATCATGTACTACTCCTTTTATTTTGGCAGGCAATATGTCAAACTTTGTTACCACCTCTTTCATCCATGTCATTATATTGACACCAGTATGCCTCTCCTCAAGAGGCATGGTGTCAAGAATGAAGCTCATCATCTTCCAATTCACTCAGGAAATGGCAAGACACACCAAGGTAGGCCTCTGTTGCATGACTGGTCTAGACATCAGCAGTCACGGTGAAGAAACTTTTGACAGCTCCAAGGGTCTGCTTTACCTAAAGATATGAGATGATTTGAAACAATAGTAACCATTAGGAAGAAAATTACAATATAGTTTTTTATTATTAATAATGTTTGTCAGTTTATGCATCAATATTTAAATTTGCCAATTCAATAATTCAGTTACATCAAATACAGTTAAGTAGGTTAAACATTCAACATATCAGTAAAAATAACTTTTTAACCAGGATAACTTTTTTGGTTGCTCAGTCAGCAAGCTCTTAATATTATTTCATCATTACATGTATTAAATTGTAATACAAATTGCTATTTTGTGTTTGTAGTGTCAGAGAGTTCAATCCGTTATTACACTCTTAAATCCTACTACTTATTCCTGCGTCTTTCAGGATCTTACAAAGCTTGAAACAACGCGTTGACTATTAAATTAGTCGCCAACGATTTTGATAGTCAACGTAATCATGACTAGTTGACTAATCGCAGCAGCCCTACTATCACCATAAACAGTAGCATAAAAAAGAAAAAAACCAAAAACACACCATGACCAGTTTGTGTCTCTGTAACTAACCAGAGAACTTCAAGCATTACAGCACATGACTAATTTGTGTTACTTTTCTCCAATGACCCAACGAAACACATAAAGGCAATAATAATGATAAAAATAATAAAAATAATAATAACTTTATTTGTATTGCAAATAAAAATCAAATACAGACACATAATCAACATACAATCTATGTAATCAGAGAAAGCTTAAGGAGCTTAAGTTACCTTACTGCGCAAAAGTCCACTAAACACACGCAACCAAGCTACCAACTCTCCCGACTTCATATAACCAGGGAAACAATGCCTGGCTAGCTAGCTAAGGTTGCAAAAGAACACCACAAAAACGCATAGCATAGCAAATGAGCTAAAACAAAGGGTTACCGTGCCAGTTTCCTCTGTTGTTTTTCACTGGTAGCCGATAGCCGCTGTAACTTCTCATAATGGCATGAGAGCCAGTTCCGTAAGCAATGCCATTTTCAGCATTGCTTTCAGCCCATTACTGGAATATGTCAGTGTCATAAATTTTGGGCCACATGAGGTTTTTGCCTTGCAACTTCTGATTGGTGGAACTGACACGCAGTCGCTACCTTGATTCTGTTGGCTCAAACGATTAAAAATAGATGCCAATCATGCAAATTGGCCAGAGTTTAAAGTGTCCATTTAAACCGTCTATTGCTAAAGGGGAATGTTCCCCGCTGCCTGTGAATGTGTGGATAATTCTTAAAAAATATATATATAAAAAAAACACAAGCATTTTTAGGTATGTAAATAAAATTAAATATTTTCTGCTGTTTAATACCTAAAAACTTAATTCAGATATAGTTAAGCCCTTTGGGGAAGAGCAGGGCTTGATTCAAGCTGTTTCATTCAGTGTCCTTAACAAAGTGCAGGCACAAAACAGAGACAAAGGCTTGAAAAAATGATAGGATACACAATGTTTTAAAACATGTTAATTCAGGTCAGTTCCGCTTAGTTCCCTTTCTTCTGGTTATTCACACCCCCCTGCATTTGTTCTTTGCCAAACCAGTGACAGCACCAGTTGAGAGTCACTGCACGTGTTCCATACAGACTTTAAATTTCACCTCGAATTGTTTTATGACAGTATTAGCCCTTTTCTGACTTATTTTAACTGGCAGTTTAAATAATTTTGCAATTCACACAGCTTAAATAAATATTGTGTGCTAACCTTTATGTGTGTGTGTGTTTTTCAGATGATGCATTTCAGGAATACTTTGAAAATACTTGTCCTAGCCTCAAAATAATCAGTTGTTTTGAATTTAATAAATCCTCTTAACCTTGTTTTTTCTTCCTAGCCAAATAAAAAGTTCCACAGAAAACAACAATATGGAAGGTCATCTTGCAGGACTCAATAAATAGTTATAGGTAGGTTTTTCAAATGTCATACTTGGTGTAACCTTAGCTGTGTTGACATTGTTACGCAACTGATATAGTATATGGTTTGATGACATTGCCAGTGTTTACAGAGCAGCAGGCGTATTTTATCATTTGAGAGAATGGGTAACTGGAATGTCACACCTTTAATATTTTCCTGTTTGCACACTATCAGCTTTTGACGTGAGCTGACAGCAGATTAACCAACATTACAGGCTCCTTTATTAAATCTTTAGATCATTACTGTATGGAACCACAGATGGAAAATGTGTTTTATAGTCATGGATCCTTCTTCAGTTTTACACTGGATATAAAATGCAGAATGCAGTGGGTTTGTAGGTGATTAGGGCTAGTGGTGTGCAGTACTGCAGTGTTTAGTATTCATCTGATATCAAGTAAATACAGCAGGGGCAGTATTGCCAATAATACCAATACCAATGCTTTTTAAGGCAGCTTATGTAGGAGAGACTAGCATATAATGGTTTATGAAATTAATCATCACTTGTTTGACAAATCTGAACACATTTTAATGACCACCACAAATCACTATGATTTTTACTCCAGAATAATTAGTTAACATAATAAAACACATACATGAAATATATTTGACTGTCAACACAAAAAGGTTATTATATTCAAACATTTTTCATACTTCATGTTTTAGGTATATTTTTTCAGCTCCAGTACGATAATTTATTTAACACAAGTCAGTGGCCTGAATATATTATCTAAATGTCTTAGTATATTTTACAGGCAATCAATCTGCTTACCTAACAACTAAGATGACCAATAACACTTTACTATTAAGTAATGCGGAAGAACCGAATAAAAAAATATTTTAACCACTACATGAAGTACCTTGTTGTTCTTTGCCTGTTAGAAAGGACAGTAAGACTGGGCTCTGTCTGTAGGCTCTCTGCTGGAGGTCTTAGTCTGTCGAAGGGATTTCCTTCCTCCCGTCTTCATCTTTTGCTGCTTGTTCCAGCATTTACAACTGTAAATTACTTCTTACATGATTTCTCACTCACTGCAGCCTGCATTTCACTGCTCAGTCCCATGGGCTCAAGTGATAGCTAAACACAGCAGAACATGGAGGAGGGGATGGAGCAGCATGTACCTGCATGAGAGGAGCAGTGTTTACACAGAGATGCCTATGATCTGATAAACACGAACAATGCCGTGAGCTTGGTAATTATATTAAAATATTACACCAATACCAGTGTTGGTCTCTACATTATCGTTATTTGGCTTGGTCTAGCCACCTCTAGTTAAAACAGTTCAAAGAGCCTAAAGTTTCCCTGGGCCAGTTCAACCATACACTATTTTACCAAACATTAGAAAAAGTGTTTGAAGTGAAACATTTGTGATGTTCTAAATTGCATTTAGATCATTAAATTGTCACATATGACTAACAGCTTTAAAATTTTGCTTTTTGCTTTTAGCAGGCAGGTTGTTTGTACTTATTTTCTAATAGAAAAGGAAATGAATAGCAGAAATTAAGTTGCGAGAATTTTGGTGAACTACACCAAAACACCAACTGTGGAAGACTAGAAGGGGGAATGAGAGATCAGAAAACTTGACATCTGGAATTAAAAAAAAGAAAGAAAGACAATTCATCAGGACCCTGATGACAAAAAATTCAAGTAACAAGGATCTGACAGAGAGTAGAAGTAGGAACCCATCCTTGTTTGATGAAAAACAGGTGCTGGTGCTAAACTCTTGAAACAGCTAGTACAGCCAGAAGGGGGTGATTGGAGAGGTGTGCCAGCATCCATACATACATCAACCTGCGGGTAAGGAAATGGGAAAGAGAGAAAGTGCAGAAGAGAACAGGCACAGAGGAAGAAAGAGTATGAACGACATGCTTGACTATGAAATTCTAATATAATTTTGGTTGTACTATAGATGTAAATCAAAATTAACAATTAATTAATTTCTTTCAATATTTTAACATCTGTGTTTGGATTGGAATGTTTGCAGAGTTTACAATTGCTGTGTCTTTAGCTTTGTTAAGCTCTGTCCTCCAGTCCAAGCTGGCTACTGAAATACGGATCACACAATCAATCACCAGTGACTCTGCCAACCTTCTGGCACTGCCCCTGGAATCCACTGCACCACCTCTCCTCTGCAGTGGAGCCGCAGACCACACTCCACCACATTCTCAAAGGTAATTTTGTGTGTAGCATCGTGTTATATGGGATCAGTACAAACTATTTTAAAAGTTGTAAATTTTAAAAGTTTTAATCCATAATAAAGTGCTGTCAAGTAGTATTTAGATTGCCTTTTCTATTGATGAGATTTGTGTTTCTGTAATTATTCCTTTTTCTACTAAACTACTGAGCACTAAACTACTGAGCATTAAACTATTCATTGTTCTTGCCGGTTGGCTTTGGTAAAATCAAGCAATAATCTAAAATCTAACCTGCAATCTGTTTATGACTACATCTGGCTAATATTGGCAGTTCATGTGCTAGCACATCCACACCTTCTCTGTCTACATTCATTTCAGTGTCAATAGAAATGTTCCATCACAGCACAGCTGTTATGATTAGCCTGACGGTAACTGTCAAATGATGACTTGCACCAAAAAAACCCCAAACAAATAAAACAAAACTATGCAACATACCAGCTGAACACTATGTGTATTGTGCTCATGAAGCATAATAATAGTGGAAGATGATTAAGGTTTAGAAGAAATGTTTAAGGATCAGAAGAAAATTAGGCAAAGGGCTCCAAGACATTGATATTCATTTACAGACAAAGCTGTGATGTGTATTTTGTGTGATGTGTGTTATACAGACTGTAATCGTGCTAATTTGAACATGTTTTAAATGGCTAATTGAAAGTTAACATAATTTCATCCCAGCTGATTTTGATTGACATGCACTCTTACTGTACACTGAAGCACTGAATCCAACACATACCAACTCGCAACTGATTACAAAAACTCGGGTATGGGAGGAGTTTGGAGAGGCCATGGAACAAGACTTTCGGACTGCCTCGAAGAGATTCTGTCAAACTGTCAGGGGGCTCAGGAGGGGAAAGCGGTTTCCTACCTGCACTCTGTATTGTGCGGGTGGAGCGTTGCTGACTTCGACTGAGAAAATTGTCGGGAAATGGAGGACCTCCTTAATTGCAATGGCACGTCTTCTGTGGAGGAAGCAGTCTGGGGACGAAGGGGATGACCCGCCAATCTCCAGAGGCAAGGTCACTGAGGCATTTAAACATCTCCTTGGTGGCAGGGCAAGCTGATACCAACTGAAAATGTAGACATTATTGCTTACAAAAAGCTCAATGGTCAGTCTCTTCTTTAGTCAAGAGGATGTGGTTTTCTCAGTTCCCAAAAAGATTTTCACTTTTTTTTTAAATCTGACCACAGAACAGTTTTCCACCTTGCCTCCGTCCATTTTCTCTACCAAGAATTAAACATTCCCCACAACGTTGAGCTGTGTGGAAAATGTTGAACACATAATTAGATCTAGATAATGCATCTGCAGTTACATTGTCAGTGTTTTAACATTAGTCTGTGGCTTACAATCCTGCAGACCAGACCAGTGCCCAATTCTCTTGTTTGTGTTTTGCATCACAAGAAAAAAACAAACAAACACTGGTCACAGTTATCATTTTTGGATTATGGTCGGTGAAAACTTGAATAGGTTTCAAAGTAGATTCTATTTACACTTGAAAGCTCTACAAAGCAAGCAACAAGGCAAGGACTTCTTTGTTAATTGTGCTGTAGTTTAGCTTATGTTGTACTTTTAGAGCAACAGCAGGTGGGGTGATCTAGCCCAGCGGTCCCCAACCTTTTTTGCGCCACGGACCGGTTTAATTGCAGACAATACTTTCACAGGCCAGCCTTTACGGTGACCCAGATAAATACAACAAAATAAAATGATACGACCAAGACAAAAACTGTGGTGTTTTGTATATATAATAAACGCAAATTCACTGTGTAATTGTGTAACTTTATTGGCACCATTCCCCAGAAAAGGCCAACAACACTGAGAGTAACAGCCTCCTCTTTGCCCCTTAATGCTCTCTGGTTGCTATGGTAATATGTAAACATTTCTTTCAAAATAAGACACACAACTACAACACGTGAAAAGACCCAGGGAAACCAAGTTAATGATAAAAACCCTGAAAACCATAAATTTCACACCTGAGCCTCAACTCTCGCGGCTAGGTGTCAAACTACTCATGGACCGGTACCGGTTCATGGCCTGGGTTTTGGGGACCACTGATCTGACTGACAATGAGGTGGAGTTGTTGCTGCGATTAACACAAAAGTACAAAGTTGCAAAAGCAAGTGAGAATAAAAGAATTTGAAGAAAAGCTAAACATATTAGTGTGGACATGACCTATCTGTTAACGCAGAGAAGTGTGAATTTCACGCCTCCACAGTCTCTTTCCTGGGCTTTTGTTATTTAAGGACGGCAGGTGAAGACGGACCCAGCCAAGGTTCAGACAATTGCTGAGTGGCTGGTCTAAGCCTCATTAGAAACAGCTCCAATGCTTCTTGGGATTTGCCAACTTTACTGATTCTTCATCAGAGGTTACAGTAGGGTAGCAGTGTCACTTTCTAGACGTACGTCTCTCAAAGTTCTGTTTGTTTGGTTCACAGAGGCGGATCCAGCATTCTCAAGATTAACGACTCTGTTCACCTCAGCACCATTGTTGGTACATTCCGACACTAGATTACGTTTTGTGGCAGAGGTGGATGCTTGGGTAGCTGGGGTTGAAGCTCTCCTTTCCCAGCGCTTTGGACTCCCATGCAGATTGTTATTGTAAATAAACTGA
This sequence comes from Simochromis diagramma, assembly GCF_900408965.1. Taxonomy (NCBI): domain Eukaryota; kingdom Metazoa; phylum Chordata; class Actinopteri; order Cichliformes; family Cichlidae; genus Simochromis; species Simochromis diagramma. Next base: position 21,764,108 of record NW_024387523.1, on the reverse strand, counting down.
TTGTAAACTCGATCGCGTCTGTGCATTGTGTCTGCTTTTGGGTCAATTTCTGTGCCGTCTGTGACAAAGTTATCATCTTCCAGGATATAATAAATAGATAGATAAGTACCTTAAAAAATGTAATTCATAGTGTAATTGGAGTTGTATATACATTGCTACACAACTAATAAATGGCTTAATATCAGTATTATTCATTTTTAATTCAAAAATTCAGTATCTAGGAAGTATAAAAATGTATGCTAGTATCCTTTTTTGGAAGTGTTTCTTTTACTCCAATATTGTGATTGATTTGAACATTTGTCAGTGTCGTAAATAGCATACAAATCATCATCAGTTTTAATAATAGAGTACTGTTACTTATTTAGAGACCTCTTTATAGTGATGATATGTGTATATCACAGTCACTGCTGACTTCTTTGTCTACTAAACCACTGAATCACTCACACACCATGAAATATGCATATTGTATTTGTTAGTCAGTAGTTAACAGCTATTGTTATTGCAAGCAGCTGACAAACCTTTTAACATGTCAGCAGTCATACTGGTCACAAAATAAAGTAAAAGTTTAGAACTTTAGAACTTTAGAAAGCAAATTTAACACATTATTACTAGAGATGGACCGATCCGATATTACGTATCGGTATAAGTCCGATACTGACCTAAATTACTGGATCGGATATCAGCGAGAAATAAAAAATGTAATCCGATCCATTAAATATCAAAAAAGCACCTCACAAAACTTGCTACATGGCGTAACTCGGCTCATAACCGTAGCACGTGATAGAGCGGCTGTGTGTATTTGTAGCCTCGCTACCAAACCGGCATTTCATCTCCGAGGAAGTTATCCCAGAGAGAAGTAAAGCAAGTGTGTAAGTTCATCTCTGAATGTTTGTAAAGCATTCCCATGTTAAGCTTAACAACCGATATATGGAGCGACTGCCTCTCTCTCTCTCTCCTGCTGCTACTTCAATTGTGAAACTGCTTAATGATCAGCTGATCGGCTTTTCTGTCGTGAGTCAGTCTCTCTTCTTTGTTTTTGGCCCACTTTTCAACAGAAAGAGGAAACCAGCGGCTGAACAACAGCAGCACGTTTAACCTTGTGTCATGGTCCTGCGACCATGGCTCAGTGACTTTGTGTTTATGTACTTATCGTTATTACTTTCATTATTATTCATGGCTGTTTTGGGATGGTTTGTGTTTGGGATTTTAGACACTGGGTTCTGGGTTTGTGCTCCCTCTGTTGGTCCCTGGTGTTAGTGTTCCCCTGTCTCGTCAGGTTAATCAGGTCCAGCTGTTTCCCCCACCTGTGTGTGATTTCCCAGTGTCTCTTTGTGTATTTATAGTGTGTGATTTCCTCTGCTCCTCGTCGCGTCGTCTGTGTACATACCCTGTGTTCATCCTCTGTGTTACCCTGCGTACTCTGCATCTACCCTGTGAAATCCTCTGCGTGCTCTCCCTGCTGTTCTCCCTTCGTGTTCAGGTTTGCCACTCCTTTGTGTAGTTTCACCCAGTTTAGTTCATCCGTAGTTCTGTTTTGCCATCTCCTCTTTATGTTTGTTATTATCAATAAATCACCCTCACACCTGAATAAGTGCTGCGCTTTGAGTCCTCCTTCCACTCTCCACACGGCCGCTGCCCCGGACCGTGACAGTACGACGCGACCACAAGATGGACCCAGCAGCGCTTAATCCATCCAGGGAGCTACGGGAGACGCTCATCGACGCCACACAGGAGCTGATCGACCTGTGGCTGGAAAGCCTGGGTGGCACGTCCCAGCGCGCTGTAGAGAGGCGGCTACAGCGTCTGGTGACCGGTCTCCCATGGCTTCTGGACTCGCTCTGTTCGTGGGAGCGGGAGTTTCTCCTTTTGGACCTCGGACTTCACCCCCCGTCTGCTTTTACTTTCGAGCAGTCCGAGGCGGTGAGCGAGCGACATGTTCTGGCTTCCCCAGATTCCGAGACTCTGTTTTCTGGGGCTATTCAGAGCGGGATGGGAGACTGTTCGGATCGCTTACCTACCTTCGTGGTGACGGATCCTTCGCAAGTGGGCGTGTACAGACCCTCTGTGGAACCGAGAGACTGTTTCTCTGCCGCTCCTTCTGAGCCAGGACTTTATCACCATTCTCCGGCTCAGTTCTGTGTCCAGCCACAAGCTTCCCAGTCTGTAGCTCAACCATTAGCCTCCCTTAAGCCACAATTTTCACACTGTTTTTCCACCGCTGTTTCTGAGCAGGGAGACAAACTGTTTCATTACGGACCTGTTCCTCAACAGCTGGCAACATTAGTGACTGTTACTCACTCCGGGGCTTCCCCAGAGGCGGGGTTGCTGCCCTCAGCTTACTCTGGACCCCTGGTGGCCAAGATGCCAGCTGTGAACTGCACCGGGCTGTCACTGCCTGAGCAGGGTCAGTGCTCTGCGCAGCTGCAGCCCTCCGTATGTGTGCCGGAGGCCCACGTGCCTACTGGTTTTGTTTCATGTGTGCCGGAGGCCCACGTGCCTACTGGTTTTGTTTCCTGTGTGCCAGAGGCCCACGTGCCTACTGGTTTTGTTTCAAATGTGCCAGAGGCCCACGTGCCTACTGGTTTTGTTTCAAATGTGCCAGAGGCCCACGTGCCTACTGGTTTTGTTTCAAATGTGCCAGAGGCCCGCGTGCCTACTGGTTCTTTTTCATGCGTGCCGGAGGCCCGCGTGCCTCCTGGTTTTGTTTCCTGTGTGCCAGAGGCCCACGTGCCTCCTGGTTTTGTTTCCTGTGTGCCGGAGGCCCACGTGCCTCCTAGTTTTGTTTCCTGTGTGCCAGAGGCCCACGTGCCTCCTAGTTTTGTTTTGTGTGTGCCGGGGGCCCCGGTGCCCGCTGGTTCTGAGGCTGTTTTTGCTGGGGGGCCCGAGGAGCCCGTCCAGCCTCCTGTTTCGCCTGCTGGGGGGCCCGAGGAGCCCGTCCAGCCTCCTGCTTCGCTAGCTGGGGGGCCCGAGGAGCCCGTCCGGCCTCATGCCACACCGGCTGCCACGTCGGCTGGGGGGCCCGAGGAGCCCGTCCGGCCTCCTGTGGCTGCTTCTCCACCTGTGGCTGCTTCTCCACCTGTGGCTGCTTCTCCACCTGTGGCTGCAGCGCCGCCTCCTGCAGTACCACCACCGGCAGTGCTACCGCCTGCTACGGCCACACCTCAGCCTGAGGACGCATCCTCGCCTGGCCCGGCTTCATCATCGCCTGGCCCGGCTTCATCCACGCCTGATTCTGGTCCAGCTTCATCCTCACCTGGCCCAGCTTCAGCTACAGCGTCAGCTTCGCCCGGCCCAGCTTCAGCTACAGCTTCATCCACGCCTGGCCCGGTTTCATCCACGCCTGGCCCGGTTTCATCCACGCCTGGCCCAGCATCATCCGCATCGTCTGGTCCAGCATCATCCGCATCGTCTGGTCCAGCATCATCGTCTGGTCCAGCGTCATCCGCATCGTCTGGTCCAGCGTCATCGTCTGGTCCAGCCTCCGTGTCTTCATCGTCTGGTCCAGCCTCCGTGTCTTCATCGTCTGGTCCAGCCTCCGTGTCTTCATCGTCTGGTCCAGCCTCCGTGTCTTCATTCACACCTGGTCCAGCTCCAGCTTCAGCTTCAGCTTCGCCTGGTCCAGCCTCCGTGTCTTCATTCACACCTGGTCCAGCTCCAGCTTCAGCTTCAGCTTCGCCTGGTCCAGCCTCCGTGTCTTCATTCACACCTGGTCCAGCTTCAGCTTCAGCTTCAGCTTCGCCTGGTCCAGCCTCCGTGTCTTCATTCACACCTGGTCCAGCTTCTGCTTCAGCTTCGTCCACGCCTGGTCCAGCTTCAGCTTCAGTCTCCTCATCAGCTGCTTCGCCTGGCCCAGCTCCATCATCTTCCTCGTCTGGTCCAGCCTTCGTGTCTGCATCCTCGCCTGGTCCAGCCTTCGTGCCTGCATCCTCGCCTGGTCCAGCCTTCGTGTCTGCATCTTCGTCTGGTCCAGCCTTCGTGTCTGCATCTTCGCCTGGTCCAGCCTTCGTGTCTGCATCTTCGCCTGGTCCAGCCTTCGTGTCTGCATCTCCGCCTGCAGTAGAGCCTGCAGCATTCGCACCATCGCCTGCAGCAGCGTCTTCCGTGCCTTCAGCCTCGCCTGGCCCAGCCTCGTTTGGGTCTGGACCTAAACGGCCGTTTTCTAGACCGCTGGCTAGGCTACTGGCCGGGCGCCGTCGCCTGACTGGCCGCCGTTGCCTTCCGCACGGCCGGCCCCCGGACCGCCATCGCCTGAGCGGCCGCCGTTGCCTTCCGCACGGCCGGCCTCCTGAACTCTTTACGCGCCGCCGCTGCCTTCCGCACGGCCGGCCTCCTGAACTCTTTACGCGCTGCCGCAGCCCCTTTCGCGGACGGCCTCCTGAACTTTTTACGCGCCGCCACGACCTTCTTCGTGGGCGGCCTCCTGAACTGTGCTTTGGACTCTGCTCCCCTGTGGGTTTTGTGTTCATCTTTGTTTTGGGACTCTGGGGCCTCCGTCCATGGTCGTGGCCCGGTCCCTCCGTCCTGGGCCCCCTGCCGCCCGCCCGGATCTGGTGGTGTGTTTCTGTGGCTGTCGGGGGCCAGCCCTTGAGGGGGGGGTACTGTCATGGTCCTGCGACCATGGCTCAGTGACTTTGTGTTTATGTACTTATCGTTATTACTTTCATTATTATTCATGGCTGTTTTGGGATGGTTTGTGTTTGGGATTTTAGACACTGGGTTCTGGGTTTGTGCTCCCTCTGTTGGTCCCTGGTGTTAGTGTTCCCCTGTCTCGTCAGGTTAATCAGGTCCAGCTGTTTCCCCCACCTGTGTGTGATTTCCCAGTGTCTCTTTGTGTATTTATAGTGTGTGATTTCCTCTGCTCCTTGTCGCGTCGTCTGTGTACATACCCTGTGTTCATCCTCTGTGTTACCCTGCGTACTCTGCATCTACCCTGTGAAATCCTCTGCGTGCTCTCCCTGCTGTTCTCCCTTCGTGTTCAGGTTTGCCACTCCTTTGTGTAGTTTCACCCAGTTTAGTTCATCCGTAGTTCTGTTTTGCCATCTCCTCTTTATGTTTGTTATTATCAATAAATCACCCTCACACCTGAATAAGTGCTGCACTTTGAGTCCTCCTTCCACTCTCCACACGGCCGCTGCCCCGGACCGTGACACCTTGATAAGCTGTTATTAGAATTTATTTAATATTACTTTCTACACCAGGATCTACGTAGCTGTGCAGGGGCGGATCTAGCAAAGCTTAGCCAGGGGGGCCGATAGGGCATTAACAGGGAAAAGGGGGCACAAAGACATACTTTTCTTTCTTATTCTCATTTAAAATATCTAGCGTTTAATTATTTAATAATTATCTGAATCTTACACCCAAAGTTTTAATCTGATGTAAAATGTATAGAAGTCCATTACTGTATATAGTAACTGTTAAGTCTAATATACCCTAGTAAGCTGTAGTACTTTTTCCTTTGGGAAAGTACCATCTGTGAATTCTGCAATTCTGTTGAAGAAAGATGTTGAATCTATTTAATTATTCTTGAAAAATAATTTATTTCTGTGCATTTTTTTTCACCCTGCATCAAATTAAAGTTGATTACATAGATTAACCCTTTAAGACCTACCATAGAACCAAGTCCGCCAGAGCTTATATTATATTTTTACATGCTGTGGAGCCATTTTTGGGAGCATTTCAAGTTGCTATACATCAATACAACCATTATAGCCCAGATTTTAATAATATGTATTCATTAAGTGCATAGTAATTACATAAATTGCAAAAAAGTGCAATAAACTACAAAAAAATTGAAAATCGTTTTTGCTTTTTTAACATATATTTGTAGTTAGAGAAATTTAAGAGGCTTATCCCTCAAAACTGTAAATACAAAAAAGTTGCACAAAATAGTTTCCTACCACAGGAAATTTATTTTGAGTGTCTTCATAGTTTTATTTTTGAAATACACCAATTTTTATACACTGCAGGAAAAACGAAAATAAATATTATACTGCAAATTTGCAAAAAAGCAGCATATGCATCAAAATAAACTATTTCCAGCAGTGCAATATGAGTCCTAAGCATCCCAGAAACGACACAGAAAGTCATAAAGTCAAAGATAACTTTTAAAAAGACCAGTATAGGCCCTGAGGCCCTGATGGTAAAGAAGACAACATTTCCGCGAAAATGACGTCACTTCCGGTTTCGGGCAGGTAATGGCGGAAATGCAAAAGTTCGCGCTGACGTCTATTCCAACGTAGGAAGTGTTATGAACAGCTGATCGGATCGGCACAGCGTGTTTCTTCAATATTATGTTTTTGTTCCTGCAAGCGTTTTTTATGCAGTTTTTGCAAAGCTTTATGTGGAAGGAAACCGTGACCTAGGACAAGCTGATGGCATAAGATGTAAGTACAACTCCTCCGGTTTCATATGCAAAAAAAATTTTTGCGCTAGCTTACGTGGTTGCAGTGCTACCGGGATTTAAAAATAGTTACGCAAAACAGAGCGTGTCCGCTCCGATCGGCTCTAAAGGGTTTAGCATCATGAGGAAGAGGGTGGTTCCCTATTTTCTTTTGCTGGGAGTTTGCAACCCTATTAGTTAGGTTGCTTAATATTTCTGCTAAGTACTCTTTAAAAAAACCAGAATAGGGAGGATGGAGTAGGTTTAACTTTATTAGATTGATCAGTGTTGCTGAACTATGAAATATTTTGGGTGCAGTGTGTTTTTTTACATACAGGTATATTAGAATAGCTTTAGTGTTGTTGTTTATTTAAACTTGAGTATGAACTTATACAAAATGCAGCAAGATATTAAAAAAAACTGTTTTATTGATTAAAAAACACTATATCGGATTCATATCGGTATCCGCAGATATCCAAATTTATGATATCGGTATCGGTATCGGACATAAAAAAGTGGTATCGTGCCATCTCTAATCATTACCAGTCCTTTCTTCTGTACTATTGACACTTCATGTGTTGACAACCTTAGGTTGTGTCCACGCCTTCTCTGTCAACATTATTTTCACTATCAACAAACCTGATGCCTCAGGGCACAGCTGGTGATTGTAAAAACAGTGACTTGTCTAAGAAGTTTACATCCAATGATTTCCACATAGTGGAAATGGCAGAGATAAACCCCTAAAATTCCCTACACCGTCCTTTCACCTAAATTTAAAAATGAAAATCTAAATTTTGCAAGAGAGAAAAATATTGCCATTAGTCCCATTTAAGAATAAACTTAGATGGGATAGGCAAGCAAGCATTTCTAAGTGATGTTATTTGTAATGTTTCAGTTGAGAGAAAAATAAATAAATATTAAGCATCATGTGTCTTTTGCAAGCCAGCTGCACTCACATGATCCTCTACTGATCCAAATCAGCTAACACATTATAAGCAAAGATAATAATCTGTATCTTAATTCAAAAATATCATATAACACTACTGTTTTGTAAATATTAAATAAATTGCTTTCCAGTGTTTAAGTCAAATTAGTTAGTATGACAAATAGTTCTTTTAAAATTTACTTGAAAAAAAAACCCCAAACAACTATTTTATTTTTTAATAATTTTATTAAATCTATTTTTCTGGATGATAGAAGCCACTTATGAAGCATATCAATGAAAAAAAAGATTAGGTTTTGGAAGAAGTATTTTGCAAACTAAAACACAAAATGTGACACACTCTGGGCAGAGAGACATCCATAAAGAATGGCTTAATGCTGGATGAGGACAAAAACACACAATTGGTTGAAATAAATACCCAAAGTTTCACCTGAAGACATCAATGTGAAAAAAACCAAAACAAAAAAAACATCACAGTAAGAACAATGGCAAAGGTCAGAAATAACTGCATCAAAGGGAAGTGGAGGAAGCAAAAAGAATGAGTTGAGTAAAATTTGACTTATCTGACCGTTTTGTTTAGCTTAATTCGCCTTATTATCCGGTGCACCTTATGTATGAAAACAGATCCGGTCATCAAGCCCACTCAAGAATGGTGCAATTTATTTTAGAGATTGTAACATTTAGTCCTATCAAGTAATCATAATAATAATAACAATAACAATTACAACAACAATAAGAACTCTTATTATTATTATTATTATTATTATTATTATTATTGAAACACTTTTTCACATTATACACTGGATATTACACAACGATAAAGGTTCTCCATTTATTTTTTATTACAGTTAGTATGTCCTTTGCATGGTAATACTAGCAGCAAAGGACACAAAAAATGACATCAGACAATGACATGTGATGGGGTCCTGCCCAAATATCAATGACACTATCCTCTTGAGGCTGTTTTGGCAGCATAATTTAGACAACTTATGTTGGGTTTTCTATTACTTTGTTACTTGTTCATTTGTGTTCTTAGTAGCCTCATTGAATGGTGAGTGTTAGTATTTGTAGCTACCATGTTGCATAGTGTTTTAGAGTTAGAGGTTTTAAAGATAGGCGATTGTGGGCGAGACACTTCACCTGTTGCCTTCTGGTGGTGGTCAGAGGGCCCGGTGGCGCCAGTGTCTGGCAGCCTCGCCTCTGTAAGTGCGCCACAGGGTGGCTGTGGCTACAATGTAGCTTGCCATCACCAGTGTGTGAATGTGTGTGTAAATGGGTGAATGGGTGGATGACTGGTTGTGTAAAGCGCTTTGGGGTCCTTAGGGAATAGTAAAAGCGCTATACAAATACAGGCCATTTACCATTTACCATATGACCATATATGAGGGTGGAATCTTAAGTTTTCAGCTAATAATAAAGAACCTCTAGTAAGAGTTATGCGTTAAATGTTATGGTGTAAAACATGGACTCAAATATCAGCTGTATTGTGCTGATAAGAGGCTAATCCGATTGTTCAGTCTGACGTCACTAGCCGTGTCTGGGTCTAAACTCCGCTACAGGTCCATATATCTAACGATCACTGTGGCGTTACTGAGAGTTGAAAAACTGTCTAAAGTCTTTCATCTTTAATAAAATGATCAGCGTTCTGCTCTACCAGGTGTAACAATTGAGTTTAACATCCAGGCATCCATGAAAACGGAATTTATGACATTTAACGGAGTTAGAAGTTAGCAGGGAGTTAGCTCGCTAGCTTCTATCTAAATACAATATAGCATGCCCTGACTGCGGGGTTTTGGAAACAAATTAAAACGTACAGCTCTGCTATCACTTCCAACATAAATGAAGACAGAAAACTAAACAGCAGTGACGTTTGTAAGGTTACTGAAGTTTGGCTAGCTGGTATATAATGATGTGCTACGTGACCGCTAGCGACACAGCTATGTTAGCATAATATAAACAAGCTAACTTTTTTCCACTCGATAAAAGTTAACGTGAGTGTTCTCGGTGGTCAGGAACAAATGTAATCGCATGGCAGGATGCTGTAAAAGGACCAAACTTCAGCCAGGAGAACAACTGAGATAATCCATCCACAATACGAGGTTAGTCATTCATATACTGCTGCATGGGCTGGGCTGTAGTTACATCCTAAGGTTTTAAAAACTGAGCTTAAATAAATGATTAGTGGTAATAAAAGCCGAGGGAGGTCAACAGGGATCACTGACTGTTTTAGGAGCTTTTTGAGATCAAATAGAAAAAAATACATAACATTGAACATGTTAACAACACAAAAGCCATATTAAACGCAGACTACTTTAGACCCGGAAGTAGGATTCGTCGTGTCATCACTGAACAACTGGATAGAATATATATTTAAAGGTATTTATGTATATCTATGTGTTTGCATGTGTGTCGGTTTTGTGGGTTGTCATAATAAAATACAATTTAGTGCCACAACTTCTCTGTGTGGCAATGCACAAGTCAGACACAACCTCTATAGTTATTTGCACATAGTCAACAACCACTCCCTCCCTCCCTCCCTCTCCCACTGAACAGTTGCTCATTACTTGATAGCTACATGGATAGCTTAATAGATATATCCTACAAGTTCTTCTTGACTCATATTCCTGGTTTTTTAATGTGTTTTTGGTAAGATGCATTAAATTTACACTCTGTCTTATCTCACACTAATCTGTAGCGGACCTCTGAAGTGTGTTTGCATTTATTTAGTATGCATTTCCCAGATTTCTTTTTTTCCTATTTTTTCAAACAGTTTAGCAATTTATCTTGTTCTGCCTCAAATAGAAGGGCCTCATATTGTGTAGTCAAATTCTTCAGAAGCAAATGGGATAATTTTAATGAGTGCCATTTTGAGTTGTTTTGCTTTTTAATCATTGTGTTGTTTTTGTTGCTATGTTACTTCATTTTAGGTTAATCAGCACCAGAACCACAATGAAAGTTTAACTGAACAGGAGTTTTTCAACAGCAACAGAGGTAAGCAGAGAAAACAATGAGATAAACAGTTCATGCAAATGCAGAATCTGACCAAGATCTGGAAATATTTTGTACTGTGTGTTTTCCATTCTGTTGGGTGTCATACTGTTTTATTCAACTTCAAACAACAGATCTTGTTACTTACACGAACTAATAATGTGGGAGGTGATTTATGCTGGTAAATGCTATCTGTTCAAATGCCATGAATATAAGAGGACACTAACCAACTTTTTATGCTTATCCGATTTTGTGCATTCCAGTGCAATGATGCTGCAAGCTATAAATATTTATAAGTAAAGAGCTATTGTTTCTATTACTGTATTCTAAAGGCTTAGTCCTATTTTTCACATTCACACATGTATTTGTTCTCAGATTGGAACTCTGCCAAGATGTATTTCAAATGGGGAAGATCCAGAGTTAGCATTTTCCCGCTACTGAGTATCACAGCAATTGTTTTGGTCTCCAATCTTTTATGGAGTTTTTCTGGATATACCTTCTGTCATCGCGAGCCGAGTCTTTGTGGCTGTCAGAAATGTCTAAGAGACAGTGATCCTTGGTTTAATGACATCATCAGTGAAGCTCCTGAACCCTTTCTGTCACAGAAACATATACCTTCAGAGAAAGATTTCCTCTGGTGGAAGGTAAATAATAAAAAACAACATATCAACATATCACTTTTTTGGCTTCTGTGGTGATGTTAAAGGTATTATTATTATTAAAGAGCAGTATATTCAAGTATGTCATGACATTTAACAACATATTGCTGCTGTTAAATGACACGGTCTACCTCCATCCAAAAAACAAGCACAAATATTCCTCTATTGTTTAAGTAAACAAACTACACAAATTTAAAGCACCTTGTACTATCTTTTATTTTTTTTAAATATACTGCACTCTTCATCCTCCTGTATTTCTACCTGAAGAATGGTAAAATCCTTATCATTTACTGGCAATGACAAGTTCTGGAAAACTTTTTTAGTTCCTTAAGTGAAAGTCGCAATATCACAATATGAAAGCGCCTCCCTACGCATAAAACTGGATTGTTGGCATTTTCTTTAAAGGGCCAGATTTACTAAATGGGGCAAAATAGCATGTGAGCGAATTCCCACTCATCAGTAAGACAATCAGTAAGATAATTGTTTTGGTCTGCAACCTTTTATGGAGTGTTTCTGGATATAACTTCTGTCAAAAGAAATGGCTTAATATAGCAATGAGTATTTTTTTGTTTCTCTCAAGAAAGGGGTAGCGTTCAGGCCCAGGGGTTGAGGTTCACACTAATGATAACTTAGAGCTCTGAGGTAAAACTGTGACTCTATCTGAATTGAAAGACAAAAAAATATGTTTGTGTAAGTACTGTTCATAATCTATCATTGCATAAATGTGCACAACTCATATGTTTGAATAAACTTACAGATTAATCCTGATGTTGTATCTTGCAGATCAGTCTCAAACTTTTCAGAACAATTCTAAATACCAAATGAAAGTACTGAAATAAACTTCAGGCCTAATAAGATTTTTGCCTAAATCAGTATACATTTTTTACTCTTGAGCTTCAGTGATCTTTCACAGTTGTTGTAAATGGTGCATCATAATATTGATGCTGATATGGAAAAAGTCACAGGGGTGGGCATTTAGACAAGATCTAACTGTGAGCTGTGAGCTTAATCAAGAGGAGTTTATGTTTGAAAGGGTCTTTGCCAGACTTACTGGTGACTCATGAACTTGTAATCATTGGGAAATCCTATAATATTTTTGTTCTGTGGGGAAGTTTGATTTTTTTTCAATAACTTTCTCCTCTTTGTCAGAACTTACAGGGGGCAAGACTTCAAAACTTGACTTTGTACAATAAAACTCTAGAGAAGCTATTTCAGACAATAACACCAATTGCAGATATTGGAGAACCTCGTCCTAATCACTGCAGGAGTTGTGCCGTGGTGGGGAATTCTGGAAATTTGAGAGGATCGCATTATGGACCTCTGATTGATTCCCATGATACCGTAATAAGGTAATAATCATTTAACACAAACACAAAATCTAATGTAAACAATGTTCTTGCGAGACAAAAAATATAATATAATATAATATAGTATAATATTGTAGCGGGTCAGGGCTGTTCGGGGTTCTGTTTGTACAGTTATGTTTTGTTTATGTTGCCATAGTGACAGGTGACGCCCTCTCACTGCGACGGTGTGTCCTTCGGGGGTCAGAGGGCGCCCTGTGTTGTTGTTGTTGTTGCCGCGCTGAGCAGTTAGCTAGCGGCAGTGTTCTTCTGAAAATGTGAATAAACGGCTGTGCTCCCTGGCTAGCTCACGGGAAGCAAGACCAAACGATACCTCCGTCTCCTCCTTGTCTGAGCTCGCCACATTGGTGTCAGAAGTGGGATGGCTCACCCTCGCCGTAATGGAGAGAGACATTCAGAGGCTGGAGCAAGCCGTCGAGGAGAACATTCCCCGCTTGGTAAACTGGCGATGGAAGAGAGAGGATGTGAGCGGCCATGTAAGTCCCCCGACGGGTCCCGATGGTGCGAGCACACCGCGGCGGCGGTCCGTTGCGACAGATGCTAGAGCAATGCTTCATGGGCTACCTCTGTCAACCCACACGCCGAGCCCCCAACCGCGAGCAGTTATGCCTACCACGCCAGTTAAGGTACCGAAATACAACGGGCTAACCCCGTTAGAGCCCTACCTCTCACAAGTGCGGCTAGCCGCCAGACATAGTGGCTGGAGCGAAGAGGAGACTGCTACACACCTAGCGCTAGCATTAGAGGGAGATGCACTGCAGATACTCCTTGACCTAGCCCCGGCAGAGCAGCATGAGCTCCAGGCCCTCACCGCGGCACTCGAGAGGCGATTCGGGCAGCGGCACTCCACTGATCAGAGCAGAGAGCAGCTAACCAACCGGAGAGAGCCTGGGCACCTTTGCAGCAGACGTGTTGCTGTATGCTCGTCGTGGCTACCCGGAGTTTCCAGCAGCGGCCCGTGAGGAGCTTAGCCTGCATGCTTTTCTGCGAGGACTTTTCCCAGAGCGACTACGCCAACACGTCCGCCTGACCATGCCTCAGACCCTCTGTGAGGCGCTCCGTGAGGCTGAAAGGGCCGAGCCGGTGCTCACCTCGCGACCTAACCAGCAGGCGCCCTCCCCAAACTAACCCCAAATCAGAGCCGCAGACTGCGACGGGGAGGGGGAGGTCGCCGAGATGTCCCAGCTGCAACCCTCGGTGCCCCGGAGGCGTCCTCGTCGACCAACCGACCGCTGCTACCAGTGCGATGAGCCTGGCCACATGGCGCGTGACTGCCCAGCACCAGCCCCGAAGACCGGAACTACGCAGCCTCAGGGAAACGAGGAGGGAGCGGTGTAGCGAGGGGACCACCGCTCCATCTTCCTTCCCCCCTCCAAGGACGATGCACAGTGGTGGGCCGAGTTGGGCACCTCAAGGGACTCTACCTGAGCTGCTGTGTTGAGGACCAGCCATGCCAGGCCCTGGTGGACACGGGGTCTACCATTTCCCTGATACGACCTGGCGTGCTCCCTGAAACATCCGGGCCACTGGTGAAGGGTTGGTTGCCCACAGACACCCAGCTGATGACAGTGACGGGGGAGAAAACTGTTATGCGGGGGAAGAAACCGTTGCGGATCCGAGTGAAGGATCTAGAGCTGGTGCACGACTTCTGGCTCGCCGACATTCAAGACCAGTGCATCATTGGCCTGGATCTGCTGAGCCGCTGGGGGGCCTGCGTCGACACCGCAAAGCTGGCTATCACTCTTGGTGCAGAGACTTTTGCTCTCCAGCGCGGTCAAAAGCAGGGAGCGGGGACCAGACGAGACAGGCGTCGGGCAGCTGCCGCTCAGCAGATTTCGGATGCCGGTGGCTCCGGGTCATCTCCACTCGCCTCAGCCTCAGCCTCTCAGCCTGACAAACCTCCTTCGACCGAGACCATCGAGGCTGTTGATGACCTTTGGCAGCGTAGGCCTCAACGTCGACCAGCGCCAGCAGTTGAGGTGCCTCCTGGACGAGAATGTGGACATCTTTGCCGCCAGTGACAAAGACTGCAGGCAGACGAGTCTGGTCCAGCACACCATCGACACCGGCTCTGCTCAGCCCATCCGTCTGCGCCCACACCGGCTGCCCCTCTCGAAACGGCAGGTAGCGGAAGAGAAGATCCGTGAGATGGCTGCGGCTGGGGTGATCAAGCCGTCCAATAGCCCATGGGCGGCACCCGTGGTTCTGGTGGGGAAGAAGGATGGCAGCCCGAGGTTCTGCGTGGACTTTTGCCGTCTCAATGCAGTCACCAAGAAGGACTCGTACCCGCTGCCGCGGATCGACGAGGCCCTAGATTACGTTACCGGCTCCAGTTGGTTCAGCTCCCTCGACCTACGCAGCGGTTACTGGCAGGTGGAGCTAGCCCCCGACGCAAGGCCCAAGACTGCATTCACCATTGGACAGAGGCTGTGGCAGTTCAGGGTCATGCCATTTGGGCTCTGCAATGCGCCAGCGACGTTTGAGAGGCTGATGGAGAGGGTGCTCGTGGATATCCCTCGTAGCCGCTGCGTTGTGTACCTGGATGACCTGTTGGTGCACGGTGGCGACTTCGACAGTGCACTGTCTCACCTGAGCGAGGTCTTGAGTGCCATCCGACGAGCTGGGCTGCGGCTCAACCCCGCAAAATGCCGCCTGTTGGCGAGAGAGACCACGTTCTTGGGCCATGTGATCAGCGCTCGAGGTGTCACCACTGACCCCGCAAAAGTGGCTGCGGTCCGGGACTGGCCGACTCCCTCGAACGTCCAAGAACTGCGGAGCTTCCTGGGCCTAGCCTCCTACTACCGTCGGTTCATCAAAGGGTTCGCGACAATGGCCAACCCCCTCCACCGCCTGACTGACAAGGGACAGCTGTTTGGCTGGGGGGATGCCTGTGCTGCGGCTTTTGCACAGCTGAAGGAGGCCCTCACCAGAGCCCCAGTCCTGGCCTACCCCGACGCCCAGCAACCTTTCATTGTGGACACTGATTCTAGCAATGTAGGGGTCGGGGCGGTCCTTTCCCAGCAGGACGAGGCTGGAGAACGGGTGGTGGCGTACTTCAGTCATGCCTTGGGGCGAGCCGAGAGGAACTACTGCGTGACCCGGCGGGAGCTGCTGGCCATAGTGCTAGCGGTGCGGCACTTCCAGCCATATCTGCACGGCTGCCGGTTCCTCCTGCGCACTGACCATGCATCTCTGACTTGACTCCTGAACTTCAAACACCCAGAAGGGCAGGTGGCCCGCTGGCTGGAGTTCCTTCAGGGCTTTATGACTTCGAGATCCAGCATCGGCCTGGTCGACAGCATGGCAACGCTGATGCCCTCTCCAGACGGCCCTGCGTAGCCGTCGAGTGCCGCTACTGCCTGCGACAGGAAGAGCGGGCCCAGGAGGTGCTGGGGGTGGCTACTGCTCAGGCCACAGCCGGCGGAGGGGGGTGGCTCCCATTGACAACGCAGCAGCTGAAGCGGGAGCAGGACGCCGACGCGACGTTGGTTCAGGTGGGGGCCTGGCTGGAGGCGGCGCAACGCCCCGCCTGGACGGGGGTGTCGGGACAGGAGCCCGAGGTGAAGGCCTACTACTCCCAGCACAACAATCTGGAGACCCACGACGGCCTCCTGTACCAGAGATGGCGGGCCCCCGGTCAGGGCAGAGATCTCCTGCAGCTGTTGGTGCCTCGGTCGCTGCGGTCGCAGGTGCTTGAGCTGGTCCACGGCTCGGTGGGGGCAGGACACTATGGGAACGCCAAAACTCTCCGCCGCCTCAGGGGACGGTTCTACTGGCCTGGCTGTCGACAGGATGTGGAACTTCATGTGCACTGCTGTGACACCTGCACGGCACAGAAGGGCCCAACTCAACGCTCCACTGCCCCCCTTCAGCAGTACCTGGTGGGGGCCCCAATGGAAAGAGTGGGAGTGGACGTCCTAGGGCCTTTCCCCGTCACAGAGTCAGGGAACCGGTATGTGTTGGTGGCTATGGACTATTTCACGAAGTGGCCAGAGGCCTACGGGGTGCCGGACCAGAGCACAACGACGACGGCCGAGAAGCTGGTGGAGGAGATGTTCACCCGTTTTGGGGTCCCGGCTGAGCTCCACAGTGACCAGGGGCGTAACTTTGAATCGAAGGTCTTCGGGGAGATCTGCCGGCGACTGGGGGTGGAGAAAATGAGAACCACACCGCTCCACTCAAGCGATGGCTTGGTTGAGTGCTTCAACCGCACACTGGCCACCCAGCTCGCCATTCTCACCAGCCGCCACCAGCGAGATTGGGACCGACATCTGCCCCTGGTCCTTTGGTCGTATCGGACTGCGGTGCAGGAGTCCAGCCAGTGCACACCTGCCACTCTGATGTTTGGACGGGAGCTCCGGACGCCTGTGGATCTGGTGTTCGGGTCCCCCCCCGAGCCGGAGATTGATGGTGGGCCAGAGATGGAGTACTACAGGAGGCTCAGGGAGCGGCTGCAGGTGGTTCATGACTACACTCGCCAGGCCCAGGCCAGCGCCGGAGTACGACAGAAAAGAGCCTACGACACCAAGTGCCGAGGGGGGATTTTCATGCCTGGCGACAAGGTTTGGGTGTACTGCCCGGTTCGCAAGAGAGGAGTGTCCCCCAAACTCTGCAGTCACTGGCAAGGGCCGGCAGAGGTTGTAGAGCGGCTAACAGACGTGGTGTACCGTATCCGCATGCCGGGCCCGGGGCGCATGGTGGTGTTGCACCGGGACAGGCTCTCACCGTACCAACCGCTCACTCCAGCAGACGCCGGAGCAGGGGATGATGGTGGCACCCCATGTTCTGACCCGAGTGACTTTTCCCCTGCCGGTCGTGACCGGCCGGTGCGCCAAAAGAAGGCATCTGGACATTTGAAGGACTTTGTGTGGGGTAATGGGATCGTCGGGGATGACTGACCCCTTAGGTGGGGGCTATGTAGCGGGTCAGGGCTGTTCGGGGTTCTGTTTGTACAGTTATGTTTTGTTTATGTTGCCATAGTGACAGGTGACGCCCTCTCGCTGCGACGGTGTGTCCTTCGGGGGTCAGAGGGCGCCCTGTGTTGTTGTTGTTGTTGCCGCGCTGAGCAGTTAGCTAGCGGCAGTGTTCTTCTGAAAATGTGAATAAACGGCTGTGCTCCCTGGCTAGCTCACAGGAAGCAAGACCAAACGATACCTCCGTCTCCTCCTTGTCTGAGCTCGCCACAATATAATATAAGTTTATGTATATTTATGTATCTAAAATGCAAAAATGTGTGCTAAATATGTATCCTTCTGTATTATTTAGAATCAATCGGGGGCGTACCAAAGGCTATGAAACAGATGTTGGAACCAAAACAACTCATCATGTCATGTATCCAGAGAGTTCTACTAGACTGGACAATACCACTCATCTCTTGTTTTTTCCTTTCAAAACACATGACTTTTTGTGGCTCATGAAGGACTTAAATCGAGGGTAGGCTAAAAGGGCTACTGTCTTAAAACCTATGTTGCTAGAAATTGTATTGCAACTGTTTTGCTCTGAATATCAGATTTTAACTGGTTTGCAACATAGTTTCAGCTAATTGTAAGGAAAAATGCAGTATATATTTTTTTGTTTTGTTGTTAGAACAACCAAATTAAACAAAACAGTTTTTGAGACAACCCATCAGAGGTCAGCCTTTCTTTTTTTAAACAGCAAAAAGTGCATAAAGTTATATGAATTGTTATATGAACAACTTAATCTTTTGTTGTGATGCGCTAGTCTTAGGTAATTATTAGCATTTATTTATGTAATCAGTTCATTTCATCTTTTTAACAGGGAAAATGGTGCTCCAAACTTAAAGAAGATAGCTAACAAAGATTTGGTGAGTATTTTAGGTTTACATGAACAAAACTGGCATATAAGCTACCATTAATTCAGGCAGGAAACAAAGTCAGCTGATTTTACACACTGAACTGGATAATCTCATATACAGTAGGTTTTACTATTAACCTGATTTAGCATATCCACTATTGCTACAGATGTGCAAGCCATTTCACAAGTCACCTGCACCTCAGCTTTTTCTTTGTTGCAGTATTTACTGTTTACTCTGCTCTGTATTGGGTATTGTTATGGTTTTCCCAATCTCTCATACTTGGCATTTATGTGCCTGGAAGGTCATGCAGGTCAATAGTCAAAGCCATACCACCAAAAACAAATACTGGCTTCTTTTAGCTACAGTCGTGCTAATGTAAAGTATTTTGTGAATTCATTGCAGAAAGTAATAGTTCATAAAACTCAGATTTAAGGCTATGTCTGATTCATAATAGATCTGGATCCTCCATCCGGCTTTCATGAAATATGTTCATCAAGTATGGCTGGGAAAGAAGGGTGCTTATCCATCCACTGGCTTTCTTGCTGTGGTTCTCAGCCTAGTGATGTGTGATGAGGTATGTTCACTTTAAACAATTTGTACATTATTCATCTGACTGACAGTGGTGGTAGTTAAACACTGAGAAACACTGATTTACCAGCAAAGTTGAGAAAAGTCTGCCTTAGATGACTACATGACTAAAACAGAAATGTATCTATGGTTATTTCAAGAAGAGTCGACATCTGATGGTTGACACATTTACCTGCAAACCAAAGGCAGCAACTACTCTAGCTAAAGACACATCCTCTTTTAGGGTTGTGTTTAAAGGTGGTACCATGAAGGATATCAAGTGTTAAAAGTATTGCCAAATTGAACAGAGCCTACCCGCTTATGTCAACAGAACAGCTGAAAGTAGTTTTACATAACTCTTGGATAGCAATGTGTAAAAATGCCATACCTGATGTAAGAGCCAATTAAAGGTTAATTTTATTAGTACTGGTAAAATGATTAGATAAGAAATATACATGTTTGATGTTAAGAATATAATTTCTAGTTAATTTCAAAATACTGTTTTGTTAAAGGTATAGAATATAAAAGTGCGACATTCTAATGCGCTTTTAAGTATTTTGGGCTTCCGGCACACTGTAATTACGTAGTTGGGGAGTCGGATAAGCTGGAAGCAACACAGTTTTTTGACCGAGTCTTGCCATGTAAATTAAAAGTTTCAATAAACATCTTTTTTGAAAGAAAAGTACCTGGACTTGCTCGCGTTTCAAATGCATGTTGCCAGACTGACTCCTAAAGGTGGTACAGAAGAGTGAAATAGAGATGGAGTGCCGCCACTACATGAGTCAAAAAACTCGCTTCACCGACATGTGGGGGATCGGCTGCACAGTGCTCGGATGGAAGGGCGCAGCCTAGCGGAATGTAAGATAAAAGGCGCTGCTTAAGGATGCTGGCACAGAACCGGATAATTCTTTGGATTATTCTTTAGAAGAAGGTAACCAACTTTCTTCTTACTTAGTGCTGTAAGAGGAAAAGCACGTCTTTCGGAGGCTCGTTAAGTTTGGTGGAAAACGAAAGTGAAACTTAACTGTGTGTCGTTGTCAACCCCGCTCTCTTTTTTCTCTCTACAGGGAGTGCAGAATTATTAGGCAAATGAGTATTTTGTCCACATCATCCTCTTCATGCATGTTGTCTTACTCCAAGCTGTATAGGCTCGAAAGCCTACTACCAATTAAGCATATTAGGTGATGTGCATCTCTGTAATGAGAAGGGGTGTGGTCTAATGACATCAACACCCTATATCAGGTGTGCATAATTATTAGGCAACGTCCTTTCCTTTGGCAAAATGGGTCAAAAGAAGGACTTGACAGGCTCAGAAAAGTCAAAAATAGTGAGATATCTTGCAGAGGGATGCAGCAGTCTCAAAATTGCAAAGCTTCTGAAGCGTGATCATCGAACAATCAAGTGTTTCATTCAAAATAGTCAACAGCGTCGCAAGAAGCGTGTGGAAAAACCAAGGCGCAAAATAACTGCCCATGAACTGAGAAAAGTCAAGCGTGCAGCTGAGAGGCTGAGAGGACCCCCAGAGACCCAGCAGCCACGGTCGATCACAGCCCCAGTGCAGAGAGCCCCCTCCGAGGAAACACTGGAGATATGCCACAATAGGCTATATACAGGGTAAAATGATAAAATAAATAAGAACGGGATACAATATAAATATAAATATAAATAGAGTAAGAAGATTAAAAAATGGATAAGAATAAAATCAATAAATATTAGGTAAAGCCTAAATTAATAATAAAATAACAGGATAGAATAAATAAGCATAAAATAAATAAACGCTAAGTAAAAGCTAAATTAAAAAGGTGGGTCTTGAGCCTGTTCTTAAAAGAAACATTTCATGATGTGTAAAACCAACAAGCTCTCTCAAGATCTCCACAACCTTATTTTTGAAAGCATACTGATGTCATTGTTTGAGGAAGAATTTCTAAACTGCTGAAGGTTCCTGTGAGCACTGTTGAGGCCATGATCCGGAAGTGGAAAGAACATAATTTCACCATAAACCTACCACAACCAGGTGCTCCCCACAGGATTTCAGACAGGAGTGAAAAGATTTATCAGAAGAGTTGCCCGAGAGTCACTTGTGGAGAGCTACAGAATGGAATCAGCTGCACTCGCCCACCATGGCCTGTTCTCGTTCTCATTCTCATTCTCAAAGGCATGTTGAAATGCATTGAAAGTCTGCTGAACAACATTTAGAAAACCCTGTGAAATACTGGGCATGTCAAGGTCAGGTGATCGGTATGTTGTGGAGTGGACCCAAAAACAGACAAAAGAGAGGCCGACTGCGGGGACATCGTGGTTGGTGGTCGACAGTGTGGCCAACGGTACCTCACAGGGGCATAACAGAGATGATGAACCCTCTCAGGGGGCTTGACAGATGGCCTTCAATGAAGTGGGTGAAACTGAAGGCCCTCAGGTGGCTTTGCAGGTGGTCGACGCGCTGGATGCGGTTTAGGAGGTGCTGGGTGCCCCAGAAGTGGCTTGGTAGGTGCCAGCTGGAGGCTCGGCTGAGCTAGTGAAGAAGGATGCTGGGCAGGCTCGGCCTTGGGACTTCCAGGCCATACTCAGTAAAGATGTTCCTCTATACTCTGCCCGCCACTTTGTTAATAGGCCGAGAGGCAGGACCGAACTTTTAAAAAAGAGTAAGCTGTTTATAGAGGCTGATGGCAACATACAAAACAATGGAGCAAAAGGCAACTAAGGTGGATCTAAGATAAAACTAAACTGGACAAACTAGATACTAGAACACTGGAATTTTAAAACATGAAACCTGAACATAGATACCTGGGACATTGCATGAAACAAATAAACAACTTGACAATGAATGAATGACAGCTTACAACATACACAAGAGGATGACGAGGGAAGAGGAAACACATGGGGACCACAGCTGGGGAAAATAAATATAATAATGACAAGACAGGAGGAAACAAAACTGAACACACTAACATAGGATGCAACACTGTCAAAGTAAAACAGGGAACACTAAGACAGAGACTAAGAATTAATGGCTAGACACAGGCTGGGAAGAAGGAATCCACAGGGGAACAAGACAGACTGGGGAAACAAAGGGAGGAGACAAAAAGGGAAACACGGAAACTATTACGGATGATGAGACAGAGAAGGAGCGAGAGATAGCCAGAGAGAGCGAGAGACAGAAGGCACGAGAGAGAGAGAAGGAGAAGGAGAGAGAGCAGCAACATACATGAACGCACATGACAGAAAAAGGAAAACGTAACAAAACACGGGAAGAGAAACATGTAAACAGGAAGGGGAGACAAGACACATCGAAAAGACAACATGGAAACCGAAATATAACTAAACATAGCAGCAATACGAAGACTAACTCAATACTAAATAATACAAAACTAAAACATTACAACAAAAAAGAATTTGGAAAAACACCATAAACTCAAAATGCTGGGTCCAATGATCCAGAACCATGACAGGGGGAATATAGTCTGGTCAGATAAGACCAGAATTAAACTTTTTCGATGCCATAATACACACCATGTTTGGAGGTCAAATGTTACTGCATATCACCCAAAAACATCATATCAACTGTGAAGTTTGGATGTCGGAACATTATGGTGTGGGGTTGTCTTTTAGCATACAGCTAAATTGTGCTTAAAGTGCTTCATTGAGCGGAAATTTAAACTTAAAATATCTCAAGATATATAAAGTAAAAAGACAGTCAAAATTAGAAGTACTTCGAATGCTTCGAACTGAACATTTCAATATCCGAACATTTTACCTTGGGCATGGACATCTAAGAGGTTCTGCCCTTGACTATCTCTAATTGGTTTAGACGACGACATTGGCATAATGTGTGTCTGTTGTTGACCACACAGAGACTTTCAGAGTTGCAGAGACTTTTTTTTTTTTTTTTACTTGAACGGCTGGTCGCACCAATGCGACCTAGGATTTTCTTGGCGGAACATTGGCATGTTGAATGTGCAAGCGTCGCTGTGCGCTATTGGATTATTGTGGGAATTCCCAACGTCATTTCCCTTTTCTGCACATCTGTGCAGAGACACGTGCGTGACAGATAAATTGATCGAACAGCAGCAGCACGGAGTCGGTGCTGCGGTGCTTCAGTGGCACGTTTAGCTACTCTAAGCAGTGCCTTCATGATTGGTTTAGGCCATGATATATATATATATATATATATATATATATATATATATATATATATATATATGTACCACTTGCCAATATGACAACAGCCCCACCAAGGCTGAAGATTTAACAAAAGTGGAAGTGCATATGAGAGAAGGATGCAGTAAACTAGCAACATGCTGTTACTTTCATGGTTGAAAGTACCTCATATGTGGAGCTGTTGTAACCTACCAAGAGGAGGAGGAGACAGACGTTTTACCAGTGTGATGGAAGCAAAGCTCGTATGGTCTCTTTTGCTGATTTGAGTTTTGGATTTAGTGTGACTGTGGGTTTTGTGTGTCGTGGCTGAACCCTGCTGGTAGCCTTGATGCCCTTTTTCCCATCTGTCCCTTTGAATTGTCTGAAGCTCTGAATATTGATGTTGGCATGCGCCTTTTATTTTATTGGTTGTTTACAAGTGAAGCAGCCACAGTGCACCCCAGCCATGATTTAGGCCTGCAACAAGGGTTTTATTTTAAGAACGTCTGGGACTGAGTGTGCGTGGGCTACCCGCGCATTTGCGTACATAAGATTTTCTGGAGGAGGACAGACATTTGTTTAGAACTCTTAAAGATGTCGAAGAAGCAAGCTCCTTTAAGCAATTACTTTGGTGTTCCTCCACTTCCAAAGAAATGTCAGAAGGAGTCTGAACCCGCAAAAGAAGCGCGTATTCTAGGAAAAGTGGTTGCAGGAGGTGAGCTGGCTTCAAACAAATGATGAACGCACAGAGAAGTGGGGCAGAATATGCCGTGAAAATCCCACTCTAGCGGACAAAAACAGTGCCTTTTATATGTACGTAAACGCGCGTTGCAACTTCTTATCTGGTGCACGTCTTTTATTTTGACAGTGCATGCGCACCTGCGGACCACTTATGTGCACCCCTGATCATAGTGAATGAAATGTAGTGAACACCACTTTATCAGTTCTACATATTAATTTACCACTAAACTCAAATGTTTTTACTTTATTTCGTTTTTTTCTTTTTACTGGGAATCACTCACTAAAGTGAAGTGCATTTCAATTGATATGCTTGTCTTGTTGCTTGTTGATTTATATTTTGGGTTATAAGCATGAACAAGAGAATATCAAAAGCAAATTACACCTTTGAGACCCAGGCCCCACTCACAGCTACATGAGACAGGTGTTACATGTATGCCAGGAGTGACATCAATTCTCTTGGATGTACAACAATGACATTGGAATGTCATTCAGACGGAAGAACTGTTGTCAGATGGTAATAAAGAGAGGGAAACTACTCAGAACCAAGGGAATCGCACTACCAGAACATTGTAGACACTGAGGATAGCCACAAGTACCAGGGACTTCAACAGGCAAATAGGAACCATGAAGAGGCCACTGAAAGAGCTGCAACTCAGCCACCTGAGACATTGTCCTAAGAAGGGAAGGTGACCAAGGTCTATTGAGTGTCACAACCACTGACTAGGATGAAACAAAAGATTCATGAGTACATCGGCAAGATAGACACAACATATTGGTTAGTTATACCAAGTGATAGCAACCTCAGGAAAAAGGAACATGAGAAGCTTGAGATATACCTAGGGCTGAGAAAGGACCTTGAGAAGATCTGGTGGGTGAAGGCAACACAACAGTGATTCAGTGGTAATTGGAACATTGACCCCCAAAGTGGGCAAGTGGCCTCAGTGTCATGAACTCGCTGTGTGCAGGCAGGAATAGGACCCAAAAGCAGACTCCCAGAAGCAGGAAGTGAACTCAAAAAACACGGATTTATTGCTGGAAAAAGGAAAAATCGTACAGAACTAAACTGGGGAATTCTAATAATCATTCACACAGGGAAACACAGGGAGAGTCACAAAGCTATGAGGACACGGAACTGAGGGAGATGCGGACATAAATACACAGACGGATCATGAGGGAAGTGAGAACACATGGGAAGCACAGCTGACATGAATAACCATAAAGAGACAGGGGAAGAGCAAACACAACATAACGCACACTGACGGGAGACTATCAAAGTATGGAGGAGAGGCAACCAAGAGGGAGCGAGGGAGAGAGAGAGCAAAAATGATGGACTAGGGAAATATGAAGGGATAAAACACACGGAGGGGAAACAAGACACAAGGCTCACATTGTATAAACACAGACATTCAGGTGAGACAGAGGACAAAGACACAAGGGGAGATCTAATAAACCATACTGAACAGAATAAGCTAGGAACCATAGAATACAAGTGAACTCAAAAATAATACAGAATGACCAAAAATGCACAACGCCCCCCCCCCCCACCAAAAAAAAAAAAAAAAAAAAAAAAGAAAAAAAAAACCTGGGTCAAAAGGACCCAGAAACATGACACTTAGGGGATCCCAGGACTGACAAGTGATTATCAATGATTATCAGTTATGTTCCAGTCTGGAATCTGGCTGTACCACTCAAGGACATTTACAGAGTGGTCAAGAAGTCACTTTTTTGTTATCTTGGTTGCATGCTTAGGGTTGTTGTGCTACTAGAAGAACCTTCACTCCAGTGAGTGCTCTCATTAACGTTAAAACTGTCAGTGAAGATACTACCCATCCCTATTCCTTTTGCAGAATCCCTGTCATCACAGCATTTATGCATAAAGTGCTCTATGGGCTGATTTTCATTAACTCCTCAGTCAGCTTTGTGGTATAACTTAAACAAGCTACTAAGAGACCGATTCTTCATGTCCTCAATAGGACATGGAGATAATGATGTCTTTTAAGAATGCTATTAGTTAATATATAAAAGAATGAATGAATAAACAAATAAATAGAATGCTCCTAGTGGAAACAATACATTAAATCTTTACTTCAATTTTTTTCCCCCAGGTCACTATCTTTGGGTTTGGAGCAGACAGCGGGGGAAGCTGGAGCCATTACTTTGAAATCCTCAAAAACAAAAAATTTAAAACAGGAGCACATCCAGGAGAAGAAGAATATAAAATGATAGAGAAATTACACAAAAAGAAGACAATTGTTTTTTTTAAAGGATGGTAATTTCTTTTTCATGTTTTCATTTCTGTCTTTATCAGTTGCAAATCATCTAACCATAGACCTGTGTTATAAAAATGAATAAGTGATGGTAATTGCCCCCCCCTTCAAAATAAACACCACTATATACTAACTTTATCTATATCTGACTTTATCACTAGTAATCTTATATACATTTTGCCTCCAAAATAATAGAAAATACAATGCAAAATCCAAAGTGCAGTCATAATCCCCTGTAACTTGTTCATGAAAAAAAGAAAAGAAAAGTATAGCTGTTTGTTGCTAAAGGGTTATTGAATACATTTGATAGTCATACTGGATAAAACTGGAAAAAACTCTGAGTGGAGTTTTTTTTCTCCTCCTCTTACCTCATGTAGTGTATTTTCGTTGTTTTTTCCTATCAGCCTACCTTTCTGACATGTCTCCCCAATGTGATGGTCAGAAGGTTCCTTTGTAAGTGCGCATGCGCCATTAGCGTGCTGCCTGCTGTAACCCTAATTTCCCTCGGGATTAATAAAGTATTCTGATTCTGATACCTTTCAAGTATACCTTTCAAGACAAGTCATACCTTTCCATAATAAAGATTGAACAAGTCTTTAAATAAACAGATGTGCCTGAGAGCAGTGTGTTTGATTTGTGTTCTTTTTGGGAATGCCAAATTTTCGTCGATCCATTCTCGCTTATCCTTATCAGGGTTGTGGGAGAGTTGGAGCATATGCCAGTTATCATAGGACAAGAGGCGGGGTTAACCCTGGACAGATTGCCAGTCTGTCACAGGGATATCACAGAGGAACAGATAACAGTTTGCACTCACTTTCACACCTATGGGCAAATTAGAATCACCAGTTAACCTAATCCCACTATGTATATCTTTGGGCTGTGGGAGGAAGTCAGAATACCCAAAGAGAACCCAGGCAACATGCACGAAAGGCCCCAGCTGGATGATGGAATACATATTAGCCACCCATCTTAATCGTTTCTGACATAGATGTACCCTGGAATGTACTTTATATATTTAAGTCACTTAAATTATTAGTTATTTTAGTTATTTTGTATAAGAAAATTGTGTTTGTTGCTTTTATGTGTGTGTGATTATTTGTTATTGCTCAGCTTGTAAGATAACATAGTCATTGCCTCATAACAAGTTTACAATAGAAGGAACATGTTCTCATTTCACCTACCGATAATGATAAATGTGGGGGAAGCATACGGACCTTACTTCCAAAGATGAATCTGGGAAGTATTAACATAATGCCTTCAGTAGGGTACAACACTAAAAATGTTTATTTTTATAATGCTTTTCAACATATGGTTACACTGTACAGCCCAAAATGTACACCTGAACAATGAAAAGCAATATACCGTATTTTCACGACTATAAGGCGCACATAAAAGTCTTAGATTTTCTTCAAAAAGTGCGGCGCACCCTATAGTGCAGTGCGCCCTGTGTGTGTTGTTGTTGTAAGGAGGACGTAGTAGAGAACACCATGAGAACGCTAAAGGGGGAAGTGTGGGTGTTGATTGTATATAAAAGGACAGGTATGTGCATTATGCAGAACATCGTTGTTTTAACAACCCTGAAAATGGCAAAGAGACACGCTTATGAAGCACAGTTTAAACTGAAGGCCATCAGCTACGCGGAGGAACATGGAAATCGAGCAGCCACGAGACAATTTAAGATTAATGAATCGATGGTTCGTAAGTGGAGGAAGCTGGAAAACGAGCTCCGACAGGTCAAGAAGACGCAGCTGAGTTTCCGCGGACATAAGGCGAGGTGGCCCGAGTTGGAGGAAAGACTCGAGCAGTGGATCATTGAGCAAAGAACGAGTGGCAGAAGCGTTTCGACGGTCACCATTCGACTAAAAGCAGTAACGCTAGCAGAAGAAATGAAAATTGAACATTTCCAAGGAGGTCCGTCTTGGTGCTTTCGTTTCATGAAACGGTGCCATTTTTCCATCTGGACCAGGACTCCTACTGCAGCAAACACATCGCCGACAAACACATCCAGCCCAGCCACATCACTAACATGGACGAGGTGCCGCTCACTTTCGACATCCCGGTGAGTCACACTGTGGAGAAGAAGGGGACCAGCACGGTAACGGATTGGCCAGATGCTGGGAGATGTGTAAAAATAACTCAATTGTTTGGTGGTGGCTATTGCGGAGTAGTGGAGGCCAGCAGATGCAACACGCTGACAGGTGGATGACGGAAAGGCAGGAGGAGCAGAGACCCGAGGTGGTGAACTGAACTTCAGGTAAGAAGTTATGACCTGCAGTCTATCTGGGTCAGATATAAACCAAGTTTAGGTGGAGTTTACTTTTTACAGTCAGTTACAAGAACTTTGTTTAGGGCCTTAAGCTCTGTATACATTCCCACCCCCTGACTTACCCATGATTACAGGGGCTGAACTGGGTTTTCCTGTCATGTACCCTTTTTGTGGGCGTCGGGCTGCAAGGAAAGCCTCTGCCATCTCTGAAGCTTCTTTTGAAGTGGTGGGGTTGTGCTCTTTCACCCAGGTCCTAAGGTCCGGGCTAAGAACCCTGAGAAACTGCTACATCACTATAACATCTCCTATTTGGTCCTTTGTCTTCTCCTTTGGAAGCATCCACTTTTCATACAGGTCTTGAAGGCGCGATCGTAGCTCTTTTGGGTCCTTCACCGTCATGTCGCGGAATCTCATTCGGTAAGCCTCAGCACTTTCAGGAACAGCTGTTTTTACTTTATCATGTCTGTCTCTTCAGTGTCCATAGCAACATATGCAGCACGTGCTTTACCACTGAGAAGTGGAGCTAGATGAAGTGCCCATTCTTCTTGTGGCCACTGACATCCTGTTGCAATCAACTGCATCAAGTTTCGTTCAAGTGTCCTTTATTTTCTGGCGTCGCCTTTCAACAATTGTCTCGCAAAACATAAGACCTGGCAGTCAAAATCTCACCTGCTTTATACAGAATTCCATTCACATCTAAATCTCATTAACCTTTACCACTGAGAAAACAGGGTAGACTAAATAACACAGTCTAAACAAGGAAACAGGAATAAAATCATTCTTCCACTTAAACTCATTCACTCAACTAAACGGTTTGTGAAGTCAATCTCTTCACAAAATCTGACTCTGGAGGTTATATTAACAATTTTACACAATTTTACACAAAAAAACAGCCTTTCATTTGGTTACAACTAATTGTGGGGATATGATGTCACTAATTGATCAGTGACATCGATCGGCCCGCGATCCATTTTTAATTGGCTCGCAAGTAATTTTATAAGTAGAATAGAATATGGCCCGCACTTCAACTTTTGCTTGAGTGTATTGCACTTCTTAGTTTTAACACCAGGGGGAGCTACTGTTGATCAAGGCAGTTGCTCCACCAAAAAGGACAATCACAGAAGAAATTTACCCCAAGATACTAAACATGGCAGAACCAAAGAAGCGAAAGGTAGAAAAGTGAATGCAGAAAATTTCAGACATGGTGGGAGAGTGAATATTTCTTCAGTGAAACTATGGCAGTTATGAAAGTGTATAATGTACGACGTCATTATGAAACCAAACATCAGGCCTATGCATCCTACAGTGGTGCTGAGCGAGAGCAGAAATTAAAGCAAAGGGTAGCTCTCCTGCGGGGTCAGCAACAGTATTTTTTTCATGCTCAAAAGGTCCAGGAAAAGGCTACAATAGCCAGCTATGAGGTCGCCCAACTCATTGCAAGACATGGCAAGCCTTTTTCAGATGGAGACCTCATAAAACACTGCCTCGTTAAAATCACCGAAACAATGTGCCCGGAAAAGGTGCAGGACTTCAACAACGTCAGCATGTCCAGAAATCCAGTTGTGCGACGCACTGAAGACTTGTCAGCCAACATTAAACTGCAACTGTCTGATAAAGCTTGTGCTTTTGATTTTTACTCCATCGCAAGCAGTGAGAGCACCGATGCCACAGACACCGCACAGCTGCTATTTTTTTGCAGGGAGTGGACGAGAGCACGAGCAGTTTAGGTGAGTAAAAAATATATTCCACAGTACCCGTGTGTTAATGTGCAGGTACACATGCTTCAAATATCAATGATGCGCATCAATTCTGTCACTACCCTGCTTTTGCACACCACTTTCTTATATGCGTTTTTCTTCTTAACACACAGAGTACACACCGCTGTGCACAGCGCACGCACACGCAAAGTCAGCTTCTCTCATCTGATGCAGACCTGCTCCTTGATCAAGTGACATTTGTCCGGATTTTTGGCACGACTGGCGTATGATCAGCACCGCAGCTGGATGGCCCGATTTACATACCCAGCGCAGCTGATACTCACCAGAATAGTTTACTAAAATTATATGCACTCCTGTTATTAAGTCCAGTTCAGTCTGTTAATGTTGATAACGGTTTCAAATTAACGTTAATAGGTGTGTTGCTAAGCCTAATAACTTAAATAACAAACTTGAAATGTACCCGTCCCATTTTCCCCTTTGTTTTTTTTTTTTGTACTGTAAATCTTCTGTCTAAGAAGAAATCTGAGGCTGCTGTTCTGAGAATGAGCTACCAAAGCTTTTTCTGAATAAATCAATAAAGATCAATTTATGGAAAGCTGTGATGAAGGCAGTTTTGTCTTTAATTATATTCAACAATATAACATATTCGACCACTTTTAAGTGATTTTTCTAACTTTAATACACTAAAGTTAAGGTTATATACCTAATTTCTAATAAGTGGCCCAGCCCCTCCTATATTTTTATGTATGTGGCCCTCAGTGAAAAAAGTTTGGACACCCCTGGTGTAGACCACAATACTAAATTTCGCTCTACAAGGACCTGATATCCACTTACGAGGACATTACACTGCCACTGTTCTATCGAAATTTAAAGTGAATTTCCTCTTATGTGGTATTATTTTTTTCTCTGAAACAAAAATCAGGTAAAAAAAAATCTGGTAATTCTTGGTTTTTACATTCATCAGGTCCCAATCAGCCCAAATGGCAAAGAGAAATTAAAAATACATGCCATGAAAGACTTCGGGTCTTAGAAGTTAGCATATACACTATGTTGTAGCCTTTATAGGTATTCAACACTGGACGATAAACAAATCTTTTCCTTTAAAGTTTGGATGGTACAAGTCAAACAAAAAAATTTAAGTGAAACGCAGAGCTTTTACTGTTGGTGTACCCGGGTTGTCGACCCAGAGTTTTCAGTTTTACATTATTATTGAACTTTGATATTATTTATAATTTCTAGTCTTTTGGTTCCTTAGAGTTCTCTGCCTATGGTTTATGTCTCTGTGTTATGTTTCCTGTTTTACTTTGAATGTCCGTGTCTCATGTTAATGTATCTGGTTTTGCTTCCCTTGTCTCGTTAGCCCTGATTTGTCCCAGCTGTGTTTCCCACCTGTCTCCCATTCCCTGATTGCTCACTCTGTGTATTTAAGCCCTGTGTTTTCTTCGGTCTGTGTCGCAATCTCCCTCATCCCACACTGTGTGGTCCATTTGCCAGCCTGCCTGTTTAGTTTACTGGTATTTTCAGATTAGTTATTTTATCTTCAGCAATAAAGCTGTTTGTGGAATATACTTTTTGCCTCCTGGAGTCCGCACATTGGGTCCTTCTCTCCTGCTGCACATATCACATGACAGAAGTCCAGAACATGGACCCAGCATACTCGGCTTGGTATCAGCAGTTCGCAGTTTGTGCCTTCCCCAAGGAGAGGGTGAGGCAGGAGGCTAAGCATGCGCAGGAGCTCGAGTCAGCCTTCTACGGGTGTTGTTTGGCTCGGGGAGGCTCACCTCAGAGACTTTTGGAATTTAATTTCTGAATGAAGAATTGTCAGGGGTTGTGTGTGGAGGCGAGGAAGAAAGAACCCAAACGCAGGTGTAGGTTTCCTGCGAATGGAGCCTTAGCTTGACGCTCCACTTAGTCCCTCTTTCCATATTCAAAAAAAAAAAAAACAACAGTCCTTGATAGTTTCTCAATAGTGACTTCAAAGGTCCAAACAGGTAGACAGCAACAAAATTCCAAATTATGAAAACTTATAAAGCTCAATTCAAAATGGATGAAGAGAGATTGCGAGGTCTTCCTGTTTTTTCTGAACTATCAAAATAAAAGCATACATTTCAAATTAAAACTACACGTAGGCTCCTACATTACCGGCCCCTAATTGTTATTAACTCATTAACTGCCAGCCATTGGCAGTGAATGAGTTAAACCCATTGACTCATTCACTGCCATTGACGGCTATAGCCGTCAATGGCAGTGAATGAGTTAATGTCTTTGAAACAATTACTCCAATATCTTTAACTTAAATTAGAGGTCTATGGCTACATTACTTAATTGAACTTCAACTATCTTAAAGAAATCTTCTTTCACTTTCCTCCACTCAGAGGAAACTAGTTCTTGACCTTTGAAGAGTGCATCAATTATCTTCAGCTTCTTGCAAAAGGCACAGCTTTGTAACTGGTCGACAAAGCTCATTGGTCTTGGTCTTTACTTTCACGTGACGCACCAGACCTTTCTGCTCTGGAAAGATCTCTACAACTCTTCCTAGTGGCCATGAATTTCTGGCTGCTGTATCATCTACGATCAGCACAACATCACCAACATGGAAATTTCTCTTAGGTGTAGTCCATCGTTGACGTTCTTGGGGCTGCATGAGGTATTCCTTACACCAGCGTTTCCAAAAAATGTCTGCAAGATATTGGATTTGTCTCCACCTGCGATTTACATACTGGGCATCCTTGTTGAAGATTCCTGGGGGTAATTCTGGCTTAACCTTTAGCAACAGGAGATGGTTGGGTGTTAAAGCCTCCAGGTCATTGGGATCTGAAGATTCCTTTGTAATAGGCCTGCTGTTTATAATAGCCTCAGCTTCACACAGCAAGGTGTGGAGACCTTCTTCATCCAACAGTTGTTCTTTTACTGTGACATTCAAAGTTTTTCTCACTGAGTGGATGAGTCTCTCCCAGCTTCCTCCATGGTGAGATCCCGCTGGTGGATTGAAATGCCATTGGATCCCCCTTTGCTGCAATGATTTTATGATCATACTGGAGTTCCATTCTTTAATTGCTTTCTTTAACTCACTGTTAGCTGATCGGAAGTTGGTTCCATTATCCGAGTACATCTCTTTAACTTGTCCTCCTCTGGCAAGGAATCTTCTGATGGCGTTGAGACACGCATCAGTGTCAAGCGAAGATGCAACCTCCAGATGTACAGCTCTTCTGGTAAGACATGTGAAAATGACACCATATCTCTTTACTTGACTTCTTCCCCTTTTTACCAGGAATGGACCAAAGTAGTCAACACCTACTTTGGTGAACGGAGGGTCATCAGGCAGGATCCTGCATTTTGGTAAATCTGCCATTATCTGTTTGCCAGTACTTCTGTGTAGCCTTTTACAGGTGACACATTTTGACAAGAACCTTCTAATGGCTCCATTTGCTCCAGGGATCCAGAATTTTTGACGCAGGTGAGCCAACATGTGATTCTGTCCAGCGTGAGCTGTAACATCATGGATATGTCTTAACACAAGTTGTGTGATATGTGACTCCTTTGGCAAGATGACTTGCTGCTTAGCATCATCTGGCATCGCTGCTCGACTCAACCTTCCTCCAACTCTTATGACTCCATCTTGCAGTACTGGAGTCAACCTGTAGAGAGAGCTGCTTTTCTTCACCCTTTGATGTTCTTTCAGCATTGCCAAGTCCTGTTCAAAACTTTGCTTCTGACAGTACGTCACAATTTCCATTTCTGCTTCAGGCAAATCATCACAGGTTAGATTTTTTTCCCTTGAAAGTTTTCTTGAATTGGCTCATCCTGATTTCCTCACTAATTGTGCTTGCTTCCTTTCTCTTTGCTATTAATTCCTTAAGCAAACTCTTAAGTTTCATGAACCAGGCTACAGCACGCTTTAGCTTTGTCCAGGATGAGTAGAGATTCCTCAGCTGGTCTACTGAGTCTTTGAGCCCTTGCATCTGAATGACATATGTCTGAGCTTCTCTTTTGACCTCTAAGTCATCAAAATCCAGCATTCTGGGATCTGGATTCTTGGGCCAATGATCTTCTGAGCAGAATAGGAAACTTGGTCCCGAAAGCCAATTGCCACATTTTAAGAATGCTGCAACAGTCTGTCCTCTAGAGACATGATCTGCTGGATTGAAAGTGGTATTGACATATCTCCACTGCCGAATGTGAGAATGGCTCAAGATTACTGAGATCCTATTAGAAACAAAGGTCTTGAATCTTGTGCCTTCACTATTCAAGTACTTTAGCACAGCCATGCTATCTGTCCAAAAAACAGATTCATGCAGTTCCACTTCTAGTTCCTTCTTTAGAAGTTTATCCATCTTTACTGCAACTGTTGCGGCAATCAATTCCATTCGTGGCATGGTTGAACACTTTAAAGGTGCAACCCTTGCCTTTGCCATTACCAAGGTGGATTGAGTCTCGCCACTTGCATTGCGCAGCAACAGGTAGCTTGCTGTTCTATAAGCGTCTTCGCCTGCGTCAGCAAAATGATGCAGCTGCGCAAAGACTGGTGCACCAAAATGCTTTGACTTGATGCTCCTGTCAACTCCAAAGTTGTCAAGCCTTTGCAAATCTGCAACCCACTTATTCCAGCTCTTAATGACATCCTCTGGTAGGGATTCATCCCAGCCGTATTTCCTCCGACATAAATCGTGCAAGATTTTTTTTTGCACACAGAATTACCGGAGCAACAAATTCCAGTGGATCAAAGATGGAGCTGAGAAGGGAAAGCAGTCCTCTTCTAGTGTTTGGTCTGTCTTTAAGGTTGATCTTGAACTTGAACTGATCTGATTCAGCACACCACTGAATTCCCAATGCTCTTTCCATCGGCAAATTACTCTCGTCCAGATTCAGAACTTTAAATCCTTGTGCTCTTTCTTCATCAGGAATTGAGTTGAGCAACTTTCTGCTATTGCTTGACCATTTTGTTAGTCGAAATCCGCCTTTTGCCAACATGTTCTTCAAGTCAGAACACAGGTTGACTTAAGACAGTCGTCCACATAAAATTTTTTCTTGACTGTCCTTGCAGCTTCTTGACCAAATTCCCTTTCGAAATCAGTAGCTCATTTCTGAAGTGCAAAAGATGCAACACTTGGCGAAGAGGTGGCACCAAAGATGTGGACCAACATTTTGTGTTCTGCAAGCTTCCCCTTGTAATTGCCATCAGGCCACCAAAGAAACCTGAGGAGATCTGTATCTTCCTTGCTGACTCTGACCTGCTGGAACATGGCCTCCACGTCAGCCATTACTGCCACAGTCTCCTGTTGAAACCTCAGGAGGACTCCGACCAGTGAGCTTGTCAAATCCGGTCCCTGCAAGAGATGCTGGTTTAGCGATGTTCCTTGAAAGCTTGCCCCGCAGTCGAAGACAACATGTAACTTTTGCTTGACTGGATGTCTGACTCCATGATGAGGCAAATACCATGTTCGTCCCTCCAGTGACTTACATTCAGCATTGTTCAGTTTGATCGCATAGCCCCTTTTTAGGATATTATCCATATATGCAACATATTCCTCGTAAAACTTGACATCTCTGGTGAATCTTTTCTGTAAGTTCAGCGCACGTTGCACTGCAACTTCTCTCTTGTTTGGCAAGCACAGTGCCTTGTCTCTCACTGGAAGACAAATACTATTATGACCATCCTCCAGTTTTGCAGACTGAGACACCATGTTCAGAAACTGACGAACTTCCTTGGACATTCAAGATTTTCGTCTTGTCCCACATCAGGAAAGTCCTGCTTAAACTGTAGCTGCCAGAGCTCTTCCAACCTGGCAACTGATATCCTATTCACAGTCACTTGTGCCAATCTGTTTCTCCCACTCATGTCGCCTCCACTCCTAAGTGGTCCATTTATTGTCCAACCTAATATTGTTCTCACTGCGTAGGGTCCACTGTCCACACTGTTTACCACATTAAGCGGTTCTATGGCTTTGGGAACATTCACTCCTATGAGTAATCCAACATCCGCTTGGATAGTGGGAAGTTTCACTTCCGTCAGGTGAGACCACCTGTCAACATCCTCCTGGCATGGGATATTGTTTTTACTTACAGGAATGTGGTTTTGTGCATACACCTCTGAAAGTTTAATAAACTGGCTACCGTCCAGACTACTGACTTCCAGTCCAGTCACAATGCAGGTGTTCACAACAGATTCATTTCCCATCGTTCGAAGTGAGATTTTCGTAGTTCGTCCGTTCAGGTTCAGTTGTTTTATCAGTGACTCTGTCACAAAGGTGGCTGAGCTGCCTTGATCTAAGAATGCATATGTTGTTACTGTCTTGGTTCCTTTCTGGGCCTTGACACGTACTGGAACGATTGGAAGAATACAATCTTCCTTACCTGCCCCAGTCATGCTGAAAGTTGCTGTTGTTTGTACAAGAGCACTTGATACGAACTGTTGAGCAGTCTCCCTTGCTGTTTCTTCTTGTGAGTCCCTATTGGTGATGTGCAGCAGGGTAGGATGCAGTCGAGAGCATTCTTGACAATGGAGCTTGTCTTTGCAACTGCTACTCATGTGACCATGTTTCAAACAGGCGAAACACAGTCCTATGTTTCTCAAAAACTCAATCTTGTCCTTATGAGGCTTGTCCTTGAGCTTTCTGCAGATTTGGAGGTTGTGTTGCTCTCCCTTGCAATAAACACAAGGTTTGCTGCTTGAATCCACTGGGACAGTCCGTGTTTTTGATGCCACTTGTTTGGCACTTTCTGTCTTGTTTTCCATTTGAGGGTCAGCGATGGCTGTTGTAAACACTTTCTTTGGTTTGAATGTCTCTGGGTATTGTGGCTTTACTCTTTGTCTGAATGAGTCCTTCACACCTGTTGTAGTTTCCTTTATATTTGCATAAAATGGGTGTAGCACGTACCTAACTTGCTGATTCATAAAGTTGACAAAATCCTTGAACTTGACTCTTTTCTTTGTTTTGTCTTGCAGGTCACAAGCATACTTTCGCCATGATTCTTTAAGTTGGTAAGGAAGCTTGTTAGCTAATGCCCGTAGGTTAGACGTATTATCCAAGTCTTCCATGTAGTTAACATCTGTCATTGCATTGTAGCAGCCGGTGAGAAACAATGCAAAGGACTGTAGTGCAGTGCCGTCTTCTGGCTTAATTGTCTGCCAATCCAGGGCCTCTTTTATGTAGGCTTCAGCTATCTTAAAGTCATCTCCAAAAAACTCTTTGAGCATTTGTTTTGCCTTTGTATAACCCACTGAAGGTTACATGTGGATGCAACTTTTAACCAACTCATGGGTTGTCCACTCGTGTACTGCAGCAAGATGACGTGTACTGTAGATGATCACAATTATTATCAGTACGGTTTTCAATTCCATGTTCAATGGAACCGATAAAAGAGTTGTATTCAAGTGGATCTCCGTTGAAAGTTGGAATGGAGATGTCAGGTAATAGAGATGCTTTGTGATTCTTTACCAGGTACTCAGTGACGTTAACTTGCTGAGAAATGGCTTGACACAAACTCTCGAGCACAGGTTCACCAGCCCTTTCAGTGTTTGGCGCAGGAACTGTCCTTTCTTGCATTGGTGTCTGCACATCGTCGTCGTTGTAGGGTGCAGATGAGACATAATGCGATGTTGGGTGGAATGTGGTTTTAATCTCAATTTTGCCATTCTGATCATCATCTGCAAAAATGCTCATGTCTGTATCTTCAAATTTTTGCAAAACGTTTTGCATGTGACTCAGCAAGGGCAGTCTGCATAGCATGCATTTCCTTTTTAGCCTTTATTGCAGCCTGTCTTTGTTTTTCTTCTGCCTGTAATTGAGCCTCCTCTCCTTTCATTTCTGCATACCAATCCGCTTCTTCCTTTTCTATTGCCAAACTCTTCTCCAGAGCTGCAGCCTTTGCCTTTAATGCAGCACGCTCCATTTCTACCTTTAATCTAATAGAGGAAGATGTAGAGGAAATGCTTCCACGTTGTGATCCAGATCTACTGGAGCATTTGCTTGCCGACTTTGATGATAAGGACCTATTATCTGCCTGCTTTCCTATGTCATCCTCTGTTCTGTTCAGAGCGTTTCATGACTTCATTTATCCACCCTTCACATTTCCAAAAAGAATCATTCAGGAACTTGTTCTTTGGATCATACCAACTATTTTGATCTTCCAAAAATTCATCTTCACTCATAAGTTGTTGCAGTTCAGAATTTAGGCTAGTAAAGTCTTGCTGCAAAGAGCTAAAGTCAACTCGTAATTTATTTTTAACAAGGTCAACATTTGCATCATTTTCCATTAATGGCTCAATTTCTTTTTTCATGCATGTTAATCGGGAGAGCTTATGTTGACGTGCGTTGACATGTCTAGTCTTACAGCCTTCTCAGTCATTTTTACAATCCCTTTTTTTTTTTTTTTTTTTTTTTTTGTGTCCCGTTTGGATCTTTAGCCATCAGAATTGTTGTCTTAAGGCCAAGAAAGATGCCAAGCGGATTTATTTTACCAAGTGGATCATCATGGCCTTGCCATATTGGTCCATTTGATTGACCTTTATTATAATTATGAATTTATTTTATTTTCAGTTGCTACAAACGGGACAGACATGACTGGGGGATAGGACAGGGAGAAAGAATGAAAGAAAGAGAGGGAGAGAAAGAAAACCAAAGGGGAGAAGAGACAGTGAGAAGGGGGGGTAGAAAGAAAAGAAAAAAAAAAAAAGAAAGAAAAACAAACAAAACCCCTGGATCACCTGTATGGAGAAAAAAAACAGAAGAGAAAGCAAATAACAAAGAGCAACATAATAAAAAAAACCCGCACCATCACAATAAACTAGCTAGCAGTTGATAACAGTAGATACTAAATAATAAACGATATTGTGCAGCACGCAAGATAGACAGCGCACAATGTGCTTTGAGGCAGCAACCAAGAAAGGTGTAGTCCGCATCTGTGAACACCCGTGTGTACACCTGTGTGCACACCTGTGTGGATCAGCATGCTTGTATTCCAAAGGTTTCTCCATGTAACGATCTGCTAGGGAGTGTGGGGAGCCATAGCCCCATCCACCAGGATATGAAGCAGGTATGGAGGAGATCCAAGCCCCAGATATCCAGAGGCCCCAGAGTACAAGGACCCGAGGAGGACCACCAAAGGGGGGGGAACCGTGCCACCCTCCTGGGAAGAGCTGAGTAGAGCCCCAAAGGAGAGGTCACCCCGGAGCTACGGAGCAGAGGCCAGAGGGGGTTGCAGTGGCGTGCCCGCGGGCTCTGCCGGCAGCCAGCTGTGCCAGAGAGGACCGAGCTTCAGGCCCAGAGGCCTGAGGGCATCCCACCCCCCGGAAGGAGCCCAGCCGGGCCACAGGCGCCCGGCCCCGCCAATCGGCCACCAGGAGTGAGCCGGTACATACATGAGCGCCCAGCCCCAGACGACAAGGACCACCAACACACCAACGTTTGAGGGCATCAGCCACCGGCAGGGAGTGTGGTGAGGGGAGATAGGCCTCCGTACTTTAGAGGGCCTGAGATGTACCCAGAGAGGTTGAGTCTAAGACCCAACCTGACATATAGACACAGACGAACAGGCGCACGCAGACACAAACATGCATTCCTACCCCCATATACACAACCAAATACTCGACACTCACCCAACATGTAGACAGACACAAATAAACACTGCACAGACAGTCACACTCCCCAAACATACTCTATATCCCAGGTCCAGGTACCCCCGCCCCCAGAGGGGCAAGCCGCACCTAGACCCAGGAGATGTAACCCTTCTCTCTGGGGTGGAGGCAAGCGGACCACCTCCTTATCTGCAGTAGCAGGGAGGCCCCGCATCCCAGACCCCAGTCTGACGGCCAGCACCTCCTCCCAGCCCCTCAGCCCTGACGGCTAACAGAACCGGGGTGAGTGAAGACCTCAAACCTTTACAATCCTTTTTCAATACACATGCACCTCAGCAAATTGAAAAAAAAAAGGCAAGGCAACTTAAAACTTACGGTTTTCCATCCTCAGTTTTTCTTCGGTTCGGTATTTCCTTCTTTCTTTATAGTCAGGCGTTTTCAAACTCCATTA
This sequence comes from Simochromis diagramma, assembly GCF_900408965.1. NCBI lineage: Eukaryota > Metazoa > Chordata > Actinopteri > Cichliformes > Cichlidae > Simochromis > Simochromis diagramma. The sequence continues at coordinate 21,724,236 of NW_024387523.1, read as the reverse complement.
ATCCGTGAAGAGCAGGTTTTTTGACTATTGTAGGTTTCCTGCGAATGGAGCTTGAAGCTCCGCTTAGTCCCTCTTTCCATATTCAAAAAAAAAAAAAAAAAAACAACAGCCCTTGATAGTTTCTCAATATTTACTTCAAAAGTCCAAACAGGTACACAGCAACAAAATTCCAAATTATGAAAACTTATAAAGCTCAATTCAAAATAGATAAAGAGAGATTGCGAAGTCAAAAAAACATGTGGCTCCACTCTCCTCTCGCCCAACTTCCTGTTTTTTCTGCACTATCAAAATAAAAGCATACATTTCAAATTAAACTACATGTAGGCTCCTACAGCAGGACTTGCAGGTAGGTGAGGACTGGTGATTTATTGCAGAGAACGGAGGAATGAACAGAACATGAGATGGCTGACTGACTGGCCAACTGAAAGGCTGACTGAATGGCTGACTGAGTATACGGCACACACGGGAATGACAACATCAATGACACGACGGTGAACAAGTGGAAACAGAAGACTTAAATACACAGACTGATGAGGATGATAATGAGAGACCCATGAGTACACATCTGAACACAATCTGGCTAATGACACATGGAACGAGATGGCACAGGAAAAACAGGAAGTGAAAAATACAGTGAACATGAATGAACTGAAAATACTGGGTAAGCAACCGAGGAACCCTGACAAGAATTAGACAGGGAGAACTGTTTTCGTTTCGCTCCTTCTGAGCTAGCAAAAGACAATCATATAATTTCCTCTTACTTTTGCTTCTACAAAGATAAAAAAATCACTCTTCCTGTACAGGTCTCTCTCTCAGTGTACTTCAAGAACAGTTTTCTATCTCAAATCTTTGTTTTCTGCATTATTCGTTGGCTTATTATGCGCAAGTCATGTATAGCGCTGTTGGCTGCTGTTTTTGTTTGTTGTTGTTTTTTCCAAAAATGACTTACAACAAAGCCTTATTTCTGCTGATTAAAGCAAATAAATTGTAACTTTTTTAAATGATGCCAAATTGCAAAACGCTTAGCTGTGCATGGATATCTGTTGATGGTCTTTGTTGGCAGCTGATCACATGCTAAAACACCCAGAAAATGAGTCCCCATTACTAATTATTTTAACGACGCTGGTTAGTCCTATAGTACTCATTTTTGAGTCTGTTGTAGTAGTAGTAGTACTTGTCTCATGTTTGATATCTCAATGACTGAATCAAAAACAGAATAACAAATGAGTGTGACTGTACGATTTCTGAAACGGGTTTCTAACCTTATGTTGCTCATTTTAATTAACAACACATTCCCTGAATGACCTACATCAGCTTCCAGGTTAAAGCAGAACAATGAGTAACCGGCACCAAAATCCTCATAAGCAGAGGTATCAGTTCTGGAGGGTGTAATATTTAAAGCCATTGTGTCTACAAATCACCAAAGACCAATGTAAACAGTATCACGACGTGTGTTTGGCAGAGAAAAAGCTTAAGATCGTTTCTAAACATTTGGTTTATAGCTAACACTTGACTGAGTGGAGAGATTTTAGGACAAAGTTTTAGCACTGTGCTCACAGCTGTGACCCATCCACACATTACAACTATGCACTTGTGTTGATAATATTTTTGCCCATCATTCCAAAAAAACAGACGCTCATAGAAGCAGTTACCACAGCCACAACAGATGCTAAAAATTGCCTGCTGCAAGCCTTAGGGAATCACATTTGTGTGATTCATTTACAAATTCTTCTCTTGAAAGATAAACTCTTACAAATAAATTTGCCATAAGGCCGGGGGTTAAAATATACCCCCAATCATAAAATTGAGGTGAACTGTACTGAACTACAATGCACTTTTGTAGTCCAGCTCCTGCACATCTGTAGATAATTACAGGGCTTCATTCATTCATTTCATTCATTTATTTGTTCATTTCAGGCACAACAAAAATACATATATTGACCATAAAGTGCACAAAACAAAAAACAAAAATTACCTGAAAAGGAGTGGGACGAAGAAAACTTATTAAATCCCACCCCTATACTCACTCATCAACAAAAAACAATAAGCTTCCCACAGCTACGCCCATCGTTGCAACCAAACAAACCATCAACAGCCCCGAGCACATGCAAGCATCTCAACGGCAGCTCGCAAACAACAAATAGAACCTTCATAACTGAATACAGAATATATATTAATTATAAATTGCGTTACCACAGGTAACAGGCAATAATAATTACATAGTGACAAACACACATACATATACATACATACATACATATATATCTACACACACATGTACATATATGTACATACATACGCACACACTCACCACAAGGAGGAAGCAGTTCTGAGTATGGCAGGATACTGCAAGTCTTTACCACAAGGTAAAGTTTTTCAGACAAGAAAGAGACTGCAGACTGATCACATCTCACAACTACTCTCTCCACTTTCTTTGTATAAAACAGGTTAGTGTTTTCTGATCTCAACACATTTATAACGACACATAACTGTTTTCTATGTTATTATAATGGAGTTTTTATTTTATCATTATTTCTATTTTATTTTTTCTCAAATGTAGCTCCTAGACACTTTTTCTGTCCTAATTTGTATCAAAAGTCTTGAATAGATTGACAGATCTAATTTCCATATGATAGAATGATCACTCATATGATTCACTACTATAAATACAGGGAGTGCAGAATTATTAGGCAAATGAGTATTTTGTCCACATCATCCTCTTCATGCATGTTGTCTTACTCCAAGCTGTATAGGCTCGAAAGCCTACTACCAATTAAGCATATTAGGTGATGTGCATCTCTGTAATGACAAGGGGTGTGGTCTAATGACATCAACACCCTATATCAGGTGTGCATAATTATTAGGCAACTTCCTTTCCTTTGGCAAAATGGGTCAAAAGAAGGACTTGACATGCTCAGAAAAGTCAAAAATAGTGAGATATCTTGCAGAGGGATGCAGCAGTCTCAAAATTGCAAAGCTTCTGAAGCGTGATCATCGAACAATCAAGTGTTTCATTCAAAATAGTCAACAGGGTCGCAAGAAGCGTGTGGAAAAACCAAGGCGCAAAATAACTGCCCATGAACTGAGAAAAGTCAAGCGTGCAGCTGCCAAGATGCCACTTGCCACCAGTTTGGCCATATTTCAGAGCTGCAACATCACTGGAGTGCCCAAAAGCACAAGGTGTGCAATACTCAGAGACATGGCTAAGGTAAGAAAGGCTGAAAGACGACCACCACTGAACAAGACACACAAGCTGAAACGTCAAGACTGGGCCAAGAAATATCTCAAGACTGATTTTTCTAAGGTTTTATGGACTGATGAAATGAGAGTGAGTCTTGATGGGCCAGATGGATGGGCCCGTGGCTGGATTGGTAATGGGCAGAGAGCTCCAGTCCGACTCAGACGCCAGCAAGGTGGAGGTGGAGTACTGGTTTGGGCTGGTATCATCAAAGATGAGCTTGTGGGGCCTTTTCGGGTTGAGGATGGAGTCAAGCTCAACTCCCAGTCCTACTGCCAGTTTCTGGAAGACACCTTCTTCAAGCAGTGGTACAGGAAGAAGTCTGCATCCTTCAAGAAAAACATGATTTTCATGCAGGACAATGCTCCATCACACGCGTCCAAGTACTCCACAGCGTGGCTGGCAAGAAAGGGTATAAAAGAAGAAAAACTAATGACATGGCCACCTTGTTCACCTGATCTGAACCCCATTGAGAACCTGTGGTCCATCATCAAATGTGAGATTTACAAGGAGGGAAAACAGTACACCTCTCTGAACAGTGTTTGGGAGGCTGTGGTTGCTGCTGCACGCAATGTTGATGGTGAACAGATCAAAACACTGACAGAATCCATGGATGGCAGGCTTTTGAGTGTCCTTGCAAAGAAAGGTGGCTATATTGGTCGCTGATTTGTTTTTGTTTTGTTTTTGAATGTCAGAAATGTATATTTGTGAATGTGGAGATGTTATATTGGTTTCACTGGTAAAAATAAATAATTGAAATGGGTATATATTTCCATCCATCCATTCGCTTCCGCTTATCCTTTTCAGGGTCGCGGGGGGCGCTGGATCCTATCCCAGCTGTCATAGGGCGAGAGGCGGGGTACACCCTGGACAGGTCGCCAGTCTGTTGCAGGGCCAACACACAGGGACAGACAACCATTCGCACTCACATTCATACCTAGTGACAATTTGGATTATCCAATTAACCTATCCCCACAAGCTGCATGTCTTTGGATGGTGGGAGGAAGCCAGAGTACCCGGAGGAAACCCACGCAAACACGGGGAGAACATGCAAACTCCACACAGAAAGACCCCAGCCTGATGTTGGAATTGAACTCAGGACCTTCTTGCTGTGCGGCAACAGTGCTAACCACCGTGCCACCGTGCTGCCTGGGTATATATTTGTTTTTTGTTAAGTTGCCTAATAATTATGCACAGTAATAGTCACCTGCACACACAGATATCCCCCTAAAATAGCTAAAACTAAAAACAAACTAAAAACTACTTCCAAAAACATTCAGCTTTGATATTAATGAGTTTTTTGGGTTCATTGAGAACATGGTTGTTGTTCAATAATAAAATTATTCCTCAAAAATACAACTTGCCTAATAATTCTGCACTCCCTGTAGGGTGTCATGTACTTTTATTTTGGGAGATGACTCAATGTGTTTTTGTTTATTTATTTCTGTTAGTTCTTTTTACATATAATAAGATTAAACAGATGGTTTTAAAAAGATTACAAATTAGGTAATCCCATTGTTAGCGTTGCTGCACAGATATATTGGTTAAGCTGGACCAGTGCAGAGTTCAGCTGCAAGTTTCAGATGCGACAGATACTTTGAAATCAGACAGATAACATTAACCTCCTAGGACCTGGCGTCCACATACACTCTCAGAAATAGGGGTACCAAAGTGTACCAAAAAGGGTACAAATGCTTGTCGCTGGGGGTGTTCCTTTTTGAAGGACATTTCTGTACCCTTTAGGCTTGGTACATTTTTGTACCTTATGAAGTTGTACCATCTGAAGTACAATCATGTACTTTCCTAAGACATAAATGTACCTTGAAACTATAGTACAGAAATGTTCCCTTGAAAAGGGTACAATAGGGTACCTATGAGGGTACCCCCCCAGCGACAACCTATTTCGTACCTAAAGAGACAAAAATGTACCCCAATAGTCCAAAATATTTGGTTATTTAACCATTTATTTTCAATAATAGAATCACATCAAAGCATTTTATACAACCACAGGAATACATCCTTGATTACATTCGTATATTGCCATAGGACATGTCAAGAAAAATACATTCATTTAAAAAAAAAAAAAAAGTAAACAATCACATAAAGACATTAAACACCTGAACACAATGGAAAATGTGCTTGCAATCACGTCACACAGAATACCTCAAGGACACAAACAGCCTATCATCAACTAAATAGGTGTCTAGAGCTTGAAAGTCTAATTCATTTCCTGGATTGAACAGGATCCAGTCATTGTCAACTGCCACTTGGTAAGCATGGAAATGACATTCATAAGTGCAAGGAAGTAACAGTTTCCCACACAATACCCAACAAGTATCAACATTCAAAATATACTTGATTTTAAGGAATATAGGTATGGCTTCAGTGTGTACATGGCCAACTACAAAAACATCCTCAAGTTCATATTTGACACTGCTGACAGATATAGCAGACACACGCTGAAGCACTTTATCCTGAAAATGCACATCTGTAAAACTTTTGTTCATTTCCAGAGCATTCTGTAAGTCACCTGGCAGAGATGAAAATGGCACACTGACACTTGTGCTGAGTGAATGTTCAAAGTCAACAAGCAACTTATCTGAAGAAAACTCCCAGCACTGTTTCATTTGATGACGATTGTTAAGAGTTGCAGTGATGTTTACAAAGTTTTTGCATTTACTCGCTAGATTTTTGAAATATTGATGCTTGCTTTCATATCCCATACACCACAAAGGGCGAAGAGGACCATACATCAAAATCAGCCTTGGGTAGTGAATAAGGTAGTGACACTTGGGTGGGGGCATATTTAATAGAGTTGGTTAAGTACCCTGGTGACACTTACTGGCAGGGGTTTGTCTCCCTGGTCTCCTATGTTGACAATGCAGTTCTGAAGAAAGACAAGTGTTTTCTTGAAGTATGCAGGGTAGGTCATGTTGAACACGAAGAAGGTGGAGAATGCTGAGATGTAGGCCTCATCCAGCGAGCGGCACGAGCAAACATCCACTCCTTCAACTGTCACAACACAGCGACACTGTCTTAAGAGGGCAGGGCCCTATTTCAGGAAGCCGGTTTAGTGCAAACTCTGAGTAAGTATACCCTGAGTTAACGAAAACTCTGGGTTTTCGGTTTCACAAAGCAAGTTTAGATTAATTCTGAGTGAGTTACTATGACGACACACTCCGTGAAGCTAACCTGCCCCCCAGCAGGTTTACTTCAACTAACCCTGACTTTCTCCGCCTCTTTGTCGGAAACCTGACTGTAGGAAGTGTCAGACATGGCGTGCCCCTTCCTTGAAGAGCCAGTAGATGTTGAAGCCCAAATTCTCCGCAGAGCTCTCCGCCGGGAGAGAGTGATTAGAGCGCGTTCGGACATTTTATCATTTCCTGATGATTTCCTGTGTGAACGTTACAGTTTTTCAGCACAATCTATAATTCATTTGAATAACATCCTCAGGCCTAATATTGCTCATGTGACACATCGCGGAAATTCTCTCAGTTCTGTACATATTATTTGTATTGCACTTCGGTTCTTTGCAAACGGGAGCTTTCTGTATAATATTGGTGACACTGAGCACGTTTCCAAGGCTACCGTCTGTCGGGCAGTCAGGAATGTTACAGTTGCACTGAAACGTCTCCTGTACTCGTTTGTGGTGTTCCCCGGTCATAGACCCACAAGATTTATCAAAAAGGGATTCCACAAAATTGCAGGTATCAGGATGAACAAAACTTAATTCATGATGTGGTGATACTTGAACTACTACTTAAATTTTACATTTATGTTCACGGTTCCCAGGCGTGATTGGCTGTATAGATGGCACTCACATTCCAATCATTGCTCCTTCAGTAAATGAAGGAGACTATGTGAACAGGAAGTCTTTCCACAGCGTTAATGTACAGGTACATAGTTCCCTGTAGCATTTCAAACTAACAAATTATTTCATTATAGTAATGGATGCTGCTTTGTGTTCTCTGCACTGTGAAGATCACATGTGATGCTGCCAACATTATCACAAATGTGGAAGCCAACTGCTCAGCCTCTGTGAGTGGTGGTGGTGGAGGACCCCCACCTGTTTTTCGGGCCTCCGCTTTTTTTTCTGTTGGCTATAATGGGTCGCATTTGAGCATACAGAGTAAGCAAATATGTACTTGTAATGTGCTCAGATAATTTCAATAAGTGCTTACAGAGGGGAAATTAATGTAGCCTCTAACTGCAATTGATTTACATCGGACAAACAGACCAAACACTATAGCTCATAATACAATTACACCTCACCTGTTTGGACTATATTTTTATATTTCATTTTTACTTGCTGCCAGGAACGTTTCGGGCCTGTTGGGTTGCACCTGCGCTCAAATCACATCACAAAATCAAATGTATAAAATAAAAAATAAAATAAAATATAATAAAATAACGTGTTAAATGGGTGGAAATCCCTAGATCAATGTTTAAATTAACACTCACGCATTGACTCTGTCGGCTTTGTTTTGCCATGCATGCTCCCTTTCTTTTGCAGCTGAGGCTGTGTTACTTTTTTTCCGCGGAATTTGCATGTTATCGGCATATGCTGCCATCAGAATTTCGGCCTCAAGCGCTGTAAAATACATTGACCGCGCCTTCTTTCCCTCCGTCTCCATGGTGACTCGCTTAATCTGTGCTCCACTAATCACGGCTTTATGTATCCTCGTGCGCGCGCTTAACTTGGGGTTAAAGCAACTCCGCGTTGATTGAACTAATTGTTATCAGCCTTTCTGAAACCAAATATTCCGAGTTGGACAGTTCGGGGTTACTCAACCCTGAGTATCGTTTTTCACTCTGAGTTTTCTAAACCGGCTTCCTGAAATAGGGCCCAGTTGTCCAACTCTTATCCTTCATTCGAATGGTTGGGTATGGACTCGTGGGAGTATTCTGCAGAAGAGGAAGAAAAACATTAGTATACAGTATGTTTAAGCAATATGTGCCAAGTGGATTTTCAACAGATTCCTCAAATTACCTTCTTTATTTGCTGCAAAACAAAACTGTCTATTCTGATAACCTGTAAACATGGCCCCTACTCCAAACAAAAAGCTTCTTGACCAATGACTGTTGTGGTAGTGTTTGATAAGCTGCTAAAGTTTGACATAATATTCAAGGGCAAAAGCAATCACCCCTGACAGTGACAGTACCTGTGAAGAAGAATTTCCCTAAGGGGACAATAAAGGTCTATCTATCTATATAAACACCAGACAAAACCCAAGAGCACAGCAGCACTGTGGATTAACAGCAGTGTTTCCCCTACATTAGCTTAGCTGTGATGCTGAACCGCAGCTGAATTCAGCTCCATGCCAACAAAACACCGAGAATGAAACTTGTGGCCAAAGGCTATGCATTGCATCATGCATTTACCTCTCCAAGGATGATGAAATCTTCCATCTTCTCCTTGAAGATGGATGGCAAGAGAAGTGCCCCCTTGAAGTCAATTCCTAGGTCATACAGATGCAAATGCACTTCATTAGATTTTGATAGCATGCAAATTCCCATTAACATGCTCTTCACATGACACTATGGTACATCAATTATCTTTGGAAGAGAGAGCAAATGAATTGTCACAAAATTTACTATTTGTATGAGGTCAAATTAGCACCTGTAATGTCTTCAGCCAGTGCATTCTCTCTTGCCTCCATGTAGACCTTCTTCAGTGGCAAATCCTTGGTCATTTGAAGAACAGCAGTGAAGTTTTTGCTAAAGCGGCGACAGATGTTGTCTTGGCAGGGATGCATTAAATCAACCTCATCACACAACTGGAAATGAAAAGAGCAGAATAGACAAAAGAATGACATTTTACATTGAGGATTTAAACTTTTGACATGTTTAAAGACACAGACTGGAGATAAATGTAAAGTGCTTTAACCCTTGAACAAAAAATTCTAAAGCTAATAAACAGATTGATTAATCAGTTAGTACAGAAAATAATAATAATCAGATTTAGAGACAAAAAAAATCATTAGCTGTTTCCCCAATCATCTTAACAATTCTTGGGTTGCAGACAGTGTCCCTGCGCAGAGCTTACAGCTCTCATATTCGAAAATCCCAAATCCCACTAAGTAGGTGAAATGGTACAAATGTGTACCTTCCATTGTTTAAAATCCCTTTGAGCGGGAAACAAGTTAGATGCGATAAATTTTGCTTAGAAAACGTTTTTGTTAATAGCTATATTTACATACTAGCATGTTTTGAGAAATTATTGATTTTTTTACATTGTTGTACACGGTTAGTCACTATTTATTGATAAAACACTGGAATACGGCGGGCAGACAGATGTTGACCATTCCACCAACAGTCTAAATAGTCCACATTTGTACCTTTCTTTGTTTAAAACTTAGCTAACTGCTAGCATTCACCCATGTTAAAGCTAGCTCTTCGGACTTTTGCTAACTCTACTGTAAAATTACACGTTGTAATTTTTATAAAAACACAAAATCACACCCGACTTACCTCTAAACCTTTGCGCCTCCTCGTCTGACACATCAATGCCTTCTCCCATCAACTTTTTAAGGAGCTCCTCCATCGATAACCCCCTGAGAGTCATTTTCTGCGTCAACACTAGTCAGCGCGGAGGTGGAGCACTCATCACTGCTGGCTTTTGCTTGGGCTTTTCAGCCTTTGGGATTAATGCGCGTTGCGAACTTGACACATGAAAATACAACATTGTGGTATTAATGCGCAGTTGTTTAGAAACCGTTATGCTGTCTTGGCGAACTATATTTGTAACTTACAAAATGTAGTCACCGTAACATAAAAATCTGCTTGACATTTTAACTTCCAAAGAACCTCGGTTTAACTTGATGTTGCAAATTCCATAAAAACCTCCCAATTAATGAACAATTCTAGGATGTAGTAAAAGCGAAAAAGTAAATGGCCAAACATAACAGTAAAATGATTTCACGTTTTTGAAAGATTTAAAACATTAAAAAATTATAACTGGAACTTAATAAAATGGAAATGGACCAGTTTTTTTTAACATCATTTGGTTGTGCCTGCATGTCATTGTGTGTTTTTTTAAATATAATTTAACATAACTTACACAAAGGTAGGTTACAGATATTCTTTGCATCATAGGATAATTTACGTACAGAGGAGAGGACCAACAGATTTGATTATAACATGTAGCTTTTATGAGCACACTCACATCTCATATGAATTTTACAATTAACCAGGCCCATCCAGATTTTCCCATGCTGACCCATTACCACATTCTGCCACTGTCACTGCAGTACAGGTCAAAATGGTACAGATTTGTACTTTATTTCAAATTGTACCTTTAAAGGGGCATTTCTGGACTTTTAAAGACCAGTATTGTACTTTTAAGGGAACATTTTTAAAAAATGTACCTATAGGTACAAAAATGTTCTTCTCTCGTACCTCTATTTCTGAGAGTGTATGTGGACATCACATTTTGGGTTGTCTAGACCAGTGCTTCCCAAACTTTTTCCAGCCATGTACCCCTTGAGACATGTCACCCTCAGCCGCATACCCCTTGCTACGAACGACTCTTAATTAGCCTCTAGAAATACATTGCAATACCGCATGCCTAAAAATAAATACTGCAGTCTATTATTTCTCACCACCAAATGAATTTATTAATATATTTTAGTTATGACAGAATTTTAATAACGAACTTTACTACTTAATACTAGCAGTGTATCAAAAGATTTATTAGAATTCACCGTTTTGTTGAGAGCACAAAATAGAACACAAAAGCAAAGCCACACCTCTTGGCACGTAACACCCCCACCCTTTAAGAACCAAACTCAAGGTTTGGTGACATCTCTAAAGAGCACGGGAGAGTGCATCTGCTACAATGTTTTCTGAACCTTTTTTGTGATGGATATTGAGGGGATAATTCTGAATAATCAGTGACCAACGCATAAGCCGCTGGTTGTGATTATACATTCTAGAGAGGAAAACTAAAGGGTTGTGATCTGTGAATACTTGAACTGAACTCTGACCTGACTCTGTATAGACTTCAAAATGTTGCAAGGCCCACAACAAAGCAAGGGTCTCCTTTTCAATGGTAGAATACCTGAGCTGATGTTTATCAAACTTCCGAGAGAAGTAACTTACAGGATGGTCAATGCCCTGGGTATCCTCCTGGAGAAGCACCGCTCCTGCCCCAACTGCGCTGGCATCTATTTCCAGTTTGAATGGTAAAGAGAAGTTAGGAGCAGACAAAACAGGGTTGCAACAAAGTAAGCCCTTAAGGCTTTCGAAAGCCTGCTGGCAACTCTCAGACCAAATAAACGGCTTTGAGGGACTGGTTAAGTCGGTGAGAGGGGCAGCAACAGAAGAGAAATTCTTACAAAATCGTCGGTAATATCCTGTCATCCCAAGGAAACGCCGCAGTTCTCTCCTGGTGGTTGGTTGGGGGAACTCCCTAATCGCAGTGACTTTGGCATCTGCAGGGCGCACTTTTCCTAGACAAACTTGCTGGCCAAGGTACAGGACACTGCCTCTAGCAAAATCACATTTGGCAAGGTTCAAAGTGAGTGTAACAGGGCGGCCCTTAGCGGCTGGAAACACAGTGAGATGGACCAAGGCAAGTGTAGTGGAACAAAGTATTTATTTGCTATACAGCTCTCCTTACAACAATTAATTTGTCGAGCTTCTTCACAGCACAAAAATCCATCCTCTAATGACAACTGGCAGCCCTAAATATGTTCAGCTGTCACAGATTTAACCATTATTCCACTCTCAGGTAAATTCTTAAATCCCAACCTTCCACCACAGTATACAATATATTAATTAGAATAAATAAATACATAAATACATTTTCACATTTACATATTAATAAATATTTCACATTTTAATGTTACACCAAACCCAATATTATAAAAACCCAGAAACCCAAGCACAACAAGATTCACCACACTCTCTTTACCAGTGGTCTCTCCCGGAACCTTTAAATGGTGTCTGGACCCCCGGGGAAACATTTGCCCAAACACCTTGAAGAGGACACAGGCAAGAAAGGTGAGTAATCATTATCTTACAAACACTTATTTGCACCACTTTTATCCCTAGATTTCACACACAAATTTGCATTAGTTTTCCTTACTGGTAAACCTTGATCACAACCACCATTCTTCTCTCCTGACAGACAACCACCACATTCCTTGATGAGGAGCAGCTGTGCAGGATCTGAAATAAGGCTACCAACTGATTTTAAAATTCCCAATAAATAGTCAATAAATATTTAAACTTCTTGTGTGCAAATCCATGCTTAAAGTGCAATGCTAAATAAAGTGCTTGATAAGGTGCTTTTAATAAAGTGAAAGGTGTGCTCTAAAGTAGTGATGGGCAGATGAAGCTTCATGAAGCACTGAAGCTTTTCATCCAATTGGTTCACCCCAGCGCAAAGCTTCTTGAAGCTTCATTTGCTCTAGTAGGACACCTACTGGACGTAAAAATATTAGTTGGCATGAATTTGAAGAGTGTGGCCTTTTGCACACAGCCTGTAAATGTCAACAACAAAAGGAGTGTAACACATGTATATTGTAGTGATGGCAGTATACTGTGTATATGTATACTGGCAGTATGGAAAATGATCATTTGGAAATGCTTAAAATGGAAATGATCATTTACTGTGAGGTGAGGTGTGGTTGGGGTGTGGACAGTAGTTGTGCTTTTGTAACGTTGAGGTATGGACAGCTACACACTGAGGCTTTGAGCCTCAGTCCTGCCCACATTTTATTCTGTAAAAACTAAATTTCCACTGCTTTAATGGCCTTTTTAGTGGGGAGAACATAGCTAGGATTTAACGATTTAACAAATCTTTTAAATCCTTTGTCCTCCACAATGCTAAATGGCTGGGAGTCCTCAATCACCATGCTAACCAGGTCTTCATCTATTTGAGATTGCTCTGCTGAGGAAAGACATCAAAAACAAAGCACAAATATAAATATCACACACGTAACTTATTACAGTTGTATAATATTGTTATATCATTTAGTAACATTACTGCATGCTCTATTATCATGGCATTTGATGGCTCACCTGGTCTTGCTCCACAATCGTTGTTCCCCTTATTCTCATGCAAAGCTCTGTAGTGCCTAAGCATGGATGAGGTGTTGTTGTTATATCCCAGCTCCCTGGCACATAGCAAACACTTCACCTTGTACAAAAGTAAAGACAGCTTAACATAAATTGTATTGCACCATCAGTATTATGAAAATACATCTTCTGTAGAAATCTACATACCTTGTTGGGAGGAATAAGATCAAAATGTCCCCACACAGGGGAGGACATCCTCCTCTTCTTAGCTGGCTCCATTCTCTCCTGACTTTCTCTCCTCACTCTCATAAACCTCCAAACTGTCTACAAACTCTCACTAACCGCAGCTCTCCATCAAACACCCACATTTTGAACAAGTCTGAGGGGTTTATATCGCTGTCATAGCTCGCGGCAAAGTTCAAACCACTTCATGAACCAGTTACGTGGTACAGCCGGGCAGCGAGGCTTCGGATGTCATCATTTTCAGCTCCTCCCATAAATGAAGCAAGCCTCGATACGCGCATCGCGGAAATGCCCCCTCGATTACTTGACACAAGCTTCGAAGCCTCGATACAGAACGTCACATCACTACTCTAAAGTGCTATACAGTGGGGCAAAAAAGTATTTAGTCAGCCACCGATTGTGCAAGTTCCCCCACTTAAAATGATGACAGAGGTCAGTAATTTGCACCAGAGGTACACTTCAACTGTGAGAGACAGAATGTGAAAAAAAAATCCATGAATTCACATGGTAGGATTTGTAAAGAATTTATTCGTAAATTAGGGTGGAAAATAAGTATTTCGTCACCTCAAACAAGGAAAATCTCTGGCTCTCACAGACCTGTAACGTCTTCTGTAAGAAGCTTTTCTGTCCCCCACTCGTTACCTGTATGAATGGCACCTGTTTGAACCCATCATCTGTATAAAAGACACCTGTCCACAGCCTCAAACAGTCAGACTCCAAACTCCGCCATGGCCAAGACCAAAGAGCTTTCGAAGGACACCAGGAAAAGTATTGTAGACCTGCACCAGACTGGAAAGAGTGAATCTACAATAGGCAAGCAGCTTGGTGTGAAAAAATCAACTGTGGGAGCAATCATCAGAAAATGGAAGACATACAAGACCACTGATAATCTCCCTCAATCTGGGGCTCCACGCAAGATCTCATCCCGTGGGGTCAAAATGATCATGAGAATGGTGAGCAAAGATCCCAGAACTACACGGGGGGACCTGGTGAATGACCTGCAGAGAGCTGGGACCAAAGTAACAAAGGTCACCATCAGTAACACACTACAACGGCAGGGAATCAAATCCCGCAGTGCCAGACGTGTTCCGCTGCTGAAGCCAGTGCATGTCCAGGCCCGTCTGAAGTTTGCCAGAGAGCACATGGATGATACAGCAGAGGATTGGGAGAATGTCATGTGGTCAGATGAAACCAAAGTAGAACTTTTTGGTATAAACTCAACTCGTCGTGTTTGGAGGAAGAAGAATACCGAGTTGCATCCCAAGAACACCATACCTACTGTGAAGCATGGGGGTGGAAACATCATGCTATGGGGCTGTTTTTCTGCCAAGGGGACAGGACGACTGATCCGTGTTAAGGACAGAATGAATGGGGCCATGTATCGTGAGATTTTGAGCCAAAACCTCCTTCCATCAGTGAGAACTCTGAAGATGAAACGAGGCTGGGTCTTCCAACATGACAATGATCCAAAACACACCGCCCGGGCAACAAATGAGTGGCTCCGTAAGAAGCATTTGAAAGTCCTGGAGTGGCCTAGCCAGTCTCCAGACCTCAAACCCCAGTTTGTCTTTCCCTCCAAGGTTTGGAGGCCTATCTCCCCCTACCACCACTTCCCCTGCCAGTGGCGGACTCCCTCAGACATCGGTGCGTTGGTTGTTCTTTGTGTCCGGGGATGGGCGTCCAGGTACACACCGGCTCACTCCTTGGCGGCCGCTTATCGGGGCCTGGAGCCTGGGGCTCGCTCGGGCCACTTCGGAGGTGGGGTGCCCCCGGCCTCTCGGCCTGGGGCTCGGTCACTCAGGCGCGGCTGGCTGCCGGCGGAGCTCACGGGCACGTCACTGCAACTCCCCCTGGCTTCTGCTCCGCGGCTGCTGAGTGAGCCCTCATCTGGGACTCTCCTCAGCTCTTTCTGGGACAGTGGCGCGGCTGCCCCTCTGTTGGTCTTCCTTGGTCTCTTGTGTTCTGGGGGCCTCTGGATGTCTGGAGTTTTGATCTCCTCCATACCTGCTTCCTGCCCTGGAGGATGGGGCTGTGGCCCCCCCACACCCTCTAGCAGATCATTACATGAAGAAACCTTTAAAAAAAAAAAAAAACAAGCGCGTCCATGCTCACAGGTGTACACACGGGTGATCACACCCACAAACTACACCCTTTTTGGCTCCTACCTCAAAGCACACTGTGTTCTGTTGATCTTATGTGCTGCACAATAATGTTTAATATTTAGTATTTACTGTCATATTCCCATATATCATTGTGATGTTGTTTATTCTATTACTCTTGTTCTCTTCTGCTTGTTTTCTTTTTTCTTTCTTAGCAGGTGATCCAGGTGATTGATATATGCATTTTTTTTCCTTTTTTTTTCTGCTCATTCTTTTGGTTTGTCTTTTGCCCTTCTCCCCCGTCCCTCTTCTCAGCTGTTTCTCTTTCCCTCTTTCTTTCTCCCCTTCTTTCCCCCAGTCAAGTCTGTCCCGTATTCAGTAAGTGAAAATAAAATAAACAATAAAAGGTGAATCAAATGGACCATTACGGCAAGGCTGGGATGGTCAATTTGGTAAAGTAAATCCGTTGGGCATCTTTCTTTGCCTTTAGACAACAATTCTGATGTCAAAAGAGCCAAACGGGACAGGCGCAAGAAAAAAAAAAAAAAAAAAAAAAAGGAATGGGCCAAAATACCAGCTACTGTGTGTGCAAACCTGGTAAAGACCTATAGTAAACGTTTGACCTCTGTTATTGCCAACAAAGGTTATGTTACAAAGTATTGAGTTGTATTTTTGTTATTGACCAAATACTTATTTTCCACCCTAATTCACGAATAAATTCTTTACAAATCCTACCATGTGGATTCATGGATTTTTTTTTCACATTCTGTCTCTCACAGTTGAAGTGTACCTCTGGTGCAAATTACTGACCTCTGTCATCATTTTAAGTGGGGGAACTTGCACAATCGGTGGCTGACTAAATACTTTTTTGCCCCACTGTACATATAATATAATATAAATAAATATAGTAAGGGAGTCCTCTTCCTTACAGTGAGAGATGCATTTTCTAGGCTAATGAAGACTTCTTCCAATGTAGCCATGTGGGTTGACCAGTCACTGCTATACACAACGATGTCATCCAAGTATGCTCTGCAGTTGGGGATGCTTCCCAACACTTTATTGACCAGTCTCTGAAATGTTGCAGGGGCATTGCACATGCCAAAAGGCATAACTGTATACTGCAGGAAGTGGTCAGGGGTGACAAAAGCTGAAATGTCAGATGCTTGCTGTGTCAAAGGCACTTGCCAATACCCTTTTAACATATCAAGTTTAGTGATGTATTTTGCAGGCCCAATTTCATCAATGTAGTCATCGATAAGAGGTAAGGGATGTGCATCTGGTACAGTGACAGAGTTCACCTTTCGGAAGTCAGTACAGAATCTTGGGCTTCCATCTGACTTTGTGTCTAAGAGACATGGTGAACTCCAAGAGCTGGAGCTTGGCACCGCAAATCCATTCTGAAGAAGATACTCAACTTCCTGTTTTATGATTTCTCTCTTTGCTGGACTAACCTGATAAGTGCGCTGTTTGATTGGTGTAGGGTTAGTCAGCACCACATCATGTTTTATGACAGTGGTTTGAGACGGGATGTCATTGTTGTTTTTTTTTTTTTTTTTTTTTTTTTTTTTTGTGTCCCGTTTGGATCTTTAGCCATCAGAATTGTTGTCTTAAGGCCAAGAAAGATGCCAAGCGGATTTATTTTACCAAGTGGATCATCATGGCCTTGCCATATTGGTCCATTTGATTGACCTTTATTATAATTATGAATTTATTTTATTTTCAGTTGCTACAAACGGGACAGACATGACTGGGGGATAGGACAGGGAGAGAGAATGAAAGAAAGAGAGGGAGAGAGAGAAAACCAAAGGGGAGAAGAGACGGTGAGAAGGGGGGGAAGAAAGAAAAAAAAACAAAAAAAAACAAAAAAACACAACACCTGGGTCACCTGTATGGAGAAAAAAAACAGAAGAGAAAGCAAACAACAAAGAGCAACATAATAAAAAAAAACAGCACCATCACAATAAACTAGCTAGCAGTAGATAACAGTAGATACTAAATAATAAACGATATTGTGCAGCACGCAAGATAGACAGCGCACAATGTGCTTTGAGGCAGCAGCCAAGAAAGCTGTAGTCCGCTTCTGTGAATACCCGTGTGTACACCTGTGTGCATACCTGTGTGGATCAGCATGCTTGCATTCCAAAGGTTTCTCCATGTAACGATCTGCTAGGGAGTGTGGGGAGCCACAGCCCCATCCTCCAGGGTATGAAGCAGGTATGGAGGAGATCAAAACTCCAGACATCCAGAGGCCCCCAGAACACAAGAGACCAAGGAAGACCAACAGAGGGGCAGCCCCGCCACTGTCCCAGTAAGAGCTGAGGAGAGTCCCAGATGAGGGCTCACTCAGCAGCCGCGGAGCTTTGATAACGTCACCAAAGGGATCTGACCTCAAAAAGGAATCGGCCAGGTCAGGACCATACTTTTTTGTCTGGGCCCTCGTAACTACACAAGCTGGAAAAATGGCAGGCTGGTCTTGGGCTGGGTCAGAATCCCGGCTCAGCTCGGGTCTGTCTAACACCTCAGGAATGGGTGTGACCTTACCTCCAGCAAGGTCATTACCTAGGATGAAGTCAATGCTTGGTATGGGCAACGCAGAACGAATAGCCACTTTAACAACTCCGCTGACTAATGTTGACTGAATGTGAATAGTGTGCAAAGGGGCAGACACAAATCCGAGTTCTACTCCCTGGACAATGACACTAGACTGGCAAAATGACTCCTCTGAAAACGGTAAGACATTTTCTTTAATGATGGACTGAGAGGCCCCTGTATCTCTCAGTATTTTTACTGGTTGATGATCTTTTGTATTCCCAGTCAATGAAACCACTCCCTCTAGAATGAATGGTTTGAAACAGGGATCAGGGTGGTTATTGTTCGGTTGAAGTGCCCTCCCGTTCTCTGTAGCTTTAATCAGTCCCACCCCTTTTGGTTGCGAGGATAGTTGCTGTTTACGCTTTAATGCCTGACAATCTGCAATAAGATGACCCTTTTTATGGCAATAAAAGCATTCACGCTCACCATGGGGAGGTGAAGGTAACCTCACTGGCCTCGCAGCAGAGCAACTAGACTCAAGCCGTGCTGAGCGCAAGGTTGTGGGCCTATCTGGATGGGAAATAGGGATAAAAACATTCTTATGTGTCAACACAAACTCATCGGTCCAACACAGCTGCTTTTGACATTGACGTCACCTTCTGTTCATTTAAGAACATTATGACTCTCTCAGGTAATGAATTTTTAAAATCCTCCAGTAGCATTAACTCGCGCAGAGACTCATAATCATCCCCAACTCCGTTAGCAGCACACCACTTATCAAAAAGAGCCCCTTTTTCATGTGCAAACTCCACATATGTTTGACTGCTGGACTTCTTGTGGTTCCTAAATTTCTGCCTGTAGGCCTCAGGTACCAGTTCATAGGCACGTACAATTGTTTCCTTCAACACTTCATATTTCATGCTCTGCTCTAACGAAAGTGAAGCTACTACCTCCTGAGCTTTGCCCACTAATTTACACTGAAGTAAAATAGGCCACATATCTCTTGGCCAGTTCAGAGCAGTAGCTACCTTTTCAAAAGCGTTGAAATATGAATCTACTTCAGTCTCACGAAAGGTAGGTACTAGAGCAATATCTTTGCTAACATCAAAACTTTTTGGGGAGACTTTTGGGGTTTCTTTGGTGGCATCTGTTTTCTGCCCTGATGACAGCTTCAGTGCTTCTACTTCAAGCTGCTTTAACCTGATTTCCTTTTCAGCTTCTATCTCAAGCCTACAGACCTCCAGCCGGAGATCATAATCTGCTTTACGCACCTTATCCTTCTCTTGTGCCTCCAACTGTAAACGTAGTAAGCGAACCTTAAGCTTTGCATCACTGCCAGATGTCTGGGATTCTGGAGTGAAAGGCTTAAAGCGAGGCAGAGTTTGGGGAGCCACATCTGATTTAACTTGGGCACCCGGAGGTGTAGCAAGTAGAGCTTGCGCTTCAGTTCTCTCTGGAGAAGCTGGATTAGCAGAGGCTCCAGGGGAAGCTAAGGAGTCCTGAGAAGGTACCTCAGTTGTAGCAGGGCTAATTAAGATACCCAACTCGATTAACCCCTCCAACAAAGCCTGCTTAATATCCTTCTTCACTCCATATTTTGGTACGGAAAGGTTATACTGGGCAGCAATACTTAACAAGTCGTCTTTGCGACACAAGTCAATTTTTTTCAACGCTAGGCTGATTAACAAAATCAAGCAGGTCAAAACTCATCTTCAACCGCAACCATGAAACGTGGCCACCCTAAAATCACGGTGCACTTCCATTAATTTAGGTTGTCCACAGCATAAAATGATCCCGGACGAGCCCCCACTTGTGTTATGTCCCCCCGACCATGGTGGAGGCAAAGGTAGGAAGGAGACAGTAATACTGGACAACCACAATCAAAGAAGGAGGAAGACCACAGAACAGTTAAGTATCAGGCAGGATTTATTGGTTGCTTGCCTGGATAGTCAAACTTAACAACAGAAAAGAGGTGGGGGAGGAGGACTGGGCGGTTGATCCAAATCAAAGAAATTAATAAAACAAAAAGAGGTCGATAGCTTCCAGGGCCTAACTGAAAGAAAAAATGCAAAACAAAAGGCCTACCTAGCTACTCGACAAAAGGTCAATGAAAACATACAAGAGTGGCATCAACCGCATAACCTAGTGTGACTAACAGAGTAAAACCTACAACCAGTGTATAGGGTACCCCAGCTTACCTGTCCAGCCTCCCACCACACACAATATAAAGAAGCCTGTTCGCAAATGTTTGTCAAAGCGGAAGCCAGCAGCCAGCAGCTGGCCAGGGGAGCTGCTCATTTGTAGTAATCCTCGGCGTGTGATTGGCCAACTGGACTCAGACCAGCCAATAGACACATGGCAATCAACTTCGAATTGGCCAATAGGTGGAGGCTTGACACCTGAAAGATAAATAGAACACAAAAGCAAAGCCACACCTCTTGGCACATAACAGGGTGGTATATAGTCATGTATTTGATAGCCACATAAAACTGCATTAGCGCAAATTTCGGCTTTTAAAATTTTTGATTCCCACTCCAACCCCGATCCGTGTATCCCCTACAGCCACTTGCGTACCCCCGAGGGTACGCGTACACTAGTTTGGGAACTACTGCCTTAGAGGGCTTGAGATGTTGCCAGTGGGGTGGAGACATATAGACACAGACGAACAGGTACACACAGACACAAATGTTTCAACTTTGATAGTTTGTTAAGTTAACATTTTATTTATTCCAACTGTTAGTTTGCCTAGTTTACTTTGGTTGAACTCCCCTTACTTACCTGTGTTCCAGGAGCAAAAGGAGGAAGTGCTGTCTCACTTCCTGTATTTATAGGTTCCTATTTAGTTCTGATGTCACAGGAAGGGGCCAGGTGAGGGGGTAGTTTGGGGGGGGGGGGGTGTAGTTTAATAAAGTCAAGGATTTGTTTGCTTGAGAGTTATATGTGTTGTTGTAAAATGTAAGAGCTATATCTTAGAAGTGTGTTTTATTGCTGGTAAAGAGGAGCATCATAAGTAAATGATTATGATAGTAATGTTTAGTCTTCTCAATTGAATGGAATAGGCCATAGGAGAACATTGTATTTGGATAGCTTGAACTAGAACTAGTGATGGCCAAACGAAGCTTTCTGAAGCATTGAAGCTTCATTAAGGTTCATTAATCGAAGCGTTTCAAGATAGTCCTCTCTGGTGACATCTGGTGGCCAAAAATATGAAGAACGTCTTGAATGTAGAAATTAAAGTGTACTGCTTCATTATGACTGCCCACTCTACAGAGTGGACTTCACAATTCTGTCTTATACCGGGCTAACGTTGTGTTGCTTTGAACATGTATTTTTTTTGGCTGTTTTTTTTTCTATTTGTTTAATAAATACATTTGATCAATAAACTTTTTTTTAGTTAAACATGTACCATGGTGTAGTTGCTCTTTGCTTGATGTTGGTAAAAACAATAATATTGTATTAGGCCAATTTTCCTTCACATATTTTTCACCTAGGGGTAGAATTAATTGTGAACTGGAAAGGGAAAATGCTTATAAACTCGTAAAGTAAAGAAAATATGCATTTAAGGTTATCCTGTTTGGTTTTTATTTAAAAAGAGAATTTGTTCCACGGTGCAATGGCCAAGTCTGTTTCCTTTCTGGGAGATCCCTGGGTCCCCCAGACTATCACCTAAAAAGAATAAGCTGATTAAATTTAAAGCGTAAAATGGTAGTCTTTCTAAAGTAATTTAATGATACTTATATTATGAAAATGTGATTGTTGTTTTGTTAAAACATTTTCTCACGTTTACAGATAAAAATAAACACACACAAAACAAAAGCAAACAACAAGAACAGAAACCTAGCAAACCCACCCGACTGACCAAAATCAACTCAAAATACTTGCATGTGACTAAACCACCTCTCTTCCTCACTGGCTCCGTATCTCTCAATAGAATGATCAGTGGATTGATCAAATCCCACGAGTGATTATCTTCCTTATAAACCAGTGTATCAGGTACCGAAGTAGTTACGGCCATTCTGACACCCATGCCTCCCTCTTTCTTTCATACTTCCAAGGCAGAAGAACAGATCACAAACAGGGCAACTAAAGTTTTTCTATTTGATAGAAATTATAATGTACAAATTAGTTATTTTATAGAATAACAAGGTTTTAATTTCAATCGGGGGGAATCTGAACCAATAACCAATACTTAAATAGACAGCAGACTCATCTGCTTATAGTAAGCCAGAAACTAATCTTTCTTCTTATGATGTCTGCTTAATTTTCAATTGAGGCTCTCCGATCGCAAGCTGCTCTTGGCCTTGAAGGACTCCAATTGCTTGGTGGCTTAGCCATTGTATGTGTCCATACATAAGATGACCACTCTGTATTTAATTTCATGCTGTGTTCCCTTTATCGTAGACTTGGATATTGCTACGCCCACCTCCTGCAGAGTGTTTTTTATTTGGTTGGCTGCTGTGAAGGGATATCTCGTCAACATGGAAATGATTCTGCGATCATTCACCACTAGTGTGGCAGTATTTTCTTTCTTTCTAAGGATGTGCCAAAAAACTAATATTGTAACAATTTCTCTGTTTTGTTTTTTCTGTTTTTGAAACTTAAGGATGGCTAGTTAGAATAGAATAGAATAGAATAGAATAGAATAAACCTTTGTTATCCCACGGATGAGAAATTTCAGTGTTACAGAGCTCTTACAGCAAGGGAAAATAAAATATAAAAGGAAGACACTGGGTGGTCCTATAAACATAAGCAACCGAAGTTCATATATACAGGTATATACAGGTAACAATGTACAGAATATGTATAGAAAATTGAAGATTGAAAAATGTTTTTAAAAAAATGTACGGAGATATATATAAAATGTACAGGGTTATGCAGGGTTATGTTTCACCTGCATGGAGAGTTCCTTTGTTGTCTGTTCACAGCAAAATCTTCCAAATACAAGCATCACATCTTAAATCAACTCCAGGCCTTTTATCTGTTTAATTGATAATGACATAAAGAAGAAAATGCCCACACCAGCCACGGAAGAGCCTTTGAGTCAAATATCCAATTAGGTTCGGTCCCTTTAAACAGAGGGTAGCACATGTTCGGGAGCTGGAACGAGTAAACCCTTCATCCAATTCGAATGTGGATACCCTCAAATAAAAAGTGAGAGTCTACACATTATACCCATTTCCATTATATAACTATAATTGAAATATGTTTTAGTAAACAGGTAAAAAAACAAAAGTTGTCTCAGTGTCCAGGTATGGCCCTAACATCATGTCCCAGAGGATTGCAAGTTCGATTCCTGCCTGGGGCGTCTGTATCCAGTAAGGGTCCTAAGGCTAGACCCCCTATGCTAAGCGAGCCTACCGCAGACATGAGCGAGACAGATAAATATGAAGGCATGCCGGCTCGGACGTTGCCCGGATCCACAAGGTCCGCGTCAGGTGTTGAGGAACCAGGGCACCCTGACGACAAGTGGGCTACTGGAACAAGAAGGCATCGGTGGGCAAGAGACGAAAACAGGGCGTTGTTGGAATGCTACTATGCAAGTAACCCTGGCAGAAGGGGCTACATGAATGGTGTACTCTCAGTGGCAAGGGAACAATAAGAGAACAGCACCACCAAGGCTGGAGACGAAGCAATACTGGAAGAGCATATGGGAGAAGGACACAACCCATAACAGTGGCTAGTGGATCTGAGGGCAGACCATAGCGACCTTCCTGAACAGGGTCCAGTAACCATCACAGTGGCAGATATCCAAGAAAGGGTCTCCAGTATGAAGAGTTGGACAGCACCAGGGCCCGACATGGTTCACGCCTACTGGCTGAAGAAGCTGACTGCACTCCACGAGCGTCTGGCAGCACAAATAAACCAGCTGCTAGTTAACGAGAGACACCCAGAATGGCTAACCGAAGGTTGAACGGTCCTGATCCCCAAGGACCCCAAGAAGGGACCGGTCCCATCCAACTACCGACCAATAACCTGCCTCAGTACTACATGGAAGCTCCTGTCAGGCATCATATCGGCTAAGATGAACAGGCACATGGGTCAATACATGAGTGGGGCACAGAAAGGGATTGGCAAGAATACCAGAGGCACAAAACACCAGCTACTGGTAGACAGAACAGTCAGCCGAGACTGCAAGACCAGACTGACCAACCTGTGCACTGCCTGGGTTGATTACAAGAAGGCCTATGACTCAATGCTCCACAGCTGGATACTGGAATGCTTAGAATTGTACAAGATCAACAGGACCCTAAGAGCCTTCATCAGGAACTCAATGGGGATATGGCGTACAACACTAGAGGCCAACTCCAAGCCCATAGCACAAGTCACCATCAAGTGTGGGATCTACCAAGGAGATGCTCTGTCCCCACTGCTGTTCTGCATAGGCCTGAACCCCCTCAGTGAGATCATTAACAAGACTGGCTACGGATACTGGCTACGGATACCGACTACGGAACGGAGCAGTTGTCAGCCACCTCCTGTACATGGATGATATCAAGCTGTATGCCAAGAGTGAACGAGACATCGATTCACTGATCCACACTACCAGGCTATACAGCAATGACATTGGAATGTCGTTCGGACTGGAGAAGTGTAGTCGAATGGTAACAAAGAGAGGGAAGGTAGTCAGAACTGAGGGGATTGAACTACCAGAAGGCAACATTGCAGACATAGAGGACAGTTACAAGTACCTGGGGATCCCGCAGGCGAATGGGAACCATGAAGAGGCCGCTAGAAAGGCTGCAACCACCAAGTACCTGCAGAGGGTCAGGCAAGTCCTGAGGAGTCAGCTGAACGGTAAGAACAAGATCCGGGCCATCAACACCTATGCCCTGCCCGTGATCAGGTACCCTGCTGGGGTAATAGGCTGGCCAAAGGAGGAGATAGAAGACGCTGACATCAAGACAAGAAAGCTCCTTACCATGCATGGAGGGTTTCACCCCAAGTCCAGCACCCTGAGGCTGTACGCTAAGCGGAAGGAAGGCGGCCGGGGACTGGTGAGTGTCGGCACCACAATCCAGGATGAGACAACGAACATCCAAGAATACATTGGGAAGATGGCCCCAACTGACCGAGTGCTCAGTGAATTCCTCAGGCAGCAGAAACCCAAGAAAGAGGAGGGAGACGAGGAACCATCATGGAAGGACAGGGCCCTGCACGGTATGTACCACCGGCAGATAGAGGAGGTGGCTGATATCCAGAAATCCTACCAGTGGCTGGACAAAGCTGGACTGAAAGACAGCACAGAGGCACTAATCATGGCAGCACAAGAACAAGCTCTGAGTACAAGATCCATAGAGGCTGGGGTCTATCACACTAGGCAAGACCCCAGGTGCAGCCTGTGTAAAGATGCCCCAGAGACAATCCAGCACATAACAGCAGGGTGCAAGACGCTAGCAGGCAAGGCATACATGGAACGCCATAACCAAGTGGCCAGCATAGTTTACAGGAACATCTGTGCCGAGTATAACCTGGAAGTCCCAAGGTCAAAATGGGAGATGCCCTCAAGGGTGGTGGAGAATGAGCGAGCTAAGATCCTGTGGGACTTCCAGATACAGACGGACAAAATGGTGGTGGCTAACCAACCGGACATAGTGGTGGTAGACAAACAGAAGAAGACGGCCGTAGTGATCGATGTAGCGGTTCCGAATGACAGCAATATCAGGCAGAAGGAACACGAGAAGCTGGAGAAATACCAAGGGCTCAGAGAAGAGCTCGAGAGGATGTGGAGGGTGAATCAGAATCAGAATCAGAATACTTTATTAATCCCGAGGGAAATTAGGGTTACAGCAGGCAGCACGCTAATGGCGCATGCGCACTTACAAAGGAACCTTCTGACCAACTTTACACAAACATCACATTGGGGAGACATGTCAGAAAGGTAGGCTGATAGGAAAAAACAACGAAAATACACTACATGAGGTAAGAGGAGGAGAAAAAAAACTCCACTCAGACTGAGCTCCTAGTGGGAGAACAGTTTGATAACAGAAAAAACACCTCAGCACAAAAGCACATGACTATCAATACACCATAGAAACACAAGACAAGCAACAGGGGCGGGTAAGGGGTAAGAGAGAGCCGGTGTAGACAGCGCATCCGGTCCTGCAGCATATCTGCGCTGGTCCAGTTGACTGCCATCTTCCCCGGTAGGGCACAAGCATCGAAGGCGTATGGAAAGGGAGGGGGGATCAGTGTGTGCATATCAGTGTATGTGTGTGTGTGTGTGTGTGTGTATCCAGAGTTCAGCTGAGACAGTGTCCTTCGCCCCGACAGGCTAAGTAAACAGTCTTCCAGCCAACTCAGGTGGCCTTGCATGGGATGGGAAGAACAGTCATAACACAGTCGTTATCAGGGAGTGATTGTTCGGCTCCAGCCTTGGGCCTGCAGCTGGCGCCGTGATGGGGGTCCGCAATTTTGATATTGATTTTGTAAATTTCCATACGAGCAGCCCAGGAGAATTTTCAGGCTGCTCTTTAACACTCCGACGCTGGTCTCTCAATCTACCGTTGGAGAGCCGCGAGCCTCCCCATGATGGTATCAAACTTCTGTTCCATGGTGTTGTCATTCTTTGATTCTGAGACCTCACAACTGCAGTGATCCATTCCGCGATGTGTTCCAACTGTTGCTCAAGGGTCTCATTCTGAGCAGGCCTCTCTCTGATGTATCCCCCCATACGCTCAATGGTGTTATTTTGAGCCTTCACAGCAGCTGTAAGCGTCTCCAAGGTGTTAACCATATTACGTTCATTGTGAGAGGTCGCGCCTCGTCCCATCGCCTCGATTACTGAAGGTAACAGTGGTCCCCGTGGTAATCGGAGCACTAGGTGCGGTGACTCCCAAGCTAGGCGAGTGGCTCCAGCAGATCCCGGGAATAACATTGGAGATCTCTGTCCAGAAGAGCGCAGTCCTGGGAACAGCTAAGATACTGCGCAGGACCCTCAAGCTCCCAGGCCTCTGGTAGAGGACCCGAGCTTGAAGGATAAACCGCCCGCAGGGGCGTGCTGGGTGTTTTTTATATATATATATATATATATATATATATATATATATATGTAAGTGTATGTAACACTTCCACATTTTTTAAAGGAGCCTCGTGTGATTTAGCTCTTTGTATTTTTTTTCTGCACAGACAGAGGCCACTGCCGTGTTTTTGTGTTTTGTATTTTATTTCATTTCCTTTAGTCCTCGTATTGTATTGGTGCATCTTTGTTTAATCGGTTATTCTGTTACTTTGCCACGTTACCTCTCATGCTGTCGATGTTCAGTACAAGTCCATATGGCCACTATTTGACAAAAGTAAAGGTCAAAGGACATTTTTGTTTATTCAGTCGTCATTGACAATAAAACTACACATTAAGAACCCAAGTAATTGTGTCCTGTGTGACTAACCCATTTCCCAGGCTACATAAGAGACAAATATTGTTCGTTTAATATGTTGGCATTATTACATTTAATATGTTGGCATTATTACATTTGGTTCAATGCGCAATGTGTAAAAAAAATGTACGAGCTTTGATAACTGTTTCTGATAGAATGAAGAGTAGACCGATATATTAAATATTCCTTTATTGGGTGAGAAAATCATACCATGTCAAACTGCTTTAAGTCATACAGAATAGATATCAGAGCCTTAAACAGGCTGACTTCTGCTAAATGAGTCAAACTGGGCAGAAAGTCTACAAACACATAACATCCTTATAGAATATGATGTAACACTATAGATCAACTTACCTCAGACTATGTAAAGCATATAAACAATTACAGTAATATGATGCAACAAACACAGCAGTACTACTAATCCAAAATACTCAAAGCTTCATAGAACTGAAACAAACATTTATTTTTAGGTCCATTCTGCTGCTGATACATACTTTAGGTTTCTGAACATTAAACTTGTTTCTGTCATGGTCCTGGGTCGGTGACCCAGCGCTTTAAGTTTATTATTATCATTTTCTAGTTTATTATTATGATGATTATTATTGTTTGAGTTCTCTTCGGTCTGCCTCTGAGTCTGCGTCTGTATCTCTGTCTATCTATGGTGTCACCCCGTCTGTTTGTGAATCTCTGTTCAGTTCAGCGTCTTGTCTGGTTCCCTGTGTCTGAGCTTCCTGTTTTATTGTGAAGGTCTGTGTCTTATGTGAGTGTGCTCAGTTTACTATTCCCCTGTCTCGTCAGCTGTAATTGCTCCCAGCTGTGTCTCCCTCCTGTGGCCCATGCCCTGATTACTCCCCGTGTATTTAAGCCCTGTGTTTTCCTGTGCTCTCTGTCGTGTCGTCTGTTTAACTTCATGTCTGTCTGTGTTTCTCTGTGAATCTCCCGTGTAGTCTACATTATTCCATGTTTCTTTGTGTCTCTCTGCTCCTCGCTCCATGTCCTCCATTTTGTATTAGTTTTCCCAGGTTAGGTTTATGTTCGGTTCTGCCCACACCTTAGGTTTTGTGCACTGTAAATAAAACCCACTTGCACCTCCCCCATTGTCTGCTATTGGATCCTCCTTTCTCACCCTCCACACGACTGCCGCCCCAGCCGTGACAGTTTCTGCCTTTCATAGTGTTTAACTTGAAGGCCCTGAGTACTTTCTCCCACAGTGAAAACACTGGAATGATAAAATATTTTGAACATTACCTAATAACACTGATTCAGGACAGACAATTAGTTATTTTAAACTTTTCTAGCAGTCCTTCACAAACAGGGAACAGTCTGTCTATTCTCTCTATCTGTCAGCTGCTGCTGGCTCTTCCTCCTCCTCTTCCTCACACACTGCTGAGTTTGTCCTGGTGGATCATCAGGGGTGCAAAGCCTCACAGATGATGTGCAGCAGTGGGTCCCTCAGTCTGTCCTCAATCTGGACACTTGCAGTTGTCACACATGGAAATCAAATGTGTGATAAGCTGCAGGAATCAAACACAAGTGTAACTTATAAATACATGTTCATACTTTTATTCCACAATCAGAGAGAAAGAAAAAGAGAGAGAGTGCAGGACAGACAGACAGGTGACAGTCTCAGGTGTATACACTGCTACAAAACAGCACAAGAGTAGGAAGATTTAGTGTTTGTGTTATTACGAGTGCTAAACAAGAAGAGTTCCCAGATGGTACAGTGGACACATGTGTGACTCCTGTGATTAAAGCATCTTTCTTTCAGCTTAACGAGTGAACCGTCAGCTCATTCAAACACACGTTAAAGTCCGTTTGGCTCGACACCACCGAACAGAGGCAGCAATATAACATAGCTAACATTAACAGTGCAGTGGATCCTGCTTGTGCCGCGATATTCAGGACTGCAAACCAAGCAGCATCACTGACTTTCAGCTTGTTGTGTTTGTGGATATATGCCTGACTTTAATTATCCATAAAATCATCACATTCTCTGTAAGATTAGGGCCAACTATATATATATTTTGAAGTAGAGGCTTTAAAACCAAGTTAACGCTAAAAGTACACACATCACTAATGTCACATAACTTTGCCGACATGTGGCCAACAGTAATGTTTTAATGTTCTTCATTATTAAACATTCGCACATAAATAAGTAGTGATGGGTACCGGTATCCGGTGCCATTATGGCCGCTTTGAAAAAAGCGGTCGGATAAAACCTAAACAATACCCATCCCTATAAATAAGTGACATCATATTCAGTACTTACTTTTGACAGTTCACTCTTCGGCCGCTCCCTTCTGTCGTCTGCCGTATTTTGCGGCAAAATTATCCACACCCACCGCCACGCTATGGATTGTGGGATATATGGGACCACGAAGCGTGCACCGGACCACGCTTGATATTTGGGGAAATCAACGGCGCATTTGGAGTATCCATTTGAAGTACACTTCGAATTGGGACAGCCATCGCCGCGTGGCGGTGACATAATCGCACTCAAAATGCGTACTTCAAGCGTGCGGTCTCTTAATTGGGACACAGCCTGTGACACCTGTGCTGTAATTGTGGTTAACTTCTGCCTTCTGTCTATCAGCATTGCACATGCACGAAGGACATCCTGTTTGTACAATAATCCAGTCTAGAAATAATAGATTCATTACCACGTTTTTCAGCATCACTCTGGACAGACAGGATATTTCTAATACTTTTAATATTGATATTTTTCCATTTTAGAGATATTGTGCAAATGTAAGAAAGAATTCTCACTCCATGGACTTGTTGCCACTGATTTCAGTGTATGTCTTCTCTCTTCCCTGTTTCTTAGCGGGTTAAACATGAGCTAAAGGCGAGAGCCTAAAAACTGGCTCAGGGGAAAATTTAGGTAACACGTCACTTTGTATGAAACAAAAAGAATCACTAGAGGTTCACAACAATCTATGAAACTACACTGTGAGATACTACCAGTAGTACTAACAAAAATGCTATGAACATTTCTATAAGTCACTTTAATACCAAGAGTACAAAGAATCACAAGAATACACTGGATTTTCTAAACTATGAGTGTTTGTTTCAGCTGTTTGATCAAAGACTGCTGTCCTGAAAGAGCAGGCATCCAAAATTAAAGTTTTCCCTCTTTATAGGACACTTGCAAACACTGGACAGCTGCTTCATCCAGCCATGCTTCACAAAACCCAAGACATTTACATCTAGAACAAATAAGAAGAGTTAGGATTAAAACCAGAAAACCAATTAGCCTTCCTGTCGTGTTCGGGTCAAATCTGAAATTTACAACTTAAAACCACTCATAAATATTTTGTTTTACATCTGATTGCCTCAAGGCCTTATGACATCCTCCTTGAACATATAACAGTGATGATCACCTCTTTTATTGAATTTTATTGAAGACAAACAAGCTGATGAGTAAGATAACCAAAAAAATGTGAAACTCTATTATAGAGTCTGACAGCTGCTGGTAAGAATGACCTGCGGTAGCGCTCCTTCCTACACTGTGGGTGTAAAAGTCTACTGCTGAACGAGCTGCTCAGTGCTCGTACAGTCTCATGCAGGGGGTGGGAGGTGTTGTCCATGATGGATGTTAGCTTAGACAACATCCCCAACCTGCTCGATGGACTTCAGCGGACAGTGCAGGACAGAGCTGGACCTCTTGGTTAAGTGTCCCCCTGTCCCTCTCTGCTATTCGTATGTATTATTGTAGGGTCTACCTTACAATATAAAGCACCTTGAGGCGACTGTTGTTGTAATTTGGCACTATATAAATAAAATTGAATTGAATTGCTATTCCACCACTCCAGCAGACCACAGCATAAAAGAGAGCAGATGCCACCACAGTGTCGTAAAGCCTCCTTAGAAGAGTGTTGTTCATCGTAAAGGATTTCAGCCACCATAGCAGGTGGAGACGACTTAGACTCTTTTTGTAGAGTGCATTTGTGTTTGTGGACCAGTCCAATTTATTATTGAGGTGAACACCCAGGTAATTTTACTGCTCCACCGTTTCACTGTCCAAACCCTGGATGTTCACTGGTGTAATAGGGGGTGGCTTTTTGCTGAAGTCAATCACCAGCTCCTTCGTCTTGCTGGCATTAATGTGAAGATGGTTCTGTTCACACCAGCTGATGAAGTCATTGATAACCCCCCTGTATTCCAGTTCTTTTCCCTCCGACATCCGACCCACAATGGCAGTGTCGTCTGACAACTGTCCATGTCATAACGGAAGTCTGCAGTGTACAGGCTGAAGAGGAAAGGGGCGAGTACTGTTCCTTGTGGGGCCCCCGTGCTACAGACTTCCACCTCAGACACACAGTCCCGCAGCCTCACATACTGGGATCTACTGGTAAGGTAGTCAACAATCCACAAGGACAACTTATGGTCCACTCCCTGTAGCTTTTCCCTTAGCACTGAGGGCTGGATTGTGTTGATGGCACTGGAGAATTAAAAAACACGACTCTCACAGTGCACCTGGCACTCTCCAGATGAGAGAAGGCCTGATGCTGCATTTAGATGACAGTGTCATTCACCTCGATGTTCGGCGAGGTGAACATAGGTGAACTGGTGGACATGTATGCTACCATGAAAGTAAACAGTTTATTTTTGAGCCATCATCTGGTGTTCACATTCTGTGGAGATTTTCACATTAGTCAGATATGAAAATAATAAAACACAGCTACAAGTTAGGGGCTCCTTGAAGCCAGTCTCAGACATAGAGTTCTCTAGCATATCGAGACTATCTCTCCATACCGTTACATATTCCATATGTACGGGGTACAACCCCCCTTGGTCGTGGCGTGTGGATATTTCTTTAAGACGTCTTGATGCATTCTCAATCATCCAGGAAAATAAATCTCCAAAAGTTGATTCTGTTCATCTGGACGTAGCGTTTTCTGGGAGAAACGTTTCGTCACTCATCCAAGTGACTTCTTCAGTCTCAGCTGACTGCAGGTTTCCCCAACCTTATAAACAGCACATTTGCATAATGACTGAAACCAGCCCACTGAAGGAACAATGGGCTGTGAGGTCAGTTCCTTAATCATAATTATGCAAATTCTCATGACCATTGATCAACAACCACTGACCAAAACCCACTGATCAAAGACCACTGATCAATGGCCATGAGTACCCTTCACATTAACTCGGTGGACCGACACATCAAATTCACCAGGGAGAATATGAAAAGTGGCAGGTTAGCCTTCTTAGACGGGGAGATTGTCACATCTTGCAGGAGCTTTCCTCTCTGCAGGAGGGGGAGATACAGGAGAGGTGGAGGAAGATCTCAGCCTGGGCGTCTATTGTCTTATGTAGTCTGGAAGATGAGTGGATGGTGGGGTGGGTGCAGTTTTCTCTGTGGTGGGGTTGGGTGGACTGTCCCGGGCTCTGTGGGGCCGGGAGGCGCTGCTGCACTGGGCCCCGGTCTGGATGGGCCTGGGCCCCCTTTCCCTGGCGGGTCGCGGAGTATGGGGGTGCCTACTGGGGTCAGCGGGGGAGCTGGCCCCAGGGAGGGGTCACTTGCCCCTCCCTTCCTTCCCTCCCCATCTCCAGCTGCCTCCCTCTTCCCGCTCCACCACAACCACCCACACATGCAGGGCCTTGGAGTAGGGGTATGTCACCAGGGTGCAGAAGAGGCTACCCCCCCCCCCCCCCCCCGTCCCCTTCTGGCTGCCTCTGCCTCAATTTTATCCCACAACTTAGACATTCACATTACTCACCCTCTCATTACACTTACATATAGGATCTTGGGGGTGGGCACGATACACGGAATCCAAATTACCATCAGGGTGTACACCTCACCCCTGGCGTCGTTGCCCACCTCTCAATTTTAAATACACGTAGACATTGAGGGCTAGCAGGGGGGACTATGCGCTTACCTGCTGCTCTCTGGCAGGTAGTTCCATGCCCTCCTGGGTTTTAAATGCACCTTAGAACACACATGCATCAACACTACAATGAGCGGGTGGAGGGAGGTTTGGAGTCTTCTCTCACCCCCGTTCTCTGCGGCCTGCTGGAGCGGGGGGGCTAGGAGGAGAAGTTGGCCGTCCGACTGCGGTCTGGAGTGTGGGGCCTCCCTGCTGCTGCGGAGTCGGGGCGGTCTGCCTCTCCCCACCGCAGGGAAAAGGGTAACACCACCTGGGTCTGGGTGCAGTTCCCCCCTCCAGGGGCAAGGGTACCTTGACCCGGTTCGTAGAGTACGCTTGGGGAGTGTGATCGTGTGTACAGCATCTCTTTATGTCTGTCTCCACGTTGGTTGAGTGTGGAGTAAGTGCATATGAGAGCATGAGGGTGGGCATGGATGTTTGTATCTGTGTGTGCCTGTATGTCTGTGTCTATATGTCAGGTTGGGTATCAGACGCCACCTCTCTGGGGACATCTCAGGCCCTCCAAGGTTTGGAGGTCTATCTCCCCCCACCACCACTTCCCCTGCCAGTGGCGGACTCCCTCAGACATCGGTGCGTTGGTGGTTCTTTGTGTCTGGGGATGGGCGTCCAGGTACACACCGGCTCACTCCTTGGCGGCCGCTTATCGGGGCCTCTCGGCCTGGGGCTCGGTCACTCAGGCACAGCTGGCTGCCGGCGGAGCTCGCGGGCGCGTCACTGCAACTCCCCCTGGCTTCTGCTCCGCGGCTGCTGAGTGAGCCCTCATCTGGGACTCTCCTCAGCTCTTTCTGGGACAGTGGTGCGGCTGCCCCTCTGTTGGTCTTCCTTGGTCTCTTGTGTTCTGGGGGCCTCTGGATGTCTGGAGTTTTGATCTCCTCCATACCTGCTTCATGCCCTGGAGGACGGGGCTGTGGCCCCCCCACACCCTCTAGCAGATCATTACATGAAGGAACCTTTTAAAAAAAACAAGCGCGTCCATGCTCACAGGTGTACACACGGGTGATCACACCCACAAACTACACCCTTTTTGGCTCCTACCTCAAAGCACACTGTGTTCTGTTGATCTTATGTGCTGCACAATAATGTTTAATATTTAGTATTTACTGTCATATTCCCATATATCATTGTGATGTTGTTTATTCTATTACTCTTGTTCTCTTCTGCTTGTTTTCTTTTTTCTTTCTCAACAGGTGACCCAGGTGATCGATATATGCATTTTTTTTCTTTTTTTTTTCTGCCCATTCTGTTGGTTTTTGTTTTTTGCCCTTCTCCCCCGTCCCTCTTCTCAGCTGTTTCTCTTTCCCTCTTTCTTTCTCCCCTTCTTTCCCCCAGTCAAGTCTGTCCCGTATTCAGCAAGTGAAAATAAAATAAACAATAAAAGGTGAATCAAATGGACCATTATGGCAAGGCTGGGATGGTCAATTTGGTAAAGTAAATCCGTTGGGCATCTTTCTTTGCCTTTAGACAATAATTCTGATGGCAAAAGAGCCAAACGGGACAGGCAAAAAAAGAAAAAAAAAAGAAAAGAGGATGATGGCTGCAGCGTTCCCTCCCAGGGCCCCGCCTCCGCGAGGCGGGGCCGGTGGAGGTTGATTATTGTGAGGTGGATGTTGAAGAAGCTTCAATCCCCTCTGGCTGCCACTGGGGTAGGGTCCGGACGGGTGAACCCATGTCTGGGTTCCCTGGTTCTGGGGCCCTCCCATGGCATTCCCACCCATGGCCCCGCCTCCTTGAGGCCTGTGCTGGTGGAGGTTGATGGTCAGGAGGTTGATGTTTATGACGCTTGGCTCCGGTCAGACGACTAGGGTTGCCTGATGGAACTGTCTGTCTGGCCTGCGGCCACCTCGCTTTGAAGAAGCTGAGGGGTCTCTGCAGGTGTGCAGAGACGGCCGTGTTCAGTTGAGGTGGGGAGGACTCGGAGCCTAGGCTCAGCTGTCCTCCAGCCGCTCTCCTCCCTCCTGACATCCTTTGAGTTGGGCCTAGTGGCCAGCTCTGCTGCAGGCTGTGTTCCCCTGGCCTATTGCCCGCGCTTCGCCGGTTCATACGCCAGTCGGACCTCGCTGTGTCTGACGGCTCGGCAAGCAGTTGACAGTTCTCCGGCCTGCGGCGCTGGCTCTCTGTCTGGCACATTGCCCAAATGTTGCGGGTTTATGTGGCTGGCAGGGCCTGCTCAGTGAGCTGACACCCCCGGTGAGTCACGTCCCTGGCTGCACTGCAGCTCTGGGCAGTCTTCCCCTGGCATGTTGCCTGCATTCGCTGGCTTACACGCCAGTTGGACCTCGCTGCAGCGAGTTTGCGTTCTCCAGCCTATTTTAGCCGGATTCTCTCTGGCATGTCAGCTGCTGCAGCTCCTGGCTTTGTTCCCTTGGCGTGTTGCCTGCACTTCGCCAGTTTACACGCCAGCCGGGCCTCGCTGTGTCTGATTATTCGGCCAGCGAGTGGGTGTTCTCCGGCCTGCGACGCTGTGCATGGGTGTCTCGTTTTCGAAGTTCACTCTTGCTGCTCCCCTGTCTGTGGACAGCGCTAGCGACCGCTCAGCCCTGGGGCAGACCTTCGGGTTAAGTCCCCACTTGGCTTTCAGTGGGCTAGACCGCCAGCCCTCCGTCTGCGGATGGCTGGGCGGCTCCGTGGTTGGATGGACCCTACAGGTTGCTTCCCAGCCTTGGCCCTGCGTCTTTGCAGCTGTACTGCTGCTGTATTCCTCTGGCTTATAACCCCCCGTTCGCTGACTCACATGCCAGTCGGCCCTCGCTGTGTCTGATACGTCAGCCGGTGAGTGGGTGTTCTCCAGCACGCAGCGCTGGCTCTGTCTAATGGGTTGCCCCTGTATCGCGGGTCACCTGGCCAGAGCAGGTGCCCGCTCAGTGAGCTGACACCTCCTGTCATTCCGTTAGTGTCTCATCAGGCCCACTCTGCTGGCCCCCTGTCTATAGACACCGCGGAGTGGTTGCTATGCCCTAGTGATGAAGCCACCAGCACCTCCCTTGTCGTGGATGGTCCAGGTCAGCTGCTCTACTCCTGGGACAGGCCCTGGGCCTCATCCTACCTTGGCCATCCTCTGAGTGGCCGAGCTGCTGCGACAGGCTCTCTCTCTCCCTGGCTCTGTGTCACTGCCTAGTGCCAGGCAGGGATCTGTTGTGAATTGACTTCTCCAGCTGGCGGCTCTGCCTTCCCTTCTGGGGCGTCATCCGCATATCGCGGGGCTTCTGTCATAGCAATAGCCAGCTGCTGTGCTCGAGTGGCTTGGTAGGCTGTGTTGCCCTGGCGTTTTGCACGCGTTCACCGGCTTACATGCCAGTCGCACCTCGCTGCAGCAAGTGCCTTCTCCAGCCTAGTGTAGCCTGTCCTGTCTTGCGTGTTGCCCGCAGTGCGCGGTTCACGCGGCCAGCAGGGCTCGATTTTTGTTCCTCGATTGGGACGGCTTCTCGGCTCTGACCGCAGGTTAAGCCGCTGCCGCTGCTGCTGCTGTTGCTGCTGCAGCTGCTGCAGCTGCAGGCTGTGTTTCCCTGGCGTATTGCCCACGCTTCGCCAGTTTACGCGCCAGCTGGACCTCGCTGTGTCTGATGCTATGCCAATGAATGAGTGTTCTCCAGCCTGCAGCGCCAGGCTCTCTGCATGCGGTTCACCCGTTACACATTAGCCTGGCCTCGCTGTGTCTGATAAGCCAGCCAGCGAGTGTGTTGTGTTCCAGCCTGCAGTGCTGGCTGTACTCGAGTGTCCTGTCCTCGAGTTCACTCTTGTGGCTCCCCTGTCTACGGACAGCGCTCGGCAGCCACTTGGTCCTGGGGTGACTTGCAGGTTGGGTCCCTGGCTTGGCCCTCCTCTCCAGCGGCTGCACTGCAGCTGCCGGCTGTGTTCTCTGGCGTGGTGCCCGCATTCGCTGGCTTGCCCGCCAGTCGGTCCTCGCTGTGTCTGATACGTCAGCCAGCGCATGTGTGTTCTCCAGCCTCCTCAGCCAGTCTTTGTCTGGCATATAGGCTGCTGCGGCTGCAGGCTGTGTTCCCCTGGCGCGTTGCCGCATTCGCCAACTTGCCCGCCAGTCGGTCCTCGCTGTGTCTAATGCCCCAGCCAGCGGGTGAGTGTTCTCCAGCCTGCGGCGCTGGCTCCCTGTCTGGCGTTGCCCGCTTCTTGCAGGCACCCAGTAGGGTCTCCTCTCAGCGGCTCGATGAGCTACGCTTCCTCTCCTCTCTCTGCTCCTGGGATTCCAGGTTCGGGCCCTGGGCTCCGAAGGCTCCAGCTGGGGATCCTTGGGGAGCGCATGCGCGGGCTCGTCCTAGCCGACTGCCCGTGCTTCTGGCCTTTTGTCGCTCCAACCGCATGCCGCGGGTTGAGCTTGCCAGACCTTGCTGTGTCTGACATTTTGGCCAGTGAGGGAGAGGTCCCCAGCCTGCGATGCTGACTCCCGGTTGGTGCTTTGCCTGTGCTTACATTGTCAGCACGGGGACGCCCAGTAGTTGGGACTTTGTGTCTGACCTCGAGTGTCTCATTGTGAGTTC
The DNA here is from genome assembly GCF_900408965.1 of Simochromis diagramma. NCBI lineage: Eukaryota > Metazoa > Chordata > Actinopteri > Cichliformes > Cichlidae > Simochromis > Simochromis diagramma. The sequence continues at coordinate 21,686,346 of NW_024387523.1, read as the reverse complement.
ACTCTTGAGGCTCCACTGTCTGCGGACATGCACGTGGTGACGGTGCTGGGGGTAGACCGTCGGGTCATCCCCTTGCTCAGCCCTCCACTTATGTAGGCTAGGCTGCCAGCCCCCCTCCCTGTATGTGAACAGCTCGGGGTGGCTTCAGCTTTGAGGATGGACGGCTCACATCCCCAGCTTCACCTGTGGTTGCTGGCTGTGTTCCCCTGGCGTGTTGCCCGCTTCGCCGGCGCCAGTCGGACCTCGCTGTAGCGAGTGAGAGTTCTCAAGCTGTAGTGCCGACTCTCTGTCTGGCATTGCCCGCATGTCGTAGCCCTATGCGACCAACGGGCTGTTACTTGGCGGCTTGGTGTGCTGCGTTTCCTGGCTATCTGCCTCACGGTTCCCGGGCTGACCTTGAGCGGCCGATCACTTGCGGTCCTGCATCCTGCATGACTGGTTCAGGCCAGTCTGGCATCTGCAGACTGCTGCCTCCACCCCCTGGCTCGGCCTTCGCATTGCGAAGCCCTGATCAGGGTGATGTCTCTATTGGTGCGTAGTCACTGACTCCCGGCACCTTCACTCTCGGCGGTGCATTGTCTCCTTGCGGGGTGTCTTACAGAGTTACCCTGTACATATGGAATATGTAACGGTGTGGAGAGATAGTCTTGATATGCTAGAGAACGTACGGTTACAGTGTAACCTTGGTTCTCTTAGTGAGAGACTATCTCTCCACTGTGAGGCCACTCGGAGACGCGTTCCGATCAAACTATCACCGGTGTCACATCCACACAGCTGTTTTATACGTAAGCTGTGGGGCGTAGCCGGGCGTGCCGGAGTGTCTTAAAGAAATATCCGCACGCCATGACCAAGGGGAGTCGTACCCCGTACATATGGAATAAGTAACGGTGTGGAGAGATAGTCTCTCACTAAGAGAACCAAGGTTACACTGTAACCGTACGATACCGTAAAAGTCAATTTATTTCTCTGCATTTAGGGAGGATTTTTTTCAGAGAACTGGTTCTCAGTAGTTCAGTTCATTGGATTGTGCTTATCGGTTACTATCGCACTTGTACAATTAACAGATTTCAGTTGTGTGCCAGAGGAAGAAAACAGTGGTGCATTCTACAGCAGGGATATGGACAATATTTTGTTTTTTCACCTTTTAACAAAGGGGGAAATCCCTCCAACATGTACAAACATTTGAACACACAGCATGCAATTAATTTGCATGTTAGCAATGTCTTTGATATGCTGCCAAGTGATGGTAAGCCAATGAAAACCCAATAAGAATCCATAAGAGAATCAATAAGGAATTAAATTGCTAAGTGATACTGATATGGGAAAACAGCCCTTATTTGTCGAAGCATGGACTCCACTAGACCCCTGAAAGAGTGCTGTAGTATCTGACACAAAGATGTTAGTAATAGATAGATAGTACCCACCCAGACAGATCTGGCCCAGATCTGGTGTCAAGCCGGCACTGCTGCCTGACTTCTGGCATGGTAAGTGGTATGTGATCCAGATATGGGCCAGGCCTGGCATAGATGGCACTGTTTGTGTGATGGCATGCCACATCTGGCCCGATTTCGGTTTGGTTTACATGGTCCAGGCTCATAGAAAACAGGTCTGGCCTGAATCCGGCATCAAGCTGGCACTTCTGACTGGCTGGTGTCATGGCAGGGTGTATGTCAACCAGATGTGGGCCAGGTCTGAAAATGATGGCACTATTTGTCTGTGAAGGTTCTCAGTCATCCAGGTCATCGTAGTCAAAGGAGCTTGCAAAGAAAAGCGTCTGGACTTCTTTAAGTTGCTTGAAGACGTTTCACCTCTCATCCGAGAAGCTTCTTCAGTTCTAAAGTCAAATGGTGGGGAGTCCCAGATTTAAACCTAATGGGAGAATATCCCCCCACAGAGGGACAAAAGGACCCCCTGATGATCCTATCTATTTTAGTTAGAAGACCTAAGTGCTACGTTGCAATACTATACTGCTATGGTAGCCAACGTTTCAAATGCAGGTTTGACAGGTTTGTGAGTGTTTACTTTATCAAAAACCTAGTGTTATGGCATGTTGTATAGAGCACCGTAAGTAATCCAGGAAAGCAGAAAAGCCCTATGTAAGAATCAGTCCATTCCCTGTCTGAATAGAGTTTTGCCATGTTTCTTTTGCACTATTATGTTTTTATTACATGGCTTTGTTAAGGTACACATTAGACTGACATCTGGGGCCAGAGCTGAAACTGTTCTGAGCCAGCACAGGGCCAGCATAGTGTCTGCAACTGGCCCGTGGCTGCACACAACTTACACATGGCCAAAATACCAAAAAGAATGACGACACTTTGGCGGCCCAGATCAGGTTTGCCAGAGGTAAACCACACATGGGCGACCAAAGGGCCGTCATTCTTTGTGGTATGCTGGCTATGTGTAAGCACATTGTGGGGGCCAGATCCAGGCCATACCAATTTTGCTATGTGGGTAATAGGTGCTGTAAGCTGTGAGGTGGCGGCTCCATGGAGCTGACTTGCTTGTCCAGCATATCCATTGGCCCTTTTCACACTCACTTAAATCCTTACACTTGCCCATTTTTCCTGGTTTTAACAAATCAGTGCTAAACTGCAAAATTCAGAAATTAAAAAAAAAAAGCAAATCAGTGCTGAGGACAAAATGTTCACTTGCTCCCTAATGTATCCCACTTACTAACAGGAGTTATAATGTAGAGATAAACAAATTATAACTATAATTATATAAAATAATGTAAATAATAGTTATTGATATATTTCACTTTCAACAGAGACAGTGGAACAGCCACACCATTCTGCATGGTTAGAACAGAATTTGCCTCAAAGGAACCAGTAAACATGCTAACATACAGTAGTTTTGACTAGCACTGGATGAAACCATGCAAAAATGACTCATGTGTTATGCATGATAAGTTTTTCAAACATGTGACTAGCCAGGAAGCAGTTGGCACTCCCTTGTAATATAATACATGTAAGTACTGCTCACCCGGTCTTCACCAGCCCTGACATAGAAGCAGGAAAAAAAGGCATCACAGGGCCTCTGGTTAAAAGCCTGTGTGGGCAAACTAGCAGGGATCGTCACCAGGCTGTTCAACCTCTCCCTGACTCATGCCACTGTTCTTACCTGTCTGAAGGCCCACACCATCATTCCCATCCCCCAAAAGACTGGAATAGACAGCCTCAACGACTAAAGACCTATAGACCTCACACCTGTGGTCATGAAGTGTTTCGAGTGATTAGGTTAGGTTGATTAGGAACATCAGAGACTGCCTAAATCCCTCTCTCAACCCCCACCCCGTTTGCTTACAGAGCGTATCTGGCCACGGGGGAATACCATCACAATCACCCTTCACAGAGCGGTGGGAAATCTGGAGAACAGGTAGAGCTATGTGAGGATCTTTGTGGACTACAGCTAGCATTCAACACCAAAATTCTCACTACCAAACTGTACCACCTTCAGATCTCCCCTGCCACCTGCTCCTGGATCAAAGACTCCTCACCAATTTGGACTGTCAATAAACACTATGTTACTGGCATGTGAGAAGCAGCAAGTTGGAACAGTGTCCTGACCCTGTTCATATGTACAATCTGTACTAATGTTTATTCAACATCAATATCAAGCTTTATTTTGACAAAGCAGTCCCTGCGTGAATGGAAACCTTACAGTAACACAAAGCACTGGGGTTCAAGTCAGAGATCGGAGCGTAAGAAAAACACTGAAATGTACAAACAACGGGAAGTACAAGAGGAAAAAAAGAGACCTCCACTCATGCTGTGCTTCATGGCAGGACAGCACGAGAAAGCGGGGAAACAAAAACTTCCTCTGGCACAGAAAAAGCACATGGAATTTCCACAGCACAACATTGTACAAGACTTGACAAGCCACAGGGTTGGGTAGGGGGTTGAGGAGTAATCCGAAGGCAACACAGCAGCCTCCGGCAACGGCGCCGTCTCCAGCGCGGGCCCAGACCGCCTCGTGTTCCAGGGGGCAACAAAGCATCGAAGGCGGTGGAAAGGGAGGGGGGATGAGTGAGTGCTTATCAGTTAAGTGTATGGGTGTGCGTGTCCATATTTCACTGGAACAGTGTCCGTCGCCCTAATCAGGCAAGTAAACAGTCCTCCAGACAATCCGGTGGCTTGCATGGGATGGAAGAATAGTCAGCACCAGTCGCATTAGGGAGTCTTTGTCCGGCTCCAGCCTGGCAGGCAGCTGGCCCCACCCCGGGGCCGTGGTGGTGGCCCCGCATTACGATGTTGATTTTGTTGATTTTTCTTTTATGCAAGCAGCCCAGGAGAATTTCAAGCTGCTCTTTAACACTCTGACGCTGGTCTCTCAATCTCCCGTTGGAAAGCCGCAAAAAAAACAAAACATAATAAAGTCAAATTTAAACAGCAAACTGTAATGAATTCAGAGACCATCAAAAGACAGTAACTTTAAGCCTAAAAAAATTAAAGAACTAAAGTAGTATAAAAAATTCTACAAGAAATCAGCCAAAAGCCTGATCCAAAAGAACCTATATCATAAAACTTAAAGCACTGGCTTGGAGAGCAGGATGAATGAAAAATCAACCGAGCAAGTGTTCAACTTTAGCTTAGTATGCTTTCATACACTTATGCTACGCTTGTTGCATGGCATGCATAGTGACAAATAAATGAGCATTAAAAAATACATGCTGCCTTAAAATTACTCTTAATGGTAGTTTTTGTACTGGCAATTAAATGGTTGAATAAATTCATCCATATAGAACGACTCTGGCCTCCCTGACTGTACTGAGCATTCCGGGCAACTAAGGTGCTCATCAGTTATGCCTGTGATGTTGATTAGTTTTAGGGAAAAACTCTGTTCCGATGGAATAACAGCGCCAATGACAGTGGCGAAGATCCCCTGGAGTCATGGCCAGAGGGCAATATAAGCAAAAGGTGGCAGAACACCAGAAGTGTTATACCATGGCTTCAATTATATGGTTCTTTCAAGCAGCTAACCCCAACCCCCATTAACCAGGCAGACCAGAAACATGACAGATAAGACACAATAAACAACAAGGGGAACTTTAACACATGGGATGATGACCCAAGGAGACCTACTAAACAATTAACAATAACTACAACTAAGGAACCTAGGATCTAATGCCAAAAGGACTAACTATAACCAATGAATATCAAAATACAAGAAAACACAAAGCGCTGGGTCATACGACCCAGGACTGTGACATCTGATTTGTGAAATATCTAAAAACCCAAAAGAATACATATACAAAATAACTTTTATCTTGTGTCCTGATTCGTGATTTGAGATAAGAGACAAACGACTGGAGGTCCATTGTGCGTCAAAACAATGATTTTATTTACACACACGTGTGTGGGAAAGACGAGCTCTGCAAAACATCAGCCTCAATCTCCCCAGAACAATAACAACAAGTCTAGATACTGTGTATGTGTGCAGGCAGACTATGTGTCTTGACCTCAGTGCATGACCTCACTCGACAAACAAAGACCTTTTAGAAGTATACTTCCTGACTCCGTTTGAGTCATCTGTTACCAGGCAAACTCCAATGCAGCAGGCTGCTGAGCGCACACAGGCCTCTATTCTGTTTTTATATAATATGTGGTGAATTGTAAGCATCTATGCAATCCTTTCATGGCTCCAGGTCACCTTAACTTCCTATTGATTGGCCAGACGTCGCGCTGACCGAAACTTCAGACCATTAATTAACTTGACCGAGCTTCAACTCTTTAATTAGCACAAAAATGCAATGTGTATAACATGATTACAGTTGCACCTGCAATGAAAGATAATTATGTAATTAAGCTCACACCTGAAATACAGACTTTAATGTAACATCAACAGTTTCAATAAATGCTGTAATGAAATGATAATAATAAATGATAAGTGATGCAACAGTAATGATAATGGTTATGAATAGTAACAGTAAAATAATATTCCTATCTCTACACTTGTCAACAGTGTCAATAGTGAAATGGTCTAAAATACACTAAGATGACATTTGTCAGCATACCTTGAGGTCCAACAGGAAGAGCAAATTTTGTTTCAGATGGCACTTAATGATGATCTCCATCTGATTGAGTCTGAATCTGACACATTTTCTTTTAAAATCTCCTTCTGTATCCAAAGAATCTGTCATTCTTTATGATTTTCCTAAGGTTTTTCTAAGCTTCAGTTTCTGAATGACTGCTTAGATTTGATCAAATGTTGGATGGCTGCAAATGTCCTCCAACTCAATGAGGGGAAAACTGAAGTCCTTATATGTGCTCCTGACAGATCTTTATCCCATAGTGAAAGCCCTTGGTCCTCTCTCAGTTTATGTTAAATCCTCTGTCAGGAATTTAAGTGTCACTGTTGACTCGACTCTCACACTGGACGGTCATGCTAAATCTCTGGTTCAGTCTTGTTTTTATCACTTAAGAAATGTAGCTAAGTTAAGCCCTATTTTATCTCGCTCTGAACTGGAAACTGGATTGCTATACATGCATTTATTTCCTCACACTTGGACTATTGTAACTCACTGTTTATGTGTCTAAGCAAAGGTGATCTGGATTGTCTGCAGGTTGTGCAAAACGCTGCAGCTAGGCTTTTGACAAAGTCCATTTTAAGATCCTGGTCTTGACTTTTAAAGCTTTGCACAGATTGGCACCAGCTTAAATCTCTGATCTGCTACAGCCCTAAGTCCCTAGCAGGTCCCTGAGGTCATCTGATCAGGGCTTACTTGCTATAAAAAACTAAGATGAGAACTAAGGGTGGTAGAGCTTTTGCGATTGTGGCCCGTAGACTGTGGAACTCTCTCCTTCAAACCTTAAGAACTCTGGACTCTTTTGCTTTTGCTTATTTCTAGCCTTTTTTATATTTTCAGTTTTATCTTTTTATGACTTGTTATCTTATGTGCAGCACTTTGTGATTCTGTCTAGAAAGGTGCTATATAAATAAAAATTTAATTGATAATTTTTCCAGCTTTATTTGCCCTAAAAATAAATGCATACCATTAGACCATTACAGCCCAACAGAAGAATTTTGCCCAGGAACCCCATATCCAGTTAATTGGGCTATGGTTAACAGTAATGATAATTACTCACTACTGATAATTATACTGCTAATTGGGGATAACATCGATAAACATAACATCGATTAACATAATCTTGATCATGTGACATTTATAAGGAAAAGATTCATAATCGGGGAAAATCATAATCGGGGTGTGTCCACATTAATAAGTGACAGAGAGCGGAACTAATATGCCAAGATCTTTATCGGACAGAAAGATGAATATATGTGGATTGTGGACGTGTTTTTATAGTTAACAGTATTTGTTCGTTTGTCGCGAGGTGCAACCCTCTCATTGTTCAATAAAAAAAATTATTGAAATATAGCTCGTCCGGTGGTTACTCACACTTTAACGAACTTAGGCACTCTATATGGACACGAAAGCAGCCACAGAGAAAAGGGATTTTCTTCATTTATGTAATCTGTAATCTGTGATGCAATAAACAAGATACAACTTTGTCCTGGTGTGAATAACTATCTAACTATCCTTTACAAAATGGGTGAAGCGGTTTCCAAACCTGAACATGGGTACATAAGGAAATCCTCACAAACCACACTTCTCCACATTTTTGTCAGAGATGAAGGTATCATGTTCTCGGTTAGCAAATGAGTATAGATGTGACGCTTGTTACCTGAAAGTCTTTCTGTAATGTATTCCATGAAGACACCACACCACTGAGACCACATCCTTTTTTCTTTTGCCTTTTTTTTTCTTTGCCTGTCCCGTTTGGAGTGGATCATCATGGCCTTGCCATATTGGTCCATTTGATTGACCTTTATTATAATTATGTATTTATTTTATTTTTGTTTTTTAAAGACGGGACAGACATGACTGGGGGATAGGACAGGGAGAAAGAATGAAAGAAAGAGAGGGAGAGAAAGAAAAATAGAGGGGAGAAGAGATGGGAAGAAAAAAAAAGAAAAACAAACAAAACACCTGGATCACCTGTATGGAGATAAAAAACCAGAAGAGAAAAACAAACAACAAAGAGCAACATAATAAAAACTACACCATCACAATAAACTAGCTAGCAATAGATAAGAGTAGATACTTTTTTAATTTCACCTGTTGAGAATGAAAAAAGAAAACAAGCAGAAGAAAACGAGAGCAATACAATAAACAAGATCACGATGATATATGGGAATATAACAGTAAATACTAAATATTAAACATTATTGTGCAGCACGTAAGATCGACAGCGCATAGTGTGCTTTGAGGTAGGAGCCAAAAAGGGCGTAATTTGTATGTGTGAGCACCCGTGTTTACACCTGTGAGCATGGACGCGCTTGTTTTTTTAAAAGATTCCTTCATGTAATGATCTGCTAGAGGGTGTGGGGAGCCACTGCCCCGTCCACCAGGGCATGAAGCAGGTATGGAGGAGATCAAAACTCCAGACATCCAGAGGCCCTCAGAACACAAGAGACCAAGGAAGACCAACAGAGGGGCAGCCGCACCACTATCCCAGAAGGAGCTGAGGAGAGCCCCAGATGAGGGCTCACTCAGCAGCCGTGGAGCAGAAGCCGGGGGGTTGCAGTGACGTGCCTGTGAGCTCCGCCGGCAGCCAGCTGTGCCAGAGTGACCGAGCCCCAGGCCGAGAGGCCGAGGGCAGCCAACCCCCGAAGTGGCTCCAGGCCCCGATAAGCAGCCACCAAGGAGTGAGCTGGTGTGCACAAAGAACCACCAACGAATCGATGTCTGAGGGCGTCTGCCACTGGTAGGGGAAGTGGTGGTGGGTGGAGATAGGCCTCCATACCTTGGAAGACCTGGGATGTCCCCAGAGAGGTGGCGTCTGATACCCGACCTGACATATGGACACAGACAAACAAGCACACACAGATACAAACATCCATTCCCACCCTCATGCTCTCATATGCAATTAATCAACACTCACCCAACGTGGAGACAGACATAGAGAGACACTGTACACACAATCACACTCCCCAAAACTGCACCCAGGCCCCACATTCCAGACCCCAGTCGGACGGCCAACTTCTCCTCCTAGCCCCCCCGCTCCAGCAGGCCGCAGAGAACGGGGGTGTGCGAAGACTCTAAACCTCCCTCCGCCCGCTCATTGTAGTGTTGATGCATGTGTGTTCTAAGGTGCCTTTAAAACCCAGGAGGGCATGGAGCTACCTGCCAGAGAGCAGCAGGTAAGCGCATAGCCCCCCTGCTAGCCCTCAATGTCTACGTGTATTTAAAATTGAGAGGTGGGCAACGACGCCAGGGGTGAGGTTGTACACCCTGATGGTCTTTTGGATTCCGTGTAGCGTGCCCACCCCCAAGATCCTATATGTATGTGTTATGAGAGTGTGAGTAATGTGAATGTCTAAGTTGTGAGATAAAATTGAGGCACAGGCAGCCAGAAGGGGACAGAGGGGGGATGCCTCCCCTACACCCTGGTGACACATCTTTACCCCAAGGCCCTGCATGTGTGGGTGATTGTGGTGGAGCGGGAAGAGGGAGGCAGCTGGAGATGGGGAGGGAAGGAAGGGAGGGGCAAGTGACCCCTCCCTGGGGCCAGCTCCCCTGCTGACCCCAGTAGGCACCCCCATACTCTGCAACCCGCCAGGGAAAGGGGGCCCAGGCCCATCTGGACCGGGGCCCAGAACAGCAGCACCGCCCGGCCCTACAGAGCCCGGGACAGCCCACCCGACCCCACCTCAGAGAAAACTGCACCCACCCCACCATCCACTCATCTTCCAGACTACACAAGACAATAGGCGCCCAGGCTGAGATCTTCCTCCACCTCTCCTGCAGAGTGAGTTCCTGAAGTTTTATTTTCAACTTTAATTTATATATTTTATCTTATTCTCCCAGTTAAATTTACCCTTCATTCTAATTTGTGTTGTACAGTTATTTCATTTTTAACCTTAATTTATATGTTATTCCTTCCTAGTTAAATTTACCCTTTTAATTTTTCATATTTTTTCCTATCTTATTCATAGCCTTTTCCTTTTTTGTTTTCTTTAGGTCACGAGCAGTTGTCCAAGCATTTCACTACATATCGTACTGTGTATGACTGTGTACGTGACAAATAAAATTTGAATTTGAATTTGAATTTGAAGAGAGGAGAGCTCCTGCAAGATGTAACAACCTCCCCCACTGAGACCACATTCTATTACTAAATTATTTCCGCAACATGCAGTCTGATAAAGAGTCCTCATAACAACTCATTTTACTTCAGTTCATTTAAGTATGCTTTTGTACTGTTCCTTAGGATTGTGACTTTTCTCAAATAAAGACTCTTAATACTTGTTGATCGGTTATGTTATGTAAAACATTTTTAGGCATTTGTGCAGCCACTTTTTATGCCATCTGTGTTTGGGCACATGAGCCTGAAAATCATACTCAACATTTTCTAATTTAGTTCATTTTGTTTCAGATAAAATATTCTGATTTCATCTGAGCTTGCCCAGCTTTCTTCTTGGTCCCTCCAATGCCACCCCAGTTTTTAAAAAAAATGACAATCTTCTGTAGGTTTAGATGTTACAGTCAGCATACACTACCTTCTTCTCTCCCAGCTGCTAAAATTACCGACACCTGCTACTAAGCAAAGTATCTCAAAAGATTTCCCCTAGATTGTCTTGCAGCACAGAATTTACATCAAATGCAAAAATAGAATGCCAGTGCATGAATTCAACATGTACGCAGATTAAAAGTATTTGGCTGATGGATGTAGTGTGAGGTGAAATAAGGTGAATTTCTGTATCAAACCATTACTCTGATCCTTCTCTGTGTTCAAGACGGACCATGCCTTTTTTAGCTTTGTTTTTGTTAAACACCTACTTTATATTTTTCAATGTCATGCTGTTTCCAACAGGTCATATATGCCAGTGAAATCAAAGATCAAAACTAACAAGGATTTGGTGAGTAACGTCAATGGCAAAGCTTCCTGGTGGCAATGGTAATATTTAAAAATAAAAGATGTTTAATAATTAATTTGTTTGATTCTTGCACTTCACATTTGTGATGAGGTAAGTAGAAAGTTTTCAGTCTCTAAAGTGCCAGAAGTACGAAGTAAAATATGTTTTTTATAGTGCTGTCATCGTTAATCTCACACCCCGTGCGTGGGGCTGAATCGCGCTAACATGTTGACACCGTGCAGCCCCACGCACTGGGTGATCTGCGCTAACTCGCTAATGGAGATTTGCCGTGTTAATGCGGTTATGGCATTAACGTCATTTTAACGAGATTAACACTGACAGCACTAGTTTTTTATTGTCATACAAGCTGTTCCATTTGAGTCTTTGCTAATCTGTTCATCATTTTTTTTGTATTGCCCTTTTAAATAGATATGCATTTCAAAAGTTATTCAAAAGTTCAAAACGTCTTTGGTGAAGATCAGAACGGGTTTAAACACCAGTATCACTTGATTAAAGAACTCTGGTTAAATCTGTGAATCGTTAAATTTCAATTCACATGCCCTATGAAAGTGAACGCTTCTGCAAGTCTTTCTGATGCTTCCCGTTCTTGATGTGACTAGACTACAATGTAGAGGACAGTCCTTCATGGAAAGCTTTTTAGCTAATCTTCTCAATAAGAGGTTTTGTCATTGTATAATCATGGTGTTTCCATTTAGTGCTTGCCCAGGTCGCTGTCCAACTGTTCATTTCATTTTTCAGCAGCCATTGTCTGGAGTTTGGTTAAAAAACGGACATTTTGTTCATGTATTTGTTTCCCATTCATTCATATGTTCATTTTTTGTCTTCCTAGGTTGATGTGTTTGGTTATGGTGCTGACCGTGATGGAAACTGGAGTCACTACTGGAAAATACTCACACAATACTAACATAAGGTTAAGAACTGGAGTACATCCTGGAAATTATAAGTATAACATCATCCAGCAACTAGCTCAGCAACAAAAAATTAAGTTCTATGAAGGCCTAATGAAAAAAATGTGATTGAATGCCATACACTCAGTGGGGAAAGAACTGAAAGCCAATATGTCTGTGAAGGTTCTCAGTCATCCAGGTCATCGTAGTCAAAGGAGCTTGCAAAGAAAAGTGTCTGGACTTCTTTAAGTTACTTGAAGACGTTTCACCTCTCATCCGAGAAGCTTCTTCAGTTCTAAGGTCAAATGGTGGAGAGTCCCAGATAAAAACCTAGTGGGAGTATCCCCCCACAGAGGGACAAAAGGACCCCCTGATGATCCTCTAATCGCCTGAGCCAAGGTGTGAAACTGGGTGTGGGTCCCAATCAGCCAGAGTTTCGGGTGAGTTCATTGTGAAACCTGGCCCCACCTTATCATGCGAATTCCTGAGATCAGATGGCCCAGGATGTGAGTGGGCGTTAAGGCGTCTGGGAAGGGATCTCAAAACTGGATTATAGATGGCAGACAGTTGGTGTCGTAAACCCCCGCCTCTGTTCAAAGATGGTCGCTCACAGTGGACATAGATGGCTTCTTTCACTCCTCTTTCAAACCATCTGTCCTCTCTGTCCAAAATGTGAACATTAGCATCCTCGAAAAAGTGTCCTTTATCCTTAAGATGCAGATGGACAGCTGAGTCTTGTCCTGTGGAGGTGGCTCTTCTGTGTTGTGCCATGCGCTTGTGAAGTGGCTGTTTGGTCTCTCCAATGTAGAGGTCTGGGCATTCCTCGCTGCACTGTACAGCATACACCACATTGTTAAGTCTGTGTTTTGGCGTTTTGTCTTTCGGGTGAACCAGTTTTTGTCTGAGCGTGTTGCTGGGTCTGAAATGCACCGGGATGTCATGCTTGGAGAAAACTCTCCTGAGTTTTTCTGATACACCGGCTACATAGGGGATGACAATGTTGTTGCGTCTGTCCTTCTTATCCTCCCTCGCTGGTGTCTGATCTTCTTTTCTGTGCCTCTTTGCTGACTTTAAGAACCCCCATTTAGGATAGCCGCACGTTTTGAGTGCTTCCTTTACATGTGTGTGTTCCTTCTTTTTTCCTTCAGGCTTAGAGGGAACATGTTCTGCTCGGTGGTGTAGGGTCCTAATTACTCCAAGTTTGTGTTCCAGAGGGTGATGGGAGTCAAAGAGGAGGTACTGGTCCGTGTGTGTGGGCTTCCGATAAACTTCAATGTTGAGGTTGCCGTTCTCTTCAATGTGCACAGCGCAGTCCAGGAAAGGCAAACAGTTGTCCTTTGTGTCTTCCCTGGTGAACTTGATGTTTTTATCCACAGCGTTAATGTGCACAGTGAAGGATTCCACTTCTTGTGTCTTGATTTTGACCCAGGTGTCGTCTACATATCTGTACCAGTGGCTGGGTACTCTTCCTTTGAAAGAGCCAAGAGCCTTCCTTTCCACTTCCTCCATGTAAAGGTTGGCTACAATAGGTGACACGGGGGAGCCCATGGCACAGCCATGTTTTTGTCTGTAAAAGCCTTCGTTGTATTTGAAATATGTAGTGGTGAGGCAGAGGTCTAACAGTGTGCAAATCTGATCGGGTGTGAAGTTGGTCCTGTCCTCCAAGGAGCTGTCTTCTTGTAGTCGTTTTCTGACAGTCTCCACGGCCTCCGTGGTGGGTATGCAAGTGAAGAGAGAGACTACATCAAAGGACACCATGGTTTCATCTGGATCCAGGGTACGTTTCTGGACCTTGTCGGTGAAGTCGGTGGAGTTCTTGATGTGGTGTGGGGTGTTCCCCACGAGAGGAGCAAGGATGGTAGCAAGGTGTTTAGCAATGTTATAAGTGGCTGAGTTTATGCTACTGACTATGGGTCTGAGTGGGACAGCTTCCTTGTGGATTTTAGGAAGTCCATAAATGCAGGGTATGGCATCCCCTGGGTAAAGGCGGTGATATGTAAGGCGGTCAATAATTTTGTTCTTTTCAAAGTCTTGAAGGCAAGCTATAACTTTCTTTTTGTAGCTGCTTGTGGGGTCTCGCTTTAAGGCTTCGTAGGTATTGTTGTCACTGAGGAGAGTAGTGATCTTTGTATGGTAATCTGTAGTGTTTAGGACCACGGTGCATCTTCCCTTATCAGCTGGTAAAACAGTGATGTTGTGGTCTTTGCTCAGGGAAGCGACGGACTCTCCACCATTTGACCTTAAAACTGAAGAAGCTTCTCGGATGGGAGGTGAAACGTCTTCAAGTAACTTAAAGAAGTCCAGACGCTTTTCTTTGCAAGCTCCTTTGACAACTGAAAGCCAAATGGATGTGTATCTATAACTATAGTTATTTCCTAACCCTCCTAACTGAAACTGATATTGAGATTTATTAGGAAGGATGACAATTAATCTCTAAAAGGATTTTCTTTCCTAATCCGTTGCTTAATTTAAATATGTAAATAAATGCACCCAGGAGTTATACTATATGGTAGTTTCTAACACATGAGGTGTCAGGTGTACTGGATTACACAGATGGATTACGTGGCAGAAACACACACACGGACGCAAAAATAGTTTGTGATGCAAGTTTATATACACGAGTAAGGGGGATATTTACAAGGGAAGGGGCTATATACAGTGATGGATAAAAATGTGCCAGGAGATAAACACCGAGGAGATGAGACGGAGCCGAGGCATGCAGGTAGGCAGCAGACGCACCGGAGCTTCCTGACAACAAGGAACAAAACAGAGCTTAGGGCGTACCGTTGATAGCCGAACGTTAAACACAAGTGGACGGAGAGAGTTGGAGAGCTTACTTGACCACCCAAACCACAGCCGCTGCGGTGATCGTAGCCTGATGAAACGTGGCACTCCGTCGCGGATCCACACTAGCCAACACAAAATCCTAGGTAGGCGGGCAGGCGATGGAACAGGCTAAGACAAAGAGAAGCAGGCAAAACGTGGATCCTTAAAACATACAGCTCCACAGCGTAAAATCAACAGATGCAGCCTGTGCTAACTCGTTACCACTTATGACAGCGACAATACTCCGACACCAGACGTCCGTGACTCTGCTCCCTAAAAGCGCTCACTGATGACGTCCGATGCGTCGCAGGTGTGTTGGAATGCCATCAAGCCCCGCCTCGCCTACCTATAACCAAAAAGAAAACAAAAACCCAAACAACAACAATACACCTACCCACCACCTCCTAACAGTATCCCCCCCTCAAGGAACGCCACCCGGCGGTCCTCCAGGCTTGTCAGGATGCCTCCTGTAAAAATCCACAATAAGCGCCGGGTCCACAATGAAGGCCCTAGAGACCCAGGAGCGCTCCTCCGGGCCATACCCCTCCCAGTCCACCAGAAACTGGAAACCTCGGCCACGACGGCGCACATCCAGCAGCCGCCGGACCGAATAGACAGGACCCCCGTCCACCACCCGGGCGGGCGGAGGAGGTTCCACGGGCGGGCACAGCGGGCTGCGAGAAACTGGCTGCAGTTGAGAAACATGGAACGTAGGATGAATCCTCATGGAGGCCGGTAGTTGCAGCCTCACGGAAACAGGATTGATGATGCGTTGGATGGTGAAAGGACCCAGGAAGCGAGGGGCAAGCTTCCTGGCCACGCACTTCAAAGGAACATTTGCAGAGGACAGCCAAACCTGTTGGCCCACGGTGTATTGAGGCGCAGGCGTTCTCCTCCGATCAGCAGCCCGGCGAGTCTGAGACACGGTCCGGAGCAGCGCCGCCTTAGTCCGGCGCCAAATCCTCCGACTGCGACGTAGATGATCCCGCACGGCCGGAACCGCAATCTCCGCCTCCTGAGAAGGAAACAGCGGCGGCTGATATCCCAGACAGACCTCAAACGGAGAAAACCCAGTAGCTGCCGAGGTGAGAGAGTTATAAGCATACTCAATCCAAGCAAGATGACCACTCCAGGAAGCGGGGTCAGAGGAGGCCACACAGCGCAAGGCGGACTCCAACTGCTGATTGGCCCTTTCAGTCTGTCCATTAGACTGCGGGTGATAGCCCGAGGAAAGGCTCACCCCCACCCCCAAAGCAGTACAAAAAGCCTTCCACACCCGAGAAACAAACTGAGGCCCCCTGTCCGACACAATATCCAAAGGAATCCCATGTAACCGAAAAACGTGATCCACGAGCACGCGAGCAGTTTCCAGGGCAGAAGGAAGTTTAGACAAAGGGACAAAATGCACCGCCTTGGAGAACCTGTCCACAATGGTGAGGATCACCGAGTGACCAGCGGAACGCGGCAACCCGGTAACAAAGTCAACTGCAATATGCGACCAAGGTCGACCAGGGACAGGCAGGGGATGCAGCAACCCGGGAGGGGCCAAATGACGGCTCTTATTGCGCGCACAAGTGTCACAGGCCAGCACATACTCGCGGGCATCACTCGCCAAAGCGGGCCACCAAAAGAAGCGCCGTAACAGGGAAACCGTACGACGCACGCCGGGATGACAAGCAAAATGAGACGCGTGCACCCAGTGCAAGACACGCGCGCGCACGGCCGCCGGAACAAACAGTTTACCCGGCGGGCCCGAACCCGGGTCCGGATCCTGCCGCTGCGCCTGGCGCACCAGGCTCTCGATCTCCCATGTCACGGCCCCCACCACGCAAGATGAGGGGATGATCGGAACCACCCCCGTAGACTCAGACGCGGGGGAAAACTGACGGGACAAGGCGTCCGGCTTAACATTGCGAGAACCCGGGCGAAACGAGATCGTAAAATGGAACCGGCTAAAAAACAGCTGCCACCTGGCCTGCCTGGAGTTAAGCCGCTTCGCACTCCGAATGTAAGAGAGATTCTTATGGTCCGTCCAAACCACAAACGGCTGTTCCGCCCCCTCCAACCAGTGACGCCACTCTTCCAAAGCCAGCTTAACCGCCAGCAGCTCACGATTACCCACGTCATAGTTCCGCTCAGCCGGAGAAAACCGCCGCGAAAAAAACGCGCACGGATGGAGACGGCCATCATCGGGCGAGCGCTGCGACAGCACCGCCCCCGCACCCACATCAGAAGCATCCACCTCCACCACAAACTGTCTGGCACCATCCGGGTGGGCGAGAATGGGCGCGGAACAAAACAACTCCTTCAACCGAGCAAACGCCTGCCTCGGCCTCAGGAGACCAACTGAAAACTCGAGCCGAGGACGTAAGCCGGGTGAGCGGAAGGGTGATCTGACTGAAGTTCTTAATAAATCGGCGATAAAAATTAGCAAACCCCAAAAACCTCTGCAGGTGTTTGCGCGAGGAAGGAGTCGGCCAATCAGCAATCGCTCTGATTTTGCCAGGATCAGGCCCCACCCGCCCCTTAGCAAGGACATAGCCCAGGAACGACACAGAATGAGCATGAAACACACACTTCTCCGCTTTCACAAAGAGTTTGTTTTCCAGAAGGCGCTGCAAAACGCTGCGCACCTGCTGAACATGGTCCTCAAAAGACCGCGAAAAAACAAGGATGTCATCCAAATAAACGAACACACACCGATTCAAAAAGTCCCGAAGCACATCATTAATCAATGCTTGAAAGACTGCCGGCGCATTCGTCAGGCCAAAAGGCATTACCAGATATTCGTAATGTCCACGGTGAGTGTTAAAGGCAGTCTTCCACTCATCTCCCTGGCGCATGCGCACCAGATGGTACGCATTGCGAAGGTCCAGCTTCGTAAAAACGACCGCGTCCTGTAAAGGTTCAAAAGCAGAAGAGATCAGGGGAAGAGGATATTTGTTCTTCACAGTAATGTCATTAAGACCCCGAAAATCAATGCAGGGTCGGAGAGATCCATCTTTCTTATCCACAAAGAAAAAACCCGCCGCCAACGGCGAAGACGATGGACGAATCAGGCCCGCCTCCAGCGACTCCGAAATATACTTCTCCATGGCTGCCTTCTCCGGACCAGAGAGGTTATACAGCCGGCTGGTGGGCAAAGGAGCTCCAGGTAACAGTTCAATGCCACAATCATAAGGACGATGGGGGGGAAGCGAGAGCGCACAGCGTTTACTGAAAACCGCCCCCAGATCATGATATTGTTCAGGTACAGACGAAAGATCCACCTCCTCAGGCGCCAGCTTAGACGAGCAGACAGGCGAAGGCGGAAGAGCAGACTGTAAACAGTGAGACAAGCAGTGGCTACTCCAACTCTCAATGCGACGGGAGGACCAATTGATATGAGGATTATGACGCTCGAACCACGGGTAACCTAAAACGATGGGAGACTCCGGAGAGGAAAAAACAAAGAAACGAAGAACCTCACGATGATTACCAGAAAGAATCAACGAAACCGGTTCAGTCTCATGAGTGACGGAGGGCAGTAACTGACCGGTGAGAGCCACAACGGAGACGGGAACCTGCAGGGGTTTCGTCTCAATACCGAGACGCCGCGTAAGACCGCCGTCAATAAAATTCTGCTCAGCGCCAGAATCCAAAAGTGCGTTAGTGGAGAAAGTGCCAGAAGCGGCGTTCACGATAGCAGGAAGCTGCATGCGGGGAATTTGGGAAAGAGAGGAGGTGCCACCCACCAGTACCCCCACCGTTACTGGTGGGCACCGCCTTTTGGCCGCAACGGGCAGGTGGACACAAAATGGCCCGACTGGCCACAATACAAACACAACCGTCCCTCAAACCGCCTCCGACGCTCCTCCAGCGTCAGCCGTGTACGACCCAACTGCATAGGCTCCTCAGCGGCGGGCGCCGGAGGAGACCGTGCGCGGGCCGAACCGGGAGGAGGGGGACGGGATACTGTGCGCCCCGCGGTGCGCTCACCACTCCCAGCACGGAACCGGCCACCCCTCTCCCTCTCACGCTCGCGAAGGCGATTATCGATACAAATAGCCAGATTAACTAGAGCCTCGAAACTCTCCGGTTCGTCACGAGTGGCGAGCTCATCCTTCATGCGATCATTCAATCCGATGATGAAAGCCCCGCGCAACGCGTCATCACCCCACCCCGTCTCTGCAGCCTTAACCCGGAAATCAATAGAAAACTCCGCCACCGACCGGCCCCCTTGGCGGAGCCCGTGCAGTTGCCGCGCGGCCTCATCCGAGCGCAGGGGGTGATGAAAAACAGCCTTAAAATCCCGAACAAACTGCTCATACGTGACAGTCTCCACGGGATGCAGAGCGAGATAAGACTCGGCCCAGTCCAAAGCACGATCACGAAGGGCACCAATAACATGAGAAATCTTAAAAGCATCATCGGAAAACGCTTGGGGATACCGCTGAAAAAGCAGAGAAACCTGAATCAAAAAACCCCCGCAACGGCCCAACTCTCCCGTAAAAGGCACCAGAGCCGGGGGAGCGGGGTCACGAACCGAGCCCAAACCCCGTGAGGCAGCCGGTACGGGCGGGGGGGCAGGAGCAGCGGGAACAGTAGGAGGAACTAACCGAGCCAAAGTCTCTTGAATGGCTGACAGGGTCTCATTAACCCGGCCCGCCCATTGCTCGGACGCCGCCAACTGCCGAGACAAGCTTGACAAAGACTCCTC
Source organism: Simochromis diagramma (assembly GCF_900408965.1). Classification (NCBI taxonomy): domain Eukaryota; kingdom Metazoa; phylum Chordata; class Actinopteri; order Cichliformes; family Cichlidae; genus Simochromis; species Simochromis diagramma. The sequence continues at coordinate 21,666,993 of NW_024387523.1, read as the reverse complement.
GTGTTTCTGGAGTAAATCGCCGGACGCGGGACCTGTGTGTTCTGCCGAATCCATCAAAGTGGTCGGAGTATTCTGTCAGGTGTACTGGATTACACAGATGGATTACGTGGCAGAAACACACACACGGACGCAAAAATAGTTTGTGATGCAAGTTTATATACACGAGTAAGGGGGATATTTACAAGGGAAGGGGCTATATACAGTGATGGATAAAAATGTGCCAGGAGATAAACACCGAGGAGATGAGACGGAGCCGAGGCATGCAGGTAGGCAGCAGACGCACCGGAGCTTCCTGACAACAAGGAACAAAACAGAGCTTAGGGCGTACCGTTGATAGCCGAACGTTAAACACAAGTGGACGGAGAGAGTTGGAGAGCTTACTTGACCACCCAAACCACAGCCGCTGCGGTGATCGCAGCCTGATGAAACGTGGCACTCCGTCGCGGATCCACACTAGCCAACACAAAATCCTAGGTAGGCGGGCAGGCGATGGAACAGGCTAAGACAAAGAGAAGCAGGCAAAACGTGGATCCTTAAAACATACAGCTCCACAGCGTAAAATCAACAGATGCAGCCTGTGCTAACTCGTTACCACTTATGACAGCGACAATACTCCGACACCAGACGTCCGTGACTCTGCTCCCTAAAAGCGCTCACTGATGACGTCCGATGCGTCGCAGGTGTGTTGGAATGCCATCAAGCCCCGCCTCGCCTACCTATAACCAAAAAGAAAACAAAAACCCAAACAACAACAATACACCTACCCACCACCTCCTAACATGAGGTTTTTAAGAAATGAAGTATTTTCTTAAGAGTTGGTGGAATTACAAGAAGACAAACGACAGCAGGCAAGCTGTCGGATGTCTAAACATGTACATAATATGTTGTGTTTAACTGAAATACTATGCTGTATTATTCTTAGTTAAAATAAGCTGGTTACATGAAAAGAAACATTTTACAGTTATGGTAAAGTAACTTATTAAGAGAGGGGGCGTTTATGTTCATGTACTGAATATTGTCTGCATTTTCTTTCATTTTTTGTTTCCTGTCCTGTTCAGTACTTCAGCAATCAGAATTGTTGTGTGAATACAATACAATACGATATTATTTATATAGCACGTTTAATAGTGATGTGTCCTGTGTGTCGAAGCGTCGAATCGTGTGTCGGGTAATCTCGGGGGCGTTTTTGTGAAGCGCGTATCGAGGCTTGCCTTGATTACGTATGCAGTGACGTTCGAGGCCTCGCGGACAGTCCGTACCACGTGACTGATTCAGGGACTGGTTCACCGGTTCGCGCCAGATTCGAAATAAAATGGGCAGAAAAACAGCTGATTCCCCATCACACTGTGTTGTGGAATTGGATTACATACGTGCTACATAGTTACTTGAGCATTTCTTCTTCGATGGAACCAGCAAGGAAGAGATGTTTTTTTAAATTTTGTCTCTCCTAATAAAGTATGCACACAGTAATAAATATCACAAATGATAAATACCATAATATAAATAAACAACACTACACATCTATAATCTGATTTCTGTCTTTTAGTTTATTAAAAAGTGAAGCACCAAACACTAGTTTGTGTCATTATCCAGATGTACATAAGCATGATTACACAGGTACTAGGAGTGGGTTTTGATTATCGATTAAAATCAATTCTAGCTTGGATAACGTGATATCAATTCATTAAAATCCTGAATCGATTTTTAATATAAATATTACTACAATTCAACCACCACCAAACAACTGAAACAGTAAATGAGAGGAGGTACACCGATTCTGCACAAAGACGTAAACACAAGGCGCAGACCGCGGATCAGAATCAGTGAGATGTCGCCTTTCTCACCAGACAGCACGGACACGGTCGGGGCTGAAAGCCGACAGTTCACTGATTCTGATCCGTCGGCGGGTCCGTGCTTGGTGTTTACGCCTTTTTTGCGCTGATTCTGAAGCTGCAGGTTTTATTTCTCTTCAAACAATATTGACCGAACCAGCAAAAAAAAAAAAAAAGATCCAAACTACGCTTCACATAAACATCGTCATGAATTTCCTCTGACTTTTGCTGTTTTGCTTTCACCAGGATAAAAATCACACTTCATGCACAGCTTTCTCTCTCTCTCACACACACACACACACACACAGTATACTTCAAGAACAGTTTCCCGTCTAAAAATCTGTTTTCTGCATTATTCGCTTGTTTGTTACGCATAAGACCTCCGTTGTTTGTCAGCCGCTGTTCTTTCCCATTTAAATACTTCCGAAAAGAAAACCTAATTTCTGCCGTTCAATAGGCTACTAAAATAATTGAAACTTTTTAACATTATGCAAAATTGCAAAACGCTAAAGGTGTGTCTCTAATAAAACCTCTATTTGCTCTGCTTCAATTCAGCAGCATCAGGTAATGTTCATTTGTTGATTGATGGTTTTCTTTCGGTTTTGATCTACTGCTGAATATTTTTATAAAATCGTTTTTCTGTTTTAGCCTCAGCTATGTTGACACAAAGGCATCTGCTGTGATGCTTACACATTAGATAAAGTCTCGAAAGTGTCAGCTTTTTTATAGTTAAACAAATGTACAGATCTATGATCGGAATTATACTATTGACTGACTGTCTGAGGCTGACAGTTACACAATCATACCAAAACGCTGTCCTGATACTTTCCACTTTCTCTTTTGTATCACACATACTGAGACAATATTCGAGATAAATAACCAAGAAAACAATTTATTCAGTTTAGAGGTTTACACATCATTACAATCACAGAGCCCGCTTCACGTGAATTGTCCACTTGATGGCACAGTAGAGCAAATGAATCATCACAATGCTTCGAACCCAACCCGTTCTCACTCCCAAAGCGTAACATTTTACGCTAGGTGACAAATCGTCACCATATTACGTTTTCGGCTACCCACCACGTTCCTAAATGACGAGCTCGGAAAAAGAGGAAATATGAGAACCGTCTGGACTGAACCTACACATGTTCGCTCTTTTTCTTCAAATCGCTTAGAAACACGCTATTTAACATCATTAAAGTCCTGGTTAAGGTCAGGAATAAGGTTATGGTCAGGGCTAGGGATAAGGTTAGGTTTAGGGCTGGAATACAGGGCTGGAACGTCTACTACCGTGGGAGCGTCATTGCACTGGATTCCAGCCATAACCCACCGCATACCATAAGAACGCCGAAGGTCTCCTTTCGCGTTCCTCAGGAACGCCGCGGGACGTGACAAAACGTCGACATGTTACGCCTCGGGAGTGAGAACTCTCTGTCGAACCATGAGTCGACCAATTGGGTGGAAAGCTTCAGTTCATCATGAGGCTTCATCTCACCATCACTAACGTTTAAAACCAGGGGGTACACCAAAGTGCTTCACAGTAAGGAATAACGGTAAATCATTAAAACAAGGTAAAATAGACAAAATAGAGAAAACAAACAAAAAGCTTAAGTAGAGATAGGGAGAAATCATGATTATCCAGAGAAATGAGTAGCGATACAGCAATTAATGTGCTTCAGCACCCCCAAAGATTCCTTACTTTTTTGACAATATTTGCTGTTTGTGGGACACACTACTAAAAATATATTAAAAAAAAAAAAAAGAAAAAAAAAAATACAGTACGTAATTGAGATGGAACATTTTAACAACAAAAGTATAGATACTCTGGCTCTAGCTCTGTTGCTGCCAGAGAGATGGTGGCTGAAACGCAGTGGAGCGGAGGTGGAAGCGCCTGCCTTAAAACAGGACATATTAGCTGCATTTAACCTTCAGTTACTGTCAGGGCTCTGTGTGCGGGCAGGCAGAGATGAGGATCCAAATGCAGGATTGGGAAAACGGAATGCAACTCAAAACCTCAGCTTAATTGCTGGCAAGAAAACAAAACATGAAGTGAGGACTGAACACTGAGCCCAAAAAACACACAGGCATAATCTGATGGTACGACACGACACCGAGCATGGGAAAACACAGGGCTTATATACACAGGGTAGTAATGAGGGAATGGGCAACAGGAGGGAGACACAGCTGGGAGAGATCAGGGCTAACGAGACGGGGAACAAAGCTGCACACACTAACCTAAGACAAAGACTTTCTCAATAAAACAGGAAACATGAAACACTACTAAAAGACACGGACAGAAAATAATACATGAAACCACAATTCCTAAAACATGGATAAACAGAAACATGAAACTCTAATAATAAACATCATCACCACAACAAGAGAATGAGAAAACAATCCAAAACACCAAGATAACTGAAACAAAGTACCAGAGAAACAAAGAATAATCCATGATGCAAAAGTAAACCAAAACATAATAAACTCAATTGCTGGGTCCAACGGACCCAGAACCGTGACAGTACCCCCCCTCTAAGGGCTGGCTCCCGACAGCCCCAAACAAAAAAAAAGCACAACAAAGCACCAGGCCAGGGGGGGGCGGAGGGGGTCCAGGATGGAGGGACAGAAACCAAACAAAAAAAAAAAAAAAAAAACAAGGACCATAAGAGTCCAAAAATGCAGGAAAACACATCAAAAACGAAACTAGAGCTCACCAAGAGTCCATGAAAAGTTCAGGGGGTTGACAACACAAGGACGAAGACAGTTCTGGAGGCCGGCCGTGCACACGGCAATGGCGGCGACGCAGGTAAACCCAATCAGGAGGCCGACCACATGGAAGGCAGTGGCGGCCACTGAGCAGGTCCAGAGGTCGGCCGCGATGCCAGCGGCGGCGACGAACTCTTTCCGGAGGCCGTCCCCGAAGGCCATGATGCCAACTTAGAGGCCTGGAAAACGGCCGGCAGAGGCTAAGCGGAACAGGTCGAGCTGGCTCTGACGGCGTGGACGAAGGCACAGAGGCAGGACCAGGCGTGGACGAAGGCACAGAGGCAGGACCAGGCGTGGACGAAGGCACAGAGGCAGGACCAGGCGTGGACGAAGGCGGGACGGCTGCGGAACCTGACGGCAGCGATGCTGCAGGCGGTGATGTAGAAGTCGCGGGGGATGATTCAGCAGATGACGGCTGAACAGACTTCCCTGGACCGTCAGCAGACATGAGGATGTGCTTGCTGGGTCCTCCAGGACCCCCAGCTGACTTGGCTTGAAGCTGGACGGGCCCCTCGGACCCACCAGCTGACGTGGCATGAGGCTGGCTGGGTTCTCCCGAACCCCCAGCTGACGAAACTTGAGGCTGGACGGGCTCCTCGGGCCCTCCAGCTGGAGCAGATGCAGGACCAGAGGCAATTGGGACCCCTGGCTGAGGGTGAAGATGAGTGGCTGAGCAGATGACAACACTGATGATTCCTCCACTAACTGCGCTACTGACTGGGCTATGGACTGTAACAAGGTTTGGAGAAAGTCTGATTGTGGTAGAGCCTGAGCTATGGGTAGAGGGGGTGAAGACTGAGCTACGGGTGACTGAATTTGAGATGAAAGCGGTGGTGGAGTAGGTGACAGGGCTACAGGTGGCTGCTGAGCAGGGGACACTGAGCTGAGGGTGGCTGCTGAGCAGGGGACACTGAGCTGAGGGTGGCTGCTGATCAGCTGAGGGTGGCTGCTGATCAGCTGAGGGTGGCTGCTGATCAGCTGAGGGTGGCTGCTGATCAGCTGAGGGTGGCTGCTGATCAGCTGACTGAGCTGAAGGTGGTTGCTGATCAGCTGACTGAGCTGAAGGAGTGGAAATGAAAACTGCACCAGTCCGTACTACAGGAGAGAATGGAAGTGTGGTTGGGTGATGATGGCGAGGGTTGCATTTCTTCTTCAAGGATGGATCAAACGATTTGGCGATAAACCACCAAGTGGTGAGGGCCTCCAGGAGAACTACTGAAATCTCTTTCCCTGGGCCGCCCATGCCAAACAGTTCAAAACTGTTCAAAACTTAGCCTCGCTTTTAGAGCTGTTATTATTTGTTTGAGTCCATTTATATTTAGAAAACTGACAGTGGAGGCAGTGGATGACAAAAAATTATCAAAAAAATACTACCTCCAGCTGCCTCTTGTAGGGGCTCGTGGCATGGACTACCCTCCAACAGTAATCCCAAAGGAGCGCGAGATTCTCTCCCTCAGAGGCAAAGCGTGAGTCCGCTGGATCCATTACTGGTCGCGTCGTTCTGTCAGGGCTCTGTGTGCGGGCAGGCAGAGATGAGGATCCAAATGCAGGACTTGGAAAACGGAATGCAACTCAAAACCTCAGCTTTATTGCTGGCAAGAAAACAAAACATGAAGTGAGGACTGAACACTGAGCCCAAAAAACACACAGGCATAATCTGATGGTACGACACGACACCGAGCATGGGAAAACACAGGGCTTATATACACAGGGTAGTAATGAGGGAATGGGCAACAGGAGGGAGGCACAGCTGGGAGAGATCAGGGCTAACGAGACAGGGGGAACAAAGCTGCACACACTAACCTAAGACAAAGACTTTCACAATAAAACAGGAAACATGAAACACTACTAAAAGACACGGACAGAAAATAATCATGAAACCACAATTCCTAAAACATGGATAAACAGAAACATGAAACTCTAATAATAATCATCATCATCATCATCACAACAAGAGAATGAGAAAACAATCCAAAACACCAAGATAACTGAAACACAAAGTACCAGAGAAACATAAAGAATAATCCATGATGCAAAAGTAAACCAAAACATAATAAACTCAATTGCTGGGTCCAACGGACCCAGAACCGTGACAGTTACTCTTTATATAGTTAGGTAGGAGTCGGGCCATGTTTCTTTTTAGCTTAAAAACATTACACCCAGGTAACCTGCTGGGTTGAAAACATGTTTCCCGACTATGTTTGCTACCCTACAATCTGTCCTGCTCTGTAGTAAAATCAGCGATATTTGACCGTCCTGTTGCTCCCATTGAAATTTATATAGCCTATTTAAAGTCTAAAATTTAACATTGTCCGTAGCCTGCTGTTGTTACCACTGTCCTGTTTGAAATGTGGCACTGCATTACCATATTGAACTTCAGTCAGAGGAAGTCACGGTTGCCAAAAACTTTTTGAAGCTCAAGAGTGAGGCTGGTGCCATTCCAGGTATGTTAACATTGTACAGTCTTCTGGATAATTCCCACACTGAAAACTGTTATTCAGGTTGCCCTAACAAACCCAGTTAGCAGCTGTAGCTGTGAAAGGTCTTTTACTGTCTTAAGTCAGCTCCATACCTGGCTGAGAAGGACCATGGGTCAAAGCAGACTCCAGCACCTGGCTGTGATGTCAGTTGAGAAAGAGATGCTTGAGAGACTTGACCACCAAAATGTGACATAGACAGATTTGCCAACCTCAAGGTGAGGTGACATAGGTTAAAAGACAAGAAAAAATCTGCAGAGCCATAGTAGTATCTGCAGTAAAGATCTTTTCATACATTGTATACATTGTACCATAGGCCAAGGTGTCTCAATTTTTCAAATTTTTTAATAATACTTTGTACATTTCAAGGACTCTTCTACTTTTGGAGTGTATTTTTATGTGTCTGTATTATATTATACATACACTTTAAAAGTGAATCTCTGTCCAAGAAATGTACTCAGTTTACTTTTTACGCACTATGAGCATCATTCATTATTCTCCCGCAGTAATTAAGGTTAGGATATGCATTTTTTTTTTTTTACATTCCAATCCATTCTTCTTTGGCAGTAGTAGTCTTTAGCAGCATTTAAATAACCTTTATCAGATTTGATGGTTTTGTTACAGACTTTTCAAAAAAGTGTTTTGCTTTTCTTTCACAAATGTGGGGATTAAATTGTGTTAAAATGTACAAAACAGTGATGTCATGTTTTGTAGTGAGGACCCAGGCACAGAGAGACTTGATGAATTTAAGAATCTTATACTTTAATAAAGAAATTTGCAGACCTGCACAGAGAGGATAAAATTATGATGACTGATAATGGAGATGAAGACAACAGATGATGAGGACAGAGAGGAACAGGGGTTTAAATGCACCAAGGAGACAGTCAGAACTTGGGACAACTGGAGACATTTAAGGATGCAGGGACTGACAGAGACGGGGAAGAACTCTCAACGTGACGAGTAAAGTTTACCTTGCCTGGATGGGCAGCTCTCTGGGTGCTCAGCACCCCCCAAAGCCCTGATCCTAGAATTGCCCCTGATCCAGGCAAACAACTAGATTACTTACAGTATCTGTAAGAAAGCAAGCAAAGGGACCAAATCGGGCAACTAGCTGGTCTCATGAAGTGTGACTATCAAACACCATAATCTCAGTTTTTTTCTCATTTAAAATGAGAGAATTGGCTGACAGCCACTCAGTCTGTAACCTCAGACAAACAATTCAATGAAGCTGACAGGTCATCAGACAATTGGAAATAGATTTGAATGTCATCAGCATAACAGTGGTAGGAGATCTGATATTTGTCAAAGATAAAACCCAGGGGTAGCATGTAGGCTACAAGGCAAACAGTAGAGGGCCCAGCACAGACCCCTGTGGTACTCCACAACAAAGAGGGGCGGACGAGTTACAGTCCATCATGACAGAGAAAGTCCTACCCGAGAGGTAGGATTTAAACCAATTAATAACATGTTCCAGTCTCTCTAAAAGAATTTTATGGTCTACCATATCAAAAGCAGTGGACAGATCCAATAAAATTAAAATGGCAGGGCAACCTGAGTCGGTAATTAAAAGAAAATTGTTGAAAACCCTCAGCAATCCTGTTTCAGTGCTGTGGTGAGGTTTAAAATCAGACTGAAATTTGTCACTAATGTTATTTGCATTTAAGTAGGCCTGTAGTTGTAAGAGGACAGTTCTCTTTAATATTTTAGATAAAAATGGAAGTTTAGAGATTGGTCTAAAATTTTCAAGGTCAGTATGGTTGAGGCTGGTTTTCTTTAGGACAGGTTGCCCCACTGCATGTTTAAATGCAGATGGGACACGGCCCGTGAGTAATGATAAGTTAATCAATGATAAGAAATGAGGCCCAATCCGGATTTTAAAGGATTGAACCCATCCTTTAAAATCCGGAATGGGAGGAAATGATGAGCCGAGTTCGAACTTCTCAATTGATCAATTATACTTTTAAAAGTAAAAGTGAAACTGGTAGAAGTTGGACAGAGATTCACCAGGAGGAAGAGGATTCACTACAGGAAGATGTGGGAGTGAGGTTTTTAGAAGTGAAATCTTCACAGTTATTTGTGATGCTCAGAATGAGCGCGTATATGATAGTAAAACCATAAATAGCATCTTCAAAGAATTTTATTGTAGACTATATACAGCTGAACAATCAGTTGATGCACTGGAATTAATGGAGGATTTCTTCTCCAGGCTTAGTCTGCCTACTATAACAAATAAACAACAGACTACCCTTAATGCTCCCATTTCTAGAGAGGAAGTACTAAACGCTATAAAAACTTTAAAGAACGGAAAAGCCCCAGGACCTGATGGTTTTTGTAGTGAATTTTATAAAGAATTTAGTGAGCTGTTAATAGACCCATTACTTAATATGTTTAATTATTAATTAATAATTTCACCCATGTGCCTCAAATGTAAGACAGAAATTGGTACCCTAACTCACAGCTTCTGGTCATGTTTGAAATTGCAAGAATATTGGTCTAATGTGTTATCTGAAATGGAGAAGATTTTCGGTTGTGAATTGGAGATGGACCCTCTGTCTCTCATACTGGGCCTCCCCAGCCGGCGATTAATATCCAAGAATAATAGGAGATTGTACTGTGTTCTCACCTATGCGGCAAGGAAGAATATACTACTCCAATGGATTTATGAAAAGGCACCAACTATTAAAGGTTGGCAAAGAGTAGTGTTGGATCTAGTGCCATTGGAATATCTTACATGTGTACTGCACTCAAAAACAGATCAATTCTTTAAGGTGTGGGAACCATACTTGAACTATGTGGAACCTGATGTTTCTAATATTATGTTACAAGGATTCTCTTGAGTGTTCAAACTGCAACGTAATACTGGGACCACAGGTATTGTACTGTATTGTATTCTCTCTTTATTTATTTATTTATTTATTTATTTTTTAGATAGAACTGAGCTGGTGTTCTGTGCTTAGTTATCAGTCTGTTTGTTTTTGTTTTTGTTTTGTTTATTTGTTTTTGTTTGTTTTTTATTTATTTATTTATTTTTGGTTCTGAATTGTACACTTTATTATGTTATGTAATTATGTACTATTTGTGAAAACAGAAAAACTAATACAAAAATATTGAAAAAAAAAAAAAAAAAGAAAAAAAAAAAAGAAGTGAAATCTTCCGTGTAAAATAATTTAAAAACTGCTCACAGAGAGCTGGGGGGCAAAGTCTAGTTTATCAGGGCAAGGATTGATGGCAGAATTGAAATTTTAGACAGGGCCCGGGGGTTATGGCTATTAGTCGTGATGATGTTGGACAAAAAAGCAGCTTTAGAAGTCTTAACACCATCCTGATATATAGTGCAGCTGCTACGTAAAACGTTGTAAAATGTCTGAAGGTGAGGAAAGAGCCCAGCTGATTTATTTTTTCAAGTGGAGAAAAAATGCCAATGCCATATTGTCTAATACAGTCACCAAATATTTAGATATTTAGAATTTTACAAGGTTGATCTCCTGAAATTTGTGTTATTGTTAATATCTGTGGAGAGTGGAGAGTTGTCATACCCTGAGAGCAGGCAAAACTCTAACACGCACAAACAGTCAGAGACAGGGAGGCAAGAGAGCTAAGGTGGAGAGCAAGGAAAACTGTCAGCAGTATGCACACACACACACACACACACACACACACACACACACCCGATAAAGGTTGGTGGATCACCCAGCTTTGACAATGTATGGTATGCTGCTTTTCAAGAGGTGGACCCTTGGACTGTCGACCAGATTATGGTCCACAGTACTTTCCAAATTAAATATATACCCAGCAATATAGGCAATAGAGGATTAATGATTTAATGACCTCCAGAAAATCATTACCACCAATCAGAGTGAAAAGAAACACTTGTTCAAAATTACTCAAATGAAATAAAAGGGACATAAAAGAAAACAAAGGGGCTTATTAAACATCTATCCATTTCTACATGCACATTTTGAATAAAGAGGCTCACATGGAAGTGCTGAAGTGTTTTGCAATTACAAAATTTAAATTAGAATCCCCAAAATTGGACTTTTAGACTGATGAATCACAAAAGGTTAAAGTTAGATGTCATTATATATGATGATACATAGAGGGCGCTCTTTTACTACTTAATAGAGCAGAAGAAACTTGACACCCTAACCCTGTTAAACATAACAGGTAGGGTTATGTTAGACATAACACGTAGGGTTATGTTTAACTCTAAACCTACACAAAAAAGTGTCTTTTCTCTAAGGACTTATACTCCCAGGAGGCAGTATTTTTCCAAAGTCATGGCTTAATTTTAGTTCTGTAAATTATTTATTATTTATTAATATTTAAAATATTGTAAATGAGAACAAGAAAAAAGAAAAAAAGAAATCATTTTATATATAAAGCGAGTGGTTCAGTTTCCCTGATGTGGATCAGGCCTAGTTTGAGAATAAAATGGTTATCACTGACATTTATCACACTGACACGAGACACAGACTTTCAAAGTAAAACAGGAAATATAACATAGAGACTTGACACTGAGACAGAGTCATGACTGACCGGAGAGACAGGGGGAACATGAAGCACAGAGAAAAAGGGTAACCACAACATAGGTAAGGTACAGAAACTCCAAGTTTCTTTAAGAATAACCAAGAAGTATAAATCAAACACAAAACACTGGGTCACAGCCAGGACCATGACAGCAATGACGAGAATGCAAAAGACAAACAATGAAAACCTGGAAAGCCAGTTGCCTGGTAATCAAAGGGCTAACATAGAGACAGACAACCACTCAAGCTACCATTCACACCTGCAGCCAATTTAAAATAACACTTCACCTAGAATCCACCCAGTTACAAATAGATCATCAGTTGTAAGAAATTTGAAAAAATTAAAAGCTTATTTGTACTTTACATGTACTACCTGACGTTCTAACACAAAAGCTGACAAAACATTCAGTTTTCCATGCTCAAATAAAGAGACGAAAAAAGGGCATATGACCAAAATAATTTGTTTGTTTGTATGACCAGAGTAAAATGTTGTACCTTGGTATACAACATTGGAATTATATGACAGTTGTTTAGCAGGTCAGATGAACACACTGGGAAATTGCTTCTTTTTAGAGAATCCATCTTAAAACCTATTACACCTTCCTGTGTTTTGGCACAAAAAGCAAGTACCACACAAAAGATCTAACGCCCACAGCATGCAAGACTGAAGGGTGGTTTTTGCAGCGCTTTCCCAACACCTTTGCTTTAAAGACAAAACCAGGAACTAAGAACTCAAATTAATTACAAATTAAAGGTAAGACAAACTAAACAACTGCAAGCAGCTGTAAAGTCAACCACACAGGATAAATACAATGGAAAAGACAAAAGAGAAAAGCTAAACAGACTAAAACTCAAACTGAACATAATTCAGCATAAACAGAAATTGGGAGTCCAAAAATACAAAAATGCTTGGTCCAAAACCCAGAACAGTGGTTCCCAGAACCCAGAACAGATACAAGATGAAATTGGAAGAGAAGACCAACAAAAACATTAGAGCAGAAGTTATACATATATATATGAAATTTTCTCTTTGATCAATACAAGAATCTGTATTCCATCACAGAAATGGAAATAGGATTTAAAGTTTACCCCTGATGTCAACCAATTATTTATATACAGTGGGGCAAAAAAGTATTTAGTCAGCCACCGATTGTGCAAGTTCCCCCACTTAAAATGATGACAGAGGTCAGTAATTTGCACCAGAGGTACACTTCAACTGTGAGAGACAGAATGTGAAAAAAAAATCCATGAATTCACATGGTAGGATTTGTAAAGAATTTATTCGTAAATCAGGGTGGAAAATAAGTATTTGGTCACCTCAAACAAGGAAAATCTCTGGCTCTCACAGACCTGTAACGTCTTCTGTAAGAAGCTTTTCTGTCCCCCACTCGTTACCTGTATGAATGGCACCTGTTTGAACTCATCATCTGTATAAAAGACACCTGTCCACAGCCTCAAACAGTCAGACTCCAAACGCCGCCATGGCCAAGACCAAAGAGCTTTCGAAGGACACCAGGAAAAGTATTGTAGACCTGCACCAGACTGGGAAGAGTGAATCTACAATAGGCAAGCAGCTTGGTGTGAAAAAATCAACTGTGGGAGCAATCATCAGAAAATGGAAGACATACAAGACCACTGATAATCTCCCTCGATCTGGGGCTCCACGCAAGATCTCATCCCGTGGGGTCAAAATGATCATGAGAACGGTGAGCAAAGATCCCAGAACCACACGGGGGGACCTGGTGAATGACCTGCAGAGAGCTGGGACCAAAGTAACAAAGGTCACCATCAGTAACACACTACAACGGCAGGGAATCAAATCCCGCAGTGCCAGACGTGTTCCGCTGCTGAAGCCAGTGCATGTCCAGGCCCGTCTGAAGTTTGCCAGAGAGCACATGGATGATACAGCAGAGGATTGGGAGAATGTCATGTGGTCAGATGAAACCAAAGTAGAACTTTTTGGTATAAACTCAACTCGTCGTGTTTGGAGGAAGAAGAATACTGAGTTGCATCCCAAGAACACCATACCTACTGTGAAGCATGGGGGTGGAAACATCATGCTATGGGGCTGTTTTTCTGCCAAGGGGACAGGACGACTGATCCGTGTTAAGGACAGAATGAATGGGGCCATGTATCGTGAGATTTTGAGCCAAAACCTCCTTCCATCAGTGAGAACTTTGAAGATGAAACGAGGCTGGGTCTTCCAACATGACAATGATCCAACAAAGGAGTGGCTCCGTAAGAAGCATTTGAAAGTCCTGGAGTGGCCTAGCCAGTCTCCAGACCTCAACCCCATAGAAAATCTGTGGCGGGAGTTGAAAGTCCGTGTTGCTCGGCGACAGCCCCAAAACATCACTGCTCTCGAGAAGATCTGCATGGAGGAATGGGCCAAAATACCAGCTACTGTGTGTGCAAACCTGGTAAAGACCTATAGTAAACGTTTGACCTCTGTTATTGCCAACAAAGGTTATGTTACAAAGTATTGAGTTGTATTTTTGTTATTGACCAAATACTTATTTTCCACCCTGATTTACGAATAAATTCTTTACAAATCCTACCATGTGGATTCATGGATTTTTTTTCACATTCTGTCTGTCACAGTTGAAGTGTACCTCTGGTGCAAATTACTGACCTCTGTCATCATTTTAGGTGGGGGAACTTGCACAATCGGTGGCTGACTAAATACTTTTTTGCCCCACTGTAAGTATACAATACAGGGAACATACAGACTGCCAGTGGGGTCATGTAGTGGTATCTGGTTAAATTTGCTGGATATGATGTCACGGTCCTGGGTCGGTGACCCAGTGTTTTGAGTTTCGTACTTTTACTTTTGATTTTATCATGGATTATGACTGTTTGTGTTTTGGTTTCTGTCCCATATTTCAGGTCTCTATGTTCTGTCTCCCTAGTCTCTGTTAAGTTTACGTGTCTAGATTTCAGTCGGTGTGTTTCCTGTTTTACATTTATAGTCCCTGTCCTGTGTGTATTGTGTCTGGTCTTGCTCCCCCTTGTCTCGTCACCCCTGATTTGACCCATCTGTGTTTCCCTCCTGTCTGTCATCCCCTGATTGCTCCCTCTGTGTATTTAAGGCCTGTTTTCTCTGTGTCAGTGTTGGGTCGTTCATGTCTGCTCGCCCTCATACTATGCTGTGTGTTCTGTTTATCTGCTTGCCAGTCTGCTAGTTTATTTCTCTCCAGAATAGCTAGTTTTCTGTCCGGTCCGCAACTCGCAATAAAGCTGTGCATTTTGAGTTCACCTTGCCTCTGTGAGTCCTGCATTTTGGGTCCTTTTCCCTGCCTGCCTGCACACAGCCATGACATATGACATATCTACACTGTAAAACCTGACCAGTTAAGTTAACTCAAATGATTTGGGGAAACCGATTGCACCAATTGATTCAAGTTTTATAACTTAAACAGTTTTGGGTTATTTAAGTACTTTATTAGAGTCCCGAGAACCCAAAGCAAATATGATAATGTAACTCAAATGCATTATGTTTATTTACTCATTGTTTTTAGTATGTTTTAACTTAAACCATTAAATTTGTTGTACTAAGATGCTGTATTTATTCAAACTTATTTAAAGTGTTACATGCTCATATTCAAATTAAGTTAAATTAACTTAAATAGTTGTATTTAAACAACTTAATCCATTTGGGGAAACCGATTGCACCAAATGGTTCAAGTACTATTAACACAAAACCAAGCTATTGTTCTTTCCATTCAGTTTTTATTAACTTTAACTGCAGAGAAAATACAGAATGAATACAACCATACTTTGAGTCATAACCTATGACTGCTAAAGCCATTATCAAACAAACAAATAATTAGGCATTTTAAAACTTGCGCTTTTAGGGAATTTTGAATGTTTTTTGTAGCATTTTGAAAATCAATTAAATATACAAAACACAAATTTAGGTGTACATCATATAAAAAACAATAGTCTAGAGGCAATTAGAGCCATAACAATCACAATTTTAAGTAACATTTAGTATAATAATTAAATCAGATGCACTACAGCAATGCAACTATAGAAAACAGCTGAACTAACAAAAAATATTCTCAAAGGTATTTGTGGCTTCTCAACAGTTTTGCCCAGACCTCGAATCAAGTAAACTGGCACTCATCACACAATTAAAAAATAAAGCATGAAAGTATACTGTACATATTGACTAATTATCAGTTATCTTCCAAAAGATTTCCATGTAACTAAAAGGTGTTTTTAGAAATAAGCTTAAGATTACACACTATGTAAAGATTTTTTTCAATCACAAACAAAACATCAAATATGGATTGTCTCCTTATTCTTAGCTTTCTCCACATTGCTTTTTAGAAAGCTAATTACCCTGAACAAATAAAACTATTGAAGCCATTCACAGATAACTGAAAAAGCACGACTATACTGACAGTGAAAAACAAACATCATCTACACAAGCTCATTTTTTAGTGTCTGCAATTTTGGTTTTAGTTGCTTTCTCTCATCGTCTAGCTTCAGCAACACTACTTGAATGAACTCAAAAAGCCAGTACACTTCTCAGGATAGCTCAGATGCAGAGCATAGATTAGCCCAAACAAACACACCAGGGCATCAGTCCATGAGTGATGAGTCATAACAACCTGATCTTCAAGTACTATGAACACTTGGCGTGGTGAGAAAGGAACTCCTCCAGGCACCTCCTCTTCATCGACATCAGCAACCAGAGCAGTTGTGGCTTCATAGAACTCAATTTCCTCCTATAATACACAGTGCACAATTATTCATCTGTAATACCTCTGTTAAAAGTATAAATACAAATGGTCAAGCACCTTTCTTCAGTTTTTCAAATTCTATATATCATAACATGTTTTAAATTGACAGTGAAGGTTCATTTTTCATTCATCCAGTCAAATCAAGGATAAAAGAAGTTTATCAGTCATTCAACTTCACGTCTTCAACTTTCAACCCAAGTCCAGATGACTTATAAACTCCTTTCAACCTTTTTTAAATTCAAATGTGCAAATTATTGTAATACCCAAGTACCTTGCATGTTTTGAAAATCTCTGAAGAATCCTCCTTGAGGTACATTGGTAGGCCGGCCAGAGCTGCTGTTCTAGTTGCATAGATGTCGTTTTTGTCCTAAAAATAAATAAATAAATAAAATAAAGATATATATATATATATATATATATATATATATATATATATATATATATATATATATATATATATAAACATAACAATGGCAACTGCCAAGCAAGCCGAATAATAATTAGTATTTTTAAATACCTGTTTTCCATATGCCAACAAAAGCTGCTCCATCCTTTCACAGACCCGTCCAGTTTTCCTCTTTTTGTAAAGTCCAATCAGCTGAGGAGCATAATCATCCAGTGCAGCATAAAACACATGTGGCAGATTCTGATTGGTGATCCGATGAAATTCAAAGTAGAGCTGAGGAGAATTCCAAAAATATTATAAGCAAAACACAGCATACTATATGAACAGCAAATGTTATATATGTAGTTGTACTTACCTGTGTCTCATGAAAGAGTGCTGGCCATCTGTCCTTGAGCTCTGATACAGGAGGAGAAGTGGTGACAATCTCTTCACGCCGGAGGGCAAAAGTGCGCATCATATGCTGGTGAATAAGAGGGATGTCTCTTTCTGCTGAGGTCTTCTTGAACTCCTCTACCATCTCAAGTCTTCTGGTTTCCAGAGACTCCCTTGTTTCTCCAGAAGGATAAGAAGGAAGGAAGTTGACCTCACCTCTCCTAGGTCTTTTAATATTGGCCCTTGGTGAAGCTCCATCTGGGTTTGTTCTGCTGCGCTTTCCAGCATTCACAGCAACATCCATGATGCCAGCTTTAGCCAACTTCTTTCTTTGGTTTCCCATTTTATATCTCAGGCTATTCTTCCACCCTTCCCACCCAGTGTCAGAATTCCTCTCTTTCAGACAGGGATGTTTTCTGACTAAAGCTTCTGCAGCCTTGCCAATTTGTGTTGTACTAGGGTATGCTTTTAGTTTGTAGATTTCTTCCCCCATTGTCTCAAGTATGTTGTGTTTTTGATCTCGTGTCAGCGTAATTACTTTCCCATTTTTATCAAATGCTGCATTACCCTCTCTTAATACATGTTCCACTTCATAAGAAAATGGCGGAACAATAAAAACTTCTGGCCATCTACTAATACGCTCTGGTGAATCTATGGTATCAGTGCTATCAGTCTGAAGGATTGTGTCATCAGTGCTCGTTGAAATCCGGTCCAGCTCAACTAACCTGACAACTTTAACAGATGCTATAGCTGACAGGTCTTCTATTTTAACCAAATTACACAAGGCATTATCAAAATCTGGGTCATGAAACTGAAGCCGAAAGTCAAAAGTAAAATTTAGCCTAGATTTGATCTCATCTATGAGGGCTTGCACACTGTTTGGACGAGATGGCAAAATAAGTTTTTCAGCGTTATCCTTATCAAGGATGACCCTTAGCTTCAATATTCCTGTTGCCTCCATCTGAATTTGTTATTTCTGTAACAGACAGGTTTCACATATTATAGTGGCATTTTAATACATGTTTGTGTTTACAGTTATTTACAAAATATTAATTGTGCAAAAATATAAAAACATTTATGTGAATACAAAAAAACTGAATAGATGAATTACCTTTGCATTGGTTCAGAAATTGGTGGAATCAGCTGATGTCTCAGTTCTGTTTCTTTAGTCAGACACTGGAATGAAATGGTTTGTTGTTAGAATGAGTTCATTTGCTATCTTGTAAGCAACATGCGGCATGTGGTCAGACAGTTGGCACAGAGATTTTACACTGTGACGGAGACCCCTCTGTTGATTCTCTGCTACTTCATATGAACGCAAGTGCTCAACGTAATAAGTGTCATAGTCTTTCAAGAGAAAATAAATGTTGTTTCTGATGAGCAGTACATTAAGAATCTCTTTGAACTCTGGCAATGCAGCATAAGCACCTGTGCATACAAACATGCCAATTGCAAAGTTTGTGCCATTAATTGTAACCTTTTTTGTTGCATATATTGTGTCACTGTCAGCAATACCTGAAATAAATAATTGTATATCTGCAGGTAATGATGAAATGTACAAAGACTCCATTTTGGATGTTTGCACAGGTGGTTTGAAAAACGTTGATGAGGACAAATAAAATGCCATCATGCTTTGATGTCTCTCTGCCAAAGTTTTTAGCACATTTTTGTAGTTGTGAGTGTCATGAACTATTTTTTTGAAAACCTTATGCTTTCCCTCAAATCTCATTGTCCAAAGATGAACTAAGGGACCAAAGCACTTTATTAAGTGTGGGTAATGCTCGATGTAATGATGCTTTGGCCTGAATCGAACATTAGGAAACACTTCCTGAAAGAGTTGTCTGTGATCTAATATTTTACAGGCCATGTACTGAATGGTCTCGTCACTAAAAGTATGAGACATGGCAAGCTGAACTACATCCTTTAAATCCATTAGCACTTCCCAAAAAGTGTCTCTTTCTGGAACTTTGGAGCCAATGAGAAGAGGCAACAGTCTAAGAAGGGCATGATTTTCATGCCCGTTCCCACCAATGGTCCCTCGCCTGGCAAAATTTGAGGGTATTGGATGAGGGTGATCAACTTTGTCAGAATGTTGGTAGGGAAAGCGCAGAATTGCTCTGTTTAAGTCTTCTAAGGTAAAATATCTCTTAGAAATCAAACCTTTTAAACAATGTGCCAACTCCACAGGAACGACACCTTCAAACAGGTCGTGTAAGAGGTCAGGTGGGAAGCCTGTGACAGGATGGAAGAAAGAGAGATGGTCAGAAAGAACACAGGGGTTTTTAACACCATAGTTTTCCTCAATGTCATCATTCTGAAGCTCTTGCACAAGATTATCATGAGCATCTTTTGTTCTCATTACATAATTCCCTGTAACAGCATTTTCTGTTTGCATTTCTGTTTGGGTGGCATGACAAAACCTACAGAAATATGTAGACCTGAAACTCTCATTGAAACCAGCAAGTCCATGGGCAGCAAGGTTGTCTGCCACAACAGAGTAGACAGTGCCTTTAAGACATGCACCAAGAGTCTCAATGTAGACACCTACTTCTTCAAGAGTTTTCAGATCATTTAAGAGTGGTGACAACATTTCCTTATACCCAAACTGGCGTACATCATTGGAATTGCACAGCAGAGCAAGCTGAGTGCAGTGTAGAGCAGAACGAGATTTAACTGGAAAGTTTGCCAGTGTCCAATAAACTGCAAAGACTTTATGTATTTTCTTTGAGGTACCAAGTGGGTTTGCGATTTCAAAATCATCCACATAAAGTATTATTGATAATTTCTGTCCCTCTTGTGACAGTAGAACATTTTCCTGGTAGTAGGATCCATCACAAAATAACATGAAATGTCCAGGAATCTGTGTGGGTGCTTGTTTAATTTCTTCAAGCACATCATTTTTTTTCAACAACAATTGCAAAGATGTGAGAATAGGCACATACATATAAGTGTGCTTTGACGATTCAATTAAATACTCCACAGGTTTGACATATGGAAAATTTGCTTCGTAATATGATTTCCTCCTCTTTGCTGTAGATAGTGGTCCTTCAGATGTGACACATTTATGTAAAACATTACTATCAGAAACTGCCTGACAAATCTCATCCACCAGTTTGTCCGTATATGTACAGTTGTGCTTTTTCAGTATATCTACAACTGATTTTCTAACCAGAGGTACCGATAACAAAAACAACTGATCAATATGCTCAATAATCTCCTGTGTTGCTCTCTGGGACACATGGAGAATGGTCTGCATTTTCAAGAAAAATCCAGCCAGATTGTATTGCAACTGCTCTTCTAAACCCTCAATTCCACTGATTTCACTGGTGGATGCCACTTGATTGTCATCTGATGACTCTATTGAATCAAGTTGCATGTCATCTTTTTGTTCTACATTTATAACACTTTGCACAATGCCTTCATTGTAACTTGTTGAATTTTGGTGGTCTCTGCATTTGTGGGCATTGAAGGTTGAGTATACATTGGTTTTAAAATTGCAGTTCTTGAAAGGACATGGAACAGTTTCTTTTCATTTTAAATGCCCCCTCAGATGGATAAACATTTGGCTTTCAATAAATGGCTGCTTAAAATTACACACAGGGCAACAAAATCCATATTTATTCAAATCTAGATAAGAACCGTCTTTTCTTTGTGTGGGAGTGTGCATTCTTGACATGTGTATCTTTAATGAATTAAATGTACTAAATGTACACATGCATGTGTTGTAGAGACAGGGTAAGGGTGAAATTGTGGAGTACTGACCATGGTTGAGCCGATAATGCTTCAACAACATGACTTTTATGGCAGTAGAAAAACTACACAACTTGCAATTCCACATTTTGATGCCAAATCGTTTTAAAATCATCTTTACTGGCCGTCTTTAGTGCAGTGCTGGATGATCTCTCGCATGCTACTGCTCCTTCAATCGTCAGACTGTAATAACACAAAAGCCATGAGGACAGAATGCTAGCAGAACAGTTTTTACTTTTAGACTTTTACTTCACTTAAAAACAGTCAACCTGGATAACACAAGCTTTGAAAACAGTAACTACAGTTCATTTTCAATTCAGGTTGGTCAACTACTCTAAATGTTATAAAATAATAAAGCAATTTTACATAAGTGAAGTACACAATAGGCTAACCCTTGGAAAGTACAGAGTCAGAAACGTTTAGGTTTGGTGCAGTGCAGCTTTGAAAAGGTAAATTATTTCACGACTAAAATGCCACTAACCATCATATTTTAAATTTGTGAAGGTGAACTTGTCCAGTAAACTCTTAAAATGAACACTAAATAAATCTTCTACTATTTTCACTGTGTCAAAAGTAGGCTACATTTGAACTTGATAAAGTTCAGAGTCAGAAAAGCCTAAACACTGATTTTACCAAAAGTTTTGTGCCATGCAGTTTGCAAAAATTAGACTACTTACCAACTATTTGATTGAAACAAGCCACCAACCGTTAATTTTTTAAATTGTGAAGGCAGACTTCATACAGCGCTAGGCGGGAATTGTGTGCTGGCAAGCTAAGTTACGAGCTACTACAACAAAGTAGTATGATAAATTACAACAAAGTGCAACTAAAACAAAGCAGTCTGATAAATGTACGTTTTGTATGCTAGAAGTAAGCATTAACAAAAAAACATAAAAATAACGTTTATCTTGTACTTTCCACTCTTGCAAAATTTCTCTTGACTAGTGTCTCATGGCCAACAAGTCCAGGCAAAACGCTGGGGGCGGGGCTGTGGATGATGACTAATACAAATGAATTAACACTACTTAAACAGTTTAAAGCAACAGTACTTAAAACATTACAAAAACATCATGTGTACTTATTACAATAAAGTTATTATAACATATGTATACTTTTGGGTCTACCTAACACAATTCATGAAAGTTACTTTAACTATTTTTCAGAACTGAGTAAGAACAACTTACTTCTTTTAGTAAGATGCACTGTTGGGTTTTACAGTGTAGTCTTTGATTTTCCATGTTACAAGATACTTTCTACTTCAGCAAATTAAGACAAGGCATCAGGTTTCACTTTAAGCACCATAGCTTAAAGTGAAACTGAATCGACCAAAAACTAGCTGCCATCTGACTGGATGGGAGTTCAACTGTTTTTTTTGCAGGTTGAACAGGTTTCTTTGTTCTGCCCAAACAATGAACGGTAGCGCGGTCCTCTCTAGCCTCTGATCTGACAAAGTTATATAAAAGTAATATATAATCTGAATGCTTATCTGCTGATTATATTGTTTTATGTATAAGAGAGGGCCAGTTTTGAGTTTGAGTTAAAAGTACTGACAGGAAACTATGCTTTTGCAAAAATAGGACCTGCAGCCAGAAAGTGAAAGTAAGCAGAGTCTTTGATCTAAACTTGAAGTGTGTGTGACGTCTAGAGGAATTATATAAATGACTAAGCTTCCTGTTTTGCTTCAGACTTTGGCTGACATGTCTGTGTGTCTGCTGAGTCTCCATATTCCGGAATATGTAAAATTAAAGATCATTTTTTGAGTTTGACCACTTTGAGCTTTGTGTCTTTTTTGGCCGTAAAGAATACAAAGAACTGGGATTTAATACGCCTCTGCACAAAAAAGTAAGGAGAGCTCAATTCTCACTGTTTAACCGCTCTGGCTCCTGTTTCAGGCGTTCTGTCCCGGACAGGACTCTCACTGTGAACTTTGATTATGTTATTGTAAACAAACTGATTGTAAACTCGATCGCTTCTGTGCATTGTGTCTGCTTTTGGGTCAATTTCTGTGCCATCTGTGACAAAGTTATCATCTTCCAGATTATAATAAATAGGTAGATAAGTACCTTAAAAATGTAATCCATAGTGTAATTGGAGTTGTATATACATTGCTACACAACTAATAAATGGCTTAATATCAGTATTATTCATTTTTAATTCAAAAATTCAGTATCTAGGAAGTATTAAAATGTATGCTAGTATCCTTTTTTGGAAGTGTTTCTTTTACTCCAATATTGTGACGGATTTGAACATTTGTCAGTGTCGTAAATAGCATACAAATCATCATCAGTTTTAATAATAGAGTACTTTTACTTATTTAGAGACCTCTTTATAGTGATGATATGTTTATATCACAGTCACTGTTGACTTCTTTGTCTACTAAACCACTGAATCACTCACAAACCATGAAATATGCATATTGTATTCGTTAGTCAGTAGTTAACAGCTATTATTATTGCAAGCAGCTGACAAACCTTTTAACATGTCAGCAGTCATACTGGTCACAAAATAAAGTAAAAGTTTAGAACTTTAGAACTTTAGAAAGCAAATTTAACGCATTATTACCAGTCCTTTCTTCTGTACTATTGACACTTCATCTTCAATCTGTATCTTAATTCAAAAATATCATATAACACTACTGTTTTGTAAATATTAAATAAATTGCTTTCCAGTGTTTAAGTCAAATTAGTTAGTATGACAAATAGTTATTTTAAAATTTACTTGAAAAAAAACCCCAAACAACTATTTTATTTTTTAATAATTTTATTAAATCTATTTTTGTGGATGATAGAAGCCACTTATGAAGCATGTCAATGAAAAAAAAAGATTAGGTTTTGGAAGAAGTATTTTGCAAACTAAAACACAAAATGTGACACACTCTGGGCAGAGAGACATCCATAAAGAATGGCTTAATGCTGGATGAGGACAAAAACACACAATTGGTTGAAATAAATACCCAAAGTTTCACCTGAAGACATCAATGTGAAAACAAAATAAAACAAAAAAAACATCACAGTAAGAACAGTGGCAGAGGTCAGAAATAACTGCATCAAAGGGGCCCAATGTACCGTGTTTTTCGGACCATAAGGCGCACTGGATTATAAGGCACATTAAGCAAAACAAAACAGTCAGATAAGTCAAATTGTATTCAACTCATTCTTCTTGCTTTCTCCACTTCCATACCATTGATTCATTAATGTTGATTTTTCATTAATACTTAGGCAAGACCCCTTTATATCTCATTGGGATGTACCATATTTTCCGCACTATAAATATGATGAGTTCTGAAAAAATGAAAACGTACAGCTCTGCCATCACTTCCAACATAAATTAAGACAGAAAACTAAATAGCAGTGATGTTTGTAGGGTTACTGAAGTTGGGCTAGCTGGTATATAATGATGTGCTGCGTAGGGATGGGTACCGGTGTCCGGTGCCATGATGGCACCGGTTCTGACATAAACGGTAGTAACCAGACCGAAAAGCAGCGCACATTTCGGTGCTTCATTTCGGTGCTTTTTTTTCCTGAGCTGTGATACACTTCTAGCCAATCATTTTACGTTTCCGAGGATAGTAGGCGGGCCAGGTACGTACGTTCTTTTAGAGCAGAGCTACAGATTAAAAATGCCCAAGGCGAAGCGGTCAAAAGTCTGGCTGTACTTCACAGCAAAATATGCAAACTCAGCAGCCTGCAACAAGTGCTTTAAGCTGATACTGTGATACTGTCAAAGGAGGTAACACCTCAAATCCGATGAAACACCTGGCGACGCATAGCGTTTTTTTTAAAAGCCCAGAAATGCGCCGTATTTGATAGCTTGCTGCGAGACCTCACACCGAGCACATCTACTGCGGGTGGGTTGTCTGTTATGCAACATCCCCCAAAAACACGAAGAGGAGAGTCCTGGCCCCTAGCCCTGCCAGTGTAGCAGAAATGATGACGGATGATGATGGCAGCAGCAGCCGTTCTTCTCTGCGTGAGTAGCTTAATGTTGTTCGTGTGTAATTTACGTTGAGTAGGCTAACCACGTTATTACATTAATGCATGTAAGGTGAACTAGCAAACATCATCATAGCTACATGCGGCTGTCCTCTTGTTTGATGGCAGATACTCCCTTCACCCTGGCCAAAAGGCTAAAATGACCAAAGAAAAAGTGGAAAACAGTTAAACATGAGAGGTTTAGGACAAAGTTTGTGTTTTTTTCCATTGTTTAAGCGCTGCTTCCAGCCAAGAGTGATACCATATATGCCCCATAGCTGCAGAAAAGGCTAACATTGTTATCTTTTTACAAAAAACAGCTGAACATGAGAGGTTTTTGGACCAATTTTGTGTTCTCCATTCTTTAAGCCACCGGTTTGAGCACCGTTTGAGCACCGGCACCGTTTAAAAAGTACCAATTTGGCACCGGTATCGGATAAAACCTAAACGATACCCATCCCTAGTGCTGCGTGATCGCTAGCAACACAGCTATGTTAGCATAACATAAACACAGTGAAGCTGGAGGATGAACGCTAACTTTTTTCCAGAGGAGAACAGCTGAGATAATCCATCCACAATACAAGGTTAGTCATTAATATACTGCAACAACATGGGAATAGAGCAGCTGTGAGAGAATTCAACATTAATCAATCAATGGTACAGAAGAGACAGTTCAGGTGGGCGGCCACGTGGCCCGCGGCCGAGACGAGACAGTTCAGGGGGCCGACCGTGCGGACGGCAACGGCGGCGACGTGGACACAGTTCGGGAGGCCGACCGTGCGGAAGGCAACGCCAGCGACGCGGACACAGTTCGGGAGGCCAACCGTGCGGAAGGCAACGGCGGCGACGCGGACACAGTTCGGGGGGCCGGCCGTGCGGAAGGCAACGGCGGCCACTCAGGCGAAGGCGGTCCGGGGGCCGGCCGTGCGGAAGGCAACGGCGGCCACTCAGGCGAAGGCGGTCCGGTGGTCGACCACGCCGGCGACGAGGAGAAGGCGGCCGAGGAGCAGCTGCAGGAGGCGGCACGGGAGCCGGCGGAGACTGAGGAGCAGCTGTAGGACCAGGCGAAGCAGAAGCCGAGTCTGAGGCCAGACCAGGCGAAGCAGAGGCAGAGTCTGAGGCCGGACCAGGCGAAGCAGAGGCAGAGTCTGAGGCCGGACCAGGCGAAGCAGAGGCAGAGTCTGAGGCCGGACCAGGCGAGGCAGAGGCCGAGGCAGAGTCAGAGGCCGGACCAGGCGAGGCAGAGGCCGAGGCAGAGTCAGAGGCCGGACCAGGCGAGGCAGAAGCAGAGGCCGAGGCAGAGTCTGAGGCCGGACCAGGCGAAGCAGAGGCAGAGTCTGAGGCCGGACCAGGCGAGGCAGAGGCAGAGTCTGAGGCCGGACCAGGCGAGGCAGAGGCAGAGTCTGAGGCCGGACCAGGCGAGGCAGAGGCCGAGGCAGAGTCAGAGGCCGGACCAGGCGAGGCAGAGGCTGAGGCAGAGTCAGAGGCCGGACCAGGCGAGGCAGAAGCAGAGGCCGAGGCAGAGTCAGAGGCCGGACCAGGCGAGGCAGAAGCAGAGGCCGAGGCAGAGTCTGAGGCCGGACCAGGCGAAGCAGAAGCAGAGCTAGGTGACAGCAAGGCAGCCGCAGGTGGTGGCTGGATGGGCTCCTCGGGCCCTCCAGCTGACGTGGCAGGAGGCTGGACGGGCCCCTTGGGCCCTCCAGCTGACGAGGACGGTTGCCGGACGGGCTCCTCGGGCCCTCCAGCTGACGAGGCATGAGGCTGGTGCAGTTCTCCTGAACCCCCAGCTGACGAGGAAGGTTGCCGGACGGGCTCCTCGGGCCCTCCAGCTGACGAGGCATGAGGCTGGTGCAGTTCTCCTGAACCCCCAGCTGACGAGGAAGGTTGCCGGACCGGCTCCTCGGGCCCTCCAGCGAAAACGGTCTCAGAACCAGTGGGGCACTGGAGCCCCTGGCACACACAGGACAGGGCCAGCGGGTGCGGAAACCCCTGGCTGAGGAGCGGCCGGGCCAGCGGGTGCGGAATGAATGAATGAATGAATGAATGCTTTATTGGCCATATGCAGGTTGCCCCACAGAGGAATAGGACCCCCCCCCGACTTACACACACAACAAAGACATCACATGGGAATACAGTCAGAGATCGGCAGCGTTGCAGAGAATAACACTGAAAAAAAAAAAAATTACACAACAATGGGAAAGGTACAAGAGGAAAAAAAGAGACCTCTTCACACGCTGGGCAACCTATGGGAGGACAGCATGAGAACAGGAAACAAAAAAAACTCCTCTGCACAGAGAGCACATTAATGTCCACAGCACAACAGTAGAACACGTGACAAGCCACAGGGGATGGAAAGGGGGGTGGGGGGTAAACGAAGGAACACAGCAGTCGTCCTACACCATGCTATCATTTCAGCGCGGTGCGCAGACCCGCTATCTCCCCCCGCAGGAAACAAGCATCAAAGGCGTTTGGAAGGGAGGGGGATGAGTGCGTGCTTATCAGTGTAAGTGTATGTGTATGCGTGTCCAGAGTTCAGCGGAGACAGTGTCCTTCGCTCTATCAGGGCTAAGTAAACAGTCTGCCAGCCAACCCAGGTGGCCTTCGTGGGACGGGAAGAATAGTCATCACACAGTCGTTATCAGGGAGTTGTTTTGGTGGGCTCCAGCTTTGGGCCTAGCAGCTGGCGCCGTGGTGTCCAAATGTTGAATATTGTTGATTTCTCCTTTGTGAGCAGCTCGAAACCCCTGGCTGAGCAGCAGGGTAGCTCACAGCAGGCTCTGGGTACTGAACAGGATGGTGGACGGGCGACTGGACTACTGACTGGAGGACCGGAGGCGACTGGACTACAGGGCACTGGGCGGCAGACTGGACAGGCTGGAGGACGGGCGACTGGGGGACGGGAGCAGACTGAGCTACAGGTGACTGGATGGGAGCAGACTGAGCTACAGGTGAGTGAACTGATTGGGCTGGAAGCTGAACAGCAGGTGAGGGAACTGACTGAATTGAAAGCTGAACAGCAGGTGAGGGAACTGACTGGAGTGGGGATGCTAAAGGAGGAACAGAGGTAGGTGAGGCTGACGACGGAGCCGAGGTTGGTGTGGCTGATGGCTGAGCTAATGACGGAGATAAAATTACGGCTTGGGCTAGTAAGGCTGGTGCCTGGGCAGGGGACAGTTCAGCTAATCTAACGAGGGATAGTGCGAGGGCGTGAAAGGCTGGGTCAGGAGGTGGATGAAGTGGTGACGTAGCAGGTGAACCGGTTAGCTCTTCCTCGCCTCTAGGGGGGTCAGGCTGGGTTCTGGCTGCCCTCTGCCTGGGTGCTGGGACAGGCACGGGAGGTGGCTGGACACCAGTCACCCCCACCCGAGAAACAGAAGCGGGTGTGGAGGTAGACTGGGTCACAGCTGCCCTCGTCCTGGGAGCTGACACAGGTTTGGGTGTAGGCTGACGGATAGGGGTGGAAATAACGACTGGGTGGGTGAATCTGCCAGGTTTTTCAGGGATTATGCTGGTCCTACTGCCACCACTATTTACAGTCTTTGGGGGAGCGGAGCAGAACAAATCTTCCCAGTCCACAGAATCCTCCAGGAGGGAAACATCCCATGAATGAGAGATGGGTTTATTATTGGGTTTACGTGGAGAGTTAAATGAGGGTGGAAAACAGTCACTGGAACTCACCACCGGGAATTGCTGGAAATAGTCCATTTTATGGCGGCGTGTGCGCCGATTTCTCCGGGAGGAGGAAGCGGGCGGGGTACACGTCCGAGCCTCTGGCACGGGAGCCTCTGTTGAGCCGAGGTGGAAGGCGGAGCCGCTGTGCCGTGGCGAGGTTGAAGGTCCGGTGAATGAGGCAGGTGATGTGTGAGCGTGGAGCGGAGTGGCGAGAGAGGGAGCGGCCGAAGCACGGCGTGAAACGTCCACTCTCCGCGGCAGATGCTCCGGTGCAGGTGAGGCAGCAAGTGGGGGAACGCGGCGTCTCCGAGGCCCGCCCAGAGCCAAGCGAGTGCCCTCGAAGACGTGCTCTCGCTCCGCGAAGAGCCGCTGTCTCTCCTTGAGCTTTTCCGCCCACAAGGAGAGCGCTACCTCCTGCCGCTCATAGAGGTCCGAGTCCGCTGGGTTCCAAACGTGTCTTCGTGGCACGGGTCGTGTCATTCTGTCAGCGGTGTGTGGAGGCGAGGAGGAAGGAACCCAAACGCAGGACTCGCAGGTAGGTGAAGACTGGTGAAGGTTTATTATAAGGAGTGGATGAACAGAACAGAGGTAGAAAATGGCTGGCTGGACGACTGAATGAATGAATGAATGAATGAATGAATGGCTGGCTGGCTGGCTGGCTGGCTGACTGAACTGAACTGAACTGAACGACATCATCAATGACACGACAGTGAATGGGTAGAAACAGAGGGCTTAAATACACAGACTGGTGATAATGATAATGAGAGACCGGTGAGTACACAGCTGAACATAATGAACTAATGGGAAGAGGACTGAACATAATGCACACAGACCAAGGCTAACACAATAAAACAGGAAGTGGAACAGGCAGTAGATAAACAGTGAACAAGAACTGAAAATACTGGGTCACCGACCCAGGAACCCTGACAGTAGCTACATGGATAGCTTAATAGATATATCCTACAAGTTCTTCTTGACTCATATTCCTGGTTTTTTAATGTGTTTTTGGTAAGATGCATTAAATTTACACTCTGTCTTATCTCACACTAATCTGTAGCGAACCTCTGAAGTGTGTTTGCATTTATTTAGTATGCATTTCCCAGATTTCTTTTTTTCCTATTTTTTCTAACAGTTTAGCAATTTATCTTGTTCTGCCTCAAATAGAGTGGCCTCATATTGTGTAGTCAAATTCTTCAGAAGCAAATGGGATAATTTTAATGAGTGCCATTTTGAGTTGTTTTGCTTTTTAATCATTGTGTTGTTTTTGTTGCTATGTTACTTCATTTTAGGTTAATCAGCACCAGAACCACAATGAAAGTTTAACTGAATGGGAGTTTTTCAACAGCAACAGAGGTAAGCAGAGACAACAATGAGATAAACAGTTCATGCAAATGCAGAATCTGACCAAGATCTGGAAATATTTTGTACTGTGTGTTTTCCATTCTGTTGGGTGTCATACTGTTTTATTCAACTTCAAACAACAGATCTTGTTACTTACATGAACTAATAATGTGGGAGGTGATTTATGCTGGTAAATGCTATCTGTTCAAATGCCATGAATATAAGAGGACACTAACCAACTTTTTATGCTTATCCAATTTTGTGCATTCCAGTGCAATGCTGTTAATATGCTGCAAACTATAAATATTTATAAGTAAAGAGTTATTGTTTCTATTACTGTATTCTAAAGGCTTAGTCCTATTTTTCACATTCACACATGTATTTGTTCTCAGATTGGAACTCTGCCAAGATGTATTTCAAATGGGGAAGATCCAGAGTTAGCATTTTCCCGCTACTGAGTATCACAGCAATTGTTTTGGTCTCCAATCTTTTATGGAGTTTTTCTGGATATACCTTCTGTCATCGCGAGCCGAGTCTTTGTGGCTGTCAGAAATGTCTAAGAGACAGTGATCCTTGGTTTAATGACATCATCAGTGAAGCTCCTGAACCCTTTCTGTCACAGAAACATATACCTTCAGAGAAAGACTTCCTCTGGTGGAAGGTAAATAATAAAAAAAAAATCAACATATCACTTTTTTGGCTTCTGTGGTGATGTTAAAGGTATTATTATTGTTAAAGAGCAGTATATTCAAGTATGTCATGACATTTAACAACATATTGCTGCTGTTAAATGACACGGTCTACCTTCATCCAAAAAACAAGCACAAATATTCCTCTATTGTGTAAGTAAACAAACTACACAAATTTAAAGCACCTTGTACTATCTTTTATTTTTTTAAATATACTGCACTCTTCATCCTCCTGTATTTCTACCTGAAGAATGGTAAAATCCTTATCATTTACTGGCAATGACAAGTTCTGGAAAACTGTTTTAGTTCCTTTAGTGAAAGTCGCAATATCACAATATGAAAGCGCCTCCCTACGCATAAAACTGGATCATTGGCATTTTTTTTTAAAGGGCCAGATTTACTAAATGGGGCAAAATAGCATGTGAGCAAATTCCCACTTACCAGTAAGACAATCAGTAAGGCAATTGTTTTGGTCTGCAACCTTTTATGGAGTTTTTCTGGATATAACTTCTGTCAAAAGAAATGGCTTAATATGGCAATGAGTATTTTTTTGTTTCTCTCAAGAAAGGGGTAGCGTTCAGGCCCAGGGGTTGAGGTTCTCACTAATGATAACTTAGAGCTCTGAGGTAAAACTGTGACTCTATCTGAATTGAAAGACAAAAAATATTATTTGAATCTACAGTATATGTTTGTGTAAGTACTGTTCATAATCTATCATTGCATAAATGTGCACAACTCATATGCTTGAAGAAAATCTCATATCCAGATATAAGAATTCTATCGTCCTGATAACGATATAAATCACAAAAATGTGACATTTTCTGTAAATTCTGTGAATCTCGGACAGCTCGACTTGCGGAAAGTGTTTCCAGCTGCGCGTCATGTAGCTGGAGTCGAGTGTTTTAACCGATGCACGAAACGATACATTTTTAGACATAAGTTGTAACGGCTGCCGTTTACTTTGTGAGTATTTAGTACACGGCGTGCTGCGGAGAAAAGCCTGTTCTAACGTTTGAGTCTAAGGTTTATTTTTTAGCACCTGGCGGCTCTTTTTTACTACTCATGCGTAAATAATCTGCTTTTTCGCGTGGTTCAGTTTATTTTGAAAAGTCTCAACAGGATCATGAGCTTTATTGTGAAAGGTTTATGTGGAACATAAACAAACGGACACGCGATGGTGTTACCGTCGTTGTTGCTAACCACCATAAAAACCATAAAAACAGGCGCTTGTCCGCCCGAAGTGTATATTACATATATTAAATATAAGAGAAAGAGAGAACTTTAAGAAATTAATATAGCCACTACAGTGACCATCAAAACAATGAAAAAATATTGCTGTAAAAAGTTCATTTTGCAACACCACGAAACAAATGATAGCGTAAAATGAAACGATAGACGTTTTTATATCGTCATCCAATATATATCAGCCCTAATTCTAAATATCAAATTAAAGTACTGAAATAAACTTCAGGCCTAATAAGATTTTTGCCTAAATCAGTATACATTTTTTACTCTTGAGCTTCAGTGATCTTTCACAGTTGTTGTAAATGGCGCATCATAATATTGATGCTGATATGGAAAAATGTTTGAAAGGGTCTTTCCCAGAGTTACTGGTGACTCATGAACTTGTAATCATTGGGAAATTCTATAATATTTTTGTTCTGTGGGGAAGTTTGATTTTTTTTCAATAACTTTCTCCTCTTTGTCAGAACTTACAGGGGGCAAGACTTCAGAACTTGACTTTGTACAATAAAACTCTAGAGAGGCTATTTCAGACAATAACACCAATTGCAGATATTGGAGAACCTCGTCCTGATCACTGCAGGAGTTGTGCCGTGGTGGGGAATTCTGGAAATTTGAGAGGATCGCATTATGGACCTCTTATTGATTCCCATGATATCGTAATAAGGTAATAATCATTTAACACAAACACAAAATCTAATGTAAACAATGTTCTTGCGAGACAAAAAGTATAATATAATATAGTATAATATAATATAAGTCTATGTATATTTATGTATCTAAAATGCAAAAATGTGTGCTAAATATGTATCCTTCTGTATTATTTAGAATGAATCGGGGGCGTACCAAAGGCTATGAAAGAGATGTTGGAACCAAAACAACTCATCATGTCATGTATCCAGAGAGTTCTACTAGACTGGACAATACCACTCATCTCTTGTTTTTTCCTTTCAAAACACGTGACTTTTTGTGGCTCATGAAGGACTTAAATCGAGGGTAGGCTAAAAGGGCTACTGTCTTAAAACCTATGTTGCTAGAAATTGTATTGCAACTGTTTTGCTCTGAATAGCAGATTTTAACTGCTTTGCAACATAGTTTCAGCTAATTGTAAGGAAAAATGCAGTATAGTTTTGGTTTTTTTTTGTTGTTAGAACAACCAAATTAAACAAAACAGTTTTTGAGACAACCCATCAGAGGTCAGCCTTTCTTTTTTTAAACAGCAAAAAGTGCAGAAAGTTATATGAATTGTTATATGAACAACTTAATCTTTTGTTGTGATGTGCTAGTCTTAGGTAATTATTAGCATTTATTTATGTAATCAGTTCATTTCATCTTTTTAACAGGGAAAATGGTGCTCCAAACTTAAAGAAGATAGCTAACAAAGATTTGGTGAGTATTTTAGGTTTACATGAACAAAACTGGCATATAAGCTACCATTAATTCAGGCAGGAAACAAAGTCAGTTGATTTTACACACTGAACTGGATAATCTCATATACAGTAGGTTTTACTATTAACCCGATTTAGCATATCCACTATTGCTACAGATGTGCAAGCCATTTCACAAGTCACCTGCACCTCAGCTTTTTCTTTGTTGCAGTATTTACTGTTTACTCTGCTCTGTATTGGGTATTGTTATGGTTTTCCCAATCTCTCATACTTGGCATTTATGTGCCTGGAAGGTCATGCAGGTCAATAGTCAAAGCCATACCACCAAAAACAAATACTGGCTTCTTTTAGCTACAGTCGTGCTAATGTAAAGTATTTTGTGAATTCATTGCAGAAAGTAATAGTTCATAGAACTCAGATTTAAGGCTATGTCTGATTCATAATAGATCTGGATCCTCCATCCGGCTTTCATGAAATATGTTCATCAAGAATGGCTGGGAAAGAAGGGTGCTTATCCATCCACTGGCTTTCTTGCTGTGGTTCTCAGCCTAGTGATGTGTGATGAGGTATGTTCACTTTAAACAATTTGTACATTATGCATCTGACTGACAGTGGTGGTAGTTAAACACTGAGAAACACTGATTTACCAGCAAAGCTGAGAAAAGTCTGCCTTAGATGACTACATGACTAAAACAGAAATGTATCTATGGTTATTTCAAGAAGAGTCAAGAAGAGTGGACATCTGATGGTTGACACATTTACCTGCAAACCAAAGGCAGCAACTACTCTAGCTAAAGACACATCATACACACAAGACACAGACTCTTTTAGGGTTGTGTTTAAAGGTGGTACCATGAAGGATATCAAGTGTTAAAAGTTTTGCCAAACCGAACATGTAGAGCCTACCCGCTTGTGTCAAAAGAGCAGCTGAAAGTAGTTTTACATAACTCTTGGATAGCAATGTGTAAAAATGCCATACTTGGTATTGATTCAATGCCAAGTACAGGGCCAGTGTTGGAGTCAAACAGATTCAACAATTAGTTTTAACTTGGCAAGAACAGTGTAACTGTGTGTGATTTTTGAGCTGAATGAGCTACAATGTAGCTTGCCATCACCAGTGTGTGAATGTGTGCGTGAATGGGTGGATGACTGAATGTGTAAAGCGCTTTGGGGCCCTTAGGGACTAGTAAAGCGCTATACAAATACAGGCCATTTACCATTTAAATGTATTATATAAATAAAATTAAGTTGACATTTAAAAATCAACGGTTACTACATTCAGAAATTTCCTTAGTTTATGTTTGATGTACAGTGTGGGCCATTTATATGGATACACCGTAATAAAATGGGAATGGTTGGTGATATTAAAGTCCTGTTTGTGGCACATTAGTATATGTGAGGGGGCAAACTCCTCAAGATGGGTGGTGACCATGGTGGCCATTTAGAAGTCAGCCATCTTGGATACAACTTTTGTTTTTTCAATAGGAAGAGGGCCATGTGACACATCAAACTTATTGGTAATGTCACAAGAAAAATAATGGTGTGCTTGGTTTCAACCTAACTTTATTCTTTCATGAGTTATTTACAAGTTTCTGACCACTTATAAAATGTGTTCAATGTGCTGCCCATGTTTGATTATCAATGCAACCCTCTTCTCCCACCCTTCACACACTGATAGCAACATCGCAGTAGAAATGCCAGCACAGGCATCCAGTATCCGTAGTTTCAGGTGCTACACATCTCGTATCTTCACACCATAGACAATTGGCTTCAGATGACCCCAAAGATAAAAGTATAAGGGGGTCAGATTGGGAGACCTTGGGGGCCATTCAACCGGCCCACGATGACCAATTCACTTTCCAGGAAACTGTTCATCTAGGAATGCTCGGACCTGGCACCCATAATGTGGTGGTGCACCATCTTGCTGGAAAAACTCAGGGAACGTGCCAGCTTCAGTGCATAAAGAGGGAAACACATCATCATGTAACAATTTCAAATATCCAGTGGCCTTGAGGTTTCCATTGATTAAGAATGGACCCACTATCGTTGTACCCCATATACCACACCAAACCATCACTTTTGTTATTCCAACAGTCTTGGAGGGATCCATCCAATGTGGGATAGTGTCAGTGTTATGGGTTCAGTTCTACGGTGGTGATCGCAGGGTGTGCACAGGTCAAGTGCCACTATGACCCTCCAGAAAATAACGAGGACAGGGGATGATCGTTCAGCTCTTTAATGGCAGATTTAATGTGGGTGTGGGTATGTGTGCGTGGTTCTACAAACAGAATGGAAAAACAGAACACAAATTACAATCAAATTATAGACAACAATAATCACCATATAACATATTACAGCCACATACTTGTCTTATAGGCCCTACTACTAAGCTGGCGGCTTTTACTTATAGTCTGAAGTCTGAACCATATTTGGCAAAAAGAAAATAAACATCTTCCCATCACTTAACTCTTGTGCCCCACTCACCTATGATGCCAACTAAAGAAGGCAAATACACATAACAAATCACCAACTCAAACCAAACTCAGTTTGGGCTAGGCGAACTTGGCTTAGCTTAGCCCGCTTAGCTTAGCGATAACTTAACTTATAGAAAATGTACAGAGGATGTCCAGAGCGATAAAACATACAGGCTATCCTTCTTACACAAGAAATATCCTGTAACTCACCAGTCTTATGGACACACACTCACTGAACCCACATAAACTGCTCCCGAGCATGATTCACACTGCCTCCACGAACACCATTTTTCATCCCAGTCAAAACATTGCTCACAAAACGGCCGCGCCCTCTAGTGGCGAGGCAGAAAACTGCATCACAGTCATGCCATTAGAACAGTCAGACCAATAGCGGTGGTTTTGTTTGTTAGCTTCACCATTTACATTAAAGTTTGCCTCATCACTAAACAAAATCTTCTGCGTGAACTGAGGGTCCTGTTCCAATTTTTGTTTTGCCCATTCTGCAAATTCTGTGCGCCGATCTGGGTCATCCTCGTTGAGATACTGCAGTAGCTGGAGTTTCTAAGGCTGCCATTTGTGAGTAGCTAATATCCGCCGAAGGGATGTTCGACTAATGCCACTCTCCAGTGACATGCGGCGAGTGCTACGCTGTGGGCGCTTGCTGAATGAAGCTAGGACAGCCACTGATGTTTCTTCATTAGTGACAGTTTTCTTGCGTCCACATTTTGGCAAATCCAACACTGAACCAGTTTCACAAAACTTAGCAAGCAGTTTGCTAACTGTAGCATGGGAGATGGGTGGTCTTGTAGGGTGTCTTGCATTGAAATCTGCTGCAATGACCCGGTTACTGCGTTCACCAGATATCAACATAATTTCGATCCGCTCCTCACGTGTTAACCTCTTCGACATGTCAATGGCTGTGAACAAAGAGAAACTTGTAAATAGCTCATGAAAGAATGAAGTTGCGTTGAAACCAAGCACACCATTGTTTTTCTTGTGACATTACCAATAAGTTTGATGTGTCACATGGCCCTCTTCCTATTGAAAAAACAAAAGTTGTATCCAAGATGGGCGACTTCTAAATGGCCACCATGGTCACCACCTATCTTGAGGAGTTTGCCCCCTCACATATACTAATGTGCCACAAACAGGACTTTAATATCACCAACCATTCCCATGTTATTACGGTGTATCCATATAAATGGCCCACCCTGTATATATTTTTTCAGTTCTAATAAAATATTTTATTTAACATCTAACAGTTAGCTGAATATATTTAAATGTCTGAATATAATCTGTAGGCAATAAGTCTGCTAAAGTAACAAGTATGATGATCACTTACACATTGAAAATTAACATTAACTCAATCTAAACATTAAAACATTATTTTCATACCAAAATATACAGGCTGTTTGGGAAGTATCACAGCCCTTCATTTGTTATTGTTCCAAACTCATTTTTCAGAATTTCACACACAATATGCACAATATAATGACAAAGTGAAAAAATTTGCTCAAAATTCTACCAAATGTATAAAAAAACCAAAATCATTAAGTCATGATACCAGCTGAAATCTATCAGTAACTGGAAATCCTGCCACTTAGTACAAATTAAAATCAGTTGGTTCAGTTCCAACTCGTAAACTATAAAAAGGTGTCCCATTACCAACGTGTCACACAAGAAACATTTCATGATGTGTAAAACCAACAAGCTCGCTCAAGATCTCCACAACCTTATTTTTGAAAGCATACTGATGTCATTGTTTGAGGAAGAATTTCTAAACTGCTGAAGGTTCCTGTGAGCACTGTTGAGGCCATGATCCGAAAGTGGAAAGAACATAATTTCACCATAAACCTACCACAACCAGGTGCTCCCCACAGGATTTCAGACAGGAGTGAAAAGATTTATCAGAAGAGTTGCCCGAGAGTCACTTGTGGAGAGCTACAGAATGGAATCAGCTGCACTCGCCCACCATGGCCTGTTCTCGTTCTCATTCTCAAAGGCATGTTGAAATGCATTGAAAGTCTGCTGAACAACATTTAGAAAACCCTGTGAAATACTGGGGAAAGCTGGGGAAAATAAATATAATAATGAGAAGACAGGAGGAAACAAAACTGAACACACTAACATAGGATGCAACACTGTCAAAGTAAAACAGGGAACACTAAGACAGAGACTAAGAATTAATGGCTAGACACAGGCTGGGAAGAAGGAATCCACAGGGGAACAAGACAGACTGGGGAAACAAAGGGAGGAGACAAAAAGGGAAACACGGAAACTATTACGGATGATGAGACAGAGAAGGAGCGAGAGATAGCCAGAGAGAGCGAGAGACAGAAGGCACGAGAGAGAGAGAAGGAGAAGGAGAGAGAGCAGCAGCATACATGAACGCACATGACAGAAAAAGGAAAACGTAACAAAACACGGGAAGAGAAACATGTAAACAGGAAGGGGAGACAAGACACATCGAAAAGACAACATGGAAACCGAAATATAACTAAACATAGCAGCAATACGAAGACTAACTCAATACTAAATAATACAAAACTAAAACATTACAACAAAAAAGAATTTGGAAAAACACCATAAACTCAAAATGCTGGGTCCAATGATCCAGAACCATGACAGGGGGAATATAGTCTGGTCAGATAAGACCAGAATTAAACTTTTTCAATGCCATAATACACACCATGTTTGGAGGTCAAATGTTACTGCATATCACCCAAAAACATCATATCAACTGTGAATTTTGGATGTCGGAACATTATGGTGTGGGGTTGTCTTTTAGCATACAGCACTGGCATGTTTCGTATAACTGATGGTAGGTTGAATGGAAAAACATACAGAGACATTTCTGATAAAAATCTGCTGCTGTCTATCAGAATAATGAAGATGAAAATAAAGTAGATGTTTCAGCAAGACAATGATCCCAAACACACAGCTAAGGAAACTCTCAAATGTTTTTAGAGAAAGAAAATAAATGGCCCATCCAGTCGCCTGACCTGAATCCAACTGAAATCTATGTGATGACCTAAAGCTCTGAATTCATAGAAGGGGCCCCCAGAGCCCTCGGGATTTCAAGGCTGTTAGGAAGAATTGGCCAAAATCACACCTGAGCAATGCACGCGACTAGTTTCTCCATTCAGGAGACATGTTGAAACCATTGTCATCCACAACGGTTTCTGTACAAAGCAGGGCTCTAGACTAACTTTATGCCATGGTTGCACTGGTGCGCCTTACTGTTTTTTCTTAGGTGCACCAATACAAATTTTTCAAACACATAGCTTAACACTGTAGCTTCATATGTTCACTTTAAAAAAAAAAAAAAAAAAAAAGTTGCAGTCCATACAGACCATATTGATTTGTAAATGATTAACTAACAATCTTGTTAACACAAAGTTCTTTGTTTCTACAAGAATACTAAGTTTCCGTATTTTTTGGACCATAAGGCATACCAGAACCAAACAGTCAGATAAGCCAAACTTTACTCAACTCATTCTTCTTGCTTCCTCCACTTCAGTAAAATTGATTCATTAATGTTGAATTCTCCCGCAGCTGCTCTACAGGGAGTGCAGAATTATTAGGCAAGTTGTATTTTTGAGGAATAATTTTATTATTGAACAACAACCATGTTCTCAATGAACCCAAAAAACTCATTAATATCAAAGCTGAATGTTTTTGGAAGTAGTTTTTAGTTTGTTTTTAGTTTTAGCTATTTTAGGGGGCCATCTGTGTGTGCAGGTGACTATTACTGTGCATAATTATTAGGCAACTTAACAAAAAACAAATATATACCCATTTCAATTATTTATTTTTACCAGTGAAACCAATATAACATCTCCACATTCACAAATATACATTTCTGACATTCAAAAACAAAACAAAAACAAATCAGCGACCAATATAGCCACCTTTCTTTGCAAGGACACTCAAAAGCCTGCCATCCATGGATTCTGTTAGTGTTTTGATCTGTTCACCATCAACATTGCGTGCAGCAGCAACCACAGCCTCCCAGACACTGTTCAGAGAGGTGTACTGTTTTCCCTCCTTGTAAATCTCACATTTGATGATGGACCACAGGTTCTCAATGGGGTTCAGATCAGGTGAACAAGGAGGCCATGTCATTAGTTTTTCTTCTTTTATACCCTTTCTTCCCAGCCATGCTGTGGAGTACTTGGACGCGTGTGATGGAGCATTGTCCTGCATGAAAATCATGTTTTTCTTGAAGGATGCAGACTTCTTCCTGTACCACTGCTTGAAGAAGGTGTCTTCCAGAAACTGGCAGTAGGACTGGGAGTTGAGCTTGACTCCATCCTCAACCCGAAAAGGCCCCACAAGCTCATCTTTGATGATACCAGCCCAAACTAGTACTCCACCTCCACCTTGCTGGCGTCTGAGTCGGACTGGAGCTCTCTGCCCTTTACCAATCCAGCCACGGGCCCATCCATCTGGCCCATCAAGACTCACTCTCATTTCATCAGTCCATAAAACCTTAGAAAAACCAGTCTTGAGATATTTCTTGGCCCAGCCTTGACGTTTCAGCTTGTGTGTCTTGTTCAGTGGTGGTCGTCTTTCAGCCTTTCTTACCTTGGCCATGTCTCCGAGTATTGCACACCTTGTGCTTTTGGGCACTCCAGTGATGTTGCAGCTCTGAAATATGGCCAAACTGGTGGCAAGTGGCATCTTGGCAGCTGCACGCTTGACTTTTCTCAGTTCATGGGCAGTTATTTTGCGCCTTTTTGACCTTGCTGACCCAGTATGAACCTTCCAGATCCCTCAGGTCATCTGGATCTGGTCTTTTATCAGTTCCCAGAGTCAGAACCAGACACGGAGAAGCTGCATTCAGCTTTTATGCTCCTTATATCTGGAATAAACTCCCAGAAGGCCTCAGATCAGCTGAAACACTCAGTTTATTTAAATCCAGGTTGAAGACACACCTGTTCTCAGCTGCATTTGAATAAAGCACCAAATCCACACTTTTAAGCTTAAATTTCAAAACTTACATTTTTTTTTTCCCAAATTTTATTTTTGCATTTAAATTAAACATAACATGCTTATACAAAATCAACCAAGAACAATTACTGTTTTTAACATTTGTGAACTTATAAGCATGAAAGGAAAAAAAAAAGAAAGGAAAAAAGAAGAAAAAGAAGAGGAAGAGAAAAAAAAACAACAAAAAAAAACAACAAATAAAATAATTCACGCGGAGTGTGAGGCATGAATTATGATCAGTTAGTTTTTTAAGAATTCTAGAAATGGTTGCCAAATCATACAAAAACTCGCCAGTTTCCCCTCTCTATCAAATCTTATCTGCTCCACCCTGGCCACAGACACCATCTCATTAAGCCACCTGTTAAAACACGGGGCCGAAGAAGACCGCCACTGTAAAAGAATAAGTTTCTTTGCAGCCAGCATACCCATTGTAATTATCTGTTTTTGTGAAAAGGAAAAAGATTCGACTGGTGCAAATGATCCAAGTATAGCCAATGTACCATCACGTGGTACTTTTTTCCTAAATTGGTTTGAAAACCACATAAAAATCCAGCTCCAAAAAGCATTCAAAACCAGGCAATGCCAAAATATATGTCACATAAGGGGGATACAGAATTATAGATCCGGTTAAGTTTAAGTTTAGAAAAGTGTAGTCTATGAATGACTTTAAACTGGATTAGTTTATATCTGGCATTTATTGAGCCTTTCTGAATATTGGACAAACAATTTGACCACTGATCTTCAGACAGAGGGACCCCGAGGTCTTCAGCCCATGTTTTCTTAATTCGGTCGGAATCAACTGGGATTGTAAAGCACTTAACAAACTGAGATATCAAATGTTTAAAATCTGCTTTCCGAATTATATCAAAGTAAGTATAACTTCGTGGCTTCAGTGGAAAGTCTGAAAAGTTTTGTTGAACAAAATTCCTTATTTGAAGATAACGAAAAAAATGTGATTGAGGTAATTGAAACTTTTCTTGAAGTTGAAGGAAGGACATAAATTTGTCATCTGTATATAAGTCCTCAATATATTTCAATCCCTTTCAAAACTTACATTTTAACTACTGATTTTATCTATTGTTCTGATTTTATCTGTTTTGATTTTATATCCTGTTTTGTTTGTTTGTTAGTTTGTTAATTAGTTTGTTTGTTTGTTTGCTTGTTTTAATCAATTTTAAATCATGCTTTTATTTGTTTTTGTTTCTAATGTCTCTGTAAAGCGCTTTGAATCACCTTGTTGTTGAATTGTGCTATACAAATAAACTTGCCTTGCCTTGCCTTGCCTTGGTTTTTCCACACGCTTCTTGCGACCCTGTTGACTATTTTGAATGAAACGCTTGATTGTTTGATGATCACGCTTCAGAAGCTTTGCAATTTTGAGACTGCTGCATCCCTCTGCAAGATATCTCACTATTTTTTACTTTTCTGAGCCTGTCAAGTCCTTCTTTTGACCCATTTTGCCAAAGGAAAGGACGTTGCCTAATAATTATGCACACCTGATATAGGGTGTTGATGTCATTAGACCACACCCCTTGTCATTACAGAGATGCACATCACCTAATATGCTTAATTGGTAGTAGGCTTTCGAGCCTATACAGCTTGGAGTAAGACAACATGCATGAAGAGGATGAAGTGGACAAAATACTCATTTGCCTAATAATTCTGCACTCCCTGTATTCCCAGAGTTTGATAGAGTTTGAAATCTGCTTCCTAAGCATGTGTCTTAACAGGTGTAATTTTGGGATCCTTATACACACGCAATACGGTAATATTATGTTAAAGCACAGTACGTATCACTCTGCGAGGCTCCTGACTACGGTAGCCGTAATGCTCCAACAATCCATCAAGCGGTGCGCTTTCATAGCTTACCAAAGTTGTACTAAATCATTTTGACAGATTTTTGAGCGCCATGTACCACATAAAATCAGTTTGCAGTCAGTAAGCACAACCAGAATGTATACATAAGGCATACTTTTGAGAATATGAAAGGATTATGTAGTCCCAAAAATACTGTACTGAAAAAGTTCTTGTGCTTAAAGTGCTTCATTGAGTGGAAATTTAAACTTAAAATATCTCAAGATATATAAAGTAAAAAGACAGTCAAAATTAGAAGTACTTCAAATGCTTCGAACTGAACATTTCAATATCTGAACATTTTACCTTGGGCATGGACATCTAAGAGGTTCTGCCCTTGACTATCTCTAATTGGTTTAGACGACGACATTGGCATAATGTGTGTCTGTTGTTGACCACACAAAGACTTTCAGAGTTGCAGAGACTTTTTTTTTAATTGAACGGCTGGTCGCACCAATGCGACCTAGTATTTTCTTGGCGGAATGTTGAATGTGCAAGCGTCGCTGTGCGTTATTGGATTATTGTGGGAATTCCCAGCATCATTTCCCTTTTCTGCACATCTGTGCAGAGACACGTGCGTGACAGATAAATTGATCGAACAGCAGCAGCACGGAGTCGGTGCTGCGGTGCTTCAGTGGCATGTCAATCATGAAGGTGCTACTCTAAGCAGCACCTTCATGATTGGTTTAGGTCATGATATATATATATATATATATATATA
Organism: Simochromis diagramma; assembly: GCF_900408965.1. Classification (NCBI taxonomy): domain Eukaryota; kingdom Metazoa; phylum Chordata; class Actinopteri; order Cichliformes; family Cichlidae; genus Simochromis; species Simochromis diagramma. The sequence continues at coordinate 21,623,775 of NW_024387523.1, read as the reverse complement.
TATATATATATATATATATATATATAAATTTACCACTTGCCAATATGGCAACAGCCCCACCAAGGCTGAAGATTTAACTAAAGTGGAAGTGCATATGAGAGGAGGATGCAACCTATAACAACAATGTTCAGTGGCTAGTGGAGCTAAGATCCCAGCAACAGAAATTGTGAAAATTGTACTTAGTGTATTCAATAGAGATGTAGTGAACAACAATACAGGCAAACTTCAAGCCAGTTGCACAAGTTTTATCAAATGTGCCATTTACCAACAAGATGCTCTGTCCCCACTGTTGTTCTGCATAAGCTCAAACCCCCTTAGCCAGTTCATTAACAAGACTGGCTATGGAAACCAACTACAGAATAGTGCAACTGTTATTCAACAACTCAATCTGGATGACATCAAGCTGTATGTAGCCTTTGCCAAACCAAATTGTTTATTTTGATTACTGAAAAAGTGATCTCAGGTCAAAGCAAAGCTCGTATGGTCTCTTCTGCTGATTTGAGTTGTGGATTTAGTGTGACTGTGGATTTTGTGTGTCGTGGCTGAACCCTGCTGGCAGCCTTGATGCCCTTTTTCCCACCTGTCCCTTTGAATTGTCAGAAGCTCTGAATATTGATGTTGGCATGTGCCTTTTATTTTATTGGTTGTTTACAAGTGAAGCAGCCACAGTGCACCCCAGCCATGATTTAGGCCTGCAACAAGGGTTTTATTTTTAAGAACGTCTGGGACTGAGTGTGCGTGGGCTACCCGCGCATTTGCGTACATAAGATTTTCTGGAGGAGGACAGACATTTGTTTAGAACTCTTAAAGATGTCGAAGAAGCAAGCTCCTTTAAGCAATTACTTTGGTGTTCCTCCACTTCCAAAGAAATGTCAGAAGGAGTCTGAACCCGCAAAAGAAGCGCATATTCTTGGAAAAGTGGTTGCAGGAGGTGAGCTGGCTTCAAACAAATGATGAACGCACAGAGAAGTGGTGCAGAATATGCCGTGAAAATCCCACTATAGCGAACAAAAACAGTGTCTTTTATATGTACGCAAGCGCGCGTTGCAACTTCTTATCTGGTGCACGTCTTTTATTTTGACAGTGCATGCGCACCTGCGGACCACTTATGTGCACCCCTGATCATAGTGAATGAAATGTAGTGAACACCACTTTATCAGTTCTACATATTAATTTACCACTAAACTCAAATGTTTTTACTTAATTTCGTTTTTTTCTTTTTACTGGGAATCACTCACTAAAGTGAAGTGCATTTCAATTGATATGCTTGTCTTGTTGCTTGTTGATTTATATTTTGGGTTATAAGCATGAACAAGAGAATATCAAAAGCAAATTACACCTTTGAGACCCAGGCCCCACTCACAGCTACATGAGACAGGTGTTACATGTATGCCAGGAGTGACATCAATTCTCTTGGATGTACAACAATGACATTGGAATGTCATTCAGACGGAAGAACTGTTGTCAGATGGTAATAAAGAGAGGGAAACTACTCAGAACCAAGGGAATCGCACTACCAGAACATTGTAGACACTGAGGATAGCCACAAGTACCAGGGACTTCAACAGGCAAATAGGAACCATGAAGAGGCCACTGGAAAAGCTGCAACTCAGCCACCTGAGACACTGTCCTAAGAAGGGAAGGTGACCAAGGTCTATTGAGTGTCAGAACCACTGACTAGGATGAAACAAAAGATCCATGAGTACATCGGCAAGATAGACACAACATATTGGTTAGTTATACCAAGTGATAGCAACCTCAGGAAAAGGGAACACGAGAAGCTTGAGATCCTCAGCCCTAGATACCTAGGGCTGAGAAAGGACCTTGAGAAGATCTGGTGGGTGAAGGCAACACAACAAAGTGGGCAAGTGGCCTCAGTGTCATGAACTCGCTGTGTGCAGGCAGGAATAGGACCCAAAAGCAGACTCCCAGAAGCAGGAAGTGAACTCAAAAAACACAGATTTATTGCTGGAAAAAGGAAAAATCGTACAGAACTAAACTGGGGAATTCTAATAATCATTCACACAGGGAAACACAGGGAGAGTCACAAAGCTATGAGGACACGGAACTGAGGGAGATGCGGACATAAATACACAGACGGATCATGAGGGAAGTGAGAACACATGGAAAGCACAGCTGACATGAATAACCATAAAGAGACAGGGGAAGAGCAAACACAACATAACGCACACTGACGGGAGACTATCAAAGTATGGAGGAGAGGCAACCAAGAGGGAGCGAGGGAGAGAGAGAGCAAAAATGATGGACTAGGGAAATATGAAGGAATAAAACACAAGGAGGGGAAACAAGACACAAGGACTCACACTGTATAAACACAGACATTCAGGTGAGACAGAGAACAAAGACACAAGGGGAGATCTAATAAACCATACTAAACAGAATAAGCTAGGAACCATAGAATACAAGTGAACTCAAAAATAATACAGAATGACCAAAAATGCACAACGCCCCCCCCCCCCCCCCCCACCAAAAAAAAAACCAAACAAAAAAAAAAACTGGGTCAAAAGGACCCAGAAACATGACACTTAGGGGATCCCAGGACTGAGAAGTGATTATCAATGCTTATCAGTCATGCTCCAGTCTGGAATCTGGCTGTACCACTCAAGGACATTTACAGAGTGGTCAAGAAGTCACTTTTTTGTTATCTTGGTTGCATGCTTAGGGTTGTTGTACTGTTAGAAGAACCTTCACTCCAGTGAGTGCTCTCATTAATGCTAAAACTGTCAGTGAAGATACTACCCATCCCTATTCCTTTTGCAGAATCCCTGTCATCACAGCATTTATGCATAAAGTGCTCTATGGGCTGATTTTCATTAACTCCTCAGTCAGCTTTGTGGTATAACTTAAACAAGCTACTAAGAGACCGATTCTTCATGTCCTCAATAGGACATGGAGATAATGATTTCTTTTAAGAATGCTATTAGTTAATATATAAAAGAATGAATGAATAAACAAATAAATAGAATGCTCCTAGTGGAAACAATACATTAAATCTTTACTTCAATTTTTTTCCCCCAGGTCACTATCTTTGGGTTTGGAGCAGACAGCGGGGGAAGCTGGAGCCATTACTTTGAAATCCTCAAAAACAAAAAATTTAAAACAGGAGCACATCCAGGAGAAGAAGAATATAAAATGATAGAGAAATTACACAAAAAGAAGACAATTGTTTTTTTTAAAGGATGGTAATTTCTTTTTGATGTTTTCATTTCTGTCTTTATCAGTTGCAAATCATCTAACCATAGACCTGTGTTATAAAAATGAATAAGTGATAGTAATTGCCCCCCCCCCCCCTTCAAAATAAACACCACTATATACTAACTTTATCTATATTTGACTTTATCACTAGTAACCTTATATACATAGCTGGACTGGCCATCAGGCATACCGGGCATTTGCCCGGTGGGCCGATGGTAATTTTTTGTTTTAAAAGGGCCGATGTTTTGTTGTTGTTGTTGTCTTTTTTTCGTAACCGTGTAAACAGTGAAAGGTGGCGGATTGGACAGATGCTGGCAGACGTGTAAAATTAACTCAATTGTTTGGTAGTGGCTATGGTGGAGCTTTCACAGATTCAGTAAAATTAGCGAGTGGTGGAGGCCAGCAGGTGGATGGGGGAAAGGGGAGGCGGAGGTAGAGAGACCCATGGCAGCCGCCGGTCCGACTGTCAGGTGAAATGAGCTTCAGGTAAGAAGTTATGACCTGCAGTCTATCTGGGTCAGATATAAACCAAGTTTAGGTGTAGTTTATTTTCGTTGTGCTAACTTTTTACAGTCAGTTACAATAACTCGTACTGTGTACTAGCTAGCATGACGGAGTTTTTATACAGCTGGGTGGGTGCTATATGTTACTGGTGAACTTTATTTTATTCATATGGTTAATTAGTAGAGTTGTCTACCATCCTGTAAAAAACGGAATCCTCTGGTATTCAGAGTTAATATTACGCGTTTCGTATTGAGCTGAAAATAAATGCGATTTGTCCCGTACTTCAGCTACAATAAAGAAAAAGACAAAAAGCTGGAGTTATTCTGTGTCTTTACGCTGTCAGCTGCCTCTTCTTCTCTCATTCTCCCCCCTCCCTCTCCTGCTGCTACTTCAATCATGAAACTGATCAATGATCAGCTGATCGGCGTTTCTGCCGCAAGTCCCGTCTCTCTTGCTTGTTTATCTCCCGCTTTGCGCCAGAAAGAGGAAACTAGCGGAGGTCGCGTTAAACAGCAGAAGCGCCTTTAAACTTGATAAGCTGTTGTTAGAATTTATTTAATATTACTTTCTAGTATCAGCTGATGTTTGTTGGAGCCATAAAAGCTGCTGGTCATGATATCGGTTTGGTTATCTGGTGAGAGGGAAACATGAAGATAAAACCAGGAGATGTCCTTACTGAATCATCAGAGCTGAACAGGTGATGGAGAAACTGGTTTACCTTTTGGCTGACATGAATGGGTTGAAGGAAAGCCATGAACTGTTTCTGAGAGACAACTTACACCAGGATCCTTTTCTATGTAGCTGACAGCTGTTAACTGTGCAGGGGCGGGTCTAGCAAAGTTTTGCCATGGGGCCAGGTAGAGCATTAACAGGGAAATGGGGGCACAAAGAAATACTTTTCTCTCTTATTCTCATTTAAAATTTCTAGCTTTTAACAAATAATTATCCGAATCTTACAACCAAAGTTTTCATCTGATGTCAAATTTATAGAAATCCATTTTTTTCAGGGTCCCAACATAATTTCTTCAGAAGAAAGTACTGTACATGATGCCAGTATTTTCCCACATTTTCTAGATACTGTACTAGTACTTTGTGTAAAATGCCATCAAAAAGTCAGTTAAGTTTTATTCTTTCTCACCTGTCTTTCTTTGGTTGCCATGTTAGAAAAAATATTTTGCCCTGCCATGCTGTTTATTGATGTGGTAAATAAATAATTTATGAAAATATCACTAAATCTGTCATTTATTATTTTTAATATTCAGTAATGATCATGTCTCACCTCTAGTCTTCTCTGTCTTAATTTCAGGTTTCCACCATATGTTGTAGATAGTTCAGGAAGTTAACTCAACCAAGCAGCCTTTGGGTTTCGGCTAAGTACTGTTTAGAATACCAGAATAGGGAGGATGGTGTAGGTTTAAGTTTATTAGATTGATACATATGTACCAACAAGACAGTGTACATCACTGTCACAACGACGTTTGTTTTCATTCAAAGGCTTTATGGTTTTTCCTATAATACCTGGTGGGCCGGTCTCTAGTCAAAATGCCCGGGCTGATTTTTTGTTCCAGTCCAGCCCTGCTTATATACATTTTGCCTCCAAAATAATAGAAAATACAATGCAAAATCCAAAGTGCAGTCATAATCCCCTGTAACTTGTTCATGAAAAAAAAAAGAAAAGTATAGATGTTTGTTGCTAAAGGGTTATTGAATACATTTGATAGTCATACTGGATACCTTTCAAGTATACCTTTCAAGACAAGTCATACCTTTCCATAATAAAGATTGAACAAGTCTTTAAATAAACAGATGTGCCTGAGAGCAGTGTGTTTGATTTGTGTTCTTTTTCCGAATGCCAATTTTCCGTCGATCCATTCTTGCTTATCCTTATCAGGGTTGTGGGGGATTTGGAGCATATGCCAGTTATCATAGGACAAGAGGCGGGGTTAACCCTGGACAGATTGCCAGTCTGTCACAGGAATATCACAGAGGAACACATAACAGTTTGCACTCGCTTTCACACCTATGGGCAAATTAGAATCACCAGTTAACCTAACCCTACTATGTATATCTTTTGGGGGAGAAAGCCAGAATACCCAAATAGAACCCAGGCAAATACGGGGAGAACATGCACGAAAGGCCCCAGCTGGATGATGGAATACATATTAGCCACCCATCTTAATCGTTTCTGACATAGATGTACCCTGGAATGCACTTTATATATTTAAGTCACTTAAATTATTAGTTATTTTAGTTATTTTGTATAAGAAAATTGTGTTTGTTGCTTTTATGTGTGTGTGATTATTTGTTATTGCTCAGCTTGTAAGATAACATAGTCATTGCCTCATAACAAGTTTACAATAGAAGGAACATGTTCTCATTTCACCTACCGATAATGATAAATGTGGGGGAAGCATACGGACCTTACTTCCAAAGATGAATCTGGGAAGTATTAACATAATGCCTTCAGTAGGGTACAACACTAAAAATGTTTATTTTTATAACGCTTTTCAACATATGGTTACACTGTACAGCCCAAAATGTACACCTGAACAATGAAAAGCAATATACCGTATTTTCACGACTATAAGGCGCACATAAAAGTCTTAGATTTTCTTCAAAAAGTCCGGCGCACCCTATAGTGCAGTGCGCCCTGTGTGTGTTGTTGTTGTAAGGAAGACGTAGTAGAGAACACCATGAGAACGCTAAAGGGGGAAGTGTGGGCGTTGATTGTATATTTATGAAGCGCCTTGAGGCGACTTTTGTTGTGATTTGGCGCTATATAAATAAAATTGAATTGAAATTGAATTGAAAATAAAAGAACAGGTATGTGCGTTATGCAGAACATCGTTGTTTTAACAACCCTGAAAATGGCAAAGAGACACGCTTATGAAGCACAGTTTAAACTGAAGGCCATCAGCTACGCGGAGGAACATGGAAATCGAGCAACCGCGAGCAACAGCCCTGCCGCAAAGCATGATGTAAGCGCTCTCTTAATGTTCTCGAAGGCTGCCTGCTGTGGGTGACCCCAGGTCCAACTGTTTTTGCTTTTAAGCAACTCGTACAGTGGCTGGCATACTCTGGCAAGAGCAGGAATATATCTGCCCAGGTAATTAACCATTCCTAGGATACGTTTAAGCTCTTGCACATTTTCTGGTGACGGCAGCTGAAGAATGGCGTTCACTTTCTCAGGGTCTGGCCTGACCCCAGAATAGTCGATCAGGTGCCCTAGGAAGCGAAGCTGGCTCTGTCTGAAGGAGCACTTCTCTCGGTTGAGCTTCAATCCGGCTAACTCAATGCACTGCAGCACCTTCTCAAGTCGGGTGTCGTGTTGTTCCATGGTGGCCCCATAGACCAGGATGTCATCCATAAAGACCTCCACACCTTCGAGCCCCTCTAAGGTCTCCAACATCTTTCGCTGAAAGATCTCTAGTGCACTTGTTATCCCAAAGGGCAGCCTCTTAAAGCAATACCTGCCAAATGGCGTGATGAATGTAGTTAGTTTGCAACTCTCGTGATGCAACGGGATCTGCCAAAATCCACTGGCTGCATCCAGCGAGGAGAAGACCGTTGCCCCACTCAACCTGGACATGGTTTCCTCAGGGGTAGGCAAGATATAGCGTTCTCTTTTGACAGACTTATTCAGTTTTGTCAGATCAACGCAGATCCTGGCCCTTGCTGTGTTCTTCTTCAAGACAGGCACCATTGGGGCACACCATTCGGTAGGTTGGGTCACCCTCTCAATGACACCATGGTTCTCCATTCTTTGTAGTTCCTCCTTCACTTTCTGCAGCATGGGGAAAGGCACACGGCGTGCCGTATGCACCGCGTATGGCACAGCATCGTCCCTTAACTGAATTTTGACTGGTTCAGTTTTTAGTGTTCCGTGTTCACCGTAAAGTGGTTGGTTCCTGGTGGCAGTGATCGTTGCTTCATCAATTCTTCTCACCAGGTTCATCTGCACTGACGAGAAGCGGCTGAGAAGGTTGCTAACTCTGCGTCCACGAACCACATACACCTTGGATAGGTAGTCTTTGCCTTTATAACTTATTGTGGCCTTCAAGTAGCCGAGACATAACAGCTCTCCTCCGGGGCTATCTAGAGGGAGATTAGAAGGCTCTACTGTTCTCTTATGAGCAAGTGTGTGGAACGTGTCTTCATTTATGATAATGACATCTGCTCCTGTGTCAATCTTAAATTCTATTGGGGCAGAGTCTAGCAGTAACTGCACAGTCCATGCTTCGCTATTTCCTTTTGCATTACACACTGAGCCTAGAAAATATGAGGCCTGCTCGCTTTTCTCTGTCTCTGTAACCTCATTCACTGATCTGGTGTTACGACACACCCTGGCCCAGTGTCCAATTTTTCGGCAGCCATGGCAAACAGATTTTGCTGCCGGGCACCTTTCATCCCTGGCATGCTGTGTCTTCCCACATTTACCGCATTTCTTGTCACGCCCCGCCCATTTTTTTTCCGCGGGTAGCCTGCCTCGCTGTTGTTGTTGTGATTTCCAGTCCATGCTTTTCTGCTTATCCCGTACCTCCTGTACTGAGCCTCCCGCATCTCTCTGCAAGCTGACCTGCGCTGCGACCTCCTCTGACTGTCTGACAATCTGGGTCGTTTGCGCCAATGTGAGGTCCTTCATCAGCTGTAGCCTGCGGGAGAGGTCCTTGTCTCGTATCCCGACCACAATACAATCGCGGATATTTTCCTCTTTACATGCACCAAACTCACAGTGCTCTGAGAGGTCATACAGGGCTCGGATAAAACTCTCTGCCGTTTCGCCTGGCCGCTGGACACGCTGGTGAAAACATGCTCTCTCATGTATAATGTTCCTCTGCGGGAAAAAATACTCGTCGAACTTCCTCATTACGACGGCGAAGTAGTCACGACTTTCATCGGCGGCAAAGGTGAGTGACTTGTAAATGTTCTCTGCTTCTTGTCCTTCGTCTTTGTGGAGTTTCGTTGCAATCCTGTAGCGCTCGAAACGCTGTTTCCAGTCGGGCCATTCCGTCGGCTTATCGAAGGGGAAGCTTGTCGGGGGATTAAAGTAAGCCATTCTGTTGTTTTCTCCTTTATGGCGTTATTCCGGCGATGGTCCGGGTCGCTTCTGACACCATGTAGAATGACCACTCGGTAGCTTTCTTATGTTGCTGCTTTATTGAACGTGTATCCAGCATGGGTTATAACAGCACAACAACGGGTGTGGCAGCTAAGAGAGGAACTGCACATTGACAGACCTGCCGCAAAGCATGTCATGGTGGCGTAAAGCCGCAACGCCCACCCGCTCAGCACAGGCAACCCAGTATATGACAGATGGAGACCACAGTTTCACTAAGAGTGGAAGGCCTAGCCCCTCCTACATTTTTATGTATGTGGCCCTCAGTGAAAAAAGTTTGGATACCCCTGGTGTAGACCAAAATACTAAATTTCGCTCTACAAGGACCTGATATCCACTTACGAGGACATTACACTGCCACTGTTCTATCGAAGTGAATTTCCTCTTATGTGGTATTATTTTTTCTCTGAAACAAAAATCAGGTAAAAAAAAAAGAATCTGGTAATTCTTGGTTTTTACATTCATCAGGTCCCAATCAGCCCAAATAGCAAAGAGAAATTTAAAATTCATGCCATGAAAGACTTCGGGTCTTAGGAGGATAGTGTATATACACTATGTTGTAGCCTTTATAGGTATTCAACACTGGACCATAAACAAATCTTTTCCTTTACAGTTTGGATGGTACAAGTCAAACAAAAAAATTTAAGTGAAACGCAGAGCTTTTACTGGTGGGGTGCCTGGGTTGTCGACCCAGAGTTTTCAGTTTTACATTATTATTGAACTTTGATATTATTTATAATTTCTAGTCTTTTGGTTCCTTAGAGTTCTCTGTCCTATGGTTTATGTCTCTGTGTTCCATAGTTGCTGTCTCCCCTGTCAGCTGTATCCCCTTGTCAAGTCCACGTCTCTGTGTTATGTTTCCTGTTTTACTTTGAATGTCCGTGTCTCATGTTAATGTATCTGGTTTTGCTTCCCTTGTCTCGTTAGCCCTGATTTGTCCCAGCTATGTTTCCCACCTGTCTCCCATTCCCTGATTGCTCACTCTGTGTATTTAAGCCCTGTGTTTTCTTCAGTCTGTGTTGTGATCTCCCTCATCCCACACTGTGTGGTCCATTTGCCAGCCTGCCTGTTTAGTTTACTGGTATTTTCAGATTAGTTATTTTATCTTCAGCAATAAAGCTGTTTTTGGAATACACTTTTTGCCTCCTGGAGTCCGCACATTGGGTCCTTCTCTCCTGCTGCACACATCACATGACAGAAGTCCAGAACATGGACCCAGCAGACTCTGTTTGGTATCAGCAGTTCGCAGTTTGTGCCTTCCCCAAGGAGAGGGTGAGGCAGGAGGCTAAGCATGCGCAGGAGCTCGAGTCAGCCTTCTACGGGTGTTGTTTGGCTCGGGGAGGGCCCCCCCCCCCCGATTATAAACTCACCTCAGAGACTTTTGGAATTTCATTTCTGAATGAAGAATTGTCAGGGGTTGTGTTTGGAGGCGAGGAAGAAAGAACTCAAACGCTTGACTTGCAGGTAGGTGAGGACTGGTGATTTATTGCAGAGAACGGAGGAATGAACAGAACATGAGGTTCAACATCGCAAGTGACCAATCACATTGTTGTGACGTTATTCTTTTGCGCGCCAAGCAATTGGTGGATTTATGAAATTACAATGTTTCAAGGACAATATCAAATCAAATGACTTTTATTGTCACATCACATGTAAAGGTACACTGGTACAGTACATGCGAGTGAAATTCTTGTGTGCGAGCTTCACAAGCAACAGAGGTGTGCAAAAAATACAATAACATAAAACAAGCAAAATATAAGAATGGCTAAATCTGAGAGTAATAAATATATGTACAATACAGGGAGTGCAGAATTATTAGGCAAGTTGTATTTTTGAGGAATAATTTTATTATTGAACAATAACCATGTTCTCAATGAACCCCAAAAAACTCATTAATATCAAAGCTGAATGTTTTTGGAAGTAGTTTTTAGTTTGATTTTAGTTTTAGCTATTTTAGGGGGATATCTGTGTGTGCAGGTGACTATTACTGTGCATAATTATTAGGCAACTTAACAAAAAACAAATATATACCCATTTCAATTATTTATTTTTACCAGTGAAACCAATATAACATCCCCACATTCACAAATATACATTTCTGACATTCAAAAACAAAACAAAAACAAATCAGTGACCAATATAGCCACCTTTCTTTGCAAGGACACTCAAAAGCCTGCCATCCATGGATTCTGTCAGTGTTTTGATCTGTTCACCATCAACATTGCGTGCAGCAGCAACCACAGCCTCCCAGACACTGTTCAGAGAGGTGTACTGTTTTCCCTCCTTGTAAATCTCACATTTGATGATGGACCACAGGTTCTCAATGGGGTTCAGATCAGGTGAACAAGGAGGCCATGTCATTAGTTTTTCTTCTTTTATACCCTTTCTTGCCAGCCACGCTGTGGAGTACTTGGACGCGTGTGATGGAGCATTGTCCTGCATGAAAATCATGTTTTTCTTGAAGGATGCAGACTTCTTCCTGTACCACTGCTTGAAGAAGGTGTCTTCCAGAAACTGGCAGTAGGACTGGGAGTTGAGCTTGACTCCATCCTCAACCCGAAAAGGCCCCACAAGCTCATCTTTGATGATACCAGCCCAAACTAGTACTCCACCTCCACCTTGCTGGCGTCTGAGTCGGACTGGAGCTCTCTGCCCTTTACCAATCCAGCCACGGGCCCATCCATCTGGCCCATCAAGACTCACTCTCATTTCATCAGTCCATAAAACCTTAGAAAAACCAGTCTTGAGATATTTCTTGGCCCAGTCTTGACGTTTCAGCTTGTGTGTCTTGTTCAGTGGTGGTCGTCTTTCAGCCTTTCTTACCTTGGCCATGTCTCTGAGTATTGCACACCTTGTGCTTTTGGGCACTCCAGTCTTCAGCTCTGAAATATGGCCAAACTGGTGGCAAGTGGCATCTTGGCAGCTGCACGCTTGACTTTTCTCAGTTCATGGGCAGTTATTTTGCGCCTTGGTTTTTCCACACGCTTCTTGCGACCCTGTTGACTATTTTGAATGAAACGCTTGATTGTTCGATGATCACGCTTCAGAAGCTTTGCAATTTTGAGACTGCTGCATCCCTCTGCAAGATATCTCACTATTTTTGACTTTTCTGAGCCTGTCAAGTCCTTCTTTTGACCCATTTTGCCAAAGGAAAGGACGTTGCCTAATAATTATGCACACCTGATATAGGGTGTTGATGTCATTAGACCACACCCCTTGTCATTACAGAGTTGTACATCACCTAATATGCTTAATTGGTAGTAGGCTTTCGAGCCTATACAGCTTGGAGTAAGACAACATGCATGAAGAGGATGATGTGGACAAAATACTCATTTGCCTAATAATTCTGCACTCCCTGTAGTGTAGGACAGAAAGTATAAAACAATCACTATAAAACTATTCCAATGTATTACTGTTGAAAACCAGTCAAGTGATACCAATAGATATATTTGTACTATAATTTGACTTTTAGACTTTAAAAATCCCCATCACTAAAGATATTGTTTTATACCTACACTGTTCTAGCTTGATAGCATAAAGCATGATAGTGTAGTATCACATCACAGTCACAGTGACATGCAGAGATGGGCAGTAACGCGTTACTTGTAATGTGTTACTGTAATCTGATTACTTTTTTAAAGTAACGAGTAAAGTAAGGGATTACTATCGCAAAAACGGTAATTAGATTACCGTTACCTTCCTGTAGGAACGCTGCGTTACTGCGTTACTAAAACCGTGATTTTTTTGTGAGAATGTCTCATGACAGTGACGTAAGCGAGTGCTACGTTTGTGACAACAGCTGTGTGCAGATCAACAATGGATAATATATCGAGTGCGGGAGAGAGTATGAGCGTGCAGCGTTTAAAGCGTGGAAGTATTGACCTTACTTTGAGTTTGATTCCATAAAAAGTGACAAAAACATTAGTGTCAGTTGTGCGTGGGAAGAAAACTTCTTTTTACAGCGAAAAAACCCCCCTAAACAAGCACCGAGTGCGCAATGACGTAATGGGAAATTAACAGAGAAACTCGCGGATTCTTCCACTGACCGCTGCGGCACACCTGCACCAGGGCACACCTCCGCCTACACTCAAAAAAATGAACTCAGCCTATCTCTGCTTTTACTAAAGTAGATTTTGTTGTTTGTTCTTAATAAACTCGATTTTGCAAAAATTCTTAAAGTGTTTGTGCAAATTTAATGAAATGTTGTTACTTTTTGTTGTTACACAAAGTCATTGAACTGTGTCAACGTAACATTGTTGAGTAAATTCACAGGTTTGTCCCTCTGCACATACTGCTGCGTGCAGAGCCCGCCTAAGTAAGGGCCAATGCGCATGCGCACCACCCTCTTTCTCAAGCTTGCTTTTTCTTCGCCATGTGGACTGGTTCAGCCGCATTTTTGTCCAAAAATCAGGTAAGAAGTCATTTTTCTTGTAAAGCCCGTCTACATATATATGTTCACACGTCAGTTAATGTCGCAAGTGCTACTAAGAAAAGAGTACAGGCAGGGTTTTGCCCGGTAAAGGTTTGCTAACGTGGACTTGCTGCACGTGAGTTTCCAAATGATTTTGGAGGGGACTCCATTGCAATAGCAAAGCTCTGTTTTCAGCCCAAATGTAGTGTAGCGCTAGCGTCGGTACGCGTCGGTACAGGCAGCGCATTCGGTCCGGTGTCGCACTTTCGCGCCGAGTTTATACTCGGATGCCTGACTGCGTTGCACTTTAGCCAACAACAGTGGAGAAGCGCTCCTCGCTAGCAGACAGGTTAGGGTTTATTTTCTGTCTAATATTTCAGCTTACGTTTTGATGTAGCTTGCAGAAAGCATTTAGTAAGCTGGTGTAAGATGAACTGCATTAATGTTGTACAATGTCCATGGGATTTCTCACTCGACTTTTAATGTCAGATTACACACACATTTACACAATATGCAGTGGTGATGATGTAGATCAATAAATTCATTTTTGTAGCATACAATATTAAAAATAAAACTGATTAATATGAAACATTAACAATGTGCAAATTATTTAGTTTTTTCAGGGACAGTGTAATGAAAATGTCTTTTGTGCTTCTCCCCCAGATACGTTGATGTGGCAGTGTAAATTGTGCAAAAAAGTGGTGTCATCACGAGCTCTGTTATTAAAACACTACAGGTTAGTTCATAGTAGACAGCAGTATCCATGTGCCTATTCTGATTGTGTCTGTGTTTTCAAAACATGGAATGCTCTACATAGCCACTTAAGCAGATCACATACCCAAAGAACTCTAGACAAGTCTGTGAGTTTGGCAACATTTAACTGCCATTTGTGTTCCTGCTGCAACATAGCTTCAGAGCAGGAGTATTTTTCTCACATTAACAACCATCTAAAATGTAACGAGACTGTGCATTGCATGTTTGAGGGTTGTTCTTTCAAAACAAATATCTATGGTACATTCAAGTCTCATCGAAATAGGAAACACAATCCTTATACCTTAAAAGACTTTAAAATCGGTATTGCTAACACTATTGTAGGCCAAACATCAGCTGATGACAGTACAGACACTATTGTAGAAGAGGACATAAGTGCAAATATTGATCACTATACAACTACAAGTGAGACTGAAGATTTGGCAAATGTAATAGAACTTAATTTTGCATCTCTTTTACTTAAGTTGGAAAACTATTTTCATGTTCCCAGCATAGCAATTGACGAGTTGCTTTCAGAATTGCACTACCTGATAAGCTGTGCATCAGTGCCTTTGACAAATCAAGTAATTGTAGACATACTCAAGAATCATAACCTTTGTCTAGACCAGCCTGTTATTGAAGAACTGACAAAGGCAGTTTCTTTTAACCCTTTGTTAAAAGCCATAGAAAAGGACGGCACACTTGCCACTGCCTTCAAACGCAGACAGTATTACAGAAAACATTTTGAAGTAATTGATCCAATTGAATACATTCTCGACTCCCAAAGCAAGAGGACCTTTCAGTATATTCCTATTCTAAAATCATTACAGCAGATATTTAAACAAGAAAACATACTGAACAAATTTGTCACTAGCCACAATCAGAATCCTTTTGTAAATAAGGAAAAGTATACATCATATAAAGATGGTCTACATTTTCAAAATAATGAGTTTTTCTCAGGCGGTGAACTAAGAATCTCTATTTGTCTTTATGTTGATGATTTCGAAATTTGCAATCCATTGGGGACATCACGGAAAAAGCATAAACTTTGCTCAGTTTACTGGATTTTAGGTAACTTGCCACCAGGTAGTCATTCATCCCTCTCTTCTATTTATTTGGCTCTCTTGTGCAAAAGTGAGGACCTTAGGACCTTTGGCTATCCAAAAATATTTGAGCCACTTTTGCAAGACCTTGTCATTTTAGAGCAGCAGGGAGTGTTCATTGACAATTTAGGGGTCAACTTTAAAGGCACTGTCCAATATGTAGTGGCAGACAGCCTCGGAGCTCATGGATTGGCCGGTTTTGTGGAAAGTTTTTCTGGAGATTACTTTTGCAGGTTTTGTACTGCTACACGCTCAGAGATTGAATCAAAAGCTACAAATAGTGACTTTTCTCTGAGAACTGAGGAGCTCCATCGTGTACACATAGCAACTGCACGTGAGACAGGGGTAGCTTGTTGTGGTGTGAAAAGCTCGTGTGTCTTGGCAGACAGTCTGTCTTTCTTCAAGGTCACTGCAGGATTCCCCCCTGATCTTGCACATGACCTTTTTGAAGGTATTGTGCCTTTTGAGATAGCTGAGTGCCTTCGAATACTAATAGGCAAGAAGTACATCACTTTTGAAAATCTAAGTAGACTTGTTCAGTCATTTCCCTACAAAGGAGGGGATCAGACTAATCGCCCTCAGAAACTGCCTCACAATTTTCTTAGTAAAAAAACTGTTGGTGGCAATGCACATGAAAATTGGTGTTTACTAAGACTTCTGCCACTTATTATTGGACAACACATACCTGAAAACGAACCAGCTTGGGAACTTCTACTAGATTTGAAGAATATTGTTGAGCTTGTTGTGTGTCCTGTTCATAACAGTGACTCAGTTGCATACCTGGAGAGTAAGATTTTAGACCACCATCAAAGGTACAAAGAAGTATGCCCAGATAGAAGACCATTGCCAAAACATCACTTTCTGGCTCATTATCCCTCAATAATTCGCCATTTTGGTCCACTTGCCTTATTATGGACAATCAGATTCGAGGCAAAGCACACATTTTTTTTAAAAAGTTGCTAGACACACAAACTGCTTCAAAAACATAACCCTGTCTTTGTCAACCAAACACCAGCTCATGATTGGCCATTACATGCATTCATCAGGCTGTAGCAAAGCCACTTTTGAGGTTTCACGAGTCTCGGCAGTCCCAGTAGAACTTCTCAAACATGAAATTGCACATTGTCTTGCTGAAAAGTACCCTGACACAGCTGTAGTTAGCCTTGCCCAGAGTGTGTCTGTTGCGGGCATCTACTACAGGAAGGGCATGTTAATAGTACATGGATCACTGGGGGGTCTGCCAGAGTTTGCTGAAATCCTGCAGATGTGTATTTTGGCAGATTCGTTGGTGTTTATAGTAAAAAAACTGAGCTCGTGGTACACTGAACACTATGGATCCTTCAAAATTGACCCATCTCCAAAGGAAATTTCTCTTGTTGCACACGAGGATCTGGTGGATTGTTATCCACTTTGTGACTACCAAGTCGGAGCTTCTCGCATGGTTACATTAAAGAGATACATACACTGTTCAGGTAATTTTAATGTCCATGTTGCCGATTTAATTTTTGTGCTGTATAGCAGTTCTTCTCAAAGTTTGGTTCTTAAAAATAGTTGGACCAGAACTTAAATCTACTCGGATATGTTTCAAGCCTTGTAAAAATACTAGAAAAAAAATTGTGCTGCAAAATTCTGAATACCACTAAAAAAATACCTGCTTCACCATTGTAACATGTACTGAAGTTTGGGAACCACCTGCTCATGTTCTTGCACTTATTTTTTTAGAGTAACAGTTGGAGATTGGGACATCAGAAATGACAGCCCCAACAAAGCTTCTGATAATCCTGGGGGAGAACAACGCACTCAAGTTAACCCTTCCTTTGGGGATACCAAAGACTGTTAACGAGCTCAAAGCGGAGATTGAAAATCAGTGCGGAATTTCTGAACAGTTCAGATTGCAGTACATGGACACAGATTTTAATCAGTTCCTTAACATGACATCCACATTTGATCTAAAAGACATGGACAAAATAAAAGTGATTAAAACAGGTGTACCAGAAACATCCACTGGTAGTAATGAAAGCAGTGTGTCCTCATTTAACTTGGGTAGCCCCTGCTCTGGCCACAACCCTGATTATGACACAGATATACTGTCATCGCCAGAATCCAGGTCATCAAGCTCCTCGAGCTCAGCAAACTCCACGCTGCGATCAGAAGCCTGGCCACTGGACTTTCGCATACCTGAGTTTAGCTTCGATGTAGAGCTGCAATTGACAAAAGGCAACCAGGAATTCCAAGCCAATGGAACACTTTTAACCCTAAAACCAAAGCTCAAGTCTGACATTTTAGAGAGCTTGTCTTCAGAAATTATGAAGTACAAAGCTTACCCTTCAGACAGCAATCTTAGTGATGTTTGCCAAGCTTTGGTTGTAAAGCATCCATGCTTGAAAGAGAAGGGTTCAGAAACTGGATTTTCTGCATGGAAGATCAGTTTGAAGTATAAAATGTCAAACTATCGTGGAAAACTGAAGAACTTAGGGTGTAGTGAGTTGGTCATCAATTCTCTCAAAAGAAGAGGGAACAGTAATGTGCATCCCAACCAAGTCAAGAAACCCAGGAGAGCGGAGGTGAATTTCTGCCCTGATTATCCAGCTGGAGAAACCCGAGAGAGTCAGGAAGAAGAAAGGTTGGTGCTGCTTTCAGAGTTCAAGAAGAAGAACAACGATGAAACCATCAAAGCAAAAATGGCCCAAACCTTTCCTCACCGGAGGCAAGAAATTCTTCAGGACATGCCCTTCGTAGCTGACTTTAAAAGCCGATGGCCAGCTCTTTTTTTCTCCACGTGAGGTAACTGAATCAGTTGATCTGCAAATGCACTCCACATGCAATATTTTAAACCCATCACGCTAAACATTTGTTTATTTTACAGATAAATGCTGAATTCCAGCGCATCACTACGGTCCCGCTAACATCCACATTTATGGCACAGCTGGACAACAACACAACCAAACTGACCAAAGTCTTCAGAAACAAGGGAGGAACATCTGGACGCAAGATCACAGAAATCATGGCTGCAATTGATGAGGTTTGGAATTATTTTTTTTGAATGCTTCATTCCCTCTTTTAATACATATGATTTTGTTGTCTCCTTCTATTGTAAGGTAAAGTTTAATGTTGGTATTATGGGATTGTTTATTCTTTGTCCTTTTCATGATAGTGTTGTCACAGTAATAAAGTTTTAAGTTGATTTGGATACTTCATAAAAAAAATTGCCAGAATTAAAAGCTGTTTTTACAGGACCGTAGCGTTTCCAAAACGGGATTTGCCGCAGCTCCCTGGGGAGAATTTTGGCAGAAAAGCTGAAGCTAGAATAAACTGCCATCAGGCACCTTTCAAACCAAGACGGGATAAAGGGAGGTCTCTGAGCGCGCCCCCCCCGCATGTGACGTACAGGGTCACGCATTCAGCGTCAATTGCAGCGACCATGGTAAACAGACAGTAGTTTTAGCTTGGAGCTCACCTGTTGTCTCTCCCGCTCCACGCTCCGCTCTGCGAGTGTTTTTACCACTCAATTGAACCGCTGGCTGTCTCTCACTGTCCCTAAACAGACGAGCGATCTGTCTTCTTAACGGCCAAAAGAACGTAGTATCACTGCGTCCGTCCAGTTGATCATAAACAAGCTGAGCAGCCCACGGTCTGCCTGTGTTATTTACTTCTGCTGTCAACCGAGGCAGCGCGCTGCTCTGGCTCCACTACGGGGGACTTCCCTCTGTGACAAGAACGCTTGATGTGCGTTCAGCGAACAAAGGTGAGGGACTCAAGCGGCAATATTACTACGAGGCAAAACGTATCAGAATCGAGTTTTATCACTTTTCACCTTTGCGCCTTGCCGCATTTACGCGGCTCACAGATTCGGATTTATCACTCTGTAATGATGCAATGGTCTGTCTTATAAAATCAGCTCAAAAGTAAAGCTATTGCACCAACATGCTTTACCTTACAAACAGTTTTGAATCTGGTACTTGTTGGTGTTGTCTGTAATATTCAGATTGTGGTCCTGGATGTCCTCTGCTGTTGGTTGTTTTGTGCCGGGATCACACCGTGCGTTTTTTCGGCCGTCGCACATGGCTGCCCATGCCACACTCTTAGGACTCTAGAGACGTGACACACTGTGCAACACACGAGTTCAGTGACCCAAACTCAAGCAGAGACATGGAAAACATGCAGAACAGTGGGCCCTGAGGACCAGGGTTATGGGAAACCCTGGCTTAGTACTACAACTGTTTTTTCATTTGTCCTTGCAAAACCTCCTGTTCAAGTCCTCCAAACACACCCACGTCACCCCGCTTCTCTTCCAGCGTCACTGGCTGCTGGTCAACTTCAAGATTCATTTCAAGATCCTGGTTCTGGTCCTTAGGGCCTTACATGGACAAGCACCATCATACAATGGAGATCTTCTCAGTCCCAACACCCCCAGCAGGTCCCTGAGGTCCAGTGATCAAAGCCTGGTAGTGCACAACAGTCTAAAGACCAAAAGTGACAGATCATTGCTGCTGTGGCCCCCAAACTCTGGAACTCTCCTCCTAAGCCTTAGATCAGTGGACTCAGTGGTTTACTTTAAAAAAAAAAAATCCTCTGTTCAGGCTGGCTTTGGTGTGACCTCTTGTTCATCCTCTTCCTCACTGGATTCTTCATGCTGCTGTTTTTGGTCGGGTTTCTGTTTTTTTTGGGATCCTGTGGTTACCTTTTTTTGCTCGTCACATTTTTTCAAATGATAATGTTCCTTCTTTCCTTAATTTTTTTTATTTTAAATTTTGTTGTTCTTCTGTAGTGTGTCATGGACTTTTTTTCTCAAAGCATTATATACATTTATTTTGCTGAAGTTAACTGAAAATGTCTTTAAAGTTTAGCTAAGTCAAATTTGCTTTTATGTTTTACAGAATGACACAGTTGCAATGAGAAGAGTGTGTACGCTGAAAGGACTTGCAGTCTACCTCAATGAAGATCCGAACAGCTTGATCAAAGAATATCAGGCAAGTAATCAAATAGAAACAATTTCCAGTAATAAAAATTTAACTGACGGTAATTTTTCCTCACACACATTCACTAGATTATAACAAAAAGTTTAAATTAGAACATTATTGGAGATATAAAAGCACAAGCTTATGCAGGAGTGACCCTTGCCATTACAGTTGGGGTGTAATGTGGGCTGAGTGTACTGTCTTTCTGCTTTGTTGTTCTGCCGTGTAATCTAGATGATGGACCAACACCTCTCATCTCGCTCTGAGCTGTCTACTGTTTTGCAGCTTAAAGGGATATTCCACCCCAAAGTGAAAATTGGTCTATTACCATATTACCCAGAGTAAGATAAGTGAGAAAAAATAATTTTGTAACCAGTGCAATAATTCTCCTGATCCGGCAGCAGTCTATTTGCTTTTGCCTAGCATTTAAAAAATGGAGTGAATGGGAACTATAAGCATTTTGGTTGCAAATGACTCTTTAATGGTACGAATTATTCCTGGTGAGCTCAATAATCATGTCGACTTTAAATGAAAAGTAATAAGTAACTTGAAGGATTTGGAGGAGTAGATTTAGACTTGGGAATACATTATGGTTACCACATACAACACTGTAAGCCGCCGCTGCATGGTGCATGGATATTCGAATATGTGTTTATTTATGGGAACCAGAGGCTTTTTCAACCACTGTTGTTGTATCCAAGTGCTATGCCATGGCGGGTTACAGGGTGCTTTGGCGTAACCGTAATGTAGGCCCAAGTCTAAATCGCCTCCTCCTGCAAATTCGTCGTGTTACTTTTTACTTTTCATTTGCAGTCGACATGATTATTGAGCTCACCAGGAACAATGGGTATAAGATCAGAAATGTACTGTGCTGGTTACAAAATGCTTTTTTTCTCACTTATCTAACTCTTGGCAATATGGTAATAGACAAATTTCCACTTTGGGTGGAATATCCCTTTAATTGATAAGAAACCCTGCAACTTGTATTATTATGTTTATTTATTTATTTATTTTTTTAGGATGTGGACTTCCATGAGGCCGAAAGTGAAATGGAGAAGACGCTCATTGGCATCTACGTCATCAAACCAGAAGGAGAGCGTGACCTTGACCCGGCAGAAGACATTGGTATCATAATTGAGGGTGTCGCTGTGCTCAGAGATCTTCCTGATGTTGCCACTGCTGTTGTGTTGTTGTTCGGCCTGATCTACACTTTAAACATGAGCTACCCATCCAACCTCAGGTACACTTTTGAGTTTTTTCAGAAAGTACTGATGGGACTTGATGCTAAGAAGCTATCAAACAAAGTTCAAGTGCTCAGAAACAAACTCGTTGAATAAAGAGGAGGAAGCGGGAGGCCCTTATTGCTTAACTTAGTTTGAATGCTTTACGTTCAGGTATAGTTAAGTTGTTCATAAACACTTTTTTTCATTGTCAGTACTGTTTCTTGGGAACATTCACCAGTTTTAGAGAACAATAATGTTCATTTGCATTTTAGCAAAATACTGTTACTTAAAAAATTGGTGTTGCACTTCTTCTACTGCTACTTGACAACATACAGAAAATGACAGACATTTTAAAAAGTTTTAGCGGTTAGGCCGCTGTGATTTGATATTTCAAAGAATGTGACATTTGGCAGCTGTCTGCAACTTGGGATGTAACCATAACTTGAAAAACTGAGTAGCACTGTTTTACAGTACAGTTTTTGAACAAAACAGCCAATTTTCACTGTTTTAAATGAGTTTAGTTTGCTCTTTCATGCTTATCAGTGTTTGAAAATAATTCCTGAAACGTCTTGTAAAATGTAGGATTTTTTTTGATAATTTGGATGCTTTCTTGACCAGTTGAAAGACAAGTTCGTTAGCACTTCACTGATCTTTGAAGTAAAATATTGTTTTATGCACAAAGTATTTAGTTAAAGTTGTAACAAGTTGTCTGCATTGATTGCACTTTGTGTTAAGCTACGGCTCTACAGTCTTTTCGGTCTGTCAACAAGTATTTAATATGCACTGAATGTGCTTAGTAAAGACAGGACTTTGTTGGATCATTTTTTAAATCATTTTAGTTTGACGACAAGTTGGTTAGCACTTTATACTGATCTACATTTTCTGCACAAAATATTCACTTGGAATTTGTAACAAGTTGCATTGATTGCACTATGTGTTAAGCTGTTGTGCTTGGAAAAAAGTATTTTATATGCACTGAATGTGCTTATTAAAGGCAGGATTGTGTTTGATAATTTGGGTGCCGTCTTCATTTCTTCCTAAAAGATCTCCCTAAGATTTACTTAAAAATGTTATGTCAAGTGGTTCCACATAACTGCTTTAAGTAACTTTTAAGAAACTTTGCTATTTTGTATGGAAGTAACCAGTGTAAATGATTTATTTGTAATTGTATTGAATAGAAATTACTTAACAATTTTATATAATTCAAAAGCAACAAAGTTATGTAGCAGCTACATAACAGTTTTACAAAGATACTACCTAACCAGGTTATGTCCTTCTAAAGCAGAAAAGTTATGTACCAGCTAAGTAACAGTATTACAAAGATATTGCCTAAACAAGTTATGTAGGCTTAAAGCAACAAAGATAAGTATCAGCTACGCATTGCAATTAAGTTACATTTAGCCAATACACTTACGTAAATCTAACTTAACAGTATTGAGTTCAAACTAAGTAACAACATTTCTTAAAAGTTACTTAAAGCAGTTGTGTGGAACCACTTGACATAACTTTTTTAAGTAAATCTAATGTTTTATTTTTTTGAGTGTACCCTATTCCTACTTTACAGGTGAAAATAGAGCAAAAGGACCGCTAGTCTTTGACTTTATTTATTTTCTGCTGTGTTTTACTTGCATCTATTTGAAAGACTGAGTGTAAACACAAAAAATATTTTATTTTATGTGCTGGAATGTGCAGAAAATAGGTTTAAATGTTAAACTAATTTCTTCAAGTCAGAGAATGGTGCATATAATTTAATTTTTACTTGATGCATAAAGTTAAAAGATTAAAACTGATAAAACAAGTTAAAAAAAAGAGACTTTTCCATTTGATTACATTTTGTATGATGGATTATGCAGAAAAAGTAGAATTGGGCTGAAAGATCTATCGCTTTATTACCTATTCAGGTTGTAAATCGTGTTTTTAAAAAGTAACTAAGTAACTAAGTAATTAATTACTTTTGAAAATAAGTAATCAGTAAAGTAACGGGATTACTTTTTTGGGGTAGTAATCAGTAATTAGTTACTGATTACTTTTTTCAAGTAACTTGACCAACACTGGTGACATGCTAGTGGTGTAGTAGAATGTTATGTAGAAAGTTCTGTATGAAAGCAAGATGCCCAAGGGCTTAGCATGGTTTTCTGTTGCGTTTGAGTGTGCGTGCTTACAGCAACACCTCAGAGGAGAGAACTTTTTAAATTAGTTAACTGACTTGCAACTTAACTTGTATCACTAGTGATCATTTTGGTGTCATATTTTGACTACAGTAAGAGATCATTTAAAAGTTCTTCTTTTCAGTGTATTAGCAACTCTTAAAAAAATGAAAATGCAAAGCCTGTTGCTGTGATGTTCCACCCTGATCTTCATCTGCTGACAGTGCTAGTGTTGGTCTCAGGAACACAGCTAGAACACAGTGTTCTAGTTTGTCAAATGTAATAAGATGAGTAACTATAGGACAAATGCCCATCCGTGCATTTTTCTGGTCTTTGCTGTTTGTTTGGTTTTTTTTGTTGTTCTCTCTCTGGGGAGGTAGAAATACTACCTCACCAGGCTTTCACTATGCCTACAGGTTGTCAAGGTACTGAGGAGGACTAACCCCTGAAAAGCAGGTGGCGCTGAAAACACCTCCATGCGTTGAGGTTATGTGCTACAGAGCTGGTTGAGGTGTTTACAGACGTTTTTAATTTGTCCCTCACCCAGTCAGCTGTACCCACATGCTTCAGGTCCACCACCATAGTGCCCCTCCCAAAGAAAAACAACATAACCGGTTTGAATGACTATTACCCCATCACACTCACTCCAACTGTAATGAAGTGTTTTGAGAGCATAGTCACGTCCATGTCCAAATGTGATAATTGCAAATACCTACTGTGTAATTTTCCCAGTCTTTCCAGTTTGGGCATGTTTTCTTTTGTTTTTGTCTTGCTTTGTTACACCTACTCATTTCCGCATTTCAGCTGCAGCATGAAATGCTGTTTCATTCAAAGTGTGTTTCAATGTGTTATCATTCTGAGTCAGTGCTTCTCATTACTTTTAACCTTTTGACGTCATTAAACATACCATTCAACAGATCAAAAATATGTAATTCTTGTAGAAGAAGTAAGCACAGAGGTAAGAGGTAAGAGGTAAAAAGGGGTGAATCCATTTAAGGTCTTTCAACAAAGCAACACAGGAAATAATGTAACTGTAGTTTTAAAAAATGTATAAACCAGTTCTTCTCTGGATGAAACCTGCATGCTCAACAAGCCCTAAAACAGTCCTTATCAGTTTTAGTTTAGTTTTGTTTTTTACAGTAGTTTTCACTCCCAAAATGTAGTGATGCATGTCTGCCTCTCAAACATTTTTAGATGTGTTCCTTTTATAGTAGAAACTCCCTCATCAAGCTGACTGATTTCGAACCATTAATTTGCATTGCTGCAAGTAGAATATAAAGTCATTATTGAACACAGTGTTCTTGTTTGCCAAATGTAATAACACGAGTGACTATTTTACAAATACCCATCCGTGCATTTTCTGGTCTTTCCAGTTTTTTGTTTTTTGTTTTGTTGTTCTCTCTCTCTCTTTTTTTTCCATGTGCATGTTCTCACAAAGACTGCTGAACCCTGCCCTTGACTACAGCCTTAAAAATCCTTGTTCGGTGTGTGATCTTGAATCAATACGTGTCCTTGTTTAAACCGAGGAATTCTGAGATGATGGCTGTCAACACACAGCCAAAAAAGGTGTGCTACTACTTTGTGGGGGATGAAGCACACAGGTGAATCATGCAAGGACATTTGTTTGCAGCTAAACTCCATGCCAGCTACAGAGCTAACTTGGCAGGGCATTTTTAAGGAGATTGTACACTTGTAAATGTACCCATGGATATTGACCCTATTATATTATCTTCTAGGTTACTTGGGGGATTCTGTTGGTGTCCTGTAGTGTGATGAGAATATTAGGTAATACATTATAACACAGCTGTAACTAAGTGTATTTTCAATGTCATTTATATCGAATTTACATTGTGATTGTATTTAAAAGTATATTCACTAGAAAAAGTGGTTGGCAAGTCAGGTTTTTACAGGAAAAAAGAAATACTACCTCACCAGGCCTTCACTATACCTACAGGTTGTCAAAGTACAACAGTGTTGTAAAAGAGCTGCAAACCAAGTATGATACATTCTTGGTCCATCAAATATAGCTGAACAGCACAACAGCAACTGTGCTTTACTTATGGTTAACTTCTGCCACCTACAGCTTTTTATGAGCATTGCATGTGCATTTGGAGCAATGTAAATGTATTTACGTCAAAGAACGTAACTTAGAACTGCAGTAATGCAAAAGCCTTTGTGGACTGGACAGAAGAGAGGCAAATGGGACACCTGAGGGGGGAAAAAGGATTGAACCATGTAAGAGAGTGAGTATGAGTGATCAACAATACAGTATCGCACCCATTAAGTTTGCTCTTTAGCTAGACTTTAAGTCTAGCTGTAACAGGTCTAAAATTAAGATTTCGACTCACTTTCTATTCTCAGCCTTTGGATGTCAATATCTGTTGATCTGTTGTCACTATGTTTGAAATCTGCCAATATTTTCATTATAACTTGCACTATTTGAACATGTTGTGTTTAAAACTACTCATATAGCAACATATTTAATATACTGCGGTAACCAGGAAAAGGAAACAGCCAAGTTATCATTATCGTCACCAGTGAGTTGTAGAATTAGACTGCTGATTGAATAGAAGCACGAACCTGACATCTAGTGGTGAACACAGTTACAGTGCATGACACCATGTACTAAAAGGTCAATCGTCATTAGATTCCTCATGTTGTTTTCCTTACAAACACGCTGATCATTTTTATTCTCTTGTACATGTATGAAATGCTGCAGCAGTGGTCTCAAAAGTAATTCTTTATTTTGATTTTTTTTTTTTAAGTAATGTAAACTTTTATGTGAGGGGAAAAAAAGGGAGTCTTAAATGTCTTGATGCATGCTCAACTCTTAAATGTTTTACTGCTCTTTAACATGACAGATAATGAAGTTCACAAATTTACTGTTTTGCCAGAAAAGCACATATACAGTACTAAAATATTGTCCAACACAAGGATGGTGTGACAGAGCAACACTAAGCTGTATGAAAAACTCATGTTTTACAAATCACTGTACCTAATTCATCAACTGATTTAACTGAGATATAGATATCTATATAGATAGATATCTATATATCTTGTTTGGTTGGTTTTATTAAACCCTGATTCTTTTGTCCCCATGATAGAACAGAGAAAACCGACTAACAGTGTGTTAAAACATTTATATTTATTTTTATTCAATCATCTTCCGGAAGAGAGAGACCCCTGCACAGCCCAAACGCCAGTTGCAGGATTTCTAACATTAGAATTATAAACTGTGCCTCATATAGGTTTTATTTTGGTACTCTACAAGTCACACAGTTTCAAACATTGCTTATATGGCAAAGCTCCTCTTTTCTGTGTCTTATCTATTAATATGCCTGTGCACTAAAACTTCCTGTTTTTCAGTCTGGCTGAGCACTTAGTTTGTGAGTCAAAAGTGGCCTTGCTCTACAAGCCTTCATTATTAAAGTACATAAAACAATATAATAAGAAAATAAGGATACTAATGATATTAATTTCATGACAGTTTCAGTTTTTTTGTTTTTTGAGTAGAGATGGTCACTGCCCTCCAAAGTCCTCTTTTTAAGATTGGAGAACAGTAGATGGACAGATCCATTTTGACGTCTAACAGCATGCTTTCAAAATACAGAGCCAATCAAATCAAATTAAAACAATGATCCAAATGTGTTCTGAAGTGAAATACTGAGCGGTTAGTATTATTGTACTACTAAACCATCCAGTTTCCCCTTTACCTGAAAGAAAGGGCAAATCATAACATACCACTGTGCCACAATAAGCAAAAAAGGTAATGAGTGTGTTTGTGTGTGATTAAGACTAGTTGTGTGTGATACAGCAATTTATCCAGGACCAAGTAAATATAGGAATGGTATTGCTGATACCAATACCAGTACAAATACTGATACTTTCAACTTATAAAGGCACCTTATGTAGGAGATCGATGTGTCACTTTGTCAAATCTGAACACAATTTAATGACACCTAAATCATTGTGATTTTGACTTTCCAGGATAATTAGTTAACACAATAAAACACACATGTCAGCTATCTTGCGTTTTGAAACTGTCTTTTTTGAAGACCTGTAATATAAATGTGTCTTTGTATCACTTTGAAACTGCTTCTGTTCATGTTTGAGCTATATATATTTTCATCTCCAATAAAATAATAAATTCATTTATTTAACAGAATTCAGTGGGCTGAATATATTATTTGAAGACCTGAATATAGTTTTTAGGTTGTCAGTCTGCTAAAGTAGCAACAATAACACTAACATTGAGTAATACTGAAGAACCGAACATGGGTCAAGACTGAAAAATTACGTTCATCCCTACGTGAGCTACATATTTAACCCTTGTGTGGTGTTACTCAGCCAGTGTTCATGGGTCTGGTGGACCCGCTAGAGTTTTGGCTTTCCAAATTAACACTATCAAACAATTTTACGTTAAATTACTCAACAGATGTTTACTTCATCCCAATTACACGCCATATGAACAGCAAACATGGTTAATTCTTTCCCTTTACCTTTGTTAGATCACATTTAGGAATTAATGTGCTTCTCGGTTTGTTGTGTTTTTTTTATTTTTTTTTTTTTTATGAAATGTTATTAAAAAAAATAAATCAGTTATAATCAAGTGGAGTGATTGGAAAGACACAACACATTTACACGTGAAGCAATATGTTTCACAACTAAATGGGATCAGCTGCTCATCAATGGTGACATTAGGCCCAGGGTTGTAAAACAGGGGGAGGTGGTGCACATACTTATCCCACACTGTCCTGATGGCAGCTAGCTTGTCTCTCTGCCGTCAAGCTGGTCTGTCGTCTCGGTTATCAAAACGGATAATCCTGGAAATTTTGTGGAAGTTTTCCAGAGACATTGATGCACGGAAAGGTTCTTGCCGGTTTCTGCATCCCACAGGGATTCTGTGGCCAAATGAATGAATTTCAGGTTGAAAAAATAATTAATTGTTTAATTTTTCTTTTGAAAAAAAATGAAAACGGGTCTCACAGACCCGAACACCATACAAGGGTTAATATTCTCATCTCTGAAAGGGCTGATAGACTTGAGTCCCTCTCTGAGCTCTGTCTTGGCCATTTGTGTCTGTCTGACAGATTTCCTTCCTCCCCTCTTCCCCCTTTTTCATAATTTCATGTCTTTATACAAGTTGATGGTGTTGCCACAATAGAAAATGTCCTTTCAGTACACATGACTGGTTGCAGTGTTTTCATTTACAGCTACAAATTTAACATGGAAGCATATATATATATATATATATATATATATATATATAACTACTCCTGTCTAATATTGACTGTTTGTGTGCTGACACATCCACACCTTCTCTGTCAACATTCATTTCAACAGAAATTTGACTTGAAGTTCCATCACAGCACATGTGTTACCAATACCCTGACACTGACTGTCAGTCATTATATCTCTCTTCAGTCTCTAAGTTCAAAATGAAAACTCTCACTAGAGGTAATTAATAATTTCAGCTTTCAATGCAAATACTGCACCCTGGTAAAGTCTCCATTATAATTTCAAAGGTAGGCTTTACACTCACCATAGAAAAACTATGCAACCTACCTAAGAATTATCTGTCCTATGCAGCAATCCGATTTTACGTAATAAGAAATCTTGAAATAAGACTTTTTAATCCAGAAATAAATGATTACATTTGAGAATTCAAGAGGGTTAAACAACATTTAAAAAGCTCAATTTTAGATAAAATTACTTAAAATGAATCTATTAAGCCCCCAAAGTAAGGTAAATATACTAAATGTAAGCCCTTCTCTATGTTTTGAATTGTTAATTGTAGAAAATGAATGCACTGCAACAAGAAAATTAGTTCTAATACAATGAAAATCTACTCAAGGTTAGTGAAGTATCATTAAGTTGTTTCTTGATTGGAGTTGGCTATTTCTTGACTTCTACTGAAATCACCCAAACCATTTGAATCAATGCATTCTTTTTGGCCAAGTGATGTACCGGAACAAACTAAGCAATTTCCTCCCTCTCCTTTTGAACAGTTCCTTATTTGTTGATAGCGCCATATATAGCTTGATAATTACATCATGCAAGTTTTTCTTGACTCATAAGATAAGATAAGATAAGACTTTATTGATCCCACAACGGGGAAATTTTTGCATCACCTCAGCTCAGGTACAGATATCAGAAGGAAATACAAAAATACAATAAGTACAATCAATGGAAAAAAAAGTAAGATAATACACTATATACAATGGTAGCATACACAGTATAATACACTATATACAATGGTAGCATACACAGTATGTGATTATGGATATGGTTGGAAATATGGAAGACATAAACTATATAGCTTGATATAGCTATTGTACCACCACTATTCCTGTTTATAGACATGTACACACACACATGTACACACTAAATATACATATGTATAGATATACATATGTGACATACCTGCACATGTCCATACACATGGAAGGTCCATTATGCATGAAGTGGTGACCATAGATGGGCAGTAACGCATCCAGTCGTTACTTGTAACGCGTTACTGTAATCCGATTACTTTTTTCAAGTAACGAGTAAAGTAAGGGATTACTATTGCAAAAACGGTAATTAGATTACCGTTACTTTCCCGTAGGAACGCTGCGTTACTAAAACCGTGATTTTTTTTGCGAGAATGTCTCATGACAGTGACGTAAGCAAGTGCGACGTTTGTGACAACAGCTGTCTGCAGATCAACAATGGATAATATATCGAGTGTGGGAGAGAGTATGAGCGTGCAGCGTTTAAAGCGTGGAAGTACTGACCTTACTTTAAGTTTGATTCCATAAAAAGTGACAAAAACATTAGTGTCCGTTGTGCGTGGGAAGAAAACTTCTTTTTACAGCGAAACCCCCCCTAAACTTCCAAGCAAGCACCCACTGCACGACGACGTAATGGGAAATTCACAGAGAAACTCGCGGATTCTTCCACTGACCGCCGCGGCACACCTGCACCAGGGTAAACCTCCGCCTACCCCACTCCTGCTTTACAGGTGAAAATAGAGCAAAAGGGCCGCTAGTCTTTGATTTTATTTATTTTCTGCTGTCTTTTACATGCATCTATTTGAAAGAGTGAGTGTAAACACACACAAAAAAAATTATGTGCTGGAATGTGCAGAAAATAGGTTTAAATATTAAACAAATTTCTTCCAGTCAGAGAATGTTGCATATAATTAAATTTTTGCTTGATGCATAAAGTTAAAAGATTAAAACTAATAAAAACAAGTTTAAAAAGAGACTTTTCCATTTGATTACATTTTGTATGATGGATTATGCAGAAAAAGTAGAATTGGGCTGAAAGATCTATCACTTTATCACCTATTCAGGTTGTAAATCGTGTTTTTAAAAAGTAACTAAGTAACTAAGTAATTAATTACTTTTGAAAATAAGTAATCAGTAAAGTAACGGGATTACTTTTTTGGGGTAGTAATCAGTAATTAGTTACTGATTACTTTTTTCAAGTAACTTGACCAACACTGGTGGTGTCCGTGGATGTTCACAGTGTCCAGTGACTTATGACATCGTGACATATGACATCTGCCTGTTGTTGGTTTTTTGTTTTTTAATGCAATCATTTTACTGACAATGCACATTGAACATTGAAAGAGTATTTGCATGTATTTAATTTTTTCATTCATTAACTTAAAAATTTATTTTAATCTGCCTCAAGTAGACAGTTCTTTGTGGAATTTCAATATATGTCATTTTGAGGTTGGGTTCTTTTTTTTTCATTTTGTAAAAAATAAAATCATCCTTTTTTTCCTTTTTGTGTTATTTAATTTTTGGTTACCTAAGACCAGCATCACAATGACAGTTTAACTGAAGAGCAGTTTTTCAAGTACCATAATACAAGACAACACTAACCCCTTTTTTGTACTTATGTGATGTTTGTGCATTCTACGGGCTTGGTATGGAGCAAACAATGAATACTTTTTAAGAATAAATATAATTTTGTTATTGTTTTCCTATGGGCTTACTCCTAGTTTCCATATTTGCACATTTGGTTCTCATTTGAATAGTCCACCACCAGAGGTGGGTAGTAACGAGTTACATTTACTCCATTACATTTACTCCATTACATTTACTTGAGTAAGTTTTTGAAAAAAAAAAGTACTTTTAAAGTACCTTTTTTGCACGATACTTTTTACTTTTACTTGAGTACGTTTTTGAAGAAGAAACGGTACTTTTACTCCGCTACATTTGCAAAATTCGACTTGTTACATTTTAAAAAACAATTAGTTTAACACATTAGATAACATGCTCCTGGGTGGATGACTGAATGTAATGTAAAGCACTCTGGGGTCCTTAGGGACTAAGTAAAGCGCTATACAAATCAAAGGCATAGATTTGGCATGGACGGAATATGCAGCTATTATTGAATTGTCCCCACCAATAATTTGTTTTCTTCAAGGAAAGAAAACCAAAACCGATAGAAAGAAAAAAAAAAAAACAATCTGTCAGCGTCTCATTCACCTACTACTAAGAGTTAAATTACGTTCTCTACTGTAGTCCTACCTCATGTGACAAATATGACCAATGTGATTGGCTGTGCCTTTCAGGAGCTCTGTTTAGTTTTAGCAGCGGCAAGCCTGCACTTCGAGTACTTGCAAGGAAGAGAGGAGGATGGCAGCAAAAAGGAAGAACCTGGATATAAGAAAGTCACTTAACGTCAAGTCAACTCATAAAATGTGTCTGTCATAATAACGTTACAGGCTATGCTAGCCTTTGGCCCACATCACATATTTTGTGATAGATAGATAGATAGATAAGTGTAAGTAGAAGTGTAAATGTCTGTCCTTATTTTTTGGATGGGGTGGGGGGGTGGGGGGGGGGGGTGGTGATTAAGAATCACTCCACATCTGGTAAAAAAAAAAAATGTAAGAGTGCCACAGCATGGATACAAAACAGTGTAATTCCAAAAAGAAAAAGTGAATTAATACCAACTAGTTGTAGGAGTATCTGGCTTCATCTGGTGGAAGGAGGGTAGTACTGCAGGTCACCTGCCAGCCTCTAGTGGACACAGGTAGGACAGAAATTACAATGGCAACTACAGTACTATCCATGCAGCACTCGAAGAAAAAACAATAAGGACTTCTCACAACTATTAGACAGGTCAAAGATTTTGTAAAGAATCGGATGTTGGAGGGAGCGAAGCAAAAACATAGAACATTAAGTCAGAGCAGTAAGGCTACTAAGGCTGGACAGGTAGCTGTAGAGGCCACATTTATGCCACCGCTTCTGCATCCATCCCAATTAAAGAAATTATGAAAGGACATCATTCAATAGGGATGGACTGATCCGATGTTACGTATCAGTATCAGTCCTATACTGACCTAAATTACTGGATTGGATATCAGAGAGAAATAAAAAATGTAATCTGATCCATTACATATCACAAAAGCACCTTACAAAACTTGTGGCATAACCTTAGCATAACCTTAGCACTAGCATTATGCGTCACGTGATAGGCGTGCCGTGCGAGACGTCTCGGCGTCTGGTTGAGCGAGGCTCTCGCTACCAAACCGGCATTTCATGTCCAAGAAAGTTATCCCAGAGAGAAGTAAAGGAAGTGTGGTAGTTCATCTCTGAATGTTTGTAAAGCATTCCCACTTAAGTTTAACAACAGATAAATGGAGCGACTACCTCTTCTCTCTCCCTCCCTCTCCTGTTGCTATTTCAATCATGAAACTGATTAATCATTGATTTTTCTGATGCAACTCCCATCTCTGTTGTTTGTTTTTGGCCCACTTTGCACCATTAATCTATTTTAAACAGAAAATGAATGTATTCCAGACAAAATGTTAACTTCTAACTTTAACAGAAAATATTTAATATTTTTATATTATCCCCAATTCTCCCTTTGGAAGAGAGAAGAGAAATTTCGTAATGATATGGTCCTCTCCATTC
Organism: Simochromis diagramma; assembly: GCF_900408965.1. Taxonomy (NCBI): domain Eukaryota; kingdom Metazoa; phylum Chordata; class Actinopteri; order Cichliformes; family Cichlidae; genus Simochromis; species Simochromis diagramma. Next base: position 21,590,430 of record NW_024387523.1, on the reverse strand, counting down.
GCCAAAACCTCTATCACTGAAGAACAAGTGGTCACTGAATGAGTTGATGCCTAGTATTTTATGATCCAAATTAAATGCTACTGAATTCAGAATCATCTCTGGCATTTTTGCACCATGATCTTGCTATATATCTCATGCATTAACATTATGCATATATTTAATTTTGTTTGATTATAAATATTGAAACAGGTTTTAATCAGACTGGTACAAATGTTATCTCTTAGTTGCAGTGAAGCATATGACGAAAATTAAAAGCTATGCTTTAGCTATTAGCAATGCCTCGTGCCCTAAGTAGCCATTCATTTTACTTGAATCCTTGAATCTCTCCCTTCTTAATCTATTTTTTACCATGTTTACTTCATCTTCCTCCGCTTCATCCTTATATCTCGACAGGTGGTGGTGGCAGAAGCAGCCTTTTGTCACTGTGAGGCCTGTACCCCTATCTTTTTTTTTTTAAAGACTACTTGAAAATGCGTCCCACCTCAGCAGCGATGGCATGCTGTGAGAGACACTGCTTATGCAGTTCAACAGCCCAACCACGTTTAAAAAGAGAATATTTTTTGCCTTTGCCATCAGAACATCATGACAGTGTGACTACCTGACAGAAAATGGCAATGAATCCACATTTTTGCACACATTTGGTCTTTTAAAGGCATGTGGTCCTAAACTTTTGATCAGCTGTAAAACAGCTAGTTTCAGTTGAAGCGTTGTTTTCAATAAATTGCATGCTCAAAGAAATGTTTTGTCTCACTCTCATTTCTTCTGGTTGCATCTTGAGACTTTACTTGGAACCTTGTTAAGATCCAACCATGCAAAATGTGATTTTTTTTGCCATTTTTCAAGTGGTCTTAAACTTTTGATTGAGACTGTGGGAGCTCTTTGTAACATCTGTCACCAAAAGAAGAGCTTTTTTTTTCTTTATACTGGTTTTCATCTTGGGTTTGTGTGTATAACTGTAGTCATTAGCTTTATATTGTTAAATAGTAATTAAGAGACAGTGCATTTCAGGTCAAGTGAAAGTAGTATAACATGTCACTTAGTGGAGCCAACCCAATGAGAATCAATAAGAGAACTGATAAGGAATCAAATCATTAAGTGATTTGGATTATAGAATCTGAATCACTAAATATTTAGCAAATGTCATTTCTACTCAAAAGTTGAAATTTCTAGCTATTAAGTCTAAACCTTGCGATAATAACCAATTTTCTTTTATTCATATATACACGAAAACTTTTTCTTTAGTTGTTAAATGCACATGTTTTTTCAGTGACGTAAATAAACTTCTATAAAAAAAAAAAACGCTCTTGGACCATATGGGAATGCATTTTGGAAATCCTTGCACAAAGGCTGCAATATGACAAAAATGAATGAAAAGCAGTATAAGATGAAAGGTATATCACACTACCTTCAATTTGAATGCTGTTGCTTGAACTAGTGACTGATTTTGAACATTACAATTAAACCAAACCAATCAACAAGACGAGACAGAGGTAAAACTGAATACACTCACATGAGACGCAGACCTTCACAATAAAACAGGAAACAAGAGATCACTACACAAGGACGCAGACAGGACACAGAACTAAACTCACACAAAACATGAGAACACAAAACCTGTGGACAAAAACCCTAAACCAGAATCACAGTAATATATCACAAATAATCAAAACACCAGACCCCAAAACACTCCAACATGCAAAATAAACCAAAACATAAGGAACTCAAAATACTGGGTCGAAACTGACCCAGAACCGTGACAAAACTGATCAGTTTTGTTGTTTAGGGTTTATCTGTGCTGAATATAAAGTTTTATAGAAATCCCTAGAAATGTTGTTTATTCTTTCATGGCAGGGCTCGCAAAATCGCTAGCCCAACGTCCCGGGGCTAGCGATTTTTCCAGTCGGGCTACCAAAATCTATCTCTGCCCTGCCCGTCGGGCTATCATAGGAAGGAAAAATATATGTCAATGCTTTTGCATTCTTTCGGAAATGTAGCTGGGTAATTATGTCATTGGCATTGGTGAGCCACTGTCAATATGTAACATATTGAAATTGCGTTTGAATTTGCGCTTGTTTTTTGCTTTCACTTTGCAATCGCGCGAACTGTGTATAGAGAGCGACAGTACTGATTGGTGAGTAACGATAATTTGCGCACCAATTCCTCTGACATCGTCTTATCAATCGTTAGCTTACTATGCAAACATGACAAGTGAAATCTCCCGCAGCAAGCTTAAACATATGAGAGGTTGATCGCGCAGAGAATCGCTGAGCGTTATGTGAGTGCTTGTGTAAAAGCAGCAGGATATATATTTTAGTTCTGCTGAGCCAAATAAGACAGGTCAGGGTGAAGAAGGGACAGCCAAAGAAAAGCTTACCACAAAACGGAAAAGTTATGACAAATCAGACTATAAGGAAAAAATAAAGTGCAGCTTTATGGTTTCATGGACAAAATTATTTCTGTGGCTGCAATATGACGAGCTAAAATAACCAGGGTGACATGGTGCTCAAGATCCGGAGAGGTCGTGGTGTGTGTATTTTTTGTCTTAGCCTCTCCCACCAGGGCAGAACTGGACCTTGATTCCCCGCCTCTGAACCCGCCCTGAACACACACCCGTGGCTCATTCACACTGATCCTGGCAGACTACTTAAGATGGCAAGAGAGGCTGCTTCCTCGCTGGATTGTCACACTACCAAGCGTCAGTGTAGCTTAGCCTATGAAAGTGTTCCTTTGATCTCCTAGAGTTTCCTCCTGACATTGGTTTTTCTCTGTGTACAGGCCTTCTGGACTCCCTGCCCGTCTTCCCTGCCGTCTGGATTTCTGTGGATGTGTGTGAGTGAGCGTGAGCTTTTTGGTGTGGACATTTTGAGTGAGTTACGGATCAAGTTGAAGAAGAGCGTGTGTGTACTCCCGTCTTGGACCTTCCCTTCGGACCCCGCCCTACTCCCTGGAGCCCCGTGTTATCTGTTCCACTGTATATATGTATATATTCTCACTTGGTGTCACATTGCAAATAAACCCTCACCTTCTCTCTAAACTTCAGAGTCCTGCGAGTGAGTCCTCTGCCTACTAATCTGTGACAGAACGATCCAGCCACTATGGACTCAGCGGATTCTGACCCTGTTCAACGGGCTCTCCTCACTCAGGAAGCCCTGCTGGAGCGGCACGAGAAGATGCTCCACCATATCAATAAAGAGCTCTCTGCCCTTACACAGGCTCTCGCCCAGCGCACACCCCTGGTAAGCTCGCCCTCTCCGAGCGTAAACCCATCTCCGCGTGTAAGTCCCTCTCCATCTCCGAGTCCCCAGGCCACTGCTGCACCCCCCGACCCTCCCGCTGCCTGGCTAGAGGCCCCGGGGAGGATGATGCCAAGTCCCGAGCCGTTTACAGGTGAGCTGGAGAAATGTTCGGGTTTTCTTGCCCAAGTCTCCCTGTTTTTCCACCAGCAGAACAGGACGTATGCCAGCGACGGTGCCCGGATTGCTTTCTTTGTTCAGCTGTTACGAGACCGCGCGCTCCAGTGGGCTCAGGCACTATTGAAAACCCTACCGAATATCTCCTACCTCGACTTCCTGACTGAATTCAAAGGCATGTTTGAAAGGGATGGCGGGCCCTCTGCTGCTGCACAGCGTCTACTAAATCTGAAACAAGGTAAACACACTATGGCTGACTTCTCGGTTGACTTCCGCATTCTCGCTGTAGAAACCGGGTGGAGAGAAGACGCAGTAAAGGAGGTTCTGCTCAACAATATTGCGGAGGATTTGAAGGATGAGCTCATGACGAGGAAATTACCATCATCTCTCAGCTCATTAATGTCCCTGTGCATTCACGTTGACGAGCGCCTGCGAATGCGCTGCGGGACGCGACACTCAGTTTCCCAGAGTGCTCCGCTCAGTGTTGGGATTTTTGCCGGTAGTGCTGCTTCACCACAACAGCCGGCCTCGATGCATGTGAGCCCCGGCGAGGCGGCGCCGATGCAGATTGGACGTGCCCGGCTTACACCAACGGAGAGGCAGCGCCGTTTCATGGCTGGTGAGTGTTTATACTGCGGCCGTCACGGACATTTCATCACCGTTTGCCCCGCACGAGCAAAAGGGCGTGCCCGCCAGTAGAAACGGGGGTACTGGTGGGCGAAATAAACATCTCACATTCCCCTCCTCATTTTTTGTTACCAGCTAAGCTCACTGCTCACACCACCACTCACTCACTCAAGGCTTTGATAGACTCAGGGGCCGAACAGAGTTTTATTGATGCATCACTCGCTAAGAAACTGGGCCTAACTATTGAACCTCTGCCCCATGCTCTTCGAGCCTCATCTCTGAACGGACAGCGTTTGCCTGATGTCACCCATGTTTCTGAACCAGTCACCCTGTGTTTGTCTGGAAATCACACTGAATTAATCAGTCTGTTTGTTTTCAAAGCTCCGCTGACGCCTCTGGTTCTGGGCTATCCATGGCTGTTGCAGCATAACCCACTGATTGATTGGCAGGCGGGCTGTGTGTCTAGATGGGGGGAGGGTTGCCATATGACTTGCTTAAAATCCGCCATTCCATCCGTTGGCTCCTCTGTGTCACCCCCGCAGACTCCTCCGGACCTAACAGCAGTTCCTTCAGTGTACCATGAACTAGTGGAGGTGTTTAGTAAGGATCACGCTCGTTCTCTTCCCCCACACCGGCCTTATGATTGTGCCATCGACTTGTTACCAGGAGCTCCGTTGCCTACTAGCCGACTTTATAGCCTGTCACAGCCAGAAAGAGAAGCCATGGAGGAGTACATTACTGACGCACTGGCTGCAGGAATCATTCGGCCATCTACCTCTCCCTTGGCATCGGGATTTTTCTTCGTGGACAAGAAGGACAAGTCCCTCCGGCCATGCGCTGACTATCGGGGCTTGAATGCGATCACTGTCAAGAATAAATACCCGCTGCCACTGCTGACCTCAGCGTTTGAGCTTCTCCACGGGATGAAAATGTTCAGTAAACTTGACCTCCGGAGTGCTTACCATTTGGTTCGCATTAGGGCAGGGGATGAGTGGAAGACGGCCTTCAACACCCATCTGGGACATTTTGAATATCTTGTCATGCCTTTTGGATTAACAAATGCCCCGGCAATCTTCCAAGCCCTCGTGAATGACGTCCTCAGAGACTTCCTCAACCACTTTGTTTTCGTCTACCTAGACGATATACTCATCTTCTCCGGGTCAGTGTCAGAGCACGAAAGACATGTCAAACTGGTGTTACAAAGATTGTTGCAAAACCGCCTTTTTGTCAAAGCAGAGAAGTGTGAGTTTCATGTAACCACTGTTTCTTTCCTTGGATTCATAATTGAGCAGGGGAACTTGAGACCGGATCCTGGAAAGGTCAAAGCGGTTTTGGAGTGGCCCACACCCCCAAACCGCAAACAGCTTCAACGTTTTTTGGGGTTTGCAAATTTCTATCGCCGTTTCATCCGTGACTTCAGCAAAATTGTCTCACCTCTTACTTACCTCACTTCCCCTAAGGTTCTGTTCCAGTGGGGACAGGCAGCCACGGAGGCGTTCAATCATCTGAAACAACGGTTTGCCTCTGCTCCCATCCTCTCCTAGCCGGATCTCAACCAACCCTTCATCGTGGAGGTGGATGCCTCGGATACGGGCGTGGGGGCCGTCCTCTCTCAGAAAACTGAAGGTAAACTCCGTCCATGCGCTTACTTCTCTCGTCGGCTTTCACCCGCAGAGCAAAACTACGATGTTGGCGACAGGGAGCTACTCGCCATCAAACTGGCACTGGAGGAGTGGCGGCATTGGCTAGAGGGGACGGCACAGCCTTTCATTGTGTGGACCGACCACAAGAACCTCGCCTACCTTCAGGCAGCAAAACGCCTCAACGCACGTCAAGCCAGGTGGGTGCTTTTCTTCAACCGTTTCAATTTCTCCATTACTTACAAGCCCGGGTCCCGAAATGTCAAACCAGATGCTTTATTACGTCAGTTTTCATCCTCTGAGGGGGATCGGGAGGTGGCGTCGATCTTGCCTCCGGGCTGTGTCATAGGAGGCCTCACTTGGGAGATTGACTCGATGGTGCGGCGGGCCCAGCGTACCGAACCTGATCCGGGGACAGGACCCCCGGGGCGGCTCTACATCCCTTCGTCCGTACGATCCCAGGTGCTCCAATGGGCCCACACAGCAAGATTCTCATGTCACCCTGGAATCCAACGCACCATTGCCTTTCTGGAACGCGCCCTGGTGGCCATCTTTAGCCCAAGATGCTGGAGAATATGTTAAAGCCTGTACTACCTGCGCCCAAAATAAGTCACAAAACACTCCTCCCGCAGGCTTACTTCATCCACTCCCTACCCCGGGTCGACCGTGGTCACACATTGCCCTCGACTTTGTTACTGGACTTCCACCTTCGGCAGGTAACACAGTAATTCTGTCTATTGTCGATCGCTTCTCTAAAGCAGCACATTTTGTAGCATTACCCAAGCTTCCCACAGCCCTCGAGACCGCCCAGCTGCTTACCGACCATGTGTTTCGCCTTCATGGAATTCCCTCTGACATCGTCTCTGATCGTGGGCCGCAGTTCACATCCAAGGTATGGAAAGAATTCTGCTCATCCATTGGTGCCCAGGTCAGTCTCTCTTCAGGTTACCATCCCCAAACCAATGGGCAGACGGAGAGGCTGAACCAGGAACTGGAAACAGCCCTGAGATGCGTGGCCTCGACAAACCAAAACACCTGATGCTCGCATCTAGCCTGGATTGAGTACGCTCACAACAGCCACACCTCCTCCGCCACTGGAATGTCGCCTTTCGAGGCCTCGCTTGGATATCAGCCGGCCCTTCTCCCATCTGTGGAAGGTGAGCATCTCGTTCCTTCTGTGCAGCACCACCTCCGCAGATGTCGGCGAGTCTGGCGAGCTACCCGTGCCGCCCTCCTTCGAACCAAGGAACAGAATCAACGGCTAGCTGACCGTCGGAGGATGCCCGCACCCACCTACACATCGGGGCAAAAGGTATGGCTCTCCACGAGATTCGTCCCTGTCCCTGTCCAGTCTAAGAAACTCGCACCCACCTTCATTGGACCCTTTCCCGTCGAGGCTGTTGTTAACCCAGTCTCGGTCCGTTTGCAGCTCCCACGTAGCATGCGTATCCACAACGTGTTCCATGTGTCTCAGTTGAAACCACACCTGTCCAGTCGTCTGTGCCCTCCTTCCAGGCCCCCGGCGCCCGCCCGGCTCGTTGATGGCCAGCCCGCGTATTCTATTACGCGCATCATGGACTCGCGGCGCTGTGGACGGGTAGTTCAGTATCTGGTGGATTGGGAGGGCTATGGCCCAGAGGAATGCTCTTGGGTCCCTAGGTCGGCCATCCTTCACCCAGGTATGGTCCGGGATTTCCATCGCGCCCATCCGGACAAGCCTGGTGGGTCGCCTGGAGGCTCCCGTTGAGGGGGGGGTACTGTCATGGTTCTCAAGATCTGGAGAAGTCGTGGTGTGTGTATTTTTTGTCTTAGCCTCTCCCACCAGGGCGGAACTGGACCTTGATTCCCCGCCTCTGAACCCGCCCTGAACACACACCTGTGGCTCATTCACACTGATCCTGGCAGACTACTTAAGATGGCAAGAGAGGCTGCTTCCTCGCTGGATTGTCACACTACCAAGCGTCAGTGTAGCTTAGCCTATGAAAGTGTTCCTTTGATCTCCTAGAGTTTCCTCCTGACATTGGTTTTTCTCTGTGTACAGGCCTTCTGGACTCCCTGCCCGTCTTCCCTGCCGTCTGGATTTCTGTGGATGTGTGTGAGTGAGCGTGAGCTTTTTGGTGTGGACATTTTGAGTGAGTTACGGATCAAGTTGAAGAAGAGCGTGTGTGTACCCCCGTCTTGGACCTTCCCTTCGACCCCGCCCTACTCCCTGGAGCCCCGTGTTATCTGTTCCACTGTATATATGTATATATTCTCACTTGGTGTCACATTGCAAATAAACCCTCACCTTCTCTCTAAACTTCAGAGTCCTGCGAGTGAGTCCTCTGCCTACTAATCTGTGACACAGGGGTGCACATAAGTGGTCTGCAGGTGCGCATTCGCTGTCAAAATAAAAAAAAGCGCACAAGATAAGAAGTTGCAACACGTGTTTGCGTACAAAAGATTTTCTGGAGGAGGACAGACATTTGTTTAGAACTCTTAAAGATGTCGAAGAAGCGAGCTCTTTAAGCAATTGCTTTGGTTTTCCTCCACCTCCAAAGAAATGTCAGGAGTCCGAACCACAAAAGAAGCGCGTATTCTCGGATGGTTGCAGGAGGTGAGCTGGCTTCAAACAAATGATGAACACACAAAGACTTGGTGCAGAATGTGCCGTGAAAATCCCACTCTAGCGGACAAAAACAGAGCCTTTTATATGGACGCAAACGCGCGTTGCAACTTCTTATCTGGTGCGCGTCTTTTATTTTGACAGCGAATGCGCACATGCGGACCACTTATGTGCACCCGTGTAAATAACATAATGTTCTGCCGGGTGTGTTGTTGGTTTTCCCTCGATTTCTGAGTCGACAAGCGCCTTTGTTACTGGGACCAGTAATTTTAAGAAAGGCCCCCATTTGAACCCATGAGAAATGCAAGAAATGCATTATTGCTCAGTCTGCAATATCTTTCCCGGAACAAACACCAATTGCAAATAACATACTAAAAATAAACCTGAAAAATCTGTTTAGAACAGCGTACTATGTTGCAAAGAGTGAACTACCACTGGCAAAATTTAGCAGTCTTTGCAAACTTCAAAAAGCAAATGGCCTAGATCTTGGTTCCACTTGCCTCTTACCTGTGACTTCAGTGGAAATTTCAAATTCAGGATCTGACACAGACTGATTCATGTTCTACACAGTTCTTACAAGTTCATAGAAATTTCTGTTCAATTAGAACCAAGTATTTGAGTTGATGATTGTAATTTTTATACAATGTTGAAATTTGTGTTTCAACAATTTTTTGATTAATGTTTTGTTTCCGTTACAATATTATAATATTGTAACGGAAACAAAACAGGAAACAAAACATCAATCAAAAAATTGCTCTCTTTTTTATTCTGGCTACTTAAATTTATTTTGGGCTACCAAAAACTGAAGAGTTCCTGCCTGAAGGGCTACCAGGGATTTTGAAATTTTGCGAGCCCTGCATGGTCATATACTGTTGTTAAGAGATATATTCTAAAACACTTCTTCAGCTGAGAATCAGAGAGGAGAAACACACAGTTTTACTTGTTGCATAGCAAGGGCAGCTCTGAGCTCTCGCACAAGAGTGAGGGCTCAGGGACTCGCAGCTCTGAGACTGCCCTGGTCTTTATTTATACATCAGTGGGTGTTTGTTCCTTACATTGGAATGTGGAGGTGTGTGTGTGTGTGTGTGTGTGTGTGTGCGTGTGTGTGCGTGTGTGTGTCAGAGTGTGACCCCATAAACGACTTCCCTAAACCTGCTGGTCTGGAAAATCCAACAGTTCATCTATATGTAAAAAAGGCACTTAGACTAAAACTGACATAGCTACGTTCATCCTACCATAAAGAAAATAAAAGAAGGTACAACATTTCCCATGCTCCCAGGATGTGGTTGTGAATGCTAGAGCACTCTGGAATGCACACAAAGCCTTTGCAGACTATTAAGGATCGCACATCCTATCACTACCATATGTAAACTTATATTATTAAAAGATTATACTGACTACTAAGTACAGTTTTCTATTGACAACTGTGTTCCCAGATCTTTTAACAGCACACATAGTCTTTTTTCTTTATTTATTGTAAATTGACCAGATCATTTAATTCTAATTATCTTTTATAAATTTTGTTCAGAATTTTCTGTTCCTGACAGGACACGTAGGCTGCTTCTAAGGATTTGATGGTTTTTTTTCTAATAAATATACTGTATATGGATATTTTTGTTTTCTCTTTTCTTTTTTATGTGATGAGAAATAATTTATTTTACCTCTCATCACAGCTTTCCCTGCTTCCCAGAGAAAAGATGCTGATGTTCCAGGAGTGTCATTATAGTCTAAATATAAAGTCCACTCTTTCTTAAAATATTTCATAAATTCTTCATCTTTTTGATTAAACCTTCAGTTTTTACTTGGTGGAATGTTCATCTTATGTTTTAGTATTAAAGATACAGGAGCATCGGTGTATCTCAGTGTCTGAAATGTCAATCAGCAGTGAGCTGCTGACTAGGAAATAATCCAGAGGAGAGTAGGAGTGATGGACATGTGAGAAGAAAGTTACTCGCGTTTGTAACCACAGCAACCTGAAAGCGCTTAGCAAGTTATTGAAAGTTTGCTCACATGGCCTTGGATCAACCGATCCTCCACTCCACTGTCTTTCTCTATGGTTGGGATAAGGAAGCGTCACAAAGACCAAAGTCATTTATGTACTGTTTAATTATATTTGTGGACCGCCAACTGCGCTTAGTTCCTGCTATATTGAGCCTGTCCATTTCTTCATTTAGTCCAGACCTTCCCAAAGTGTGGGGCCCCCTAGGGCGGGCGCAGAGCCATTGCAGGGGGAGCAAGGTATGAAAAGGGGAAAAAACAAACAAACAATAAACCAATGCTTGGACACTGTTAGCACAGGGCGCCAACACAAATGCAAAGCAGGAGATGAAGCATAGCTGAATATGTTTCCAAACCAACTTCATTCTAAGACAAAGAATAGAAAACATGGTGAATGGTAAATGGCCTGTATTTGTATAGCGCTTTTACTAGTCCCCCCTAGGGACCCCAAAGCGCTTTACACACCCAGTCATCCACCCATTCACACACTGGTGGAGGCAAGCTACAGTTGTAGCCACAGCTGCCATGGGGCAGACTGACAGAAGCGAGGCTGCCATATCGCGCCATCGGCCCTTCTAGGCGGTAGGTGAAGTGTCTTGCCCAAGGACACAACGACCGAGACTGTCCGAGCCGGGGCTCGAACTGGCAACCTTCCAATTACGAACTCCCAACTCGTGGCTCAAGAGTTGAGCCACGATTGCCCCACATGAAGTATGTCTTCCCTTTGGCTTCACCTGCACAAGTGCCAAGGTAGGTCTCCCCTGCATAATTGGTTTTCCCTTTGTCAGGAGCACGGGCTGGGCTCTTCAAATCACGGACAAACAGTATCCCACATTCTTGATTTTTAGTTCACAAACACTTGTTGTAGTGACTAACTACTCCTGACATTTTGCAGATGTTAGCTCTTTATACAGTAAAGTTACAGTGGGATACAAATAATATCAGGGTGTTCCTGCCACAATTTGTTCCCCCTGTTCAAATCACAGACAAACAGTATCCCACAGCTGTTTATGTTTTTAAACCCATTTTGCACAGAGAGGCATTTTTAAAAAAAAATGTATTGATAGCAATGTTGAATATTATTACACAGGAAAAAAACAACTATATGTAAAACAATGACACCGTGACGCCTCTGCTTTTCTAAATAGAGGGACAGTAACTGCATGTGTATATGTAAGCGTGTAAAACCTGAAGATAGAGACAAAATACTGTTTATCTGCCATTCTGCAATTCATCTCATAAACAATAACATGGCACACAGTGTGATGTGAAAAAAGGCATATACCTTTGACGTTGCATGACGAACTCTGTATTCCTCGTCCACATGTAAACGCAAAAAAGGAGTTTTAAAAAATCACCGTTTTCGGTGATTCGAAATGCCGTTTACGTGTGGACGAAACAGCTGCGTTTTCAAAAATACCCGTGTAGGTGCGGACGTTGCGTAAAAGAGTTAGTAGTTTATTTTCTTACTACTTGTAATTTATTGCAGATTACTTGTATTTGCTTAATTGTTTACTAAATGTTAGAGGTGTGAAATAAACCGCAACGGAGCAAAATATGGGTGTGTGTGGTTGGAGGATGTGTGCACGTGCGCGCGGAGGGGGGGGGGGGCGTGAACATTTTTTCTTGTAAAACAAAGGGTGGCCCAGCAGAAAAGGTTTGGGAACCACTGATTTAGTCCAAGGCTGTCGCCCCCAAGAACACGTGCGCAATCTCGGTGTTCAGAGAGTGCACTAAAAAATGTGAAAGAACGAGGGGTCATCAACATTTGGGCTATATATACTTACAATACATAGCTTTTGATTAAGTTTAGCTAATTTAATGATTAGAAATCTACCCTCTGGATCTATAACTGTGTTGAGTACTGTGCAATTAATATTTTTATGTATTAAAATTGCTACTTCCCATTGGCAAGAGTTATAGGAGGCAGTGAACACATTAGGAAACTCAGATGTTTTAAGTTCATATGTAGCAAACAACGTCTGCCTGTAGTTTCTTAAGCTGGTTAAATGTCTTTAACATCTGATTTCTGGAGCCAGCTTCATGCACATTCCATGTAACCTTAGTGTGCCCATAGTTGTGTGTGTACAGCTAATGTTGCACGCTATGGGTGACTCTTGAATGGGTGAGGAAAATGGAACTCCATCACCCGTTTGTAAATAGAAGAAAAAAGTGGCTGGATTCATTAGTTTAACATTTTGTAACTAAAAACATTCTTAACCAAATGTGTTTTTTCATCTGTTTTCATGCAGCACTTCCTCATTTCCACTTGTATGTTTGGCCTTTTGATAAACCTCCTCCCTCTAGTGTTACCTACACTGCCTCATGTGTGGTTGTGTCTTTAGACTGACACCGACAGACATTAGCTGATGGATGCATGACATGCAACTTAAAAATACACTTTTTTGGCATTGCTGGGTGAAAAACAAAAGGATCAAAAAGGTAAAGGATTAAACTGGGTAAATTATGAGCTATTCTCACCTGCTTGTCCACAAGAGTCCCTTTCTGGCCATTGCATGAACACTACTTCAAAGATGTAATTGTGAAGCATTGATTACCTGATCACACTCTTCCTCCTCCTGCCACCCCTTTATTCCACATTAGACATGTGATCCTCAGGTGTCACAGGTGTTCGTAGGCTGTATCCCAATTCAGGGTCTGCAGCCTTGGAGGACGCGGCCTTCGTGGTCTACGTGGGACTAGTCCTTGAAGACCGAGGAGTGTGAGGCTTGTATAGGCTTGTGAAATGGGACGGTCTAGCCTCCGCCCACCCTGGTTGCCTAGCAACCATGACATCGACTGCTGGAAACGTTTCATACAGCATTGACAGAAATAAAAGAGAAAATCTTTTGCTCATTTTTTTTTACATTTTTACATGAGCTTTATTTGATTTGATAAGTATCTGTGGCTGAGACCACGGGACTGTAAAAACATTGTTGGGCTTCATTTCTGTGCTAAACAGTCATTTTAAGATTAGTTAGTAAATAACAATTAGCTTATGTTGTTCATGAGACTAAAGTCATCTCACTTTGGTAATGTAATATTACCAATATTAAATATTAAAGTTATTATTATATTAATCATTATTAGTTATTACAGGAGTGAACTTGAACCCTGTGTCAAATACTGAGCTTCAGTAAAAATTCAAGTTCCAGTTATTTATATTATCACCTTAAATCTTCACTCAAAGACAAGCATCTTTTACAGTGTATATATAGATGTATTATATATAAGAGACAAATATTGTTCTTTTATTATGTTTGTATTACTATGTTTGGCTCAATACTTACATATATGTGTAAAAAGAAAATGTACGAGCTGTGATAACTGTTTCTGTGTCACGGTTTGGCATGGCAGACCGTGGGGGGTGTAGGGAAGGAGGACCCAGGCGTGGTGCTCTGTGTGCAAACAGTGCTCTTTATTTACAGTGTAGGTAACAAAACAACAATAAATCCCCGTGCTTTCCCTGACTCCCGTGTCGTGTCTCTCCGTGACCAGTCCGTGTCTCAGTCCTCTCCGCTCCCGTGTCTCAGCACTCCTCGTGCTGGCTGCTGTCTGGCGCTCCACACTTCTCCTGGGGACACAATAGACGCAGCCGTCAGGACACATATAACCGCGGGCATACACACACTAACTCAGCTCAACAGGATGACTAACATGGAGTCTCACGGAATGATCCCGCGTCGGTGGGAGTTCCAAGACTCTCCTAAGTAGCTCCCCCGACGAGGCCTGATCAGCAGCAGGTGTGTGGCTTCGGGTGTGGCCAGTCCGCCAGCAGGGCCACACCCACCAGGCCTGAAGGCGCCCGCAGAAACACATATATACACACGCAAACAGGGAGAAGGACAGCAACACCAAATATACATTATAATTCATAACTGCTCAGGGATCAGGGCCTGGAGCCTGGGGCTCGCTTGGGCCCCTGCGGGGGTGGGGTGCCCTCGGCCTCTTAGCCTGGGGCTCGGTCACTCTGGCACAGCTGGCTGCCGGCGGAGCTCACGGGTGCGTCACTGCAACCTCCCCTGGCTTCTGCTCCGCGGCCGCTGAGTGAGCCCTCATCTGGAACTCTCCTCAGCTCTTTCTGGGAGTGTGGCGCAGCTGCCCCTCTGTTGGTCTTCCTTGGTCTCTTGTGTTCTGGGGGCCTCTGGATGTCTGGAGTCTTGATCTCCTCCATACCTGCTTCATGCCCTGGAGGACGGGGCTGTGCCCCCCACACCCTCTAGCAGATCATTACATGAAGGAACCTTTTAAAAAAACAAGCGCGTCCATGCTCACAGGTGTACACACGGGTGATCACACCCACAAACTACACCCTTTTTGGCTCCTACCTCAAAGCACACTGTGTTCTGTTGATCTTGTGTGCTGCACAATAATGTTTAATATTTAGTATTTACTGTCATATTCCCATATATCATTGTGATGTTGTTTATTCTATTACTCTTGTTCTCTTCTGCTTGTTTTCTTTTTTCTTTCTCAACAGGTGATCCAGGTGATCGATATATGCATTTTTTTTCTTTTTTTTTTTCTGCCCATTCTGTTGGTTTTTGTTTTTTGCCCTTCTCCCCCGTCCCTCTTCTCAGCTGTTTCTCTTTCCCTCTTTCTTTCTCCCTTTCTTTCCCCCAGTCAAGTCTGTCCCGTATTCAGCAAGTGAAAATAAAATAAACAATAAAAGGTGAATCAAATGGACCATTATGGCAAGGCTGGGATGGTCAGTTTGGTAAAGTAAATCCATTGGGAATCTTTCTTTGCCTTTAGACAACAATTCTGATGGCAAAAGAGCCAAACGGGACAGGCAAAAAAAAAAGAAAAAAAAAAAAGACATAACTGCTCAGGGATCCTGGGTTGGAGTGACCCAGGATCCCTGAGCAGTTATGTCTTTTTTTTTTTTTTTTTTTTTCCTGTCCCGTTTGGCTCTTTTCTGACATTCTGATTCAATTCAATATCAGTTTTATTTATATAGCGCCAAATCACAACAAAAGTCACCTCAAGGCGCTTCATAGATACAGAGAAAAACCCAACAATCATATGACCCCCTATGAGCAAGCACTTTGGCGACAGTGGGAAGGAAAAACTCCCTTTTAACAGGACGAAACCTCCAGCAGAACCAGGCTCAGGGAGGGGCGGCCATCTGCCTCGACCGGTCTCATAGAATGAAGAGTAGACTGATATATTAAATATCCCTTTATTGGGTGAGAAAATCATACCATGTCATAACTGCTTTAAGTCATACAGAATAGATATCAGAGCCTTAAACAGGCTGACTTCTGCTAAATGGGTCAAACTGGGCAGAAAGTATACGAACACAGAACATCCTTATAGAATATGATGTGACACTATAGATCAACTTACCTCAAAATATATAAAGCATATAAACAATTACATCAATATGATACTAACAAATACAGCAGTACTACTAATCCAAAATAGTCAAAGCTTCATAGAATTGAAACAAACATTTATTTTTAGGTCCATTCTGCTGCTGATACATACTTTAGGGTTCTGAACATTGAACTTGTTTCTGCCTTTCATAGTGTGTAACTTGAAGGCCCTGAGTACTTTCTCCGACACTGAAAACACTGGAATTATAAAATTATTTTAACATTGCCTAATAAGACTGATTCAGGACAGAAAATTAGTTATTTTAAACTTTTCTAGCAGTTCTTCGCAAACAGGGAACAGTCTGTCTATTCTCTCTATCTGTCAGCTGGTACTGGCTCTTCCTCCTCCTCTTCCGCTCACACTGCTGAGTTTGTCCTGGTGGATCATCAGGGGTGCAAAGCTTCACAGACGATGCGCAGCAGTTGGTCCCTCAGTCTGTCCTCACTCTGGACACTTGCAGTTGAAACACGTGGAAATCAAATGTGTGATAAGCTGCAGGAATCGAACACAAGTGTACAAGGAGTGCAGAATTATTAGGCAAATGAGTATTTTGTCCACATCATCCTCTTCATGCATGTTGTCTTACTCCAAGCTGTACAGGCTCGGTAGGCCTACTACCAATTAAGCATATTAGGTGATGTGCATCTCTGTAATGAGAAGGGGTGTGGTCTAATGACATCAACACCCTATATCAGGTGTGCATAATTATTGGGCAACGTCCTTTCCTTTGGCAAAATGGGTCAAAAGAAGGACTTGACAGGCTCAGAAAAGTCAAAAATAGTGAGATATCTTGCAGAGGGATGCAGCAGTCTCAAAATTGCAAAGCTTCTGAAGCGTGATCATCGAACAATCAAGCGTTTCATTCAAAATAGTCAACAGGGTCGCAAGAAGCATGTGGAAAAACCAAGGCGCAAAATAACTGCCCATGAACTGAGAAAAGTCAAGCGTGCAGCTGCCAAGATGCCACTTGCCACCAGTTTGGCCATATTTCAGAGCTGCAACATCACTGGAGTGCCCAAAAGCACAAGGTGTGCAATACTCAGAGACATGGCCAAGGTAAGAAAGGCTGAAAGAAGACCACCACTGAACAAGACACACAAGCTGAAACGTCAAGACTGGGCCAAGAAATATCTCAAGACTGGTTTTTTTAAGGTTTTATGGACTGATGAAATGAGAGTGAGTCTTGATGGGCCAGATGGATGGGCCCGTGGCTGGATTGGTAAAGGGCAGAGAGCTCCAGTCCGACTCAGACGCCATCAAGGTGGAGGTGGAGTACTGGTTTGGGCTGGTATCATCAAAGATGAGCTTGTGGGGCCTTTTCGGGTTGAGGATGGAGTCAAGCTCAACTCCACAGCGTGGCTGGCAAGAAAGGGTATAAAAGAAGAAAAACTAATGACATGGCCACCTTGTTCACCTGATCTGAACCCCATTGAGAACCTGTGGTCCATCATCAAATGTGAGATTTAGAAGGAGGGAAAACAGTACACCTCTCTGAACAGTGTCTGGGAGGCTGTGGTTGCTGCTGCACGCAATGGGTAGTGGGTAGTGACCGAAAGAACGAGATCGCGGATACAGCGACAGAAATGAGCTTCCTCCGAAGGGTGGCTAGCCTCTCCCTTAGAGATAGGGTGAGAAGTTCGGCCATCCGGGAGGGGCTCAGAGTAGAGCAGCTGCTGCTCCACATCGAAAGGAGCCAGCTGAGGTGGTTCGGGCATCTGACAAGGATGCCCCCTGGGCGCCTCCTGGGTGAGGTGTTCCAGGCATGTCCCACTAGGAGGAGGCCCCGGTGCAGACCCAGGACACGCAGGAGAGATTATATCTCTCGGCTGGGAACGCCTTGGTGTTCCCCCGGATAAGCTGGAGGAGGTGGCTGGGGAGAGGGAGGTCTGGGCCTCTTTGCTTAGGCTGCTGCCCCCGCGACCCGGCCTCGGATAAAGCGGATGAGGATGGATGGAGAAAGAAAACAAAACAAAACCCTAGGAGTTGGTCACTAAACTGAAAAATAAGTCAAAAGGTTAAATCAACAAACAAACAAAAAAGAGCAAGCAGTCATCACACACACAGCTCACTAGCTGCAAACCAGCAAGGCACTTTGCCCTTAGGTATTCCATGTTAATTGCTGAGTAGAGTCAGGTGAACAAAAAGTGTGATAATTGAGGCAGGAAAGATGTTGGGACACACCCTCACAAGGTCAAATTCACAGGAGGCCCTGCTACAGCCATAAACAAATGAAATGAATTTTTTTGCAGTACTCAAAGTGGCTGTCGAGTGCTCTCCCAGTGTTATGTTTGAATGTGTTTTGTTGATTTGTTTTAGTTAATCTGACCACCTGTTATCCACATGAAGGATAAACCAAACTAGACAGGATCAGTTCTTATGCTGGCTCAGGGGGTTGGGAAGCGCATCTGTAACCGGAAGGTTGCCGGTTCGAGCCCTGGGCTCTCTGTCCTGGTCGTTGTGTCCTTGGGCAAGACAGTTTACCCTACCGCCTACTCAGTGGCAGTCCTAGCCTGTTTGGCGCCTTGGGCGAACACTCCCTCTGGGGTAGTGACGTATACTGAACACACTATATTAAATAATGTAAACAACTAATAGGCTATTGTTTTTGTATCATTTATTGCATTTATGGAGGGAGTGTTGTATGCTGGCCAATGGCACAGCTAGCGACTGGGTGACTTTATTCACCCGCTTCGGCTGTTATCAATCCATCAGGCGTTATTAGCAGAAATCAGTCCCATAGATATGGGCCATCTCCTGCTAGATTGTTCAGAAGATTGTTATCATCCATCCAGATGGAGGATCACTAACAGGAGCATGGGAATACTCCAGAATCCACTCTGGCTGGAATCCGCTGGATACAGCAGTGTTTACAGGTAAGGCCATTTAAACGGACAGCATTTATAGAATGACTATTAAAAGTCAATAATGTTAATGTGGTTGTGTTAGTAATACACAGAGTGCTAATATAACAGCTTTAAGATGCATTTGTAGATATTATTACGTATTTTACCGTCCTTATGGTGCTAGCTTAAAGTTGCGATGTAAAAGTTAGCTTATATTGTAGTAAAGCTACAATGCTTACAGTCATGACAGAAGCAGAAGATTAGCTTCTGTCATGACTGATGAAGTTACTGGTTAATAAAGTTTCCAGTAAAGTGATTAATCGCAGCCACAGATTAATCGCAGCCACAGATTGACAGTAAATATCTCGATTAGCTTCAACGCATCTCTAATAAATATGTGCAAGTTTCAGTGCTTCGTTTAAACTGTATGATACTTATACTGACCCAGGGTCAGTGTAAAATACAATCCTAGCTGTGTGAACAAAGTCTGGCTCCTTTAATCCTGCATTACAAACCTCAGGATGCATGTTATTATTACTCTTTCCTGCTGGCACACCTGTCACACTTGAGAGTCAGCTAGAAGCTTTCTCATCACATAAAAAGAAAAAAGAAAACAAAAATATTCAGGAATTAGAAAAAAACATCAAATCACTAGAAGAAGCCTACGCGTCCCACCAAGATCAGGAAACATTGAACAAAATACGCAAAACAAAACTAGAATTAAATGAGATAATTGATAAAAAAAACAAAATTCTTAGTACAAAGACTACGCTTACTGCCAAAGGGAAATTGTTTTTATATAATGTGATCAGCTCCATGAAATGTGCTTTTTATTGATCACTAAGCAATCTACATGTCTACGTGACTTTTCACCTAATAACTTTTGTGATGAACTTATTCAGCTACTAACTGCTTCCTGTCTTCAGAGAACAGTCAGATGTAGAGAAGAGAAACCTCAGCTCTTTTCCGAGAACATACAGATGTAGAAAAGGGAAAAACCCGTTGCTCTGAGTGACGTTGTTATTTTTGTACACACACACACACACACATACACACACAGACACACACACAAGTATAAATAAAGAACGCAGACAGTGATGAGACGCAGGTCATGCGTCCATGACTGCCCTCGCGAGTGAAAGACAACTGCAGTGTTTGTGTTTTCTAACTCAGGTGTCTGAGCTGAAGAACTAGGGGGTGATTTTAAGAAATCCCCTGTCATTTAAATTGGTCCTTCGAGCTTAGCGATGGAAACAACAGACACATTTCTGTGACTCCAAATCCAAGGTCTGACTGCTGTATCCTGACGTCGTGGGAAGCCATCACAGAAGTCTGTCGACAGCCCTCTCCAGGTAGAGGTGAAAGACCTGGGATGTTAATTCGGGTCCAGGCCGGTGAACTTTTCTGGTCCACGACGTTGGGATCCAGCCAGACGACATGAACAACCAGCAAAAGACGACTGAGGGTGAGAAAACACTGTTTGGTCTTAAACCGCCAGAAGGGTTTCGTGAAATGCGCAAAATAGGTTGGAAGTAGCCGCAATTACTTCGGGAAATGCGCAAAATAGGTTGGAAGTAGCCGCAATTACTTCGGGAAATGTGCAAAATAGGTTGGAAGTAGCCGCAATTACTTCGTGAAACACGTGAAATAGGTTGAGTTCGCAGAAAGGAACTAAGTTTAGGCTGGGTTTAGAGGGAGCCGCAATTACTTCGTGATAAATTATGTTTAGACTGGTTTCAGAAGTAGCCGAAAGTACTTCGTGACAAATTAGCGCACAAATGTCTATCTGTGTGTATGTATATGTTTTTTGGAAGTAAGTTGATTTTACAGCACAACACGCTGCTAAACTACTTCCATCTTTGTGTTCCTGCAAAAGCCCAAGTACTGGTGACAGAGGGGAAACGTTGAGTTTCACCTCATAAAACTGACACCGCTCCGTGAACAGCGCGGAGTAGAAAGGCGTGTCAGCCACCACCCCCGAGTCTAGTACCAGAGAAGGCTCTGTAGTTCTGTGATAATGGGGAATCAGCCCACAAAACTCACTGCTGACGATCAGTGGCTAGAAAAGAAATTTGTCCAGGCACCGGACAAATCAGTGCTTGTAGATGGAGAAATCCTAAGAAAACAAAATGTCCCACTTGGGAAGGAAAATGCAGCCCCTCAGCATTAACACAACTGAAGGAAGTTCTTTTGAAAGAAATAGAAGAAACAAAAAAACTTAAGAAAGAAAGGAAAACGTACGCAAGAATTAGAATATTTCCAGGCCTGGAAAGAAGAAGCAGTTAGGCGAGATGAAAATAAAAAGAAAAAAAAACAAGAGAAAAAAGATAAACAGTCAGAAAAACAGTACTTAACTGCTAGTTTAGTAAAACCAGAAGACGAGACACTGTGCAGTCCTCGCCATCCTTTTATTAATCCACCACCCGTTCCTGCAGCCGCAGCTGTAGCACCACCCATTATACACTCACCCATATCAGGATGAACATAATAATCCCTAACGAAGTGAGAAATTAGAGATCAAAGTAGAAGTTTAAAAAGGGCTAGATACAGACCCAACTGAATACATATAAATACAAGAGGAATAAAGTGGAATAAACAAGAGGCTAAATTAAATTAGAGCTTATCTTTAACATATTCAAACTAATAATAGCAAGGATAACAACCTGTAAACTGATATTAACAATGAAACATAGTTGGCATGACGACCATGTACAGAATGTATGGAATGAATGAAAGCAAATAATTCACACGAAAAGCTTTTAAATAAAATAGAGAGATGCATAAGGTACATTAAGGCTGTGTCATTGTTCAGCCAAGGAAAGTGTGTGAAAAGGTAAATGTCTCCAGCTTGGGAAAGGGTGAAGCTGCAGATCACCCGAAGCCCTTGATGGACACAAAATAAAATATAAATAAAATATTATAATAAACTGCCTGGTTCGCCATGCAACAGAGAGAACGAATGTGACCGAAGGTTGGATCTGATATGAGGCAAACAGAAGACCGGTCTAAAAAGGTAGGCACAAACCTGTTCAGAGAAAAAGCAAATCTGTGCCGATTGGATGAATTCTAAATTATCTGTTTGCTGAGTAAGATGATCCTAACTATCAAATTGGCTCAGTAGTAGTGTGTTGTAATACACTAATAAAATATTGTAATATACTATTGCTGTTATATAGAAATAAAAAAAAGATAATAACATTAATAATGACATAATATTAATAGGAAGAGGCACCTTAGTCAGTTATGATGTGAGGTGGACAATTGTTAAGAAGTAGTCTGCATCAAGCTTAAGGTTGCTCAAACTCAGTAGAACGACATATGAGATGAAGATAACGAAGAAAATAACTAAACTGATGAAGTGCATAGAGGCACTTGACCTGCTTGAAAACCTGTCATCCTAGATGGGACATTGCTGAGATATAGAGCAAACCTATAATAACAACTAATAAGCTAAACCCTGTAGACAACAGCTAAAGCTACAGGATTGAGAAGCTGAATTAAATATGTAGACTACCAAGTTAATGAGCAAGTTACACATTTTTATTTTTATTTTTATTTTTTAGAGCAGAAGCTGCATGCTGTTAAAAGCTCACACATGCAGCTGTCTGTGAGCTCAGTTTTTTTGTCCTCACACTTCTGCTTTGTTTCTGGCAGCATTTTTTCTTTTTCTTTTTGTGTCTAGACTCATGTGTGTAAAGCGTTCATGCCATCAGCAATTTGTTTTTTGTTTTTGTTTGATTATTTTGTTTGTTTGGAAACAAATTTTTGACCATAGTTGTGGATCACAGTGACACATAGTGATTAGGCATATGATTTACAAATGCCTAGTTTTAGAGCTGTGAGCTATGAGCTGTGAGCAATGCAAAGTTTATTTTTTTTTAAAAATCCTAACTTAAAAGTTTGAAATATGTGAGATGTGTGAATTCTTTGTAAAATAAAAAAAATAGAAATGACCTAAAATGCTTTAAATAAAAATGTAGTGTTGCATCTACAAAAGAAGAAGAAGCATTTAGTAACTTGAAACTAGCATTACAGACGAATACTGTTTTAGCACTGCCTGACTATGATAAGCCTTTCTACTTACATGTAGATGGAGGAGCAGGTTATATGAAAGCAGTGTTAACACAGGCATTTGGAGAAAAACAACGCCCGCTCGCATTTTACTCGTGCAAATTAGACTCTGTTGCGTGCAGCCGCAGCAGAGGCAGTAAAAAAAGTCAGCTGCCATTGTTTTAGGGCATACTCTGATCATCAGAGTACCCCATGCAGTGACTTCAATTTTAATCTAAGTCAATTTGTCTTACCTGACGCATGCAAGGCAACTCTCATATGTTGGAATCTTACTGTCGCAATCACACATTCGCATCAAGAAGTGTGGTCAGCTGAACCCGAGCACACTTTTGGCCTCACCCGAAGAAGGTCATCCACACTGCTGTATGAAAAAGTTAGATGAGGAGACAAAGCCACGTGCTGACATTCACAGCACACCACAACCCGGTTTCAGTGACATTTTTGTAGATGGCTCAGCGTCTAAGAATAGCCTAGGACAAAACTGTGTAGGCTATTCAGTGACTACAGCAGACAGAGTAATAGAAGCAAAACCGCTAACATCCTCGCACTCTGCTCAGAGTGCAGAAGTCAAAGCAGTCATACGTGCATGTGACTTGCACACAGGCCAAGATATAAATATATACAGCCAGTATGTTTTTTCAGCAGTGCACCACTTTGCAAAAATTTGGCAGAACAGAGGAATGATTACATCTACTGGACACCCAGTATAACATGGAAGTCTTCTGATGACACTATTAGAAGTAATAATATTGCCAAAACAGTTAGCATTATACAAATGTGCTGCACATCAGACAGATAAATCAGTAATAACTAAAGGCAATAACTTTGCAGATCATGCAGCTAAGTTAGCTGCACTACGAACTGTCGACACATTAATGTCTGCATCCACCATGCAAATACCACTTGACGTACTTAAAGATGAACAAAAGGCAGCGCCTACCACAGAACAAAAGAAATGGTTAAAGTATGGAGCACAACTAAAAGATGATTTAATGACTTGTGAAGGAAGACCAATACTTCCTAAAACACAGAACAGCAGCATTAGTGACCCATGGGGTTACCCATGTGTCATCGGCAGGGATGATACAGATCATTAATACACACTTTTACACTCTTAATTTCGAAACTTCAGTAAAAAGAATTTGTGAGAACATGCATGATTTGCCAGAAACACAACTCACAGGGAAATCTAAGGCCAAGGCCATATAGAGAAGAAAAACCTCAGCTCTTTTCCGGGAACATACAGATGTAGAAAAGGGAAAAGGGAATTCTACAAAGAATTCTGGATGATTCTAGCACCAGTTTTCTACAGAACGTTGTTGGAAATCAAAGAAAAGGGCAGACTTCCATCAAATATGAATTCTGCAAACATTAATCTCCTGCTAAAACCAGGCAAAGACCATGTATATCCCTCAAGCTATCGTCCAATATCCCTTATAAATGTAGACCTTAAAATGATCTGCAAAGCTCTCTCAAAGAGACTGGAGAAAATAAACCCCCTCTTAATTCATCCTGACCAAACTGGTTTCATAAAAGGTAGGCACTCATCAACAAATACACGTAGACTACTTCATTTGATAGACTACTCATACAGTAAAAACCTTGAAACTACAATATTTTCTTTAGATGCAGAAAAAGCCTTTGACAGAGTTAACTGGAAATTTCTATTTGCAACTTTACACAAATTTGATTTTGGATCCTCATTCATTAACTGGTTAAAAATATTCTTTTGCAAGAATATCAGATTACTCAATTAACTGGTCAAAATCTACAGTCCTTCCGATTAATTGCTCCTTCCATAATTCCTCTTCTGCACCACTGCAATCGGGAAATATAAAATATTTAGGTATTAATGTTTCTCCCAAGCTTGCAGATCTAACTAAATTAAACCATGTCCCACTTTTAAAGAAGGTAGAAGGCGATCTGGCTAGGTGGAAATGTCTACCCATATCACTCATGGGAAGGGTTGCCGCTATAAAAATGATGGTCTTACCAAAAATAAATTATTTATTCTCAATGATCCCAACTAAACCGCCACAAGATTGGTTCAGATCTCCAGATTCATGTATGTCCAAATTCCTTTGGAAAAATAAACCCCCACATATAAGCTTAAAAACACTACAAAAGACCAAGGATAAAGGAGGACTAGAACTGCCTAACTTTCAGCACTACTTCTTAGCCAACAGGCTTCAGTTTATCTCAGGATGGCTAAAACATACCCTCTTAGATGAACCTTGGCTAGATGTAGAACAAGCACTTTGCAATAATCTAGAGATTTCAGATCTACCATTTATCAGCTCAAACATCCAACGACATGAATGCTTCAAAAGCGTCAGCATCAGCTCTTCTCTGACAGCATGGTGGGAGTTTCTAAAATTGACAGTCTTCATTAATCCCATGCAAACGTACACCTATCTGGAACAACCTTGACATATTATAAAACAATAATATGATAAACTTTTCAGATTGGAGTGGTAAAGGAATCAAATATTTAGAACATATATTAGAAGGAACAGAATTTGTTTTATTGGACAGACTAGTTACACAATATGGGATCAACAAGAAAAGATTTTTAGAATATCAACAAATTAAATCCATAGTAAAAAAGAAATTTAAACCGGGTCATGTTGAACTACAAACACCACCAAGTGTGGCTCAATTTCTTACTCTTAAAACCCCCAAATTACTTTCCAAAATATACAGAATGCTTTCTAAAACAGATGAATCACTTCCTTCCTATTGCAAAATGGGAAGCGGATTTATCAGTTAACTTAGACCAAAACTTCTGGTCTCAGATTTGCTTAAAAACCTTTCATCTAATTAGAAATCCCAGTCTTCAATTAATTCAATACAAAATACTACATACAGTACACTATACAGGTCATCGGATGTTCAAGATGGGCTTTACATCTACCAACAACTACTCACACTGTCAAACCAATACACCGGACAATTATATCCACGCTCTTTGGTTCTGTCCACCAGTTCAGAAGTTTTGGCGCGAGATATGTGAAGACTTATCAAAGTGTCTGAAATGTAACATTCCAACTTCCCCTTTAGTGTGTTTGTTGGGCAGCTTAGATAATGTCACTACAGAAAAGAATATAGCCCATATGGTTTTCACTGCCCTATGCATAGCCAAGAAAACAGTCCTCATGAACTGGAAAAATAAAAATAATCTTAATTCTAACCAATATAGAAATTATCTATTAGATTACGTTAGTCTTGATACAGCCTCTGCTACCACATCAGATCAATTGTTCTGGGCACCTTTGATCAACTCCATAACCTAGTGGGGGGGGTCATAGTTTGGTCCCACCTTCGCTGTTGTGATTGGTGTTGGGGTAGGGACAGGCTTAGGGCTTCGGGGGGTTCCCCAGGAGCATCTTCCTTGGGGGGCTCAACCCGGGGTAGCGGTCATGGCCTATTAGGGGCTCTGTTGGCTCTTAGGTGACGGTCTCCTCGTGGCTGCGTGCAGCGGGGCTAGGGGAGGGTCTGTTCTGACGGACGTGGGTTACTGACCTGGTAGCCTGGCTGCCCCTGGGTGGGTCCGGGACGGGCGTGAGGTTCTGGGGGCGCTCCGTCTCTGGGCTGGGGCCCTGGCTGGGCCTCGGGGGCTTGGGTCCTGGTTGGTATGTTGCTGGGGTTGTGGGCGGGTGGGTGTATGGGTGTATTGGGGCCCGGCCCTGGCACAGGGTGCCGCCAGTGCATCGAGCCACCTGGGGGGCTCTTCAACTGGTGGGGGAGGTTGTTACACCTAAAGTGACTGTAAGACACAGAGACACACACCAAACAGTGACTTTAGTACTACATGCTGGAAGTGTGGAAAAGAAGGACATTTTGCACGTGACTGTAAGACACAGAGAACGCCCGACACAGAATGCTGCAACCACTGTGGCTGCCACCACCCAGACAGATGGGAGAGACAGAAGTAAAAGCATTAAAAAACAATGGAAGAGTATAGACTTTTCCAAGCATGGGAAATCAAAACTGAAGGGAGAACTGAAAAATTAGAGATCAAAGTAGAAACCGGATTGTATTATCAGCCGACTGAAATTTAAAAAGGGTTGGAAACAGACCCGACTGAATACATATAAATACAAAAGTAAAAAAAGTAAAATAATAAATAAACAAAAGGCTAAATTAAACGAGAGCTTAACTGTAATGTATTCAAACTGATAATAGCAAGGATAACAACCTGTAAACTGGTATTAACAATGAAACATAGTTGGGATGAAGACCATGCCCAGAATGAATAGAATGAAAGAAAATACATGATTCACACAAACACATATTAAATGAAATAGAGAGATGCATAAGGTATATTAAGGTTGTGTCATTGTTCAGCCAAGGAAAGTGTGTGAAAAGGAAAATGTCTCCAGCTTGGGAAAGGGTGAAACTGCAGATCACCCACAGCCCTTGGTGGATATAAATAAACTATTGTAATATACTATTGCTGTTATATAAAAGATAATAGCATTAATAATGAAATAATATTAATATGAAGAGGCACCTTAGTCAATTATGATGTGAGGTGGATAACTGTTAAAAGTAGCCTGCATCAAGCTTAAGGTTGCTCAAATTCAGTACAATGACATATGAGATGAAGAAAATAAAGAAAATATCTAAACTAATTAAGTGCATAGAGGCACTTGACCTGCTTGAAAACCTGTCATCCTAGATGAGACATTATTGAGATATAGAGCACACCTATACTAATAACTAATAAGCGAAACCCTGTATATAACAGCTAAAGCTACAAAATTTGTTTTGCCAATTTGTTTTTGGCAGCAGCTTTTTTTGCATCCTGACTCATGTGTGTAAAGCGTTCATGCCATCAGCAATTTGTTTTTGTTTTTTGTTTGTTTGTTTTGTTGGGTTGAAAAATAAGTAAATTTTTGATCACATCTGTGGATCACAGTGACACATAATGATTAGGCATATGATTTACTAATGCAGACGAAGTTTAATCTAAAATTCAAGGAGGACAAACAAGAACAACTACAATTTAATTTTCTGTTTTTGAGAAAGGAGAATTTAAATAATAATAATAATAATAATAATAAAACAAAGACTGATGTTTTGTATAAGTGGTGAAGAAAGCTAATACTGCAAAATACTGTCTAGTGCATGATCTTGAGGAATAAATGAAATCACTGAAATGATGCCACCAGTTGTAGCCAATCTCCACACTATACTGAATCAAGTCACTCCAAATGAACAATGGTTCTCAGTGATAGACTTATCAAATGCTTTTTTCTCAGTGCCTTTACACCACGCTACTAAACAAAAGAAAAAAAAGCTATACAAAATGCGCCACAGCCACAAACTAAGCATTCACATTTTTTCTAACTCTCAGTGAGCCTGAGTTATGACCAAAGGCTCTGTTCAGAAAAGCAAGGCCCTGACTCTCTGAACATGATATTCTCTTCATAACTCAGCAGTATGAAATGTCACGAAACAGTGTAACTCACTCACAGTAAATTAGCAGTATAGGATAATACAAATCTATCTAACAAATCTAATGATTTTCACATTCTTTTAACTCAGAAGTATGAAGCAAGCGTACTAACACACATACATGCAATGAAGAACAGCTTACACTATAGCGCACACTATACATGCGCCTGTATCTCTCATTGGTGTTAAAGCAGGGAAAACTTAACAGACTTTTGTTATCAAATGCTGAATTTCTCCACTGCTGACATTTAACTCTTCAGCAGGACAAAAAAAATAAAAAATAAAAAATAAAAATAAAAAATAAAGACAGAGAGAGTCTGGTATGACCAAGCAGTAATAAGAGAATAAATTTAGTTGGTAATACAGTAAATTATGAGATGCTTTCTGTTTGATTGATGCAACACAAGTAATTTACTGTATGAAGGAAATTTTCTTTTGTGATAATATTTTGAACGTGCATTTCTGTTGACCTATCAACTTAGCGCATTATAAGCTGATATGCAAATTAGTTGATACTAGATTTGAAAAAATGACTGGATTATAAAATAAGTGAATAAAATGTAACAGAGGGTTGAAATTACTTTCTTAATTCTAGTGTGTGGAGAAAGGTTTTATCGTGGCACACATCTGTTTACATGGGAGGAAACTCCTTATGTGATGCGACATTTAGCAATTTGCAAATGTGCAGCACATCAGAAGGATGACTCTGAAATTACAAAGGGAAACAATATTGTTGACAAAGCTGCAAAAGCAGCAGCTATAACAACCACAGTCTTACTAACAACTCATGAAAATCACACCATTCCACTATCTGTATTGCAGGACGAACAAAAAGCAGCACCACCAAAAGAACAAAAATAATGGCTAAAACAGGGAGCAGTACTAGACACTGCACTGTAAAAAACCAAACTTGCAATTGCTGAGCTTGCAGTCATTTCTTTCACAATTCAACAATAAAAGTTGAGTTGCCCCATAAACTCAAAAATATTAAGGGTTTCAACTAATCCTTTAACGTTTTGGAGCAAAAGTTGGTCTCAGATTAAATTTATTGCTGGCAAAATGAATGAATTCAAGTTTTACATGAGTTGAAGCTGTTGGTGCCTTTCTGTGCCTGAGCACGCACGCGCATCTCATATTTTTGAATACTACGGGGTCTAGTTTGCACTTTTGCAAGGACTGAAAGCCAACTGGCAGTCTGCCTTGATGCAAACATGAGGCTTGTTATACCAGGAGCTGGATAGATTGTTCATCTCAACTTTCTAAAGGCAAGTAATGTTTATTTTATTATATCAGACAATATATGTTTGAACAGTGTCAATTTGTCTTTTAGAAATATCACTTATTTTAGAAATAAGTTCTTCGTATTTTTCCGAAACTTAGCATAGCATTACTTTCTAGGCTAAGAACCCTTATGGCTTATGGGTATGTGTTTACTATATCATTTAAGATTCCATGTAAAAAAACTACGTGCCATGTCACAAAACAATGAAAATCCGACAAACTTCGCTACTAAAGAGGCGCGCTCATATCTGACAAGCCTCCGCGATACCCCCTATGCGTATTTCATGAAGTGCAGTCTGTGGCCGCCATACCACCGAACAAAACAAAATAGGCTGGCTCACTCATGACCAACGGCAGCAACCCCCCGCCGCTATTTAAATAAAATAAAATTCGGGGGCGCTCGCTGCCATGTCGTTTAATTTGTTCGAATCACATTTAGCCAATAAAATGTGTGCTTTAGTTTCTGTGTGAACGGGGTGGTGGAGTCCTCATGGCCAGCGAGCTCCACTAAACACACAAACATGAGGGAGAGGAAGATCAGAGAAGCAGCTACAGAGCAGTAAATATGGGGGTATTTTAAATACGAAGGCCTACTAGAGTCTGCAAGAGTCATATCAAACAGACTTTAAATAACTTAAAAAAACACAGATGCATTAGAACTAACTCCAGTAATGAAGCTGGAACTAAATAGATGAACAAGTGATTAGGACTGGGCGACATATCGAGTTTCTAAATATATTGATATATTTTTATACAAGATATGAGATGTGACAATATCGTTTATATCGATATAGTCTATGTTACATTATAATTATACTCGTGGAGCCGCAAGTTTGCCTCTCTTTCGTCCACTTTTGTCTCTACGCTGCGTTACTCCGCCTCTCTCCTTCACTGAATACAACTCTCCCTCCCCCATCGCTTCACCTGCAGGCAACGACAAGATGAACACGGCAGCTATCAAAGAGGAGCTGGTCGGTAAAAAGAAAACATTTGAAGATTACTATTTTAGTGCTGTCAGCGTAAAGTTAATGCCATAACTGCATTAACGGGGCAAATCTCTGTTAACTAGTTACCGCGGATCACCCTGTGCGTGGGGCTGGGCGGCATTAGTGAGCTAACCGGGCTAACGCGTTGACGCACGGCCTAAAATCCTTTCATCTCAAAAATCGACAGTCTGCCTTATGTATGAATTCTGGTTGTGCTCTCAATCACACCACCACACAGTACTGACCCACACATACAGTTCTTACACAAACACTGGACATTCTGGACATTGTTTTCACTTCATCACTTAAATCACTTCAAGCATATTTGCACTGCAGAAGACATAATGTGGATTGCACAACACTGGACACTATATTCTTCATTTCCAGTTAATATTTGTACAGCTGCTGTTATTGTGTATATATTTATTTATATTTCTTCATACATTCTTATATAGTTCTATATTGTGTATTTTGTTGTACAGTTATTTTATTTTCAACTTTAATTTATATATTTTATCTTATTCTTTCTCAGTTAAATTTACCCTTCATTCTAATTTGTGTTGTACATTTATTTCCTTTTTAACCTTAATTTATATTTTATTCCTTCCTAGTAAAATTTACCCTTTTTAATTTTTCATATTTATTTCCCTTTTTAATTTTTCATATTTATTTCCTATCTTATTCATAGCCTTTTCCTTTTTTGTTTTCTTTAGGTCACGTGCAGTTGTCCAAGCATTTCACTGCATATCGTACTGTGTATGACTGTGTACGTGACAAATAAAATTTGAATTTGAATTTGATTTGCTTACTGACCTCGAACCAATTTTATGTGGTACACAGCTTAAAAAAATATGTCAAAATATGTTTTGGTACGACTTCGGTAAGCTATGAAGCTGCACTGCTTGATGGATTGTTGGAGCATTACGGCTACCAAGGAGCCTCGCAGAGTGATACGTACTCTGCTTCAACGTAATATTACCATATTATGCGTGTAAGGACCATAAATGGCACCTGTAAGAGACACGGTTACAAAGAGGATTTCAAACTCCAGGCGGTCAGTTGCACAGTAGAACTTGGAAACAGAGCAGCTGCGAAATCTGTCTTTGTTATTATGCTCAGCATCTTTTAGTTTACATTTTGACTGCACCATTGTGACCTTTTTGTTATGCACAAAAACAACATTGTTTTGGTTTATTTATGGAGCATGATTATTTAATAAATGCACTTATAATTTAAACAAATGCTTAAGGAGTTTTATCCCACTCATACTCTCAATCCAATGTTTGTCATTCTAAGTTGTAAAACCAATCACACAAAATTATCCTTGGTATACATTAGGGCTGCACAATTAATCGTTAGAAAATCGCGATCTCGATTCATACTTATGTGCGATCTCATTTCCAAATGACAACGATTTAAAAAAAAAAAAAAAAAAAAAGACGACGACAATTGTACCGCATTTTGATCCGGGACGTAATCTGCATGAAAACAAGCGCTGACTCTTCCTGCTCAACAAATGACAAGGGCGGAGCCTTATACCACGTGATACAGAAGCTGTGCCGTGTGATGCTAAAATTAGCAGGGAAAAAACAACGGAGAACACGTCAGGGATGACGAGAAAGTGACAGGAGAAAATCCGTCCCGGTCAACCACCCAAATATCAATAACGGGAACCTTATACAGCGCTTCCCTATACCCGTCGAACTCCCGCAGGCACAAAGAAATTACGGAGGCTATCACTTATCACCTCAAGGTTCAAGGTTCAAGGTTCTTTATTTGTCACATGCATAGTTATACAAGTATAACACACAGTGAAATGTAGGCTGACACGCTCCTCGACATGTGCAAAAATTGGGGGGGGGGGGGGGGTGTAGAGGAAGAACATTATATATATATATATATATATATATATACAGACATATAGTATATACACTGGGTGAATGTGCAGTAGTAGCAGCAAGCAGGTGAATTCTGTATATTAATATGAATAGACATCTGACTATTTTACAGGAGACAATATAAACATATTTAAAATTAAAGGAATTTGAAATGTACATTGTGCCTTGGTTTAGTGTCTGGAAGAGTCCTGTCTCAGTCAATTATAGATGATGTGAGAGGGCGGGTGTGTGTGTTTAGGGCACGGATGGCTTGGGGATAGAAGCTCCTCTTGAGTCTCTCTGTCCTTGCCCGGAAGATGCGGAACCTTCTACCAGATTGCAGAAGTTGGAACAGTTTGTTGCCAGGATGGGACGGGTCCTTCAGTATCTGCGCTGCTCTAGTCCGGCATCTCCTGGTGTAGGTGTCCTGAAGCGGGGGGAGAGCAATCCTGCAGCAGCGTTCTGCTGTACGGATCACTCTCTGGAGAGCTTTTTGGTCCTTCACACAGCTGTTCCCAAACCACGATGTCATGTTCTGTGTGAGGATGCTCTCCACAGCGCCTGTATAGAAAATCCTGAGGATCTTTGGAGAGACCCTGAACTTCCTCAGTTGTCGTAGGTGATACAGGCGCTGCCTAGCCTTTTTGGTCTGGACCTGAATGTGGGCAGACCATGTCAGGTCTGAGGAGATGTGGACACCAAGATACTTGAAGGACTGCACCCTCTCCACTGGAGCTCCATTGATGATGATGGGCTTGTAGTCTCTGTGCTGACCCCTTCTGAAGTCCACCACCAGCTCCTTGGTCTTGCTGACGTTCAGCTGGAGGTGGTTGTCCTGGCACCACGATGCCAGATTCTTCACTTCATCCATGTAGGCCGCCTCATCGTTGTTGGAGATGGCACCCAACACCACTGTGTCGTCAGCAAACTTCACAATGGTGTTGGAGCCATGGGTGGCCACACAGTCTGAAGTGTAGAGGGAGTAGAGCAGTGGCGAGAGGACACATCCCTGAGGTGCTCCTGTGTTGATGGTGATGCTGTTGGAGAAGCACCTGCCCACCCTCACCACCTGAGTTCTGCCAGTGAGGAAGTCCAACACCCATGCACACAGACGGCTGTTAAGTCCCAGATCCCTCAGCTTTGTGAACAGTCTGCAGGGCACTATTGTGTTAAACGCTGAACTGTAATCAACAAACAGCATTCGCACATAGTTACCCTGTTTCTTGTCCACGTGGCTGAGAGTGGTGTGTAGGACGTGGGCGATGGCATCCTCTGTGGATCTGTTGGATCTGTAGGCGAACTGCAGCGGATCTGTGGTGTCTGGGATGGAGGAGGAGATGATGTTCTTCAGCAGCCTCTCAAACACCTTCATTACTACCGAGGTCAGTGCAACTGGCCGGTAATCGTTCAGGGATGAGGGTTTGCTGTTCTTGGGCACAGGGATGATGGTGGATCTTTTGAAGCATGTGGGGACCACAGACTTCGCCAGGGACTCGTTGAAGATGTAAGTGAACACACCTGCTAGCTGGTCAGCACAGCAGCGCAGCAGACGGCCGGTGATGCCGTCTGGCCCCGCCGCTTTCCTTGTGTTCACTCTCCTCAGTGCCGCTCGGACGTCATGCTCCGCGATGCTGGTCACCGGGCTCTCGCTGATGACGTCACTGTCCTCGGTAGTCAGGCGGTAGATAGCATTAGCCGCCTGGCTAACCTCGAAACGGGCGTAGAACCGATTCAGCTCGTTGGTGAATGCAGAGTCGGCGTTGATCGGCGCAGTGTCCCTGGCTTTGTAATCCGTAATGGTGCGTAGTCCGTGCCACATACTCCGTGTGTCGCCCTGGTGGAAGCGGGACTCCACACGTTCCCGGTACCTGCGTTTGGCATCTCTCACCGCGCGCCGCACGCCGTATGAGGCCGCTTTGTAGGCGCTCATATCGCCAGTGGCGAGACCCGCGTTGTAGGAGGCGGTCCTGGCGTTTACTGCAGTGCGGATCGATCTGTCCATCCACGGTTTCTGGTTTGGGAATGTGGTGACTCTCGCAGTGGGGATAATCTCCTCCGTTAGCATATTGACGAAGCATACTGCTACTTCCGTAAACTCGTTGATGTCGACTGCGCATGCTCTGAACATGTCCCAGTCTACGTCGTTGAGTGCGTCCTGTAGCGTAGCTTCTGATTGGGCAGTCCACCGTTTTACCTCCCTCTTGGTCACGTCTTCCCTCCGTATGCTTTGTTTATACTGGGGAATGAGGAAGATGGCGTTGTGGTCAGACTTCCCAAAAGCCGGGTGTGAGACAGCTTTGTAGCCCTGCTTGTATGGCGTATAGCAGTGATCCAAAATCCGATCCCCTCTCGTTGGACACGAGACATGCTGGTAAAAGTTTGGCATGACTTGTCTGAGGTTCGCTTTGTTAAAGTCTCCTGCTACAATGAGGGCTGCGCCCGGGTCCTTGTTTTGAAGCGAGCTCAGCACATCATGTAATTCGGACAAAGCCATACCTGTGTCCGCTTGGGGTGGGATGTAGACCGCCGTGGCGATGACTGAGGTGAACTCACGGGGCAGATAGAAAGGGCGGCACTTAATGCTCAGGAACTCCAGATGTGGCGAGCAGCCGCTGGAGAGAGTAGAAATGCTCCTGGCATCACACCACTTTCTGTTTATCATGAAACACACTCCTCCACCTTTGGTTTTGTTCGACTCTGCCGTTCTGTCCGCGCGGAGCACAAAGAATGAATCCGACGGAGTTACGGCCTGGTCCGGCACGGTGGGGGTCAGCCATGTCTCCGTGAAGCACAGAATGTTGCACCTGACCAAAGATATGGCTCCCATCAACACTGTGCAAAACGAGGGATTTAGGAAAATGATCAACACCCTAGACAAACGCTACACAGTGCCGTCCCGCAACTATTTTTCTATTGTTGCACTACCTCCTCTATACACGTAGTGTCCAGCAACGGTGGAGACGGAATTTCAAGCAGTACAACATTTTGCGGCAACAACAAAACGTGAGACATTTGTTGTTTTTATGTTTATTTATTGTTTTTATGTTCAGTCTCAACTGTTACGAAGTTGATGTGCAGTTAATAAGTGCAATAATTATTTATACTGGAAAAGAAAATCGTGAGAGAATCGTGATCTCAATTCTAAGCCAAAAAATCGTGATTCTCATTTTATGCAAAATCGTGCAGCCCTAGTATACATAATACATCCCAGTACACTGTTGGTGCATTCCATGTAGAATACAATTTGTTAATAATAAATTAAATAAATTAAACATTTAATAAATTAAACCTTTGATGTATATGGAGTGCCAGGACTGCCATAATGCATTAATTAAATACACCATTAAATAATTAATTAAATGTGGCAATAATTAATTAAAATTGGAATTAATTAATTAAATAAATAGTTACGACACATGTAATTAATTAATTATTGACACATTTAATTAATTATTTATGTATTTCACATTTTAATTAATTATTGACACATTTAATTAATTATTGACACATTTAATTAATTATTTAATTAATTAAGTCCTGGCGCCTGGCTCTCATCTTGAAATAATTTTATCTGTCAGCCTCACCCATCAAACTCAGGGGGCGGGGTTAACGCTGATCGAGTCAAAACCATTGCTTTGGCCTGGTGGCCATTGTTTCTAGCACACAACAACCGGCATGTGGAAGCTAACAGAACTGAACTTTGAAAAACCCTGTTTGTGTGTCACCAAATACCGTTTTAATATTTTTTTAGCCGAGAATGTAGTGGTTTAATCTTCATGTGTCTGGTCGGTTTGTCAAGATACAGCCTCTTTGCAAAAGTGCTTCGATGATTTCGGAGATGTCTGCCCAGTCTCACGGCAAAGCGTGGGATAGACCCGCTCGCCTCGCAAGCAATCCCACCGACAAAGCGCAGGCCCCGGTACACAGCTGTAGTAACCCCCGCTGACTTCTTTTACTGAGGTTATATTTATCGGTGTTTTATTTCCTGATGTTCTTATGTGTCCTACGTGTTTCAGTCGCCAATTCTGAATTATAACTAACATTAAAAACATGTTTAAGGAGGGGAGAGAGCAAATAAATCTGTTTAACATCTGATCTTTGGGTTTTTGTTCAGTAATCAGCGTGACCTGTGTATAAACGCATAAAAGAGATAACGTTGGTGTTTCTGTCATGTAGTAACTGCTGGCTTTAACTGTACAAAGGTTGTTCGACACTATGAAACACATACAGACTTCATGATGTTCGGCTAATATTTTTATTGCGAATATTAATCATGAGGGTAAACGGCCCTGTACACCACGGAGCGAGGTCAGCATATCCACGATATCCACGATATCCTCAGCTCCATGAGTTAACACAAAGTTTCCCAGCTGACTATCTAACTGCCAACTATTCCAGAGACGTGAAAATATACAGCATAAAGAAAAGTGTAAGAGACTCAGCAGCAGATTAGAATAACAGTTATACATTTAATAAATCACCAAATGAATCCAAGAAACGAGCAAACCTGTTCCGACAATTTGAGTTTGTATTCCCTCAGCTGCAGACTCGCTGCTGTTTAAATGTTTGAAAAGGAAGATTAGATATAAAAAACGTCAAACATAGACTCAGTCTGCCTTCACATTTGATATGAGGCCAGCACGTATAGTGGCTGTGTCCTGTTTTAAGATCATACATGTAAAATTGTTGTCTGACCTCCGTCGATCCAGCCGCTCAGAGTCCATGGTTACCATGGTTACTGCATAAGCAGCTATAATGTTAACAGCTGGCACTGAGGAAACCTACATGGGTGTTTATGTTTTTCATTGCAAAAGAACTGTCTGAATGGTTAACTGAAGTTAACTTGGATAAATTATAGTTAAGGAGTTTCACAGATAACGCCTACGTGAGCTGTGTGACTGTTCACCTGAAATCAGCAGGCTATTACTGAAATACACGTGCTATATCATAAACTATGATATAAATAGGGAGGTCCTATTAACATGTTTAGTTTTAAAGGACTCCTTCCTGCCTTTAGTCTCCTTCATGAGCAGTATTAGTTTTCTTCTAACATCCAGAAGTCTGCACCATGTGTTTCATAGTTTGTAACAAGCCTTTGACAGGTAAACATAACATGACCGAAAAAGCAAAAAAAAAAAAAAAAAAAAGAGAGAGAGTGTTGACATAAGAAGAGAAAATGCTCTCAATTATGGAGACAGGCAAATGGTTCATTTATGTTTGATGTGTGTTTATTCCTCCCTAAATATCGTCGGTGAAGTTTGCCATGCACGTCAGATTTTCCTGCGCATTTTTTATACCTCTGCCAACAGAGAGAGAGAAAAAAAATCACATTCTAACAGACAGCTGGTGCTTAGAATACAGTTGAATAACTATTAAAAAACAGATGATATTTAGATGATAGTTCAGTCTAACACATGTTCCAGTGAACCATTAAACGTCTGTAAAACTATGCAGTTATGAAACGTAACTTTAACCTCAGCCAAACCGATTTGCTCAGTTGTAAATAAAACAGCGAAGTAAACGTGACCCGACAGCCAGAACCTGAGTGAATGAAGTCCAGCGTTTAACCACTGAGAGCTAAAACTCAGCTGAGGTTTCAAAGCTGTGTGCCGGTGATTGGACATCAGCTGCTGATGAAGCTGGTTCGCCTATAAAGTGCTCTGTAAGGAAACAAGCTCCAGCAGCTCTGCGCTCGGGGAAAACACTATATTTACTTATCTTGTGCAGAAAAATGCGCTGACATTGCTTTATATCGAGTACCGGCTGCCCGGTTAAACTGTGACTATCACCAGGTAACGTGGGCGTGTTTCTTGAATTAGCAGCAGGTGTTAAACAGCTGACAGATGAGGAGGAGGATGCATGCAGGTAAACTGAGGGTCTGTTGAGCTGATCGCTGGTTTCGTGCGAAAAATGTCAGCTCGTTCTTTATGTTACAGAAGCACAGAGACACAAGACCAGGCGGAAAGAGACGATCGTTCGGTGAAAATGAGAATCTGCGAATGGAACATGTGGAACACGGAGAGTGGAATATGTAAACAAACCGGTTAACGTAACCCCCTGGGTGCACTCTGCATGCTAATTGTTAGCAGAGCTAGTGAAATCTCTGAAAACATCTGAGCACTTTTGCAAACATGTTCTATGTTGACAACCTGACCAGACATACATCGCGACATTCGCGGCTAAAACACTGTTAAAAGTGTAGCTGGTGACAGAAAAACGGGGTATTTTAAAACTACACCACCACCATTGCTGCCTGTGATTTGATCTGCATTCTGGGATACCTGGCTGCCCCAAGTCTACACAAGCAATCGATTATCTAGGATCGACCTGTTTTGACTTACTTTGCACGGCAACCAATCAAATGTTAGAGAAGCTGCATGGGCAGCGTTAACCCCGCCCCCTGAGTTTGATGGGTGAGGCTGACAGATAAAATTATTTCATGATGAGAGCCAGGCGCCAGGACTGCCAAAATGAAATAAATAAATATATCATTAAATAATTAATTAAATGTGTCAATAATTAATTAAAATGTGAAATACATAAATAATTAATTAAATGTGTCAATAATTAATTAATTACATGTGTCATAACTATTTATTTAATTCATTCATTCATTATGGCAGTCCTGGCACTCCATAGTGTAATGTATGTTTTGTAAATTATTTGTTTTACACTGTTTTACATGGCATTTTACAAGGCAGAATCAGCTCACTTTAGAGAGCCAAAACAATTAGGACAGGAGAAAAACATTCTTAAGTAATGTCAGGAAGCTGGTATATTATTTTAAAACTAATTGCTATTTTTATTTATTTAGAGAATTAAAAGCCAACTCCAGACCACTGCTTGCTTGTCCTGATTTGGGAGGGATTGATGGAGAGTTGGTAAGGAGAGGAATCAGAACAGGAGTGCCTCCCCCCGCCCCCAAACACATAATCAGGTAATGTAACTTTGGTAATTTGAGATTAATTCAGGTTTCTTTTGAATTGTTGACACTGTCCTCTCCTCTCTTCTCATTATAGTTTTTGTATGCAGTGCCAGTTCTGCTCTTTTGTCTGTTCAAGCCAAGAAGTACTCTTAAGGCATCACCAGCTACGACATAGAAGAGGATTTCATTTGCCCTGTGTTTACAGTGACTGCGTCTGTTCGTTTAGGACACAAGGGGCATTGGAGTCTCACCTCAGCAGATCACACAACAGGGCTAAGAAAATGCAGGAGATCTCAACATTTTTTTGTGATTTTTTGTGAATTTAAGGAAAACTGCTCACAGCATACATCTATTTCACATATTTTAAGGCACTTAAAAAAACATCAGACTGTATCCTGTCCTTTCCAAAAATGTGACTATGCTACCAACAATTTATCAACCTTTACGTCACACACAAGCAGAAAGCACAAAAACTCAAAAGATATAAAAAACTGTATTAGACTGATTTCTCATGCAAATGCATGTCCTAGTGAAAGTAGCTCCCCTGATAAATCCTTAAATACCTCTCAGGAGCCAGAGACATTACCAAGTGGTTCAGGTGTAGCATCAAGTGATAAAGAGGACAATGAGTTTGTAGATTACCAATGTCTTGAACATAAAATAGCTAGACTTTTTCTATGCATGCAAACATTGTTACATGTTTCTAAAAGTGCTTTGCAGAGAATTATTGAGGAAATTAGTGACATTTTAAAATTTTCTCAGGTTCATTCATTTCAAAGAATCAAACAGGTGCTTGCTGAACAGAACATTGAGGCAGATGATGATGTAATTAAAAATATGAATGATGCACTTTTCAAAACCAACCCATTAATTATCTCAACAGAACCAAAAGGTGCATTATCTACTGATTACAAGAGAAATATTTATTTCAAGAATAATTTTCATGTAATTGACCCTACAGAGTACATCTACAAAGCGAGAACTAGAAATACATTTGTTTATGTCTCAGTAAACCAGGTCTTGGAGAACTTATTGAAAGAGAAAAGTTTCTTTGAAAAGTTAGTATTTGATAAAGAAATTAGTGAAGGTTACAGATCATTTAGAGATGGGCAATATTTCAAAAACAACAAGCTTTTAGGATTGCAAGATACTTGCATTAGTTTAGCTTTGTATATTGACGACTTTGAAATATGCAACCCTTTAGGAACATCTCGAAAAATTCATAAAATAACTGCTGTCTATTGGGTTGTACTCAACTTGTCTGCAAGGTTTCGTTCTACATTACACTCAATACAGCTTGCTCTTCTTGGTAAAAGTGTAGACGTTAAACAGTTTGGGTATGATGCTTTTCTTTATCCACTCATTGAGGATTTAAAATGTCTTGAAAGCACAGGGGTGTATGTTGAATCTTTAAATAGTTTTTTAAACGGAACTGTATTTTGTGTCTGTGCAGATAACCTTGGGGCTCACAGCCTTGCAGGCTTTTTGGAGTCCTTTAATGTTGACAAATTTTGTCGATTTTGTAGTATTGATAAACATCAGACTGCAGCTCTTGATCCTACAGAATTTCCATTAAGAACTGTGGAACAGCATAACATTTTTCTAGAAGAGCTTGAGGATGGTCAAAGACAAAGTGTGTGTGGTGTCAAAGGTTCCTGTGCCTTAAGTGCGTTGTCCTATTTTCATCCAGTCACTGGATTTCCTCCAGATATATTACATGATTTCTTTGAAGGTGTTGTCCCTGTGGAATTGTGTTTGTGTCTTCAAGATTTAATCAGAAAGGGTTTTATTACATTTGAAGGACTAAACAAACGTATAAAATCATTTCCATATAAATTCTCTGATAAGCTCAACAAGCCACAACAAATTACAAAAGCCAGTTTTGGAACAGGAAGAGTGAGTGGCAATGGACATGAAAACTGGACACTTTTGCGTTTGCTGCCTTTTATCATTGGGACCCGTATACCAGAACATGAGCCATCATGGGAAGTATTGATGGACCTTAAGGAGCTTGTTGAGATTGTTGTCTCGACAACCCTATCAGAAGAAATATTGTCATACTTGGACACCAAAATATTGGATCATCGACGACTACTGATAGAGACTTTTCCTGATTTTAATTTGAAGCCAAAACACCACTATATTGAACATTATAGTCATCTTGTGCGTTGTTTTGGTCCCTTAGTTGATTTGTGGACTATTCGATTTGAATCTAAGCACAACTTTTTCAAGAAAACTGTGCATGATGTCCAATGCTTTAAGAATATACTACTAACACTTTCTTCAAAGCATCAACAAATGATGGCATACTTCTTAGATGGTCACAGTCTTTTTAAACCAAGTCTGCATGTTGATAATATTGACACAGTTGACATCTGTTTCTTGAATGAAAATCTTCAGAAGTGCTTGAAACTGAAATATCCACAGGTAAAAGCGGTGTCATTTGCTAAATGTGTTTATCTGTATGGGACCCAGTATGTTAAAGGCATGATCATTTCATCAGGACAACTGAGTGGACTACCTGAATTCTACAAGATACTGAACATTTTGGTAGACTCTGGGAAAGTGTCATTTGTTGCTACAAAGCTCTCCTCTTGGTTTATGGAACACTACAGATCATATCGGCTTGACAGCAGCTACAAAGATCTGGAAATACTTGACCCAGAAGATTTGAATGATTACCACCCTTTAGCTGAATACTGCGTAGATGGACAACTGATGGTGA
Organism: Simochromis diagramma; assembly: GCF_900408965.1. Taxonomy (NCBI): domain Eukaryota; kingdom Metazoa; phylum Chordata; class Actinopteri; order Cichliformes; family Cichlidae; genus Simochromis; species Simochromis diagramma. The sequence continues at coordinate 21,548,603 of NW_024387523.1, read as the reverse complement.
CACCTGTTACGTGCCTCCTGCATTGAAAGTGATGGTATGTATTATTCTTAAATAGTTTTCAGTTGATTACTTTGAATTTGTCAATTATGTACTTTTCCCATTGTAGTGTCCATTTCAGTGGTTTTTCTGTAATGCAACCGTTCACTGACTTGTATCCCCATGTGATGTCTGTGTTGTGTGTGTAAGGTCGGGGGGCGGGTTCATTCCACTGCAGGGCAACCTGCATGTGGCGAATAAACTTTGAACTTGAACTATTTAGAATTGCGCCCTATTTTTTGTTTTGTCTTCACAGGCCCTGTTACTGCGAGTCCACGTCAGTCCAAAACTTATCAGAAAAATCCAACTGTCCACTGTTCCAGAATCTGTGAAGCAGCTTCAAGATGAACTACAAGCAAAGCTTGGACTTGAAGGTGACTTTGCAATACAATATGAAGACCCAGATTTTGGGAACGCACTTTGCAACCTGATGGATATTAAGGAGCTACCTGCTGGACGGGCAGTGTTGCACCTCATTTGGGAGGAAAATGCATCAGCCTCGCCACCACAGACTCCATCTGATCATAGCGCTATCTCATCTATTGATACAGCCAGTGTGAGTTCAGCATCTTCTTTCAGCCCATCCTCATCCACCCAGACCTACATGCGTAACACTTCACAATGGCCAAATCCATTTCCTAACCCAACCTTTTCCTATGATGTAGCGTTAAAACTTTGCAAGGGCAATGAGGTATATGAGAAAGCAGGGGCAAATTTAAGTGTAACAAGAGACATCAAGATGGAAATTCTAGACAAGCTGGCACAAGAAATGTTTGCAATCAAAGCGTACCCTGACAAGAATGAAATAACATCTGTTGCACAGGAGCTAGTTTCCAAACATCCCTGCCTCAAAGAGCATGGCAATGGCACAGGATATGATGGTTGGGCAACAAGCATTAAGTTCAAGCTTGGCAACTACCGTTCCAAGCTAAGTCAAGCTGGATGTAGTGAAGTTGCAGTCAATCGAAAAAGAACAGGGGAAGAAGATGACAGTGGCTCAAATAGATTTTCCTTAAAGAAACCAAAGCGAGGTGAAGTCAACTTTATCCCTGATGCCCCAGAAAACTACAATGATGAGTCTCTTGAAAATGAAAGATGAATTTTGGAAGATGAAATGAAGAAGAGGGATAAGAACATGGCACTCATGTTCACCCAAAAGATGGACATCACATTCTCTCTCAGGAGGAAAGAAGTTGTGGAGATGCAGCCCTTGGTCAAGGAAATGCAGCTCAGATGGCCAGCTCTCTTCTTGAAAGAACAGGTAAGATAATCTCTTAAATATTTAAAGGAAAACTTCCATTTTTTTTCCCCTTTTTCCCAGTGTGGTCTTATTTCTAGAATGGAAAACGTTCATTTATTCACCCAGACAAATTTCAAGGCATTTGGAGTTGTTAGAAAGAAATTTTAATCCCAATGTTACGAGTCAGTCGTTTTGCAAGAGAGAGCTGAGCCATGGTTATGGGGAAAGGATTCACTGAGACAACTAAGAAATGCCTGAATTAAGCCAAAAACCACTCTGGAGGGTTTTTAATCTAAGGAAATAACATTAAAATGTGTTTAAAAGCTCCAAAAAGTTGATTTTACATGATATAGGACCCTTAAAATTTCTTCTGAACAACTCCAAATGCCTCAAAACTTGTCTGGGTGAGTAAATGAACGTGAGCTCCATTTCTCCCTTCCGGTTACAGATGAGCTTCCCAACCCCCCTGAACCACGGTTGCCGCAATGACTTGTCTTCACTGGGCATCTAGAATCTTTTGGTGCTGACCCTTAGCAGGCAACAGCCATGAAACTCACAGAACAGGATTGAGAAAGTCACTTGCGTGTTATGAAAGTATACAAATTTGACCACAGGATGTTATTCTTACTTCATTCTTACATAACTATAAAATTAATGACATTTTTTCAATGAATTTAAAATACAATTTATTGATTTATTTCTTTTCTGCAATGCATCCAGTAACAATTGAAACCATTATTTTGTCTTATCAACATTTGATTAGGTATTCTATAGACTTACTGTAAAATCTGCCGATCAGATTTTTCTTGTTTCTTTTTTTTTTTTAATACGTCAGTTATAATTTGTACCACCACCACCACCACTAAAAGAAAAAAAAATCCAATCAAGGCCTGACCAATAGATCAACCGAGACTAACTAAATGTTTTGAAATTAGGCTGTTTTAACCAAATTTGAAAACAATGTGATTTTTATATAATGTACCTTTAAAAGTTTTCTTCTATATTTTTTTTTTGTTGCTTTGTAGATTTGTGCGGAATTCTCACGCATTACCACCAAGGATCTCATGGGGACCTTCATGACTGCCCTCGACACTTACTCACTTCAGCTGATTAAGCTGTATCGAATTAGAAAAGCTGCTTTCCGCAATGACATGGATTCCCTGTTGCAGAAGTTTGATGAACAGGTAATATATAAAAATGTATTTGTGTCTGGTTTATGAGGAACCTGAAGTTCCCACTGTAACGAAAGATACTTTATTAAATATTTACTAAATTGATGTAAAAATTGTTAGTTTTCAAAAAGTGTGTCCTGAATGGGATTATAAGCTAACAAGCAGCGCTGTGTTTGGCAGATGGCAGGTCATGACAGACAGTTCAACTCTCATCCCACTCATGGCACTTTTTGTTATAAATGTTGTAATAAGTGTACTGCATTTGTTGCACATCAAAATTACTTAAAAAAATAAATAAATAAAAAAAACTGACAAAACCATGAGCAATTATCTGGAATAACTCATTTCAACATTTTATTTCATAAGGCTGTATTTTTAGCAACAACACTTAATGTGTTTTAAAAACAAAATGGTAGGTTTATAAATGAGACTGAGTCTTATTTGATTTCCTTGTTTTAGGTCTCAAACATAGTCCAGCATCGACGAACCATCAGTTTGGAAGGGTTACCGATATTTGTTCGCGACGACGAGACCAAACTCTTCTTAACATGTCTGGTGAGTATGCAAATCTACTCAATCTTCAGTTTTGGTTTTCAGAGACTTATATGTACTGTTGTTTTTTATTTTGCATAGGATACAGATCCAGTTGAGAGGGCAACCCGAGGTGTTACGGTGGGCATCCTCACTGTTCTGGAGGACTACGTGGGACCCAACTCGCAGTCCACAGTGGTCAACACTGCCATTGTTTTGGAAGAGGACATTATTCTTGATGATCTGCCAGACCTTCCCACTGCCTTTGCCTACTTGTTTGGCCTACTTTATGGGCTCAACATGGAGTTTCCCAAAGAACTCAAGTACACATTTGAAGCTGTGCAACACATTTTTATGGAGTTGACATCTACCTGTTCCCAGAGGATAAGAAGCTTCAAAACCAAGCTCTTAACCAAAGTCTAGCCTATTTGACAACATGTTCAACTCAAATGCAACTTGTGTAAAACAGAATGCAGCAATTTGTTTTGATTTACAGTTTTTGGGTTTCGTGGCAAGTTGCTCTGAAAAAAGTTAATTTCTGGCTTTAAGAAAACGGTAAGGTGCAGAAAGTTCTGAATCAATCTCTTCTGTTCTAACTTTACTTAATGTAGCTTGCATGGCTTATTGCAGATTTCATGTATAACAAGTTTTTATAAAATGTTGAAAGGGTTTATTCTAACTTGAGCTGTTTTAAACAATTTTTATAATCTGGTTTTAGGTACATTTGTACTAGTTTTATAACAAATGTGGCGCAATACTGAACTTCACAGGAAATTGGAGTGTTGATACCATTACTATTAAAAGACAAGTGGTGGAAAAATTTGTTTGAAAGTTGTTTGCTGTATGGAAACCAGATAGAAGTTGTTCACATCTTGCCATCTGATGTTTTGAATCTGTTTGTTAGTGACTATCTATCAAGATAGGTTTGATATTCTGTCTGACAACACCACACCTTTAAAATTGGATGAGTAACATTTGTTACAAAAATTTGACTTTTTTTGTGTTTTTGGAAGGACTTTATTTGTGGCTGAATGTTGTCAGTATGTTAAAAATGGCTGATCTCAAAAGTCAACATTGTCAGTGGTGCAGTTGTGTTTGAACACAAAGTTATTTGAAAATCAACTGTGTAAACATTCATTGGTACAACAGGGAGCACCTCATGAAAACTATAAAAGATACTTTTTCTAAACTTTAGGAAATTGATTGGCAAAACAAAAAAGTATGTTGTGTAAACTTTAGGAAATACGTTGCCAAAACTAAAACTAATGCCTTGTGTAAACTTTAGGAAATACGTTGCCAAAACTAAAACTAATACCTTGTGTAAACTTTAGGAAATACGTTGCAAAAACAATAAAATATGAGTTAAGAAAAAGGACAATTATTAATTTTGTAAACACAAAAACATTAGCTAAAGCAACTTTTCTCCTAAACTTGAAATTATAAGTTATCCATCAGAACCTAAAAACATAAATGCAGTGGGTTGCCTTGAGTTTTTAAGTTTTCGCAACGTTTTTTTTTTTTTTTACAGTGTGATGACATAATGAAAATAGCAGGAAAACCCATTCTTCCCAAATCATCACACAAAACAGTCGCTCTAGTGAGCCACGGCTTAAGCCATGTCTCAACGGGAGGAATGGTCTTTATGATAAACCGACAATTCTATACTATAAATTTTGAAACTTCAGCAAAACAATATGTGGGAACATGTATGACCTGCCAAAAACACAATACCCAAGGTAACTTAAGACCAAAAAGAGGACATTTTCCTACACCACTTCACCCATTTCATACAATTCACATGGACTTCATTGAATTGAATGAGTGTCAAGGCTCAAAATACGCTCTAGTAATTATAGATGTTTTCTCAAAATGGCCAGAAATTTACCCAGTGAAAAAAGCAGACGGAATCTCAGTTGCAAAGTGTCTATGCAACCATTTCATCCCAACATATGGTATTCCTACTCTGATAAGATCAGATAATGGAACCCAATTTGTAAATGACGTGATCAGCAAAGTATCTGAAGCACTAGGTTTTAATTTAAAACACCATTGTGCCTACCATCCACAGAGTGCAGGATTAGTGGAAAGAACAAATGGCACTATAAAACAAAGGCTCAGGAAAACAATGGAAGAAACTGGCAGACCATGGCCAGAATGTGTAGGCCTAGTCAAAATGTGGATGAGAATAACACAAGGAAATAACAAACTGTCCCCATTTGAAATTATACATGGGCGACCTTTTCCATTGCCAGTTATTAGCGAGCCACTAGATAAATCAATCTGTGAAACCACTCTGGCAGATTGGATAACTCAATTGCTGACAAACAGAGAAGTTGTTTTGAACAATAAACTGCCGCAAGATTTTTCACCTATTTCTTGCAGGTTGAAGCCAGGTGATTGGATCCTTGTCCGAGTACTCCAAAGAAAAAATTGGAGCTCGCCACAGTGGGAGGGTCCATACCAAGTGCTTCTGACTACTCAAACTGCCTGCAAAATAGCGGAGAGACCCTCCTGGAAACATCAGAGCCACTGCAAAAAGGTCGAGGTCCCAGAGGATTCCACTTCCTCCACAGAAATCAACTAGGAAAGTTTCACCCTCGCTTGGTTGCTTCAGTGGTGAGGGGAAAGTGCTGATTGAGCATTGCTCGCACTTCAACCTCTGGCCATTGACCAACTCTAGGGTAACCAAGCAGTAGGGTGTGACGGACCTGTACGCAGCCATGGGAAGGTGGACCCTCTTGGTTACCTTGACTACGATGCTCACCCTTACAGGACCCCAGCTGATGCCAACAACAGCTGAACCACAAGGCAGACAGAGAAGATGGACGCATGACAACTCCCACCTAAGAGACATGACACAAGACCACAACCACCCTTGGATGAACAATGCCTGGTACTGCTACATCCATGACCGGACCAGGGCAGAAACGGAAAATACAGACTGTTATGTCTGCTTCTATATGCCCAGCACGTCGACACACCCCACACTATATGGCAAATACATGAACAACACTCAAGCCAAGTGTACCGCTAGCTTCGCTGGCATTGGATTCCAACACAGCCAAATCATCATCGAAGAGACAAACCCATCTACCTTTTACACTCTTCACGTCAACCTTCTAGGAGGGTTACAACACAAGAAAATCACAGTTGAAGACGTTGTACTTGATAAAGGAGCATGTGATCAACTTTTTTGGATCAACTTCAATGTGACAAACTGGAATACATCCATCCATTTCCCAGTGTTCTTGGACCAAACTCCAGGAAAAAACCACTCCATGTGCTATAAACAAAACAAAGGTAACAGGCCGCTTGGAAACACCACCAACTGCAACCGGACCGCTGGAGGAGGAGAAGGTGCCCCTGTGAACATGACTGGACCATACTGGCACATACTGGGTGCAAGGAATGGTCTGGCTATGTGGACAACGGGCATATTTCATACTGCCCCCAGGCTGGACAGGAACATGTGCTCCTATATTCCTGTCAGACCACACTTTCAGGATGACCGCAGTAAACGTCACATCTACAGCACGCCGGAAAAGAAGATCAATGTTCCCTAAACTTCAACCACATGACCCAATATGGGGGAGTGATGTACCCAAGGAATTCAAATTATGGACTACCGGACAGAAAGTACTCCATTCATTGTTCCCCTGGGTGGGAACCGCAAAGAAATATGCTGAGGATTGAAACTCTGGACTACCGTTTTGGACTTTTCCTGAACACTTTGTGCAAAATCAACAAACAGCAGAACCAGGAAATTGCTTTACAGATCACAGTGATGCAACATCGAGTAGCTCTGGACATGATACTAGCAGAAAAAGGGGGACTTTGTGTTCTCTTCAACAACACCTGCTGCACTTACATAGCAGACAATGTACACTCATCAAATATGACTGACGCCCTGAACGCCTTGAGACAGATCCAACAGGCCCAAAATCAGGACTATGTAAGCGATACAAGTGACTGATTTTCTTGGCTTTCCACTGGCTCCTGGCTACAGGTGCTAAAAAGACTACTCATTGGAGTTGGAGTATTTTTACTTTTATTTTGTGTTTTTGTAACATGTATCCTGCCATGTTTAAAACTCATGATTAACCGCATAATTGTTTCCACTGTTGCTGCATACATAGCCGTGACAAATGATGATGATGATGACTCCGACCTGTTGGAACATGAAGACTTTGTGTGATTAATGATGGTGTGACAGAAAATGTACAACAAGATGTTACATACTGATATCTCACTTAAAAGTTATACGTGACAACAGGAGGGAATTTCAATGGAAAATTGTACTTAGTAGTCAGTATAAGCTTTTAATGATATAAGTTTGCATATGATAGAATAGGTCTGTGAAGGTTCTCAGTCATCCAGGTCATCATAGTCAAAGGAGCTTGCAAAGAAAAGTGTCTGGACTTCTTTAAGTTGCTTGAAGACATTTCACCTCTCATCCAAGAAGCTTCTTCACTTCTAAGGTCAAATGGTGGGGAGTCCCAGATTTAAACCTAGTGGGAGTATCCCCCCACAGAGGGACAAAAGGACCCCCTGATGATCCTCTAATCGCCTGAGCCAAGGTGTGAAACTGGGTGTGGGTCCCAATCAGCCAGAGTTTCGGGTGAGGTCATTGTGAAACCTGGCCCCACCTTATCATGCGAATTCCTGAGGTCAGATGGCCCGGGATGTGAGTGGGCGTTAAGGCGCCTGGGGAGGGAACTCAAAACTGGATTATAGCAGACAGTTGGTGTCGTAAACCACCACCTCTGTTCAAAGATGGTCGCTCACAGTGGACATAGATGGCTTCTTTCACTCCTCTTTCAAACCATCTGTCCTCTCTGTCCAAAATGTGAACATTGGCATCCTCGAAAGAGTGACCTTTGTCCTTTAGATGCAGATGGACAGCTGAGTCTTGTCCTGTGGAGGTGGCTCTTCTGTGTTGTGCCATGCGCTTGTGAAGTGGCTGTTTGGTCTCTCCAATGTAGAGGTCTGGGCATTCCTCGCTGCACTGTACAGCATACACCACATTGTTAAGTCTGTGTTTTGGCGTTTTGTCTTTCGGGTGAACCAGTTTCTGTCTGAGCATGTTGCTGGGTCTGAAATGCACCGGGATGTCATGCTTGGAGAAAACTCTCCTGAGTTTTTCTGATACACCGGCTACATAGGGGATGACAATGTTGTTGCGTCTGTCCTTCTTATCCTCCCTCGCTGGTGTCTGATCTTCTTTTCTGTGCCTCTTTGCTGACTTTAAGAATGCCCATTTAGGATAGCCGCACATTTTGAGTGCTTCCTTTACATGCGTGTGTTCCTTCTTTTTTTCTTCAGGCTTAGAGGGAACATGTTCTGCTCGGTGGTGTAGGGTCCTAATTACTCCAAGTTTGTGTTCCAGAGGGTGATGGGAGTCAAAGAGGAGGTACTGGTCCGTGTGTGTGGGCTTCCAGTAAACTTCGATGTTGAGGTTGCCATTGTCTTCAATGTGCGCAGCACAGTCCAGGAAAGGCAAACAGTTATTCTTTGTCTTTTTCCTGGTGAACTTGATGTTTTTATCCACAGCGTTAATGTGGGCAGTGAAAGATTCCACTTCTTGTGTCTTGATTTTGACCCAGGTGTCGTCTACATATCTGTACCAGTGGCTGGGTACTCTTCCTTTGAAAGAGCCAAGAGCCTTCCTTTCCACTTCCTCCATGTAAAGGTTGGCTACAATAGGTGACACGGGGGAGCCCATGGCACAGCCATGTTTTTGTCTGTAGAAGCCTTCGTTGTATTTGAAGTATGTTGCGTTAAGGCAGAGGTCTAATAGTATTATACAGGGTGGGCCATTTATATGGATACACCGTAATAAAATGGGAATGGTTGGTTATATTAAAGTCCTGTTTGTGGCACACTAGTTTATGTGAGGGGGCAAACTCCTCAAGATGGGTGGTGACCATGGTGGCCATTCAGAAGTCGGCCAATCTTGGATACAATTTTTGTTTTTTCAATAGGAAGAGGGCCATGTGACACATCAAACTTATTGGTAATGTCACAAGAAAAAAATGGTGTGCTTGGTTTCAACCTAACTTTATTCTTTTAGGAGTTATTTACAAGTATCTGACCACTTATAAAATGTGTTCAATGTGCTGCCCATTGTGTTGGATTGTCAATGCAACCCTCTCCTCCCACTCTTCACACACTGATAGCAACACTGCAGAGAAATGCCAGCACAGGCATCCAGTATCCGTAGTTTCAGGTGCTGCACATCTCGTATCTTCACACCATGGACAATTGCCTTCAGATGACCCCAAAGATAAAAGTCTAATGGGTTAAGACGGGAGACCTGGGGGGCCATTCAACTGGCCCACGACGACCAATCCACTTTCCAGGAAACTGTTCATCTAGGAATGCTCGGACCTGGCACCCATAATGTGGTGGTGCACCATCTTGCTGGAAAAACTCAGGGAACGTGCCAGCTTCAGTGCATAAAGAGGGAAACACATCATCATGTAGCAATTTCAAATATCCAGTGGCCTTGAGGTTTCCATTGATGAAGAATGGACCCACTATCGTTGTACCCCATATACCACACCAAACCATCACTTTTGATGTTCCAACAGTCTTGGAGGGATCCATCCAATGTGTCAGACCAATAGCGGTGGTTTTCTTTGTTAACTTCACCATTCACATAAAAGTTTGCCTCATCACTGAACAAAATCTTCTGCGTGAACTGAGGGTCCTGTTCCAATTTTTGTTTTGCCCATTCTGCAAATTCTGTCCGCCGATCTGGGTCATCCTCGTTGAGATGCTGCAGTAGCTGGAGTTTGTAAGGGTGCCTGTAAGGAAGAGGACTCCCTTACTAGATTTATTTATATTATCTGTGTAGCACTTTAGAGCACACCTTTCACTTTATTAAAAGCACTTTATCAAGCACTTTATTTAGCATTGCACTTTAAGCATGGATTTGCACACAAGCAGTTTAAATATTTATTGTCTATTTATTGGGAATTTTAAAATCAGTTGGTAGCCTTATTTCAGATCCTGCACAGCTGCTCCTCATCAAGGAATGTGGTGTCTGTCAGGAGAAAAGAATGGTGATTGAGATTGTGATTAAGGTTTACCAGTAAGGAAAACTAATGCAAATGTGTGTGTGAAATCTAGGGATAAAAGCGGTGCAAATAAGCGTTTGTAAGATAATGATTACTCACCTTTCTTGCCTGTGTCCTCTTCAAGGTGTTTGGGCAAATGTTTCCCCGGGGGTCCAGACACCATTTAAAGGTTCCGGGAGAGACCATTGGTAAAGAGAGTGTGGTGAATCTTGTTGTGCTTGGGTTTCTGGGTTTTTATAATATTGGGTTTGGTGTAACCTTCAAGTGTGAAATATTTATTAATATGTAAATGTGAAAATGTATTTATGTATTTATTTATTCTTATTGATATATTGTATACTGTGGTGGAAGGTTGGGATTTAAGAATTTACCTGAGAGTGAAATAATGGTTTAGTCCAGAGGTGCCAAACTCTGGCCCGCGGGCCAAATTTGTCCCGCAGCCTAATTACATTTGGCCCGCGAAGCCATACCAAATTACTATTAGAGCTGGCCTACTGGTATTATACAGCTAATATATATGTTGTTTAGTATTAAGCTTTGCTTGTTCCATATTCAGTTTTTCAGCAAAACGTGTTTGAGTCCATAAGAAAAGATTCATTCTTATATCTGGAGGAATAAATATATTTCAATAAATATTAACGTTAGCCCGCGACTTTGTTCCAGTTTTGAATTTTGGCCCACTGTGTATTTGAGTTTGACACCCCTGGTTTAGTCTGTGACAGCTGAACATATTTAAGGCTGCCAGTTGTCATTAGAGGGTGGATTTTTGGTGCAGTGAAGAAGCTCGACAAATTAATTGTTGTAAGGAGAGCTGTACAGGAAATAAATGCTTTTTATGTTCCACTACACTTGCCTTGGTCCATCTCACTGTGTTTCCAGCCGCTAAGGGCCGCCCTGTTACAGTGCCATTTAGCTAATATCTGCCGAAGGGATGTTCGACTAATGCCACTCTCCAGTGACATGCGGCGAGTGCTACGCTGTGGGCTCTTGCTGAATGAAGCTAGGACAGCCACTGATGTTTCTTCATTAGTGACAGTTTTCTTGCGTCCACATTTTGGCAAATCCAACACTGAACCAGTTTCACGAAACTCAGCAAGCAGTTTGCTAACTGTGGCATGGGAGATGGGTGGTCTCGTAGGGTGTCTTGCATTGAAATCTACTGCAATGACCCGGTTACTGCGTTCACCAGATATCAACACAATTTCGATCCGCTCCTCACGTGTTAACCTCTTCGACATGTCAATGGCTGTGAACTAAGAGAAACTTGTAAATAACTCATTAAAGAATAAAGTTACGTTGAAACCAAGCACACCATTGTTTTTCTTGTGACATTACCAATAAGTTTGATGTGTCACATGGCCCTCTTCCTATTGAAAAAACAAAAGTTGTATCCAAGATGGCCGACTTCTGAATGGCCACCATGGTCACCACCCATCTTGAGGAGTTTGCCCCCTCACATATACTAATGTGCCACAAACAGGACTTTAATATCACCAACCATTCCCATTTTATTATGGTGTATCCATATAAATGGCCCACCCTGTAGAATACTGCATGATGACCTTTTGATGTATTAGACTGTTGTTCACTACAAAAACTTGTTCTGTTCTCTTTCTTAGTTTCCCACAGTGATAATATCTTATCTTCACTCCCTTCTGAATCCCACAACACACACACATACACCTGAATCCCACAACACACACACACACACCTGCATAAGCACTAACATTCCTCTGTCTATGAACAGATGTATTCACTATTGTATTACTTTTGTATATAAATAAAGACCAGAGCGGTAACACTCTGATGTGAGCGCTGTGTGACCGCCCTTGCAAGTAAAATCTCCACTCTCTGACTCTCAGCTGAAGAAGTGTCTCTTAGAATAAATCTCTTGACAACAGAGCTGTACGTTTTAATTTGTTTCCAAAACCCCGCAGTCAGGACATGCTATATTGTATTTAGATAGAAGTTAGCGAGCTAACTTCCTGCTAACTTCTAACTCCATTTTCATGGATGTCTGGATGTTAAACTCAATTGTTACACCTGGTAGAGCAGAACGCTGATCATTTTATTAAAGATGAAAGACTTTAGACAGTTTTTCCAACTGTCAGTAATGCCATAGTTATCATTTGATATATGGACCTGCAGCGGAGTTTAGACCCAGACACGGCTAGTGACGTCAGACTTAACGACTGGATTGACCTACACCTTAGTTCACAGATTCGCTTTGTCTAAGGTGTATTTCTGGGATTTCGCACAACCCAGGATTCAAATCATGAATACATAATGAGCTTGGATTTACATCATTATGAATGAAATGCGCTCTATTTGGAAGCAGCCGCCCCCCTCCCCTTTCGATGAGTTGTGTGTGAGACTTTAAATCATCAAACTGTAAATTATAAATTTCAAATTGTTATTGATCCCTTTACCCCTGGTCCTAAAGTGTATATTTATTTTCTTACTCTTCTTATATTTATTGTTTGTTTTCTTGCACTGCTGTAACTGGAGCCCCGTCGTCTCATCTCTCTATGACTGTATGTAGCGGAGATGACAATAAAGTTTACTTTGACTTCAGCAGCGAGCAGGCGCACCGAGGGCTCTCACGCTCACTTTTTGAGTATAGAATTTCGAAAAAACATCGGTGCAAATTCTAAGTCTTTATTATTATATCTGGTGTCTTTGTGTTTGTTGTTTTGCTTTTATTTTCTTTTATTTTGCGAGCTCCAGCCAGCCAGAGAATCCCCCGCCGCCCTGCCCCCTCCTTCCTGTGCCACAAGCAGCAGGCGCACCTTGCAAACGGAAGGCGCCCCTACTCCCCTACTCCCCTACTCCCAGCAAATGGGACCACGGTCAAGTGAGCCCTCACTTACGAAGTCAAGTCAAGCTAGCACAATAGAAAGCCGATCAGTGCCTATGCCATTCCCAATATGCGCTGGCTGATGTCAGGGCAGCATGAGTACGAGCAATTTTTTTTTTTTTTTTTTTTTTTGTCGATGCCCGTGATGCCGCCCCCCACCACGATGCCGCCCCAGGCAACCGCCCATGTCGCCCGTATCAAAAACCGCTACCGCTACTGCGCCTACTGGTGTTGGCCAGAGGGGCCGATGACGCGATATGGCAGCCTCGCTTCTGTCAGTCTGCCCCAGGGCAGCTGTGGCTACAACTGTAGCTTGCCTCCACCAGTGTGTGAATGTGAGAGTGAATGAATAGTGGCATTGTAAAGCGCTTTGGGTGCTTTGAAAAGTGCTATATAAATCCAATCCATTATTATTATTAATATAATATTGTGACAAAGAAGCCTAGGAAGCTAGTGTTGCAGAAATAACTTTCTGTTGTAAATATTTCCCATTGCCTAAGAGTTCTACTTCCTTTTTCTACAATCAAAGCTAAATAATCCATCACTGTTTTCATATGGTGATTAAGTGATTCATTCATCTGCAAATGAACGGCATCACGTCACATCTGCAAACCCTCAGGTTTTTTTTTCAACAGACTTTTTGCTGGTGCACTTCACATACACATTGAAACTGTGCGCTGGACATTTGCTTTTGGGCCATATTTGCTAAAGCAGTCAGTGCTGGACAATCTGGAAGCATTTTGAAATCTCTGACGCTTGCAGCTGATTTTTCCTTACCAGAATTACAGGCATCAAAACGTAGAGCCAAGGATCTAGTTAGATTGTAGAGACAACACACACTTTGAAAAGAATATATCAGACTGTAGATATCAGACTCTCATTTAAGTTCCAGTAGTTGACACAGGGCTAGGAGGCCAGCACAAAAGATTGACCAAAGTGCAGAAGCCAAAACAGACAGAGGTCAGTTTATTGAACTATTAAATAGGTGTAAACACTTATTTAACTGATTAACTGAATGAAACAGGCAGGGAAATTATGCGAGGGAAAACAGCACCTTATTTCTAACTGGACTTGAGTGACGCAAAGTGGGCTTGGGACTGGAGTGCACGGGACAGGGGTCTCTGTAACATAAAACTGGAGATAAGCGCTTTCTTCCAGGCGATGCAAACTCAGGTTTCTGAGTAGGGCGGGCAGGAGGACAGGCAAGTGAGGCTGGCATGAGGCTGCAGACAGAGTCAGGTTGAGAGTGGATGCAAGGCAAGCTTTAGACACAAGGAGACTAAATAACAAGGAATTGTGGCCGTGTTGTTACCATAGGTACCTGATGGACTAACGAAGGAGAGATGACCACGCCGAGCTTAAATGCAGCCATGCTGATTGTCACTGAATGAGGAAGAGGTGAGTGTCCAGGATCCCACCCAGGAATGGAAAAACACCAGCCGCTCACTCAGCCCTTGACAGTATTTAATCAAAGGTGTGAAATATGTACTTTTTTGAGGGGACCATGGTTCAGGGGGTTGCCGGTTTGATCCCCTGCTCTGTCTGTCTTGGACGTTGTGTCCTTGGGCAAGATACTTCACCTACCACCTACTGGTGTTGGCCATTAGAGGCCGATGGCACGATATGGCAGCTTCTGTCAGTCTGCCCCAGGGCAGCTGTGGCTACAACTGCAGCTTGCCTCCACCAGTGTGTGAATGTGAGAGTGAATGAATAGTGGAATTGTAAAGTGCATTGAGGGTCTCGAAAAGCGCTGTATAAATGCAATCCATTATTTTCGACTGATGAATGATTTAATAAAATTAGTGAAATGGTTATAAAACATAATTTGTGCAATAACATGTGCCATCTGTATATATCTGTAAATATGGGTTTTTGTTAAGCATCTGGTTTAAAGATGGTAACAAATGGCGAACAAATTACTTTTTTTTGTCAAATTATTGCATTCTACTTAAACTCTGGATTGGCTGGACTATTAATTTTTCATAGGGTCAGGGTTGGATAATTTGTTTTTTGCTTCCTTACCAAATTAAATCATCATATACAAAAGTTTGTGTTCTGCATTTACTTTAGTGTCTAATATTGAAATTACTTTCACGATCAAAAACATACAGCATGTGACAAATGCAAAAAGAAGAAAGATAATCTTTCATGCCACTGTTTGTGTACAAGGTTGTTTACGGCAGTCTGACCTTTGACCCTCGTTGTAAGCTACAGTATATGACTGGTTGGTCACAGGATGAAAACCCCGTCATATCAGACAGCATTATCAGTCAGAATCTGGAATAACTCTAAACCAGTAAAATATAGGAAACAGATTAGCCTGAAATTGGAATTGATTAATTAAATGCCATTAATTTAATGTAAAACACATCAAATACATTATTTATTTCCGATTGTATTTATATTAGGGGAGACCGGGGATAGTTGTAACATTTTTGACATTTCTGTCTGTAAATTGAAGCTCTTTTAAGGTAGTGGATTCAAAATGTAATGCAAAGTATTTACATGTCTCTGCTATTAAATAGTGCAGCTATTTTCTCTGCAGCACAATTACCCATTGCATGGTATGGTCTCAAACACGAAGAGTGAAATGTTACAATTAACCCCATAGTCTGGGTTAGTTGTAACATATCCTGGGGTAAAATGTAACACAATGAAATAAGGGTACTAACAAAACATTAACATGTAATCTTTGTTTATTCAACACATGAATGCACTTACATCCATTTATGTAGCTGTGTGTGTGTGTGTGACAGAATGCAGAAATCTAGCTTTTGAACATATTCCAACCCCCCAAAAAAGACAAATTATGGAATTTTCTGCAACTGAATATTTCATTAATTTTGGTTGGTCTTCCTTGAGTTTGGCCTCATTGGCTCAGTGGGCATTGTAACCTGCAACTCTTGCACCAATTTTGAACGTAACAATGAAGCTGAAAAAATGTAGTTGTTCACCAGCATCACAATTCCATCACTTTTTATCATGGCTTACCTTGGTGTGGTTTGCAAAGTGCTTCAGAAAGATGAGGAAATCTGTTTCTTGCACCCATCCTGATTTATTTCCACTACCAGTACTTCCTACTGGTCCATCTCTGACACAGTGGTCTGCATAATGTATGTGTGGGAACACAAACAGTGGAGGAATTGTGTTGTCAATGGCATCAACCGCATATACAAATGCGACCAGTGAACCTCTCTCTGCTGATGTCGTTGCCCCAACTTGTTTAATATAAGTTAAAGTAATAGTGTGGTAAGTTGTAACATCTGCATTATTGTTACAACTAACCCAGACTGCTGCTGTTACAACTGACCCAGACTCCTATAGCCATGTAGGCTGTAATGTTGGCTGTAATGTTAGCTAGTTAGCTAACATTACAGCCAACGGCTAAAACATTAGCACTAAAGACCTACACAGAATATATCCCCATAGACATACAAATAACATAATTTAAGTTTGATGAGTTTAACTGCAAAGCAGATAATGCTATTACAAATTGAAATAAAGTAGAAAAACTTACTTTTTGGCATACAAATTACTTTTTTTCATGTTAAATTGTCTGTGTTTGACAAAATGTGCTGATTTTTCACATGTGATAGCAGAACTGAATTGGGCATGCACAGGATGAGTCACATCATTTGAAACGTAGCCCTGATTGGAGAAATTGGAAGTGTTACAACTGACCCACGTTACAACTATCCCCGGTCTCCCCTATATATTATAATTATATTATATATGTAATTAATTATAAAATCATGAACAGGATATATGCAGGTAAACTGAGGGTCCGTTGAGCTGTCATTGAATGCCAAAATTAATTAAATAACATGTCATTAAATAATTAATTGTGGCCAAATAATAATAATATATAATTAATTAAAATATGCCAATAATTAAATAAAATTTGATATGAATAATTTATTAAATGTCTTCAGAGTGGCCATTTATTTAATTATTCAAATATTATTTAGATGATTCGCATTTTAATTAATTAATAAAACGTTTAATTATTTCATGGCATGTTTATTTAATTAATTTTATCACTCCTGGACCTCCATACCTAAGTGCTGTAAATTTCAGTAATACTGAAGAGTATATGTTCCTTTTTTCCCCCTGTAGAAAATCCTAGAAAGCCTGTAGTTAATCGGGCAGGAACTAGATTGCATTACTTTGCAAAGTATTAGAATACATATGACATCCACAGCTCCTTTAACATCCTGAGATCCACTGACACTACTGCTATTATTAACTAATCCTGTTAGTTAATGGGCAATCCACCCCCAGACCCAGGAGATTGTCCCCTTTCCTCTGGGGTGAAGACAAGTACACCTCCCTGGAGCCAGCTCCCCTGCTGATCCACATTGGCACTACAGAAGCTTACATGCATACCACCCTGAACAAGCCCACTCTCATCAGAAAAATGAATTCTAATAACAAATATCAATTAATATCAATTTATTTACACTAAAAATGTAACTGCAGCTCAGGTTTATCCAGAACAACAAAGTTACAGTAGTGGTATGAAATGCAGTAGTAATATACTCAGTGCATGGCGTCCACTTTGCTGGACATGTAACTAAATTAGCATAGGATAATTTGCACCATCTTTTATGAAAAGAAAGTAGAAAATGCTGTCGCCCAATTCTTTGTGCTGGACCATGCGACCATTGATTAAAACAACAGACAAAGTTGTGCAGATCTATAAATGTTAACTATAACTGTGTTTTCCATTCCATGCCATAACTTCCTGATATAGTTATAGCTCTTAACAGTTTTCTTGTCACGGTTTGCCGGGGCAAGCCGTGTGGATAAATAATGGACCCAAACAGCAGACTGCTGAAGTGGAGGGTGAGCTTTATTTGCAACCAAAAAAGTACAACAGAAGGGGTGGCGAGAAACAGAGCGGTGAAAACTCTAAACTGGGAAAACTAAATAAAACACTAACCGGAATACGAACGGGTCTTGCAGGGAGAATGACCAGAAAATAAACACAGAAAGGTGGAGGGGAAATAACACAGACGAACCAGCAACTACTAAGACAGAAAACACAACTTAAATACACTCAGAGAACACAGGGAGATTACACACAGGTGGGGAACACAGCTGGGAGTGATTACGTGACGAGACTAGGGAGGCAAACTGATAACACTCACATGAGACGCAGACCTTTACAATAAAACAGGAAACACATACACGCAATGACATAACCTACCAACATAACACAGACTAGGGGACACAGAACATAGGAACATGGACCATGAAACAGGAGTACAAACACCCAAGGCAACCAAAACCACAGAATACTAATAAACTAAACATAAACACGGAGTCGCAGACTCCGGACCATGACAGAACCCCCCCCTCAAAGGCTGGCTCCAGACAGCCCAACAAGAAACAAAACGGCCAGAAAAAACAGAAAACAACCCGACCAGGGCGGGCGGCGGGGGTCCAGGACGGAGGGCTCGAGGCAAAACAAAACAGGAGCACCAGAAGGCCAAAAGACAAAAAGAAAAACAAAACACGAGGCCAAAGACCAAAAGAAAAGAAGCACACCAAAGCACAGGAAAACAGAGTCCAAAACCAAAAAAGACCAATAAAACAAAACACACCATAGCCCAAGGAAAACGGAGCCCAAAACAGAAAAGGTCAGGGGGCCGGCCAGGGGGCCGGCAGCACAGGAGTCCAAAACAGAAGAGTTCAGGGGGCCGACCGTGCGGACGGCAACGGCGGCGACGTGGACACAGTTCGGGAGGCCGGCCGTGCGGACGGCAACGGCGGCGACGACAGCGCTGGTCCGGGGGCCGGCCGTGCGGAAGGCAACGGCGGCCACTCAGGCGACGGCGGTCCGGGGGCCGGCCGTGCGGAAGGCAACGGCGGCCACTCAGGCGACGGCGGTCCGGGGGCCGGCCGTGCGGAAGGCAACGGCGGCCACTCAGGCGACGGCGGTCCGGGGGCCGGCCGTGCGGAAGGCAACGGCGGCCACTCAGGCGACGGCGGTCCGGGGGCCGGCCGTGCGGAAGGCAACGGCGGCCACTCAGGCGACGGCGGTCCGGGGGCCGGCCGTGCGGAAGGCAACGGCGGCCACTCAGGCGAAGGCGGTCCGGGGGCCGGCCGTGCGGAAGGCAACGGCGGCCACTCAGGCGAAGGCGGTCCGGGGGCCGCCCACGACGGCGATGGCGCTCGGCCAGTGGCCTAGCCAGCGGTCTAGAAAACGGCCGTTTAGCTCCAGACCCAAACGAGGCTGGGCCAGGCGAGGCTGAAGAAGCTGCTGAAGGCACGGAGGCTGGGCCAGGCGAGGCTGAAGAAGCTGCTGAAGGCACGGATGATGGAGCTGGGCCAGGCGAGGCTGAAGAAGCTGCTGAAGGCACGGATGATGGAGGCTGGGCCAGGCGAGGCTGAAGAAGCTGCTGAAGGCACGGATGATGGAGCTGGGCCAGGCGAGGATGATGGAGCTGCAGCTGGCAATGAGGCTGCAGCTGGCGATGAGGCTGCAGCTGGTGATGAAGCTGCAGCAGGCGAGGATGAAGCTGCTGCTGGCTGGACGGGCTCCTCGGGCCCTCCAGCTGACGAGGCAGAAGGCTGGACGGGCTCCTCGGGCCCCCCCAGCTGACGAGGCAGAAGGCTGGACGGGCTCCTCGGGCCCCCCAGCTGACGAAGCGGGAGGCTGGACGGGCTCCTCGAGCCCTCCAGCTGACGAGACAGGAAGCTGGACGGGCGCCTCGGGCCCTCCAGCTGACGAGGCGCGAAGCAAAGGCCGGAGCGGTCCCTCGGACCCTCCAGCGGAAACAGGAGACAAAGGCCGGAGCGGTCCCTCGGACCCTCCAGCGGAAACAGGGGACGAAGGCCGGAGCGGTCCGTCGGACCCTCCAGCGGAGACAGGAGACTAAGGCCGGACGGATCCCTTGGACCCTCCAGCGGAGACACTAGACGAAGGCTGGATGGGCCCCTTGGACCCTCCAGCAGAAGCCATCACAAAGCCAGCAGGCATGGAGTCCTCTGGCAGACACGAAGGCAATGGGTGCTGTGCTGAGCACTGGCCCTGCTCAGACAGCACTGACACGGTGCAATTCCCAGGTGGCTTCTTAAACTCCAGGGGTCCAGAATCAGCTGAGGACTGGGACCTAGCCTCTGGGGAAGCCCTGGACCGGCAAACTGTGCCAGAGGCGGCTGAACTATGAAAGGCACCTTGAGGTAAAGTTAAACATTCTCCCTGCATGGAGTGAGTGTATGAGACCAGTGGCACTGGAGCTACGGGGGCCTGCGCTACGGGCGGCACTGGAGCTACGGGGGCCTGCGCTACAGGCGGCACTGGAGCTACTGGGGCCTGCGCTACAGGCGGCACGGATGGCACTGGAAACTGAACCGAGGGTGACACGGATGGCACTGGAAACTGAACTAAGGGTGACACTGAAGACTGAACTAAGGGTGACACTGAAGACTGAACTACGGGTGACACTGAAGACTGAACTGACAGCGACACTGGCGACTCTGGAGACTGAACTGACAGCGACACTGGCGACTCTGGAGACTGAACTGACAGCGACACTGGCGACTCTGGAGACTGAACTGAGAGTGGCTGCGGGGTAGCTAACCGAGCTGAGAGTGGCTGCGGGGTAGCTAACCAAGCTGACTGAGCAGAGTGTGTCTGCGGGGCGGCTAACTGGGCTGCCGGTAGCTGCACAGGCGATAAGCAGCTCGCGTTGACATCCGCCACACAAAACACAGCCCCTGAATGAACAGTCACAAAGTCTGGAAAAGACACAGAGTCCTCACTCACCACAGCCGGTGAATTGGAAGTCCGAACGTCCGGCTGTGGGGTGGCGCGCCGACGGCGCGATCGACGTTTCTTCCCCACAGATGGCTCCGACGGGCCGGGCGAAACTACATCCGGTAGGTGAGGCGGACGCGGCTGCTCCAGGGTGGCTGTGGTCCGTTGCTGCTGGACCCAGTCCGACAGTTCCCGAGCTTGCGCCGCCTCCCGGGTTTCATACAAGTTGGCCAATAAGTCCAAACATCCTCTGACCTGGCGGAGATAGGGATTTCTGTTGAGGATCGCTTCAATAGCATTTATCCCAACGATCCTTGCTCTCATATTCGAGGTGTGGGTTATCCAGTCGACCAGGCGTTGGACTTGCATCAGATCGCTCTCCCCGGGTAAGTCTGCTGGATCCATGTTGTGGCTGGTTCGTACTGTCACGGTTTGCCGGGGCAAGCCGTGTGGATAAATAATGGACCCAAACAGCAGACTGCTGAAGTGGAGGGTGAGCTTTATTTGCAACCAAAAAAGTACAACAGAAGGGGTGGCGAGAAACAGAGCGGTGAAAACTCTAAACTGGGAAAACTAAATAAAACACTAACCGGAATACGAACGGGTCTTGCAGGGAGAATGACCAGAAAATAAACACAGAAAGGTGGAGGGGAAATAACACAGACGAACCAGCAACTACTAAGACAGAAAACACAACTTAAATACACTCAGAGAACACAGGGAGATTACACACAGGTGGGGAACACAGCTGGGAGTGATTACGTGACGAGACTAGGGAGGCAAACTGATAACACTCACATGAGACGCAGACCTTTACAATAAAACAGGAAACACATACACGCAATGACATAACCCACCATCATAACACAGACTAGGGGACACAGAACATAGGAACATGGACCATGAAACAGGAGTACAAACACCCAAGGCAACACTAATAGGCAATACTAATAAACTAAACATAAACACGGAGTCGCAGACTCCGGACCATGACATTTCTAAACTCACAGCTGAATTTTGAGCATTACACCGCTGGAACAAAACTATTTATTACTGAGTTGCTGCCTTGCATAAAAACACAGAATGCTAGATAAGCTCAAGATTATGATCTCTATTAACTGATAAAAGTGTGATTAACTTTCTTTATAATCAGTGTTCATTAGTAAAGTCCTTTGCTGTATTGCAGTCTTAGGATTAATTTTTACTTAGGAGTTATACAGCAGCTAAATATAATAAATACAATTTATGAAATGTTATATGCTATTGGACAGACTTACTTAAGTCAAACTCTAATGAATACATAGTGCTATTCACAACCAGGGTTCTAGAGTGCGACCAATTTGGTCGCAAATGCGACCAAATTTTTCAGTGGTGCGACTAAAAAAAAATATTTGGTTGCACCTGTGCGACCAACTGTTCAGGTAGCAAAAAAAAAATAAAAAATCTGCAACCTTCCCTGTGGTCAACAACAGACACACATTTTGCCCCTATCGTGGACTAAACCAATCAGAGATAGTCAGGGGCGGGACCTCTCTGATTGGCCGTGGTCCAGTTGAAAGTGCAGGTGGAAGTGGGAGGTGAGTAGCTTGAATAAAGCGATATCAATTCATTAAATCCTGAATCGACTTTTAAATATAACTGTGTTTTGCCCGAAACGCCAGATTCTCAGATTAAAGCTCACAAAACCATTTCAACAACAACCAAGCAGCAGATGAGAGCAGGTACACGGATTCCACACAAAGACGTAAACACAGAACGGACCGACGCATCAGAATCAACTTTGTCTTTCTCGGCTTTCTCACCCAACGGCCCGTAGACGGACACGCTGTCGGAGCTTAGCGATTCTGATGCGTCCGGTCCGCGCTGTGATTACGTCTTTTTGCGCTGATTCTGAGCTGCAGGTTTTGTCTCTCTCCAACCAAAATTCACCGAGCCAGCAGCAAAAGAAGCAGCAAACTGCGCTTCACATTTGATCAATGTCGTCATGAATTTTGCTGTTTTGCTTCCACGACTATAGAGATTGACAGACCACGTGACTTTCGCGCATTGCATGCCGGTAACTCGTGGCAAAACAATCAAGTACCTGCATCAAATGCAAGCATTTGCAGCACCGCAAAACGTTCATTCTTCGGTTCCAATAAATTCTTGCTTTTTCTTTGCCCCCCAAAAAGGTATGTACAAAACGAAGGAGAACAATGCCGGTCCGTACAAAGACAGACTTAATGAAAAGTCAAAGAAAAGATACGAGGAAAAAAATCAAACCAGTGAAAGTGTTAGATCCTTATGAGCACACAGAGGGACAAAATACGTTAGCGTGCTGCCCAACTTCACCACGCTCATATTTATAATTATACGGTTCTTGGAGTGAGTGCATACACTCGTGAAGTTTAGTAACTTCAGGTCACTGCAACAAGCCCAGGTACAGTTTACCGACGGATGGGTACAGGACCTTGAAATGCACCGTGTAGAAAATAAAGACCATCGTACATATCATAAGTTTACCAGTCTCACAAATCGTCTTCATAAATACACATTCGTTAACCGTTTATTAATAGGACCTTTGAGCTCAATGGTAATTAATTAGTAGTAGAAATAATTTCTGGTACCCATCACAGAAATGTAGCAGTGACAATAATATTGTATGCTGTAATCGTACTGGGCAATTAGTGATACAAAACAACTGTTTTATCCTGTGAATAAAAGTATATGTTTTTGTCAGTGTACCATGGTAATAACAGAAGCGAAACACAATATTGTGTCAGGACAATTCACTATTTATGCACAATAAATAAAGGAGCATAGCGCGACAATTTCTGTTCAGCGCCAGACTTGCTTGTAACCTATATCACCAATTATGTTAAGAAAAATGACGCATTAACTACAACAGCAGACTGACCTTTGTGGAAATGCTTGGAGCAGACTAACCTGTGAGCTGGAGTGTTCTGGGACGTTATATTTTGTCTTTGAATGGCTGCAATCCAGTCGCCTCTTTGTTACTTCGGAAACATGGCTCGAATAATTTCTCTTCAACGACGTAATCCGATAACAACCGATCTCTTTACCCGTCGGCTTTCCGTGGCTGTCATGCGATCGGCTATTGCAGTTAATAATACAACAGCTTCTTGACATTTTTGTGTTTCTTTTTATCGCTGTATAACTGATTTCAATTGAAAGCCTGCGTGCGCTAGTACCTCTTGCCACGAGTTCCCAGAATTCTTTGCGGTTTTACCCCTGAGTGATGTCACATTTTCAATCTCTATTAAAATCACACTTCATGCACAGCTAGCTCTCTCTCTATCTCTCTCTATACTTCAAGAACAGTTTCCCGTCTCTAATCTCTGTTTTCTGTATTATTCATTCACTTATTACCCACCAGTCTACCGTTGTTTACAGCGCTGTGGCTGCTGTCTTTTTCTTTTCTTTTTTTCACTTAAATGACCTCGGACAAGAAAGCCAATTTTTCTGTTATTCAATACTGAAGAAATTTAAACTTTATAGGCAGAACATTGTAGAATATTTTTAAGGTTATCTGCTATAAAAAGCCAGACCAGGGAAAATCTCCTTCATGTTTTTCTGTGTTTTATTCTCAGTTACTTTCACACAAAGGCATCTGCTGTGATGTTCACAATTCTG
Source organism: Simochromis diagramma (assembly GCF_900408965.1). Taxonomy (NCBI): domain Eukaryota; kingdom Metazoa; phylum Chordata; class Actinopteri; order Cichliformes; family Cichlidae; genus Simochromis; species Simochromis diagramma. The sequence goes on along the minus strand of NW_024387523.1, from coordinate 21,524,290 downwards.
AAGAAGTCAGTACTGATAAATGATCAGAATTATAATATTTCTGACTGTCTGAGGCTAATTTGAATCGAATCGGGACTTTGAAAACCGGAATCAAATGGATTATAGAAATCAGTGATGATACCCAGCCCTAGTGAGCAGCCTAGGCACGACAGAAGTGGATGTAGCTGTAATAGGAAAAGAACTATCGCTAACTTTTTTGTTAAGTTAAGGCCTGATCCTTCTGAAATTCATAGCCAGTGCTCTGACACGGTGTCATCAGTCTTTGAATGCTGAAAAAGTACAGTGTATCCAGAAAAACACATTATATTATATAAATTATTATAAAATTTGTGTACGCCTAACTTTAAAAAGTTAGGCGTACCGGTACGCCCATGGCAAAAAGTTAGTCTAGAGCCCTGACAACTGACAGTCACAAATTGACACGGTGCCTCTCACTAAACCCAGTAGCTTTTAAATGTCTAAAGAAGGCTTTTGGCTCCTGCAGACTTCAGTAAATCTGACCCTTAATGGTCTTTATTGTTTATAATTGCAACCTTTGTATTGAATGTATATGTTTCATAGGCTTTTCTTCGTTAAATGTCCTGCATAAAACAGCAGAGCATGGTGTGAAAAGTTAGATGGGTGTTTTGCAGTCCATCTTCTACTCAATGAAAATGTCATTGAGGTCAAGAAAAATAGGTTAGGAATAGGAGATAAGAAGAACTTTTGGCGCTCACCCAACTTCCCACCACTGGCCAATAGGAAACCAAAAACTTCTCTTATCTTTTTTGAAGTAAATGCACAATAAAATACTTTAAATCAGCACCACGGTGGCTAAAGGAAGCCACTATCTATTTTTGGTCGCATGGCTTTGTTCAGTGACCTGCACGACCTTCCAAGCACATAACTGTCAAGAGTGAGCGACTGGGAAAAACCATAACAATACCCGACAACGCCCAAAGTAAAAGTTTAGGTGCAGGTGGCTTGTGAAACGGCTTGCACATTTGTAGCAACGGTGGTTCGGCTAAAGCAGGTTAATAGTAAAACCAACTGTATATGAGATTTGCCAGTTCAATGAGTAAAATCAGCTGACTTTGTGACCTGCCTGAATTAATGGTAGCTTAAAGTTATTACTGGATTTCTTTGATATCAATATCCCTGTTTGTTAAGGTAAAACTAAAATACTCACCAAATCCTTGTTAGCGTTCTTTTTTGAGTTGGGAATACAATAACGTTAACTCAAAGCACAGCGTTATATGCTGAATGGTAGTGATGGCCCGCTTGTATGGGGTTACAACGATGCAACCTTAAAACTAAACTGAAACAAATATTGAAACTGAAAAATAAAGTCCCACCGATCGTCGCACAAGCTGCTCCATCTGGCGATCAGGCAGCTGGTCCTTCTCTCTCATGCCTGGCTTCCACATGCTCCTTCCTGGAGTCTGGGCCTCTCCCCGTATGGGTGCTGAGCCAAATTTTTTAACAAGTCCTTTCAGCAGGTGATAGCAGTCACCTCAACAGGTGACTGCTATTACTCATTGTCTAACCAGTCCACGTAGAAAACATCTTGGGTGGGATTTGCTTGTCATGCCAGTAATGTTGGAAACTTTATTCCACCTTTCACTACCCCAAGCTCTCTTGCAAAGTCCAAACAGTCGGTTTTGTGCCGTCTAGGATTGTCCAGTGTCATGACAGACAGCCAATTGGATCCTCTGCCTCAGTGCTGGTGTAATTGGGGTCTTCCACTTGATTTTTTTTGTTCCATAACCCCCGGGATCATTTAAAAAAATTCCAAATGACTCGAATTTCCCAGAGGAATCCAGCCGTGGGATTAATAAAGTTTTATCTTATCTTATCTTATGGCATCCTGTATAAGGGCATGATCCATGGGGACGCTGCAGGGAGGCTGACACGCTGGAGCTGCATCAGCAACTGTGCCTCACCTGCTTAAGAAGAATTAACTGGGTTCTGAATTGTCGTTGTTGTTGTTATGTCCAGGACACCGCCGAAAATCTGTGTCCATTGGTGTTAGTAAAGATGACAACCGAGAATAAAGGAAAACGCTGAAAAGTGTTGAAACGTGGTCGGGTCCATCATGCATAGTTGACAGTGGTGCCGAAACTCAGGATTGGGGCATGGCGGAAACACGAGTGAGCCAGCCAGAGGAGGCGCTGGCCCAAATGGTAGCCAAGCTTGCGACCATTTGCTACCATAGTTTAAGCATTGCTTTCAATAAATTGCATTCTCAAAAAATTGTTTTGTCCCTCTCCCATTTCTTCTTGTTGCATGTTGAAGCTTTACTTGGAACCTTGTTAAGATCCAACCATGCAAAATATGATTTATTTATTTATTTATTTATTTTTACCATTTTTCAAGTAGTCTTACACTTTTGATCTGGACTGTATCAAAGTACTTCAGCTTCCTACCATCGCCACACCATGTTTTCTGCAGATATTTATACATGCAAAGGTTGGACATAGCCACCATGATATAATCCATTCATTATTATAAATCTGATTGTGAAGTGTTGTAGAACATCTCCAAACCTTCTGTTTGGAAGGGAGCATCCAGTATGAGTGTGGAATATATTCAATAACTTTTTAGCAACAAACATATATACATAGTTTCTTGATAATGAACAAGTTACAGGAGTTTAATGTGAATGGCATGAATTCATGATTGATACTAAATGGCACTGTACCCATTCATCAAGTCTTCAACGTCTAATCAGGTAATGTAGTGAAAGTGACAAACTGAAAGCAGCATTGCATTTTGTATTCATTTTATTTTGGAGACAAAATGTAGACATACTACATAGCAGAAATATTCACCAGCAATTTTTTTTCAAGTCCAAGTCAAGTCTCAAGAGTCTAATGGATGAAACTGATATTCTATTGTTAGATAAAAACTGACTAGTCTCTCTAACACTTGTAAAATGTTATGAATTATCTTATATGACCTTTGCTTTATTGATGTACAACAGCATTTAAAATGATAAGTGCATACTCACTCAGGGTTGTTGCAATAAACAGAATTTTGGGTCTAATCCTACCTGCCTCACACAGCAATTCATGACAAGGTCTCAAGACTCGAATCCGAAAACTTTGGTTTGGTTTTTGTTTTGGTCAGGTCTAACTTGCAATTGCAAGTCGCCATCTACATAGTGCTTAATAATTGTCATAGATTAACACAGAGGTTCCCAAAGTGTGGGGCCTAGATGTTAGCTCTTTATACAGTAAAGTTACAGTGGGATACAAATAATATCAGTCTGATCCTGCCACAATTTGTTCCCCCAGTTCAAATCACGGACAAACAGTATCCCACAGCCGTTTATGTTCTTGAACCCATTTTGCACAGAGAGGCATTTTTTGAAAAATGTATTATTACACAAGGGAAAAAAACCCCAACTACACATGAAATAATTACACCATAACGCCTCTGCCTTTCTAACTGGAGGGACAGTAACTCCATTTAGAAAGGGTGTGTATATGTAAGCGTATAAAAACTCAACATAATAAGATTAACAGTAACAGTATTTTGTCTATATCTGCCAATAAAAGTTTGGGAACCACTGGATTAACAGATGATTCTATTAACAGATATTTATCTCCTGAGGTCTTCATTACTAACAATCTCAAACCGTGCATGTCAGTTTCAGTAATTGTGTTTTTTACTGTTTGGTTTTGCTGGTCACTGATTTTTTTTTAGAACTAAATTTATATATTCTTGAGTTATGGTTATCACTGACAATGACTTGAAAATGATGAGGAGACAAATGAAAAACTAAAGGAAATTACCATCCTTTAAAAAAAACTATTTTCTTCTTCATGTGTAATTTAACAAGCATTTTATATTCTTCTTCTCCTGGGTGGCCTCCTGTTTTTAACCGTTTGTTTTTAAGGATTTCAAAGTAATGGTTCCAGTTTCCCTCGCTGTCTGCTCCAAACCCAAAGACATTAACCTAAAGAAACAAAGTTTTTACAGTCATTAAGTCTTTAGTATTGAACTTAAATAAATGTTGCCACAAATTGCACTCTTAGCCCTTTCATGCATGAATTATGAAAACCTCAGTCATGGAAAAAAAAACTTTCCAGAGTTTTTTTTTATTCCTCTTTAGGCATACAAAACCCCCAATGTAATTGAAATTTTGGCCATGAATACACTGCAATTATAAGTGCAATGTATTAGTTGAGTCTCCTTGACTCCAACATTGGTCCTGTCTTTACTTGGTATTAGATCCGTTTGTAAGTTTGGCATTTGTATACAGTGCTATCCGAGAGTTGCATAAAATTATTTTTGGCTGCCTATTTGACACAAATGGGTAGCTCTGTACGTTTGAATGGGAAGAACTTATGTTGGATGCCCTTTCAGACACAACCCCAAACAACAATATGTTTCTCCAGTTGGAATCAAACCAGCAACTTTTCACTTGCCAGTCCAAAGTGTTAAAAACTACACAATCAAAGGTGCACTTAAAGTACTAACCATAAATATACTTTCATAATTTACATTACATGAATATATTAGTTTGTGAAATTGCTTCTTAATCAGTTTTTCTTCAAGTATGTCTACAATGAGTTTCAGTCAGACGCATAATGTAGAAGTAGATTGAAGTAGATTATGTAAGGTGAACATACCTCATCACACATTAATAAGCTGAGAACCACAGCAAGAAAGCCAGTGGATGGATAAGCAGCCTTCTTTCTCAGCCAGACATCATGAACATATTTCATGAAAGCTGGATGAAGGATCGACACCTGTTATAAATCAGGCAAATCTTTAAATCTGAGTTTTATTAATTGTTCTTTTATGAAGTATATGCACAATATACTAATATACAAAATACTTTAAATAAGCACCACTGTGGCTAAAAGAAGCCACTATTAGTGGCATGGCTTTGTTCAGTGACATGCATGACCTTCCGAGCACATAATTGTCAAGTATGAGCAACTGTGGAAAACAATAACAATACTCAATGCAGAACAGAGTAAACAACAAATACTGCAACAAAGTAAAGGCTGAGGGGTGGGAAGAGCCATTGTGAGGCGGGGGGGCATTACTGGAAAATGTGATGAAGCATATCTTGCCTTTGGCTTCACCTACTCCAAAGGCATTGGGAGCACCCGCTGGGCTGTCCAAATCAGCGACAAACAGTATCCAGCATTCTTGATTTTTAGTGGGAGCATACATAATTCTTATTTTAAAAAGTTTAATTTATTCAAATGACGACGTTGATGTCGGGATTGGTTTGTGAGAGTGTGTGACGCCTCTGTCTTTCTAAAGGGGGGACAGTGTCTATGTAAGCATGCATGGCTGAATTAATGGTAGCGTAAAGTTATTATTGGACTTCTTGGGTATCAACATTTGCCAGTTTTGTTAAGGTAAACCTAAAATACTCACCAAATCTTTGTTAGCTATCTTGTTAGAGTTTGGAGCACCGTTTTCCCTGTTGAAAAGAAAATATATTGTTGAATTTGTTAAAGAAATTGTTTAACAAACAAATGCTTATAATTACCTAAGACTGAAGAATCACAATAAGATGTTCAGTTGTTCATAAATCAATTTATTTAACTTTTTCCCATGTAAAAAAAAAAAGAGTTGCTGCTAGCTCTGTGAAAAACCAGAATATATCATAGGAATATATTTTAATATCAAACAGCTCTTGGGGAGTGGGGTGTCTCAAAATTGTGTTTTAATATTTCCTGTTTATTAGCCCACTAAAAATGTGAAAATTGTTAAAGAAAGTGGATATGCAGCTAAAAGTAATAGTATTACTGCTTCAGCTGTAAGTTAAATTACTCCCAATTTTCCCAACGGCAGCTAGAGAGCAGATTTAATGGGGAGATGCAGTGCCTGTTTTAGGGAAACACGGTTTGAAGCTAACATTCTGTCAAGGGCTTGACCACACATACAATGGGACAATGCAAGATGTTCAATTCATGACCCTCAGGAAATCAAGGCATTTTTGTATGCAGAAAAAATGAAGTAGATTGTGAGTAAATGAATCAAAGATGAGCCTGGTAGAAGAATCGATGAAGAACACGTTTGTGTTTCCACTCTTTTTTTCTTTTTTTTTCTTTTTTTGCCTGTCCCGTTTGGTTCTTTTGCCATCAGAATTATTGTCTAAAGGCGAGGAAAGATGCCCAACTGATTTACTTAACCAAATTGACCATCCCAGCCTTGCCGTAATGGTCTATTTGATTCACCTTTTATTGTTTATTTTATTTATTTTTTTATTTCACTTGCTAGATACGGGACAGACTTGAATGAGGAAAAGAAAAGGGAGAAAGGAAGCGGGGGAAAAACAGCGGAGAAGAGGGACGGGGATAAAGGGCAAAAAAACAAAAACCAACTAAATAAGCAGCCAAAAAAAATACATATATCAATCACCTGGATCACTTGTTGAGAACGAAAAAAGAAAACAAGCAGAAGAAAACGAGAGCAATACAATAAACAACATCACGATGATATATGGGAATATAACAGTAAATACTGAATATTAAACATTATTGTGCAGCACATAATATCGACAGCGCACAGTGTGCTTTGAGGTAAGAGCCAAAAAGGGTGTAGTTTGTGTGTGTGAGCACCCGTGTGTACACCTGTGAGCATGGACACGCTTGTTTTTAAAAGGTTCCTTCATGTAATGATCTGCTAGAGGGTGTGGGTGTTTCCACTCTTTAAAGCAAGTTTCCCCATGAAACAGTTGTGGGAACACCCCAGGAAAGACACAGAACCACATATAGTTTCTTTTTTGTGGGTTCAGTTACCCATACATTAGGCTGGGAAATGAGATATAGGCCTGATATTGATATCTCCTAATAGCTTCAGTATTGCTCATAAACTTGAGTCATCTGTGTTGGAGTAAACAAAGGATTTGTGTAGGAGATTATTTCACTGTGTCCAGTGTGTTTACCACCTTCAAATGCCTTCGCCAGCGTACATTTTATTTTCAAGCCTACAAATTACAGTGGCACTATGATCTAGAACTGGATCCACTGACACCGTAAAATCCCCACCACGGCAATATTGTGGTTTAAAGCACTTAAAAGTCTTTCCCCTTTATGTCAGCCAACAAAACAATGACATTTTTTTAACATTTAGTTAAGTTATTTGAAGCATTTAAGATTTATAACATTCTATACATTTTACAGCTAAATGTATGGTGGCCCTGAGAGCCCAAACGGACTGGAACTTAAGGAAACACCAGCAATAAAAATGCTGCAAAAGCATACAGAACACAACGGAAATAGGAAAAACAAAAAAGAAATAGGAAAAAAGAAATCACAAATAGGAAAAACAAAAACAGAAATAGGAAAAAACATGATTCATATAATACTGATGATGGATTTTTAGGCTAATAGTTAGGGTAACACACTTGCCTTTCATCTTTTCTTTCCTCACAAAACCGATAGATCTTCCACTTCTTTTAAGTATCTCCCAGCGCAATACTTAGCATATTTTGGTTACTGCAAATTGTCTCCCCAGAAACACTTCCCTGGTGCTTTTGGAAATCTGTTTTTGCCTATTCCTGTTTTTGTTTTTTCTATTTCTGTTGTGTTTTGTTTGCTTTTGCAGCGTTTTTCTCATTGCTGGTGTTTTCTTAAGTTGCAGTCCGTTTGGCCTGTCCGGGCCACCGTGTAAATGAGTTTAAGGGTCAGGAAAGAAAATTAAAATATATAATTTCAATGCCAAACAAAATATACACCATCGATCTGAGACCTTTAAGGTTTAACTAAATTTTGAACCTTCTTTAATTTGCTTGTTCAAACAGACGAACCTGGATTGCACCTTTACTTATAGTTAGCTAAGACTGCGTTGTAAAGCTATTACAATCTGAAATTTCATAATGCCATTCCAGTACAGTTGCAGTACAGTTTCTAGCAACATAAGTTTTAAAAGAAATTGAAATATAATTAAAGTGAAGATAGAAGCCATGTTTGGCCTACCCTGGAATTAATGACTTCAGAAGCCACAAAAAGTCAGGTGTTTTGAATGGAAAAAACAAAAGATGAGTTTTGTTGTCCAATCTAGCAGAACTTTCTGGATACATGACATGATGAGTTGTTTTAGTTCCAACATCTCTTTCAAAACCTTTGGTCCTCCCACGGTTGACTCTAAATAGTACAGAAGGATATATAAGTTTACATATTTAGCATTTTAGACACATTGTAATTTACATCACATTATATGCATAACAAAACATAACAAAACTTAGATTTTTTTGTGACATGAATCTAGGCTTTTCAGGTTTTGTCAGTGAACAGTGCTGTTGAAATTAGCTTTTGTGTTTTGTTTTTGTGTAATGATGGTTATAATATGTGGGGATTATATCATTTTATATCATTTTATATCATGTTGATTCCTTTCTATCTTTTTATTAAGCTTTGAGCAATGGCATTTGATTAAACATTTATTCCATTTATTAAACATACAGTTTCAATCATGTTATTAACACACATTTCATTTGTGCTCATGATAGAGTTAAGCATACAGTCTAATGAAGGTTAAAAGCGTCGTTCAGCGTTATGTCTGAACTGATATATTGATGAAATGACTTGAATGCTGTGAATGAATGCCTAACACGCTTACATACACATAAACATGAAGTATAATTTCTAGGGTAAAGGTGAAAGACATCTTGCTTTGTCTCTGCTTGGCAACTAGTGATCCGGGGTCTACAGGAAGCATCTGGAGGAGCCAGACAACCATATAGGGAAAAATGCTGTTAAACACGGAAACTTGTTGAACTGTTGTTAATGATAACCTATACATGTGATGTTTTGTCTAACGCCAGAAGGGGTGTTAACCCTGACATAATAAAACCATGCTGAAAGTATGTTTTGACGGGAGATCTAGGTTGACAATATCGAGCTGTGTATCTTTCCACACATGTGTTTAATAAAATCATTGTTTTGACGCACTTGGACCAGTAGTCGTTTGTCTCAAACCTCAATCACGAATCAGGACAAATGCCGTTAAATTATTATTACCTTATCACAATATCGTGGAAATCAATCAGGGGTCCATACTGGGATCCTCTCAAATTTCCAGAATTCCCCACCACTGCACAACTCTTGCAGCGATCAGGGCGAGGTTCTTCAACATCTGCAATGAGTGTTATTGTCTGAAACACACGTCCTAGTGTTTTATTGTAGACAGTGAAGTTTTGTTTTTCCCTCTGTAAGGGCTGAGAAAAAAGAATAAAGTTTTGCAACCTCAGATCACATCTCTTGTTCAAAACACATTTCGTCTTTAACATTATCCCTGCTAATGACAAAATATCTGCATTGTCTTGGAGCAACTGTGCGCAATAGTGTAATTCCCTTAGGGATTAATATTGTTCTGATTCTAAGTATTCCAATCATACAATATTGTTAAAAAACAAACTTTCTGACTTTTGTCACAGAAACACAATATTCTAAAAATCATGAAATCAATTCAGTTTGATTCAATTTCAGTTATTTGATAGATAGCACCAGCATCTATTTCTAAGTGTCTTCAAGGATCAAACGTATGCACATTTGTGTTATTAATTATTGAGATATGTCTGTGAAGGTTCTCAATCATCCAGGTCATCGTAGTCTAAGGAGCTTGGGGGGGGGAAGCGTCTTCGATTTCTTTGAGTTGCTTGAAAACATTTCACTTCTCATCCGAGAAGCTTCTTCATTTCTAGGGTCAAATGGTGGAGAGTCCCAGATTTAAGCCCCGTGGGAGTGTCCCCCAAGAGGGACATGGACCCCCTATTGATCCTCCACCTAATCACATGAACCAAGGTGTGAAAACGGGTGGAGGTCACAATGGGCCAAGGTTTCAGGTGAGCTCATTGTGAAACCTGACCCCACCCTATCATGTGATTTCCTGAGTGGGCATTAAGGTGTCTGGGAAGGGATCTCAAAACTGGATTATAGATGGTAGACAGTTGGTGTCGTGAGCCACCGCCTCTGTTCAAAGATGGTCGCTCATAGTAGACATAGTTTTCCTGTGTGGTTTTCCCGAGTCTCCCTGCATCTCCCCTTTAAATGGCCTGTATTTGTATAGCGCTTTACTAGTCCCTAAGGACCCCAAAGCACTTTACACATCCAGTCATCCACCCATTCACACACACATTCACACACTTTAAGTACCACCTTTAGGTCTGTTGTTATTAGTTCAGTTCAGTTTAGGTTATCCTCGGGTTCTGTTTCATGCCTACTGCGTTTCTATTTATTTCACTTCCCTAATGAAACTCCCTTGCATCTGAAAGCTGTCTGCATCTTGGGTCTTTCATTAAAATCCACATGGCTTTCCCCATGAGCCGTGACAGTACGAACCAGCCACCGTGGACCCCGCTGCATTTAATCCATCCGAGGAGCTCCAGAGGAACGTCATCTACTCCGTAGAGCGGCTAATCAATCTGTCCCTGCAGCACAAGGGGACCGCTATAACTAATTGGCTACAGCGATTAGTTCCCGGTCTCCCCTGATTGCTCAGCTCACTTAATCCGCTCGCACAGGATTTTATTCTGAACGAGCTTCACCTTCGCTCCCCGGGCACTACCACTCACCCAGCCACTACCGCTTCGCTGCTCGGCCCGTCGATCCAGCCTTCAAATGGGAAGTGGTGCTCACGCCGTTGACGCCCCTCACCACAGTCGGACCCCGGGATTTTAGAGCAGCCGGCTTTGGTATTTAAAAAGGACAATTTTTCCGTTTCAGACTTGGACTATTTATTCGGGTGCTGTGTTTTGTGTGACAGAGGACAATAATAACTGTGGATTTCCTGGTTTCCCTGCAGCTGAGATTACTGAGACTGCCTTTTGGGGGCTACATTAAATTCTAATGACTGTTTTTGCTCTGCTCCCTTCGAGCCCGGAGCTATACTAACTAGCACTGCTAATGTAAAGACTGACAATTCTGAGAACTGTTCATCACCTGCTCAAGGTGTAGCTCAGTCAACAGCCTTCAGTTCAGGCAGCTGACCTACAGCCTACAGTTCAATCAGCTGCTCAGCTTCCCTCAGCTTAGTCTCTAGTGTCCCCACTAGCTCAGCCACCAATTCGGGCACCATTCTCGCCAATTCATTCCATGCAGGGAGAAAATTTCATATTAACCTGTGCTGTTTCTCATGAACTGCTACGTTTGAGACAGTTACTCTCTCCAGGGCCTCCCCAGAGGCTAGCTCTCTGCCCTTAGCTGATTCTAGATGCCTGGAGGCTAAGAAGCCAACTGAGAACTGCACCTTGTTAGCGCTGCCTTTCGTGGCACTTCGAGGGTCCAAGGGACCCATCCAGCCTTCGTTCATCTCCACTGGAGGGTCCGAGGGGCCACTTAAGCCTTCGCCTGTCTTTGCTGGAGGGTCCGAGGGACAGCTCTGCTGGAGGCAGAAGGCTGAGTAAGCGCGCCCTCCGTTTGCGAGGTGCGCCTGCTACTTGCGGAACAGGTAGGACTGGGCGAGGCGGTGGGGGATTCTCTGGCTGGCTTGAGCGGCATCTAATAACCAACTCGCGAAATAAAACAAAATAAAAACAAACCAACAAGCACGAAAACACCAGACATTATGATACAGACTTATTATTTGCACCGATGTTTTTTTGAAATTCTATACGCGAAATATGAGCGTGAGAGCCCTCGATGCGCCTGCTCGCTGCTGAAGTCAAAGTAAACTTTATTTTCATCTCCGCTACATACAGTACAGTATATAGAGAGACGAGATGATGAGGCTCCAGTTACAACAGTGCAAGTAAACAAACAATAAATATAAGAAGAGTAAGAAAATAAATATACGCTTTAGGGCTAAATCCAAGCCCATGATGTATTCATGATTTGAATCCTGGGTTGTGCGAGATCCCAGAAATAAACCCTATACAAAGTGAATCTGTGAACTACGGTGTAGGTTTATTACAGGGGTGTCCAAACTTTTTGCAAAGAGGGCCAATTTTTATAAAGTGAAGATGCCTGGGGGCCAATGGTTCCTTTTGACTTTTTTATTTCATAACAAAGTTACATGAAAATATAATGAAGAACAATTTTAATAGTCACAATTACCTTTATTTTTAAAATAGAAATGTACCTAAATAAAAGATACTCAGGCAAGCATTTACAACTCTAAAGACACAATTCCGCCTTTCATTTATATCTGGAGAGTCAGACAACATTGAAGAAACTGTATAGAATACCCTAAATTTCCATGAGTTTGCAATATCTTTGCCTAATGAACATTTAAACGGGAGTTATAAGTAATGAAAAGTGTTCTGTTATCAATAAAGTTTTTTTTTTTTAAGTGAATTTTGCCCTTGACTTTTACAAGACCTTTCAGGAAGCCAAAGTTTTTCACATCTACTGGAAGATCAGGCAAACACAATTGCCTCAAATTTCAGTAAAAAAAAACTGCAATTCCCACCGCTCCTGAAAGCGGCGGCTCTCACCATCAACCTTTTTCTTTTTTTGTACAGTCGCCATGGCAGAAAAGAGCAGAGAAGGGCAGGCTCGCAGCACAGGTGCAAAGAAAAAAATGTGCTGCCACCATGTGGTGAAAAAAGGAATTACACCTTTAAAGTCATGATTTATTTATTCAGACTTAGAAAGTGAGCCATAAATTATACATAATTAGACTGAAACTGTGGGCCACTCGAAATCTGACGGACTTTGGACATGCCTGGTTTATTAGGTGGTATTGTAGTGATTCTCTGGTTGGGAAATGGGTGTTCATTAGTTGTGCAACGGATCACGGTTGATCCGTTGATGCACGTGATCCGAAGATTTGAAAAAGAAGAAAAAAAAGTATGTGTATGGTGCGCGTGGTGGGTCTGTCAAGCGATAGTTATGGCCAGTGCTAGCGGTCCAAGTGGCGGAGCAGAGGAGTTTGCGGTATTTAAGCAGCCCTTTGCTGCCCAGTCTGACTGGGCTAAAGCTATTACAGAAGCTATTGGGGTGTTTAGCTGCAGACGTTGTGCAAAACAAGGGGTTTAAACTATGATGAACGTGCTTGAGCCACGCAGTGATATCCCGTTGCACGTCCACTTTAGTGGCAAGATCGTTCCAAACATGTATGAGCAGGAAAAGATTTAAGTTATGGCTGAACTGTCCCAGGCATCTTTTGTTGCTCTAACTACTACAAATGGGTGGACCTCCAGGGCAACGGAAAGCTACGTGACCGTGACAGTGGAGTGCAATATAATGAGCGGTGTGTATTATTGTAGGGTCTACCTTACAATATAAAGCGCCTTGAGGCGACTGTTGTTGTGATTTGGCGCTTTATAAATAAAATTGAATTGAATTGAATTGAGTGGTAGATACAAAGCCCTCTACTCCCCTATACTGTATCATAATTTTTTTTTAATAATTGCGTGGAATGAGTCTTGAGTTGAATGTTTTTAACAGGCAAAAAATACTTCAATAAGTAAATAAGTAAATGTTAAATTTTTGTCTTTTTTCTTTTTTGCTGATCCGAAAATTGATCTGATCCGTGACTTAAAACCGTGATCCGATCTGAACCGTGAGAGGGGGGGGAAGCGCCAGAGGGAGTGTTCGCCCAGTGCGCCAAACAGGCTAGGACCGCCACTGCCTGTAGGGATGAGTTGAACTGGCCTTGGGATATCAACCTGTCACCCAGAGTAACCTCACACTGTGCGAAAATGGTATTTAAAGGATAATTGATAACAACAACCAGGGCATCCGGGGCCAGATCAGAGCCATCACTGTTCATTATTTTCAATCTTAAACTCAGTTGTGTGTCAATTAAATCCAGGTAACGCAAGCCATTTCCAGGCATGGACTCTTCAGTTATGGCTGAAACATGGAGCATCTCCATGTAACATTTCTTCTCAATTGAAAACTAGGTGAGGGGGACTGTGAAGAGATCCTTTTAACACGTTTTTACACACACACACACGCACGCACGCGCGCGCACACACACACACACACACACACACACGCACACATACACACATGCACACACACACGCACGGGTCCCCAAAAACAGTTGTCTAAAAAGGATGTAATTTTTTTATCAAAAAAGTAAACCTTTTGGCTTTAACATCCAAACATCCTATTCATCATCCTATTACATCACCATACTTCCACCATACTCCCATGATTATATGGAAGTATGGTGATTATTTATATGATTATTTATATTGTTTATTATATAATTTTATGATATTCATAAAAATTATGACTGTCGTAAACCTTTATTACTTCTTCTGTCATACATCATTTGACGATGGGTCATAAATCACTTGTTTGATACAAAGTACCTATTATCCCTCCAATTGGATACTTCCAATAAGGTTAAAATCTGGGACTCTCCACCAGTTGCTCTTAGAACTGAAGAAGCTTCTCAGATGAGTGGTGAAACTTCTTTTATTTTCTTTTGTCATTTTAAAGATATCTATATAAGTAATTGTATTTTACAATTCTTCAGCCAGTTAGAAATACGGGTTGCAAGGATAAAGAGTTGAGTATACATAAAAGAAAAAAAGATAAGCATAAAACAAGGTTTTTTAAACTTATCGAATCCGTAGCTAAACTACGGAGGAATATTTGTGTTGGTTTTTTGGGTGGAGCTAGCACAGACTTGAATATACTGCTCTTGCTGTACCAGTAAACACAGGTGTCATCAAAATAAACAAGGGATGGGCAGTTAAAATAACTTTAACATGGCCACAGTGGGACAAAGGTTTATTGTAATATGTTTTCATTATTTACCTTCCACCAGTTGAAATCTTCCTCCGAGGGTTTATGTTTCTCTGACATAAAAGGTTTAGGAGATTCACTAATGATGTAATTAAACCAAGGATCACTGTCTGTTAGACATTTGTGACAGGCACAAAGTCTTGACTCCTGATGACAGAAGGTATATCCAGATAAATTCCATAAAAGGATGGAGACCAAAACAATTGCTGTGATATTCAGTAGTGGGGAAATGTGCACTCTGAGTTTTCCCCTTTTGAAATACATCTTGATGGAGTTCCAATCTGTGAACAAATACAATGTGAGTGAATGTGAAAATTAGCACTAAGCCTTTAAGAAAACAGTAACAGAAAGGATTACTCTTTAATTAAAATTATTTATAGTTTGCAACATATTAAGAGCACTGCACTGGAAGGCAGAAAAATCAGATAAAAATAGAAGGTTTAATGTCCTCTTTTATTTATGGTATTTGCACAGATAGCATTTACCAGCATAAACCTTCTGCTACATTATGAGCACATCACGTTGAATAAAATACCATGATAGCCAAAGGAAAGGAAAACACAGAACTTAAAATACTTTCAGAGTCTGTCGGTTGGTGTATTTGCATGAATTACTTATGCCATTGTTGTATTATCTCTATTGCTGATGAATAACCTAAAATATCATGTCTAATATATATATATATATATATATATATATATATATATATATATAATTTTTTAAAATTCCCCACTTGCCCTTGTGGGCGGTCAATCCTTCAAGCTCGGGTCCTCTACCAGAGGCCTGGGAGCTCGAGGGTCCTGCGCAGTATCTTAGCTGTTCCCAGGACCTGCGCTCTTCTGGACAGAGATCTCCGATGTTATTCCCGGGATCTGCTGGAGCCACTCGCCTAGCTTGGGAGTCACCGCACCTAGTGCTCCGATTATCACTGGGACCACCGTCACCTTCACCCTCCACATCCCCTGGTATTTCTCGAGCTTCTCGTGTTCCTTCTTCCTGATGTTGCTGTCATTCGGAACCGCTACATCGATCACTACGGCCGTCTTCTCATGTTTGTCTACCACCACTATGTCCGGTTGGTTGGCCACCACCATTTTGTCCGTCTGTATCTGGAAGTCCCACAGGATCTTAGGGATCTTAGCTCGGTCATTCTCCATCACCCTTGGGGGCATCTCTCATTTTGACCCCGGGATTTCCAGGTTATACTCAGCACACACAACAACTCAGCACACAACACGGCAAATCTTCGTTAACGAGCTACCGTGGATCACTCCGTGCGTGGGGCTGGACGGCCAACACGTTAACGAGCTAACTGCGCTAACACACTAGTTCCCACCCATGTAATTGAGCATTGCGTGGCACATCCAACATACTGTTTTACTTTAGTCCATGACGCGCTTACCTTCAGGGTCATACGTCACATGAAAACCAAAAGAGTTCCAAACGCCACATCTGAATGAGGGTGGGGTGGTTCAATTTGCCATGTTCCAAGGAAAGCTTAACTTCTGTCTCGCTAGCTTGCCCTGCGCTCAGCGAATCTGCGTTTGACTACTCCGCCTAGGCTGCACTGTCGAGCGCAGATCCACTGAGCGCTCAACACAGACAGCATCGTCAGAAGGAAAGTTGATAAAATAAATTAAAAATTTTGTATTGTTCGATACATATGCGTAGCGAACTGAAAGCACTGTATCGAACGGTTCAATATCGATACGAGTATCGTTGCACCCCTAATATATATATATGTAAATATTTAAATATACACACACAAACACACACATATAGTGAGAGAAAAATACATTTGGGAAACTTAATGACTGGAGGTTCAGTACAGATTAGTGTGCGACGAGACAGAGTGTAAATTTAAGGTGTCTTACCAGCAAAAAGATGAAATTACAAAAGCAGGAATATGAGTCAAGAAGAACCTGTATGATACATCTATCAAGCTATCTATGTAGCTATCAACAAAAGAGGAACTTTTCAAAAGGAGAGGGAGGGAGGGGTTATGGACTATGTGCAAACAATTATTGGGGTTGTGTCTGACTTGTGAATTGCCACACAACTGTTGCACACAATTTAAATGTTTTATGTAAACCCACAAAACATACACACACATAAATATATAATCTATTAGCCTGTTACTCAGCAGTAATTAGCTGAAATTTGTGTCCACGCTTTGCACCATAACAGTTTATGAATACTTCTTACTAGAGGATCTTTCTCATTAGTTGAAAATAATTCCATCCTCATATATGGAGGAAGCAGGAGGCTGGAGCAGATCTTCGGACCCTCCAGCGAAGGCTGAAGCAGCTCCTCGGACCCTCCAGCGAAGACTGAAGGCTGGAGCGGTTCCTCGGACACCCAAGCGAGAACAGTCACAGAACCAGCAGACACATGGGCCTCTGGCAAACACAAAACAAAACCAGCAGCACGGGGTCCTCTGGCACACATGAGAGAGACAGCAGCTGCGCAGAGCACTGACCCTGCTCAGGCAGCGACAGCCGGGTGCAGTCCTCAGCTGGTTTGAATCAAGTCTTGCTTTCACCTCCTGAGTCACACAATGTTTACCAGAACTTCCTTGAAACTGACTGAAAGTTCATTGTCCAATGGCTGCTTAAACTGTTCTTGCCCCAGACTTTGATACTGAACTACAAAGTTGCTTTATTTCTATTGGCCCCTGTGTGCTGATTCAGGACATTCCTGGAGTAAACAAGCCAGAAAGGTCTCGTCTTTATCTTAACAGTCTCCTGCAGCATTGGTATCCAGTCTTAGGTTGTTGCTATGTGAGAGACTAAAGACTTTCTGACCACAATTCCTAACCCTGCAGTAGAAGCCTTAGAAATAGCAGTGTTAGACTCCATGAGGCAAATGTATGATGTGGCATAGATTCTGATGATGCTGCAAATGGCCTCATTGGAGCAAAAGACTCTACGGCTGATCTACAAATTGCACTAATTTATAAACAAATCAAACCCAGTTTGCAGCACAAACTTTTATTTTTTCAACTCACAGTGATTAGGCCTTCAGTGAAACTTGTGGTATTTATTCTAACCTTGTGTGTCTTGTGTGTTTTTGTTCTCATCCCGCAGTCCTCATCCCTCATCACTTGTCTTTATGGATGTCTCTGTGCCTGGAGTCTGTGACATTGTGTTATTTTTTTCCCTTACATGCTTTATAAATGGAATGTATTATTTAATTTGGGCCACCTCCTCTAGCTTGTCCAGGATAACACCAAGTTACCAAAAATAAAATAGTATTAAATTTTTTATATTTTTCTTTTTTGCAAGTGAAAGAACCATTGTTATAATTACTAAATAGAATGAAACATTCTTGATAGCTGAGAATCGGTCCGCCAGGACCATTGCTCCTGGCCGCCGCCCGACTCACATTGCACATTGCACATAGGCACATTGCATTGCCTATGTCCCTTTTTCGGGCTGTGCCTGGCCGGGCCCCATGGACTAAGGCCCGGTCACCAGACGCTTGCCCTCAGGCACCCTATCCCGGGCAGGGTGAACTGTTCCCTCGATGGTCTCTTCATAGGGGTTTAGGGGTCTTCTCACCCTTAGAGATAGGGTGAGAAGTTCGGCCATTTGGGAGGGGCTCAGAGTAGAGCCGCTGCTCCTCCACATCAAAACAAACAGTGTTTGACTGTCAGGTCAAACACAAATGCAAGTCCACCATAGTTGGTGACAAATGATCCCCACACACTGGAAATTGCAGCGAACTTATCAGTTGTGATTATGCTTTTATTATACCAGTGGTCTGATTGATGCCACAATGGACCATTGATCAGTCGTCCATTGATCAGTCGCTTTTATTATACCAGTGGTCTGATTGTTGCCACAATGGACCATTGATCAGTCGTCCATTGATCAGTCGCTTTTATTATACCAGTGGTCTGATTGTTGCCACAATGGACCATTGATCAGTCGTCCATTGTGGCATCAATCAGACCACTGGTATAATAAAAGCATAATCACAACTGATAAGTTCGCTGCAATTTCCAGTGTGTGGGGATCATTTGTCACCAACTATGGTGGACTTGCATTTGTGTTTGACCTGACAGTCAAACACAAATGCAAGAAAAATCAGGCCACTGTGCGATGTGTTCACTGCTACAGATACACATGTGGTAAATGCAGACTACAGATACCATGGCAGTGCCAGGATTGTGAGTGATTGCTGAAAATGTTGTAATGTACTCACTCGCTTTTTATTATTATTTGTAAATATGTGTACAAATGGTTGGTTTTTTGTACTGTTTTTATCAATAAATCTCAGCAACAAAGGACCTACACCCATGTGTGTTGATTTCTCCCTAAGATGGCAAACTGAAACACTCCAAGTTGGTGACTTTTGGAGATTTATTTCCCTGGATGATTGAGAATGCATCAAGATGAAACACAAAAGGGAAGTTCACAGCTTTTAGCAGCTCCCCCACCCCCTCAATCACACACCCCCACTCCCCTCCCTCCAGAATTCCTAAGTAACAACCTAATATACATATGAATGACTAGCCAATTTAGCTTCCACTTCCAGCATTTGACTGCTCTCCGGCTTTTAAAGGTAGAAACGCCAATGATGGCTCCGCGGGGGTTTAAGTGCTCTAGGCAAGTTTTTCTGGGCATGTCCCACCGGGAGGAGGCCCCGGGGCAGGACATAGTGGAGGGATTATATCGCTTGGCTGCCCTGGGAATGCTTTGGTATTCCCCCGGATAAGCTGGAGGAGGTGTCTGGGGAGAGGGAGGTCTGGGCTTCTCTGCTTGGGCTGCTGCCCCCGCGACCCGGCTCCGGATAAGCGGAAGAAAATGGACGGATGGATGGAGAATGAAACATTGGGAAGTAGTTATTTAATATTTAAAAAACAGAAGTGTTATGTAAAACTTTTGCATTAAAACACACATTATGATCTTTGCTGATAATATGTTAGCTGATGCCTGTTCTCTTTCCATGATGGCAATGAAAGTTGATTCTTGAATAGGCCTAATTGGCACGTTAGTTCTCTCTTGTAAAATTCATATTTTTACGTTTCAAGGAATTTTAGGGTATTATTTGTGCTATTTCCACTATGTTACTTGTTAAGCCATTAGATATAAATCGCTTAGATAAGTCAATGTTTTTGCAATCACCAGCTGCTGAGGCATCAGCTTAGTTGAAAGGAATATTGACAGAGAAGGTGTGGATGCATTTTAAAGTTGCCAACGCATTAATTGTCCAAGCTACAGAGGAAAGGACTTGTAATAATGTGTTAAATTAGTTCTAGATTTGTACTTTATTTTGTGACCAGTATGACTCATGGCTAATGTTAGGTTGAAATTATTAAATGTTGCCATTATTGTACTTAAATTTGTAAGCCTTGCCTTAAACTGTATGCTCAGAGACATTCTTTTGTTTCTATTGTCCTCCCTAGCTTGTTGAATGGTGAGGGGGGCTATTTGATGAAAGCACATTGTTGTTAATATTGGGGTCAATTTTTAATTGTTGTGATGTATATTTGAAGTTGGTGGGATATGTGTGTTTGTTACGTCAGCCAAGAAAAAGAGTTTAGGTTTGGATATTTGGTTAAGGGATGGATTTATCCCTGTATTGATTAGCAGAGTTGGACTCGGGCATCAGATAATAAACTGGCGGTTAGAGTCCACAGTGATGCTTTTAAAATGATTTAAATTACTTAGGACGGGAACGGCGATTCCTAGGAGCGTCGTTGCTCAGCGTGTGGCAGTGACTGGTGATCGTGGACGCATGGTCATCCCTGGCGGCATCCAGTTAGCCCGGTTGGTAACCGCGGAACTTCGGGCACCCGTTAAAAACCAAGTGGTCATTGACCACTTCCTTACCGCGCTTTTTGACCGACAGGGGCGGGGCCTCGGGTGTGACCATTTCAACGTGGCTGTGAGGTGAGCCTTAAGTAAAGCTTTAAGGCGTAAGTTTATACGCCGATAAGTGGGACTTCCTGTCGAGCTGCGGGAAGCGCTTATAAATTAATATACGGCTTAGAAATCAGGCCGCTGTCCCGGACAGATGACAGCTGTAATTGACCAGCAAGGTGGACGAACCTGGGCTTAGAGGCTTTTAAAATAGTCGAAAAGTTAGGTGTACCGGCACTAAGGTTTTGAAGATGAAGTGAAGATGTGATATGGTAATGGAAATAATTTATCTTGGCAGTCAGTGGCAGTCTTTTGTTATATATAAATGTGTGAATGTATAAGTGAAGTGTAAAATTGTTATTTGGATGAATGATTAAAGATGCACATTGTTTTGAGAGAAAAGGCGGTGTGTGTGAGACGATGAAAGTATTGCGTGGATGATGCTACGAAACTGAGCTGAAAGAATGGTGATATGTGTGGAAAACTGTCGATTGTCCTGATGTCTGAAAGAGCTTTGCTGAGCACGCTGAAGATTTTGATGTGAATGCTGGCAAATGAAAGAGCTTAGTATATTTAAGTGTGTGTGCGTGTAATAAGGGTGCATTGTTTTTAGATCAAGACTTAGCAGAATTACAGAGGGTTTATAGACTGTAAATACACCCCCCCCCCCACAAAAAAAAAAAAACAACAGCCAAGAGTTCGATTAGCCTGTAGAAACAGGAAGGAGAGAAACAGAAAAATATGAGTCTGTGTGGCTATGTGTGTGACAGGAAGCTGTGTATGTGTGACAGGAACTTTGCATGCCCATAAAAGGACACTGGCTGATGCGCGTAGTGTGGGTCCAGAGAGAGAGAGACTTAGGTGCACTCTTCTCAACCTGAAAACGTGAGTACAGCGGCAAAAGCATAGATTAACAGAATTGGGAGGAAAACAGGCCAGGCTTTGGCTTAAAATTTGACAGCTTCACCTCTCATTGTCTCCTTATCCTGAGAAGAAGCTTAAAGGACAGTCAATCTCCTGATGAAGACAGAAGACAGACAGAACACCGTGTACTTGAAGAATTAACAGCAAGCAAAAGACAGTGCAACTGAACTATAACACTGAAGACTCCAGCAGTAGCATGTAAGAAAGCATGTGATGCAACATGCACTGTGAATTACAGGCTGTGGAGAACAGTGGGATAAATAACTGTGTGAAAGCACTGGAAAGTACTGGAGTTTCATATTTGCCATGCTTGGAGTAATCCTCGAAGAAAAGACTGAAAAGATTAAGAGAGAAGCAATGGAGAGAAGAAACAGCTGATTTGGGCCTGTGTTGATCTGCGAGGCCCCACAGGAAACTGTGAGAACAGTGAGAGGTGAACCTGGACGTGATATAATGAAAGCATATGGGAAAATTGGATTGAAGGTGGAGACTGAACTCATGAAGGTTTAGAAATGTTCACCACATCACAACAAAGAGGTTAGAAAAAAAGGTTAAAAATAAAGATTAAAAGAAAAAGAGAGAAATTGACTAAGAAGTACATTAATGAATAGAAAACACACATATACAAATTGTTACATGCAGTAGCGTTTTTTGATACGGGCGACATGGGCGGTTGCCCGGGGTGGCATCATGGTGGGGGGCGGCATCACGGGCATCGGCAAAAAAAAAAAAAAAAAATTGCTCGTGCTCATGCTGCCCCGACGTCATGCCAGCGCATATTGGGAATGGCATAGGTACCGATCGGTTTTCTATCGCCCATTTGCTGGGAGTAAGGGTGCCCTCCGTTTGCGAGGTGCGCCTGCTGTTTGCGGCGCAGGGAGGAGAGGGCGGGGCGGCGGGGGATTCTCTGGCTGGCTGGAGCTTCATCAATTAACCAACTCGCAAAATAAAAACAAACCAACAAACATGAAAACACCAGACATTATGATACAGACTTATAATTTGCACCAATGTTTTTTCGAAATTCTGTACGCGAAAAGTGAGCGCGAGAGCCCTCGGTGCACCTGCTTGCTGCTGAAGTCAAAATAAAACTTTATTGTCATCTCCGCTACATACAGTACAGAATATAGAGACACGAGACGATAAGGCTCCAGTTACAGCAGTGCAAGTAAACAAACAATATATATAAGAAGAGTAAGAAAATAAATACACACTTTAGGACCGGGGTAAAGGGATCAATAACAATTTAAAATTTATATTTTACAGTTTGATGATTTAAAGTCTCACACACAACCCGTCAAAAGGGGAGGGGGGTCCTGCTGCTTCCAAATAGAGCACATTTCATTCATAATGTTGTAAATCCAAGCCCATTATGTATTCATGATTTGAATCCTGGGTTGTGTGAAATCCCAGAAATACACCTTAGACAAAGCGAATCTGTGAACTAAGGTGTGGGTCTGTTAGGTTATGTTGTGGTGATCGTCGAGTTGCGGGACTTATGTTCATACTGGAGTGCAAAATGGAAAACCAATGGAAGATGGACAAGAAAAGTTGAAAGCCATCAGGTGCTCAGTTTAGAAAAAAAAGAAAAGAAGAGGAGGAGAAACGAGCAAAAGATACAGGTAAGCAGATGTGTCATTGGATAATGACAGGTCATCCTGAAACTATCAGAATCAGAATACTTTATTAATCCCTAAGGAAATAATGTGGATTACAGTTGCTCCAAGAAGAAATGGTAAAAATAGTAACAGTAACAGACTAAACTCCAAACAATACATTATGTTACAGATTTTAATATTAATTAGTCATTGTCAATTGTTGATTTGTCCTGTTCTCATTGTATGACGAATTATGATGGCTGTTTGGTAGCCGTTTGCATACTATGCATACTCTCTCTCTCTTCATATGTGTGTGTGTGTTTCTCTGGTGAAATTCAGTATGGTTCCGACAACAGTTTTATGTCAATGGACAATCCTTAATGTGTGTGTGTGTGTGTGTGTGTGTGGTGGTGGGGGGGGGCAGAGGGTGTGTTCGCCCAGGGCGCCAAACAGGCTAGGACTGCCACTGGTTACATGTGAACATCCGTCACTAAACTTGACAAGCGAGCTCTAACTCCTGGTTGAAGACAAGGGATGCTGTTATTTAAGGTGGGAAATCAAAACTTTGGTTAGCAAACTTGGGAAAGAGAAAACTGACTGCTTAAGTGGGAAAATTGTGAAGGAATCTGAAACACTGCAAAAGAAACATATACAAAATCACACACACAAACAGAAAATGCATTAACCTTATAAATACAAGAGAGCTCATGAAGATTAGACAGCATCTTGAGCATGTGAGTCTGTGTTAACATAGTGTGAATTTAACACACTTAAACTTTTAAGTCTGATTTCAGACTATGTAAGTATTAGTTAAACCGAGAGTAGGGCAAAACTTTTGTGGCCCTGAAGTTCTAATCCCCATAACATATTGATAGATTAATTAATAAGCAAAAAGTTTCTGTGTTTAAGATTTTTGGGGTTGTTGTTTTAGTGATGGGTGGATTCTGTCAGTTAGGTTTGGGTTGTTTTCTTATTTTAATAGTGGGAGTTTTATTAAACATGGACATGTCTAGAATTGGGCCCTGTAAAATTGTAACAGTGCACTTAGAGAAATCCTGTCAGGTGATTATGTTTTGTGCTTTGATCAGCTAATAATCAGCTCTCTTTTTCTCATTTTTGTTCTAAGTAGGGCTGCACGATTGAATTAACAGCGCTGTAAAAAATTTTGGGAGAGCAAATACAAGGTGAGCTTTTCCAGATTACAATGGGCTGATGAGAACCCATCTGTGGGAACCTGGTTCCTGTTTAAAATGATTGCACCGAGTCAATCCAGTCAAAGATTACAAAGAACTTTTTTCTAAAAAAATAAAACAAATGAATGAGCTCATGTTGCTGAGGGTTGAGAATCTGTGATTCAACCAAGTGACCAAGGTTTTTTCCTTTAAAACAGGAGCAAAGTAAGGAAAGCACATATATTTTGGTTAAGTCTGGTAAAGTAAAATTAAAATGTGCCGTTACATTAAGAGGAGCAAAATGAAATCAAAATATGCTGTACGAAGAACCTGACTGATAACTGTTCTGTCTTAAGTTTTGTTATAACACAGGTATTACAAATGGGAAATGTGGGTTTTTAAAAAAATGAAGTTAGTGTTAACACACAGGTGTTGTTTCTAGGCAGCTCTGAATGGAGCCAGGGGTTTAAAAGATTTAACATGATGATTAAACTGATTTTATTCCTAAACACAGGTTTGGAAGCCCGGAGCAAATGTACCCGAGGGGAGAATTGCTGAGGGTTTTAGAGAAATAATTTGACTAAGCTTTTTCTATTAATTTTATAAGAGGTGGTGAAGTATTTTCAGTATTTTCTGTTTCAGTAGCTGGTCTTTAGTGACACACGAAGTGTGTCAAGAAGGGGTGATTTTGGGTTTAATTTGAAATAAGGGGTTTTGTGATCATGTTATGATTTTCTGGGTGTTTGATAATTTAGCTCTAATAAAACTTACTCATAAGTAATTGCTTCTATGCTTAAACTTAATTGATTGAAAATGCTTGTTTTGTTTTCTCTTTGATTTTTTTTAGTAGAATAAGTAAAGGGTCAATGTAAAAACAAAATGCTTCTAGACACAGATAACATGAAGGTTCACTTGTAGGTCAGAGTTAAGACACATTTCGCTTGGAAACTTTTGCACTTGCATACCAACAGTTTTTTTAATGCACGCTTACAGACACAGACATGACGTAGATTAGTTTCTGGGGTAGAGGTGAAAAACAGTTTGCTTTGTCTTTGTTTAAAGTAGTAAGTTGAGTACAGGACGTACTTGAGATGATCAGATAAGAGAAGAAGAGAGGTTTTTTTTGTTTTTGGAGTGTCAAGGGTTGTTAATAGTGTAGCTTACCCAAATGAATAAAATTGCAGATTATATATGTATAAATGATAGACCCTAGAACATGATAGGTTGAACCAAGTTTGAAGAATTAAGAGAACAATTGATGAACATAATAGGTTATGGAGGCATAGCAGAGAGAGGCGTTTTCCTTTTCTGTCCATTACAGGAGAAGGAGCAGGTTGGCGAGAATCCTGGAAGCACCGGACTGAACGGGACCACAAAAGAAGCACAGAGCACAAAAGTTCAAGGAAATTTGTTGTTTAGGAGATTAAAGGCTTGTTAAGGTTAAATGTGGCCATAAAAATAATGAAGAGCAATATGGGCCCTTTAGGGGATAAAGTTAATTATAGCTGATTGGATTGGAGCAGTGAGGGAAGTCAGAAGTGGGGTTAAATTGTGACTCTGGGGTCAAAAGGGGATGGTAGGAAGAGAAGCAATGATAGCTCACAGCCCAGCGTAAACGCGAGGTGCTGTATAAGGGCTTGATTTATTTGTTTGATTTATTTGTTGTGGATACAAGTAATTATGCTATAGTAATAAGGGAACATTGAAAGTGTACAACTCGTTGAGGGGACGGAGGACCTAAAGGGTTGGGCAATTGAAAGGTTTCATTTTTGATATGATTTCTTTTGTTGTATTTTAGCTATTATTCTCACATGGAAGTAACCTTAATGGGAATAATTACACTGTAATCCCTAACAGTTGTTCTAGCTCATAACTAATAAGCTCATAACACTCAAATGTCGTTTTGTAGTTGAGCAAACTATAAAGTATTGAGCTCTGTTGGCTTTTATGCAACTTTAATTGAATAGGGCTCAATATTTTTTAGCTAATTTGTTCGGAACGCTCAAAAAGTTTAAGAAGCATATATTAGTGATGTTCTGGTGGGTGGAGTCTTGTTGCTCCCTCAGGAAAGCTGAGTCAGCCATCTTGAATTTACCTTGATGCAGGGAAGATTTGGCCAGCCCGTGTGGATTAAGAGTCCCCAACTTCAACCTACCACGACCACCACCTTATTTTTTTTCATCAACTGCCCTAAATTTGGTAAGTCTAATGTGTTTTTGTTTTGTTTAAATTTAATTTCGATAAACATTCTTTTTTATTTTTTTACTGGAAATACATTCGTACTTTGTGCACAGTGAATGTTTGTTATAAATGAATTCGAATCCAAGTAATTGTAATGTTAGAAGTTTTCGAATGTGACAAATACGTAATGTTATTTCAAATTAGAACGGTGTAACGTTTTGGCGGTTTTCCCTGGGGGACAACATTTCCCATAATGCATTGTATTCTTGCCCGGGAAGTTGACGGTGGCAGTTCTAGCTCCATGCGTTTGAACTTTCTACTAAAATTTTCTACTGTCCGTTTCTACCGGTTGTCGTATTCGCCGGTAATGCACGTGCGTATTGTGAGTATACTTATTTCAATAAGTGTCCGTGTTACACAGTCAGTAGTTTACGCTGTTGAGCTATGTGTGTGTGCTAGCATGAAGCGAACAATAATAAACAACATGAGTGTGTTATCATGATGGTAATTAGACACATGTTTGTATTTTTTCGTAGTCTCAAATGTGTGGTTGTGAGATAATCTTGAAGTTCTTTTAACAGTTTAGAGGGGTATTCCACTAAGCGAGCTCTACAAGTCAAGCCTTGCGGAAAAATGCATCGCCTGATTCAGCCTAACATTACACACTGGTCGAACTCGGTGCTACAAACGAAGTTCAGCTAAATTGTTCGCGCTAATTCGACAAGGCTCAACCAGCCAGACTGAGGCGCCTCCTTGACACCTTTAAGCCAGACCCTATCGATCTTTGCTAGATAAATTGAAATGAAATGAAAATAAAGAGCCGCGTTCTGCTCCCAGGCTAAGAAAGAATCATTGATGCAGACTGTGCGGATCACAAATACTCCCTAACCTGTAAGGCAGGGGTGTCCAAACTTTTTTCACTGAGGGCCACATATATAAAAATATAGGAGGGGCTGGGCCACTTACTAGAAATTAGGTAAAAAACCTTAACTTTAGTGTATTAAAGTGTATTAAAGATCACAAAATCACTTAAAAGTGGTCGAATATGTTATATTGTTGAATATAATTAAAGACAAAACCGCCTTCATCACAGCTTTCCATAAATGGATCTTTATTGATTCATTCAGAAAAAGTTTTGGTAGCTCATTTTCAGAACAGCAGCTTCAGATTTCTTCTTAGACAGAAGATTTACAGCACAGAGAAAAAACAATAAAGGGGAAAATAGGACGGGTAAATTTCAAGTTTGTTATTTAAGTTATTAAGCTTAGCAACACACCTATTAACATTAGTTTGAAACGGTTAACATTAACAGACTGAACTGGACTTAATAACAGGAGTGCATATAATCTTAGTAAATTATTGTGGTGAGTATCAGCTGCGCTCGGTATGTAAATTGGGCCATCCAGCTGCGGTGCTGATTCGACGTCACTCGTGCCAAAAATCCAGACAAATGTCACTTGATCAAGGACCAGATCTGCATCAGATGAGATCAGCTGACTACGTGTGTGTGTGCTGTGCAAAAAATGTTTTTGAACATTAACAAGTCGTCTTTGTGCACATATTGTTTACAGATATCAGACTGCAAAGAGCGCTACAGAGAGTCAGCATTTCACCAGTTGTCAGTGGGTGAGTTTTATAATTTGTGTCCTAATTTAAATAAAAAATAAATACAAAGAAACTAGAGAATTTTGCCCTGAATTATTCAAAATTTTTAGATTTTTTTTTTTGCAACAGAACAGACAAAATTAAATTACTGTGTGAACTTGTTGGCATAATTATGTTCCACCTAATTTAAAAATTGACATGCATTTTAAGTACAATGCGTGTAAACAGTACATTTTGAAAAGCCAAAAGTGCAAACAGGGCTGAAATGGTTTTGACTGCAAATGTTTTAATTGCAGGGGTGAAGTTGGCCCAATGGAGTGGAAATGCAAGTTGTGTTCTGCAACTTCAAATACTCGGGGACAATTATTTTGGCACTACACTGTATTGCATACCCAATATTCACGAGTGTCCCCCCTGCCATGTCTCTATGACAGTTGCATTTGTACTTTTCCATCATTCGAGGCAATGAAAGCTCATCTGTCAAGATCACATAATGATTCACATAGAGTTGATGCAACTGAAGGAGCACGTGGTTGTTTTATATGTCCTTTGTGTAACTTCACACAGCCCTTTTCTGAGGGAATTCTGTTTGGTCATTTGAGAAATCATTTACGAAGTCATGAGATGGTACCATGCCCATTCAAAAACTGTAATTACAGAACAAATAGTTACTCAGCATTTAATGCACACAAAAGTAGAAAGCATAGTGGTGATTCAGGCTTTGGTGAATGTGTTGTATTGGCATACAACGATAGCGCCCCAGAGCTAGTTGCAGCAGAAAGTCTTCGGGAACCTGCTGAAACTCACAGTCCAGGGTCTGCAGACACATTTGATCTCGATGAGATAAACAGTCAGTGTGACCCAGACATGTTAAAGGCCCAGCTGAATCATAACTTGGCATCGTTATTTCTAAAGATGCAATCTATTCTTCATGTGTCAGAAATGGCATCTCAGGAAATAGTGGAACATTTGACTCAGATATTTTTCTTGTCCCAACCGATACTCAAACATGACATCAGAGAGGTCTTAGAGAGTCATGATATCACTGTCAGTGAAGCAATTCTAAATGAGGTTGTCAGTACTGTTATGGACTGCAATGTTATTGTCAGTGCCACAGCTAAGGGGAAGCCGTTATCCTCAACCAAGAGAAGGAAAACCTTCATCGAAAATAATTACCCTGTGGTAAAGCCTGTACAGTATCTGCTACAGCCAGGACACACAGCAGTACATGTTCCCATTCTCAAAATTATACAAAAAATCTTCAGTCATACAGATATTCTTGATAAAATTAAAGAAACAAAGGTGGCACAAAACGGTGTCTATGTAAGCCACCAAGATGGTTTGTACTTCAAAGAGAACACATTCTTGTCTTCAGATGAGTTCAAAATAACACTAATTTTGTACATTGATGATTTGGAGATAGCCAATCCACTTGGCACATCGCGCAAAATACACAAAATCTGTTCAGTATACTGGATGCTTGCTGATCTTCCCAGTAAATACCGGTCAGCCTTGCATGTGATTCAGCTTGCTGCTTTATGTAAAGTGGCTGACATCCAGACATTTGGGTATGAAAAAGCACTTGGTCCTTTGTTGAGAGACCTCCGTACCCTTGAACAAGATGGGATATTTATTGAGTCTATTGGTAAGGTAGTCCAAGGAACAGTCATGTGTGTGGTGTGTGACAATCTTGCAGCCCATGAGTTGGCAGGCTTTTCAAAGTCTTTTAGAGCAGAACACTTTTGCAGGTTCTGCACAGCAACACAAGTTAAACTTCAGACTCATGAAGTTGCAAGCGGCGAGTTCAGTCTTAGGACAAAAGACAGCCATAATAGTGATGTGCATGCCGTAATGCATGGGGTCAGTCGGAGTCAAAATGGTGTTCAGGCAGATTGTGTCCTGAGACAGCAACTAGAGCATTTTCATACTGTCACTGGCTTTCCACCTGATGCCCTCCATGATCTTTTGGAGGGCATTGTGCCTACAGAGCTCGCCCTGTGTATTGGAGAGATGATCCGTCGCAAATACTTCACCCTTGAATATTTGAATGACAGAATTCTGTCATTTCCCTACCAAGGAACAGACAAGCTTGAGAAACCTCATAAAATACCACAGAGCTTTGCTTTAAAGAAAAGCATTGGTGGTAATGGCCATGAAAATGCCACATTGCTTAGACTGCTCCCTTTGATTATTGGAAATGCTGTTCCTGAAGAGGATGGGATATGGACTGTGCTAATGGACTTAAAAGAGGTAGTAGAGTTATCACTGTCTTCAGAATTCACAGAGGAGTCCATCCAGTATTTACAGTCGAAGATCCAAGATCATAGACAGATGCTGAAAGAAGCCTTTCCAGATTTCAAACTCCGTCCTAAGCATCACTACATTGAACACTATCCTGACCTTATACGTCTTTTTGGGCCCCTTGTACACTTGTGGACAATGAGGTTTGAGGGAAAACACAGTTTTTTCAAGAGAGTTGTACACGATACACAAAACTTTAAAAATGTGTTAAAAACACTCGCCGACAGGCATCAGTACATGGTAGCATTTCATCTCAGTGCCTCAGGATTCTTCAGACCTCACCAGCAAGCATCAAATGTCTCCTCTGTACTGGTATCAATGCTTCCAGATGTTGCAAAGACACATGTTAAACAAATAACAGCAAGCAATGTTATTTACAGCACATCAAAGATCTGCATTGATGGAACTGATTATAATGTAGGAATGTTTTTGTCTGTTGGACAAGAGGGAGGACTGCCTAAGTTCTGTAGAATTGAACAGGTTCTCCTGGTTAATAGTAGTGTTGTCTTTCTTTGCCAAAGGCACATATCGCACTACATTGAACACCTGAGATCTTACGAACTTTTCCCAAATAATCTGGCTGTTCACACCCCATCAGAGCTAAATGACAAAACACCTCTCTGTGCTTACAACGTAGATGGAAGATTGCTCTTGACACCAAAACGTTTCATATTATTACATTGAAGATTTATTGAAGCAGGTTAACAGCTGACTTCAACATTCTCTTGGAGCTGTGCTGGGCAGTGGGTCCATGAATAAACTGCCTCACTCCAGCAGGTGTCCTTCCATACTTCCCATCGTTCAAGTGAGGCTATGGACTTGTGTACATTGTTTGTATCACGTTTACTCTCCATAAAAATTAATGTTTGTTTTTTTTTTTTTTCCCTTTTTTTTTTTTTTTCTTCCCCTAGGAACCAAAAGATGGCTGCTGCCCAGAAGCATGTGCTGCGTGTGTATGTTGAACAAGACACCGCCCTGAAACTTACTCTACTTGAGCGACCAAAGTCAGTGGAGGAGCTGAAAGAAATAATTCAAGAGAGGTTCATGCCAAGACTGGATGGGGACTTTAGCCTTCACTATGAGGATCCGGACTTTGATGGTGATCTTTGTCTCCTTGTGGACATCCAGGAGTTACCAGAGAAGGGCACATTAAGAGTTGTCAGACCTGAAAGCGACACCTTCTCTACTGCATCTTCTGACACAGACATACTCCCACATGTACCTGCGATACAGCGCCAGAAGAGTTGGCCTGATGAATTTGTTGTTCCTAGTTTTGGTTATGAAATGGATCATATACTAGAAGAAGGAAATCGAGTTTATGAAGAATCAGGAAAATTGCTGAAGTTAAAGAGATCACAGAAGAGTGAAATCCTTAGAAAAATGGCAGAAACAATCTACAGTTTTAAAGCATACGCACATGACAAGGAATTGGCAATGGCTGCTCAAGCTTTGATTAGAGCTCATCCATGTCTCAGAATGACAGCTGGTGAAGACGGGGCGTTGGGATGGAAACGCCACATGGGGTACAAGCTTGCATCTTACCGTAACAATCTGGCCAAAGCTGGGGTTGCAGAAGTAGCCATCAACACAGGGAGGCGGAGCCGAAACAACCCCAACAATGATCACCCCCATCAAAACATAAAGAAAGCTCGAAAAGCTGAGGTCAACTACATCACTAACCTACCGAAGGATCAAACCCCAGCCTCTCTGGAAAAAATGAGAGAACAGATCATGCATGAAGTCGAAAAGACTGAGAGAAACTACTTGGTCATAGGCAAGCTCATGGACACAACCTGTGCCCTACGTCGCCAAGAAATTGTTGGAGCTGTTGTAGCTCCACGAGTGAGAGACGTCGTGGACAGATGGCCAGCCCTACTTATAGAGTCACAGGTAAAAATAAAATAAAATTAAAAGTGTGTGTGTGTATATATATGTCTG
Source organism: Simochromis diagramma (assembly GCF_900408965.1). Lineage (NCBI taxonomy): Eukaryota > Metazoa > Chordata > Actinopteri > Cichliformes > Cichlidae > Simochromis > Simochromis diagramma. The sequence continues at coordinate 21,492,050 of NW_024387523.1, read as the reverse complement.
TCTGTCTCTTTACTGTTCTCCCAGTTTTTAAAAGTCTAGATTTTCAAACAATTTACCAAAAAGCAAATGGCAGATGTAAAATGACAACACATCACTGTGATGTTTTTTTTTTTTTTCCCCATTCATAGTAAACAAAGTCTCTAGAAGTTTATTTATTTAAATTTCCTTTAGATAACATTACAAAGAATGACGAATAACTTTCTATTTTGGCCTTGGTTCTGATTAGAATTTCTCTGGTTTTGCTAACCTGAGAACTTTTTAAAATACATTCACAATTCTGTTCCTAATTCATCTTTGTTCATTTCTGTGTATTTCTGTTCATGTACAGGTGGTGGCAGAGTTCCACCGAATCAACAATGTTAACCTGCGCACTCAATTCTACAAGGAGCTGGACAGACACACCCCTAGACTCATCACTTTGTTCCGAGACAAGGCCATCAAGACTGGCAAGATTGCAGAGGAGCTAGCAAAGCTCATGAGAATTTATGACATTCGGGTAAATTTTTCATTTCACATGATTCAGGATTACATTAACCGATGGTTTGTACACAGCTGTAAGAAGCCATAGTGTCAATTGCTTCAACTGTGCTCCGAGATTAAGTGATTATGCCATGGATACAAGGTTGTCATTTTAGGAGAAGGACATCTTGACAAAATCTATCCTATCAAAATATCCAAAAAAATCCAAAATACAGAATTTACCATCTATGGCTAGGGTAGGGTAGGGTAGGGTTACCCTTCTAGATTGACAAGTTTAGCCCGTTACACAAAAAGTTTGGACACCCCTGATCTATAACAATGACAATCAGAACATGGCTATCCAACACTTTGTTTTTACTCTGCATTTGTGTAAATACTATTCTAATAGATATTGTATGTTCATCTAGGAACAGCATGATGTAAATACAAGACGGGCCCTCGTCCTTCGTGCACTTCCTGTGTACCTGCGTGAAGATGCCTCCATGTTATTCAGGACTTGTGATGTAAGTGTACTGGCCTCAGGATCAACCCCTTTGCCTAGCTGTTCAGTCAAACATATGACATCGCTCAGAACTCAAGGAGAACCAGGGTGTATATCAGGAAGGAGGTTCAACACAGTCCTCATCTGACTTGTTTTCTCCCATATATCAACTATTGTTGAATAAGATTGCAAGAAGATTGTTACGCATAAACCAGAAAACATGACAATACTTGAAAGATTATTAAACAAAAACAAATCCACAGATAAAAACTATCTCCCTTTTAAAATTCAAGTGTTCTATTTTTTTGGGGGTGCCATGTTGTGGTCAGAGAAATGTTTGGTAAATAACAAAAACAAAAATCTTGGCATATATTTATTATTGAAAACATTTATTTAAACATATGTTTTGAAGTCAAACCCAAATTAAGATTATTGTAATGCATCATGATGTATCGCCATATCAAATTAAATCGTTGACATTATAATCCTACAAGAAACGTGTGACTTATGAAGATTCACACCTCTAATCAATAGCATGATTTGTGTCCTTGTGGGGCTGAACTCATTCTTGTATTATTTTTGTTTTGCAGTCAGCAGATGGTCCAGACCTCACTGACACTCCTGTGGCTCTGCTGACAGTTGTCACGGATGACACTACTGATTCGGCCCTCTTCAGTCCCGAAAGCATCTGCATTGTCATTGAGGATGAAATACTTGTGAATGGTCCCACAAATCTGGCTGAGTCATTTCTCCTGCTCTTTGGGTACATCTATGCACTAGACCTACAATACCCAAAGAAACTTGAGCTTACATTCACATTTATCCAGAAGGTTGTGATGTGCCTTGAGGACAACAAACCACTGAAAGTGCGTCTACTGACGCTGAAGAATGATTTGTTCAATGAGTGAATCACTCAGAATGGACTACTTGTTGAGCTGAGTATTGAGGAAGCTTTTTTTTGTTTGTTTTTTTTCCTAATCATTGGGCTTTTCTACTTCCAATTTAAAGTGAATGACTGCTCATTTTGTGGACTATTCATGTTTAACGTTGTGTTGCCTAATACCTCAATGCACTACCTGATGTTTGTTCCCAGTTATGTAAAGTTGTGTAAACCAGTACATGGATGCCTCATTTCTCCTGCTTTTTGGGTAGTTCTGTGCACTAGACCTACAATACACAGACTCTCGAGCTTTTATTCACATGTATCCAGAAGGTTGTGACCCTTGGAGTCTTTTTCTCTTGTTTTATTTATGAAGCACTTTTTTATGAGTGAGCTCTGTTGTTTGTGCCTTTTTAAAAGCACATTGTGTTTAATAAAAAGTTGTTAAATTGTTAGTGTTGTTACTTTCATGTTTTCTAACACTTTTAGCTGATTATAATTTACTGGGCAAATAGTTCAGAATTATTTGTAAGTGTATTTCCCACAGTATTTTAAAAATCTTGAAGATTTTCCCATGTTATAAGTTAGAAAATATGAAAAAGTTTGAGTTCATTTCCCACATCATATGAGTTGCAATATGTAAAATATTTTGAGTGTATTTCCCACCTTAATTAAGTTGAAAAATATTGAACATTTTGAGTTTATTACTCCCTAATTATAAGTTGAGGAATATCAACATTTATGAGTTAACATTGAGGTAATTTAAGGCAACTGCAACTACAATTTTTATTTTAGTTAAACTTAAAACTTTTAAAAACATCACTAGAAAATTGTTGTGTAATCTGTTACACAACAATTTTTGAGTTCTGTGAACTTATTAGGTTTTACAGTGTAGGGTTTATGTCGTCTTTTAAAAAAGACAAAAAGGGGAAACTGTTGGGGTTTGAATATATAATCTGAATGCTTATTTGCTGATTATATTGTTTTAGATACGAGAGGCCTAACTCTGAGTACAGTCTGTGCCAAAAGGGACTGACAGGAAATTACATGCTTTTACAGGCAGAAAGTGAAACTAAGCAGAGTGTTTGATCTAAACTTAAAGTGTATGTGACGTCGAGAAGTACATAAATAACCTGGCTTCCTGTTTTCTGCTTGAGACTGGCTGATTTGAGCAGGCGTTTCTGTGTGTGCTCACTGCTCAGTCTCCATTTTTAAAGTAAAAGACCACTATGAGCCGTGTCTTTTTTGGCTGTAAAGAATACAAAAGAACTGGGATTTAATAACACTCACTCACGTGCACTCACACATACACACAGGTACGCGCATACAGTCACTCACGTGCACTCACATAGACATACGGGTACGTGCACATACAGGCACTCACGTGCTCGAGCATAGACATATGGGTACGTGCTCATACAGGCACTCACGTGCTCGAGCATACACACACAAACACAGAGTTTGCAGCACACCGTGGGGGTTTTATGATGGGGTCGCTTCTATAAAGCTGACTGTAACAAACAAAAGAGTGGAAGATTTGCAGAGGGACACCGGCCTTGCATGTCTCCACTTCTAGAAGATGCATGCTTAAATGAAGATGAATAAAGATGAATAAAGGTTTTGTGAAAATGACTACTGAGTTCTGGTGCCATCTCTGGATGCCCGAGGAATAAAAAGAACTGGGGTGAAACTGATTTCGTAACACTTGCTTTCTTTACAGGAATAAAGTCTGAACTAGAGGGCCTGCTGAGGTGCAGACCCAACAGCTAGTTACAAGGTTTTTCAGTTTAAGATAATTTTTCTTGCACAATAATAGCTATTAACTACTGACTAAAGCGTACAATATGCATATTTCAGTGTGTGAGTGATTCAGCGGTTTAGTAGACAGTCAACAGTAACTCCAGAAATATAAGTCTCATAAAGATAAAGAGGACTCTAAATAAGTGACCGTACCCTATTATTAAAATTAAAAGTTGTAATTATTTGTTTCGTGGGGTCCTCTCCTAAACTTCTCCCGAAAAAATGCAGGCATAGTCAGGAAACGTTCAGTGTGTATACTTTATTCTGCTGGCCTCCCAGATGTATTATTTACAAAGAAAATAAACAACTAACTTATTCATCACTAAACAAAAATCTATGTGCAGAACGCAAGAGAATGCTAAAGAATCAATCAGAAAGACACAATTCAGTCACACTATAATGCTAACATGTTTTTTAAATGTATATATTTAACAACATCTGAATAAGGTTTTTTTAAGAGGTTCTATAAAGCTTGTCGTGAGTAATTAATAGTGTTAAATGTAATATATTTTCTCTTACCTTCAAAAGTAAAGGAAGTAGAATGATAGAGCAAGTTGAATTGGTGAGCTACTATTCAAATGCCCTGATGGTGTTAGTGAGGTTTATTTTTGGTTCTAGGAAAGCTGAATTATTTGGGTTGTTCTTAGAATTTAGAAAAGAGGAAAAACCTGTCTCTTAACTGTGCAACAGCCAGTGTAGTATTACCTGGGAGGGTTTATTTATGATCTGTTTAACCCATGAAAACCATACATGGAAGGAAACCATGTATCCATGTCAGATTATTTTTGATATGAGCTTATGAATGTAGTACCATAAATAATGATAAGAAGAAGAAGAAGAATATCACATTGTCATGTCCTTAATAGCACGTAATATCCTTTTTTGCATTTTCCTGTAGAAAAACAACAATCTCATGCTCATGAATCTCATAAAAAAAAAAACACAGAATAGACATTATGAATAAATACAGTCACAATGGTCAAATGTGACTACCTGTGCTTTCACACACACACACAGGTGTACAAACAGGTACTCACAGACACACACTATCTTGGTTGGCTGCTGCCTTTAAGCATCTCATGCGTTGTTGGCTTTGTGTGCCACTCAATAAGATTCAATATTTATTATTTACTGTTACCTATGCTTATGTTGGTTGTTTCTGTAGTTTCCCTTCTGTGCTGTTTTCCTGTTTTGCAAAGCAAATAGATAAGCAGATTTTCAGTGTCTTTTCTCTCTATCCCTCTTTTCCTCTATTTTTCGTTCCCTCTCCTTCTGTTAACTCTCTTCCCAACTTCTCTTTAGTCATATTAGTTCTCTTTTCTGTCCCCGAGTTCTGTCCTTTCTGATTGTAATAACTTCAAATAAAAATAAATTATAAAGAGCAAATAAACTATGACAATCAAGTGGACCAATATAGCAAAAGGTCCACTTGAAAATAATATAAAACTAAAGTAAAACAAAATAAATGAAGACAAAATAAACAGCTGTAGAAAAAAGCAAATAAAACATTAATGCCTTGACAAACTGCTAAAATACACCACATGCAAATACAAACCAGTTCTACACAAGTCTGCACCAGTTCCAGTAAAGACAAGCTTATGCTTGCCACAGTAAAGTAGCAGTGCAAATCCTATTCAAAGCAAAACAAGCAAGCAGAGCATGGCTATCAAAGGTTTCACTGTGAAGCAAGATTCATAAAAAAAAAGTTCTGTGTCACAGAGGTGGCTGCCTTTTTTACAAGGGAGAAGTTGATCATGGTACTGCATGTTAGTGCAGGTCATAATGAAGTCATGAACCAATAATTTTTGATTACACAGGACTCATAAACAAAGGTTAAACTATAAAACAAAATTACTGCAGAATTTAAGGAAGGTATAAAAACAAAGAAACAAAATCAACAAACCTTCAAAGAGGGAAAATGTGAAGGAGGACATGACAAAAGGCAGAGGGAAACTGAAAACTTAAATATAAATAATAAAACTTGAACCAAAGTACAAGAGAAAAAAAACAGAAAAAGTCAGATAGGAAAAGAAACTCAAACTTGACCCTGTAGACTGTGACAGTAATAATGTTTTGCTTTTTTATTTTTTTGAAGAACATGAGTAACAAACAATAACTAAATCAACGTTACAATGCAGGACATGTGATCACTGCACTTTCCTGTTTTTTTGTTATTCATGTTGTGGGTTCAAGGTGATTCTTTTTAATCATGTTTTTGTGTGCTATATCCACACCTGTACTAATCACACCTCTCGACATGGCTCTACTTTTTTTCCCTTAAACCTCCACCCAAGTTCTTAGAACTCTCATCGTACTACACCCTTCTTAGTAGGAGGAACATTTTTAGAAAGTCGCAGAACAGTATGTCAAGTCTTATTATGGGTGTGTGAACATGTTGTTGCAATGAGCATGATTTGTAAATAAATCCATGCTAAGAGTGCCAGTTTAGTTCATGGTGTGAATAGGCAATAAGGCAGAAATGCAGTGTCCCTGGTCCTAGTCCCACTCTGCACCTTGTCCCTAATCCAAGGTAATCCAATTCCTTTTGAGTTATAACATTGACAAGATTCTCAGAAAAACAATAACTGTGATCTTGACCTTGAGGTGAAGCTGAATATTTTTGCTTTGAGATCAACGTCAGCGTAATTTGAACTTGTCTGGGCCGGACCCTATGCCGCCAGAGCCACGACAAAGACTCCGGTAAGGAAAGGGGGGGGGCTTTGTGCGTAATCTGGACCAAAAGCTGGTCTTCTACTGCTCCTCAAATTGATTACACAGAACATCCTATGAATTGTGTCTAAACTGATCACATCTCTGATTTGTTTGATATGTAAGAAAGATTTTGGCAATGAAATGTCTCACGGTGACATCAGCATGACGCATGAGGATGAGACAAAAGTTTCCAGTTCAAGAAGTTTCTGCACCACACCTGACAACATGTCTTTGTGTCATTATGTTCTTAACTTTCTTCCTGTTCCAGTAAAGCAGAAATGCTGACTTGAGACTTGCAAATGCGGAGGTGTCAGATGTGGTATTGTCAAGTGATTCATTTAGACTTTAGATAGCTCACGGAAAGACACATGACGCAGACAGAGCAGACATGGATTAAAACGTAAAGAGAGGAACGACACAGGAGACAGTGATAAGACAGAGACAAGAAAACACGAACTAGAAATAAACTTAAAGGCAAAAAGAACTAAACTCAAGACTAAACAGTAAAACCTGAACTTAAACATCTTAGAAAATGCAGCAAAGGAATCATATTAGTAGTAGTAATAGAAGTAGTAGGGTCTACCTCACAATATGAAGCACTTTGAAGTGACTGTTTAAGTGACTTGGCACTGTATAGATAAAATTAAACTGAATGTAAAACTGAACTGACTGCAAAATAAACGTGGCCCTAAAGGGCATCGATTCACTATTCTTTTTAGTGAGCTCCGATTCCCCTACACAAGTGTCATTACTGAGATCCTACTGAATAAAGTCTGCATTTGGTCTGGTCCTATAAAGAATGACTGTGAGGACGTTCACCTTTCATAAGAACATGCGTGAGCAGGAGAAGAAAGCCATCATCACAGAAGCTTCATCACCAGAATTCATGGAAACAGCTGAAACTGTTGCTTTTTATTAGGGTGTTTCTCTTGTTTTTTGTTTACTGTTTATATCTGTTAAAACAATAACTGGCAGAAGAAATGTAAAGGCTGGATATGACATGCAAGTCGATTTTTCCCTTGGTGCATTGCACGAGAGGTTTTACATCTGATTGCCTCAAGGCCTTATGATATCCTCCACAGATTTATGATCACCTCTTTCATTGAAACTTAAGTGTTTTAATCAACCTTTTTACACCTGTGGTGTTCCCAGTCAAATGTGACCACCATAATGACACCAATGGGTATCCAGACTATATTCATCCATCAGACAGAAAACATCCCCATACACCTCCCCAACTCACTCACACACACATTTCAGACTGAACAATGTCTTTTGCGGGTACACATCTTTTTTCCCACGCTTATGTGCTGATCCTCCTACTTCTATTGTTCATGAGTACTAGGGTTTTGGTTTCTGATTTCTTGTTCTTCTGGGTTGTGATTTGTAGCTCTTAGGTGTAATTCTGCCCTCGTGTTATTCTCTTATTCCCTAGTCAGTCATGTCTCGTGACCCTCCGGTCCCTGTACTGTGTTAGTATTGTCTCTGAGTTCAGTCTGTGGATTTCCTGTTTTACTTTGAAGGTCTTGTCTCATGTTATTGTATTCTGCTTTATGTCCTTATCTTGTCTAGCCCAATGAGTCCCAGGTGTGTGCCCACCTGTTCCTCGTTTCCTCATGTGCCCCCCAGCTTATTTTAGTCCCTGTCAGTTAGTTCTTCTTGTTGCGTTGTTTCTTGTGCATTTGGGTTCTAGCTTTCCAATCTAGGTTTCTGTTTGGCTTGCTTCAAGTTCATGTTTTGCCTCTATGAGTCCTGCGTTTGGGTCCAATCCTGCCTGCCTGTACATGACATCAAGTTCCTGATGAAACAATGTATCATATCTTCACACAGACTAGACAGGTGTCTGTTATGTGAACCCATCTCTTTCCCACGCTTTTATGCCTATCCCCCCATGTGAATCACACCATCCAGAGTAATCAATGTATCATCTTCACACAGACCATATATATAGCTTGGTGTTTGCCTTGCACTCCTTTTACTCTGAGCACAATGAGTAGTACTGACTGTCGAAGAGGTTCTGGTCCGGGTTTTGAAAAAAAAAAAGTGTGACTTCAGTTGTTTGTGCACTAGAGTATCCTGTAGTGTGGAACAGAAAGTATAAAACATTCACCATAAAACTATTCCAATGTATTACTGTTGAAAACCAGTCAAGTGATACCAATAGATTACATATATTTGTACTATAATTTGACTTTAAAAATCCCCATCACTAAAGATATTGTTGTATACCTACACTATTCTAGCTTGATAGCATAAAGCAGACCCGCCCACTAGGGGGGGGCGCAGAGCCATGGCAGGGGGGGCGCGGGATGAAAAGGGGGGGAAAAAAACAAAACGCTTGGACACTGTTAGCACGGGGAGCCTACAGAAACGCAAAGCAGGAGATGAAGCATAGCTGAATATGTTTCCAAACCAACTTCATTCTAAGCCAAAGACTAGAAAATATGGTGAAGCATATCTGCCCTTTGGCTTCACCTGCACAAGTGCCAAGGTAGGTCTCCCTGCAGAATTGGTTTTCCCTTAGTCGGGAGCAGCGCTGGGCTGTTTAAATCACAGACAAACAGTATCCCACATTCGTGATTTTTAGTTCACAAACACGTCTTGTAATGATTAACTACTCCTGACATTTTGCAGATGTTAGCTCTTTATACATTAAAGTTACAGTGGGATACAAATAATATCAGGCTGTTCGTGCCACGATTTGTTCCCCCGGTTAAAATCACAGACAAACAGTATCCCACAGCTGTTTATGTTTTTAAACCTATTTTGCACAGAGAGGCATTTTTTGAAAAATGTATTGATAGCAATGTTGAATATTATTACACAGGAAAAAAACAACTACATGTAGAATAATCACACCGTGATGCCTCTGCCTTTCTAAATGGAGGGACAGTAACTGCGTGTAAAACCTGACGATAGTCAGATTAACAGTATTTTGTCTCTATCTGCCATTCTGCAATTCATCTCATGTAAACAATAACGTGGCGCACAGCATGACGTGAAAAAAGGCACATACCTTTGACCTTGCGTGATGAACTCTGTATTCCTCGTCCACACGTAAACGCAAAAAAGGAGTTTTAAAAAAATCTCAGTTTTCAGTGATTCCAAACGCCGTTTCCGTGTGGACGAAACAGCTGTGTTTTCAAAAATACCTGTGTAGGTGTGGACGTAGCGTAAAAGAGTTAGTAGTTTATTTTCTTACTACCTGTAATTTATTGCAGATTACTTGTATTTGCTTAATTGTTTACTAAATGTTTGAGGTGTGAAATAAACCGCAATGGAGCAAAATATGGGTGTGTGTGGTTGGAGGATGTGTGCGTGCGTGGGTGCGCAACATTTTTCTTGTAAAACAAAGGGGGGCGCAGCAAAAAAAGTTTGAGAACCACTGGCATAAAGCATGATAGTGTAGTATCACATCATAGTCACAGTGACATGCTAGTGGTGTAGTAGAATGTTATGTAGAAAGTTCTGTATGAAAGCAAGATGCCCAAGGGCTTAGCATGGTTTTCTGTTGCGTTTGAGTGTGCGTGCTTACCAGTGTTGGGACTAACGCATTATTAAGTAACGCGTTACAGTAACTACGTTATTATTGTGGTAACGAGCACGGTAACTAGTTATTATGCCAAAACCGGGAACGCGTTACTTGTTACTGGGATTTAGATAGGCTCGTTATTCGTTACTTCGTGTGGCGGCTATCGCGGAGCTTCCACAGATTCAATAACATTAGCAAGTGGTGGAAGCCAGCAGGTGGATGAAGGAAAAGGGAGGCAAGAGGAGAGACCGGAAGCGGCCGCCGGTCCGAGTGTCAGGTGAACTGAACTTCAGGTAAGAAGTTATAACCTGCAGTCCATCTGGGTCAGATATGAACCAAGTTTAGGTGGAGTTTATTTTCGTTATGCTGACTTTTTCGTACTGCGTGCTAGCTAGCATGACAGAGTTTCTATACACCTGGATGGTGCTATGTTACTGATGTTGAACTTTATTTTGTTCATAAGGTTAATTATTAGAGTTGCCAACGTCCCGTAAAAAACAGAATCGTCTCGTATTCAGAGAAAATATTACGTGTTTCGTATTGAGGTGAAAAGGAACACAGTTTGTCCCGTACTTCAGCTACAATGGAAAAGACACAAAGCTGGAGTTATTCTGTGTTTACGCTGCACAGCTGCCTCTTCTTCTCTCATCCTCTCACCATCCTTCTCCTGTTTCAACTTCAATCATGAAACTGATCAATGATCAGCTGATCGGCTTTTCTCTCTTGTTTATTTATCGCCCACTTTGCGCCAGAAAGAGGAAACCAGCGAATGTCACGCTAAACAACAGCAGCACGTTTAAACTTGATCAGCTGTTGTTAGAATTTATTTAATATTAATTTCTAGTATCAGCTGATGTTTGCTGGAGCCACAGCTGTAAACCTGCTGGTCATGATATGGTTTGGTTATCTGGTGAGAGGGAAACATGAAGATGAAACCAGGAGATGTCCTTACTGAATCATCAGAGCTGTGATGGAGAAACAGGTTTACCTTTTAGTTAACATGAATGAGTTGAAGGGAAGTTATGAACTGTTTCTGAGAGACAAATAACACCAGGATCCTTTTCTAAGTAGCTGACAGCTGGTAACTGTGCAGGGGCGGATCTAGCAAAGTGTTGCCAGGGGGCCAGGTAGGGCATTAACAGGGAGAGGGGGGCACAAGGAAATACTTTCTTATTCTCATTTTAAATGTCTCACTTTTAAAAAAATAATTATCTGAGTCTTACAACAAACAATTGATAGATTGATACATATATACCATCAGAACAGTGTACATCACTGTCACAACAGTATTTATTTTCATTCAAAGGCTTTATGATTTTTCCTATAATGGTGGGCCGGTCTCTAGTCAAAATGCCCGGGATGATTTTTTTGTCCCAGTCCAGCTCTGTAAGCAGCTCATCTGCAGTCTGGTGTTACCTACATCTTCCTATTCGGAAGGCAGAATTTCCGAGTTCTGAGTACAATCGAAAGCACCACGACTGCAGTTTTTGTGTTGGATGTAAAAAGCAGGCTAGGATAGAATCAGGTGTGGGATTTCTCTCGTGGAAATGTGCACATTATTTTTTCCTTTCTATTGGTAGGTGGCACAGTGCACTTGTGGCAAGTAAGCAAGCTAGAAGACTGGCAATCTTGCTGGGTATCCAGTTACGGAAGCAACACATTAACAAGAGAATTCTGAGTAAAACCAAAGTTACTTTCCCTAGTAACTAGTTACTCTGAAAGTAACGAGTAACTTGAAGTAACTGAGTTACTTTTGATAGAAGTAACTAGTAATGTAACTAAGTTACTAATTTAAAGTAACTTACCCAACACTGGTGCTTACAGCAACACCTCAGAGGAGAGAACTTTTTAAATTAGTTAACTGACTTGCAACTTAACTTGTATCACTAGTGATCATTTTGGTGTCATATTTTGACTACAGTAAGAGATCATTTAAAGGTTTAGGTTCTTCTTTTCAGTGTATTAGCAACTCTTAAAAAAATGAAAATGCAAAGCCTGTTGCTGTGATGTTCCACCCTGATCTTCATCGTAGAAATACTACCTCACCAGGCTTTCACTATGCCAACAGGTTGTCAAGGTTCTGGCTGAAAACACCTCCATGCTTTGAGGTTCTGTGCTACAGAGCTGGTTGAGGTGTTTACAGACGTTTTTAATTTGTCCCTCACCCAGTCAGCTGTACCCACATGCTTCAGGTCCACCGCCATAGTGCACCTCCCAAAGAAAAACAACATAACCGGTTTGAATGACTACTACCCCATCGCGCTCACTCCAACTGTAATGAAGTGTTTTGAGAGCATAGTCATAGTCGTTTTGAGAGGATAGTCATGTCCCATGTCAAAAAAGCCATCCCGGACACATTAGATCCTCGAATGCTGATTATAGACAGTTCAGCATTCAAGAAGCACCTTGAGGCGACCTTTGTTGTGATTTGGCGCTATATAAATAAAACTGAATTGAATTGAAACTTGAAAAGAACTTTTTCCACGATTAGGAAAGCTGCTTGCGCTTTCTTCTGCAGTGCCCAAAAGTGATAATTACAAATACCAACTGTGTAATTTTCCCAGTCTTTCCAGTTTGGGCATGTTTGTCTTGCTTTGTTACACCTACTCATTTTCGCATTTCAGCTGCAGCATTCAAAGTATGTTTCAATGTGTTATCATTCTGAGTCAGTGCTTCTCATTACTTTTAACCTTTTGACGTCATTAAACATACCATTCAACAGATCAAAAATATGTCATTCTTGTAGAAGACGTAAGCACAGAGGTAAGAGGTAAAAAAGTGTGAATCCATTTAAGGTCTTTCAACAAAGCAACACAGGAAATAATGTAACTGTAGTTTTAAAAAATGTATAAACCAGTTCTTCTCTGGATGAAACCTGCATGCTCAACAAGCCCTAACACAGTCCTGATCAGTTTTAGCTTAGTTTTGTTTTGTACAGTAGTTTTCACTCCCAAAATGTAGTGATGCATGTCTGCCTCTCAAACATTTTTAGATGTGTTCCTTTGATAGTAGAAACTCCCTCATCAAGCTGACTGATTTCGAACCATTAATTTGCATTGCTGCAAGTAGAATATAAAGTCATTATTGAACACAGTGTTCTTGTTTGCCAAATGTAATAACACGAGTGACTATATTACAAATACCCATCCGTGCATTTTCTGGTCTTTCCGGTTTTTTGTTTTTTGTTTTGTTGTTCTCTCTCTCTCTCTCTTTTTTCCATGTGCATGTTCTCACAAAGACTGCTGAACCCTGCCCTTAACTACAGCCTTAAAAATCCTCTTTCGGTGTGTGATCTTGAATCAATACGTGTACTTGTTTAAACCGAGGAATTCTGAGATGATGGCTGTCAACACACAGCCAAAAAAGGCGTGCTACTACTTTGTGGGGGATGAAGCACACAGGTGAATCATGCAAGGACATTTGTTTGCAGCTAAACTCCATGCCAGCTACAGAGCTAACTTGGCAGGGCATTTTTAAGGAGATTGTACACTTGTAAATGTACCCATGGATATTGACCCTATTATATTATCTTCTAGGTTACTTGGGGGATTCTGTTGGTGTCCTGTAGTGTGATGAGAATATTAGGTAATACATTATAACACAGCTGTAACTAAGTGTATTTTCAATGTCATTTATATCAAATTTACATTGTAATTGTATTTAAAAGTATATTCACTAGAAAAAGTGGTTGACAAGTCAGGTTTTTACAGGGAAAAAAGAAATACTACCTCACCAGGCCTTCACTATACCTACAGGTTGTCAAAGTACAACAGTGTTGTAAAAGAGCTGCAAACCAAGTATGATACATTCTTGGTCCATCAAATATAGCTGAACAGCACAACAGCAACTGTGCTTTACTTATGGTTAACTTCTGCCACCTACAGTTTTTTATGAGCATTGCATGTGCATTTGGAGCAATGTAAATGTATTTACGTCAAAGAACGTAACTTAGAACTGCAGTAATGCAAAAGCCTTTGTGGACTGGACAGAAGAGAGGCAAATGGGATACCTGAGGGGGGGGGAAAGGATTGAACCATGTAAGAGAGTGAGTATGAGTGATCAACAATACAGTATCACACCCATTAAGTTTGCTCTTTAGCTAGACTTTAAGTCTAGCTGTAACAGGTCTAAAATTAAGATTTCGACTCACTTTCTATTCTCAGCCTTTGGATGTCAATATCTGTTGATCTGTTGTCACTATGTTTGAAATCTGCCAATATTTTCATTATAGCTTGCACTATTTGAACATGTTGTGCTTAAAACTACTCTTATAGCAACATATTTAATATACTGTGGTAACCAGGAAAAGGAAACAGCCAAGTTATCATTATCGTCACCATTGAGTTGTAGAATTAGACTGCTGATTGAATAGAAGCACAAACCTGACATCTAGTGGTGAACACAGTTACAGTGCATGACACCATGTACTAAAAGGTCAATCGTCATTAGATTCCTCATGTTGTTTTTCCTTACAAACACGCTGATCATTTTTATTCTCTTGTACAAGTATGAAATGCTGCAGCAGTGGTCTCAAAAGTAATTTATTTTGATTTTTTTTTTTAACAGCAATGTAAATTTTTATGTGAGGGGGGGAAAAAGGGAGTCTTAAATGTTTTACTGCTCTTTAACATGACAGATAATGAAGTTTTGCCACAAAAGCACATATACAGTACTAAAATATTGTCCAACACAAGGATGGTGTGACAGAGCAACACTAAGCTGTATGAAAAACTCATGTTTTACAAATCACTGTACCCAATGCATCAGCTGATTTAACTGAGATATAGATATCCATATAGATAGATATCTATATATCTTGTTTGTTTGTTTGTTTGGTTTCTGTTTTTTTTGTTTTTTCAGTAGAGATGGTCACTGCCCTCTTTTTAAGATTGGAGAACAGTAGGTGGACAGATCAATTTTGACTTCTAACAGCATACTTTCAAAATACAGAGCCAATCAAATCAAACTGGAGATAGAAAACTAAAACAATGATCAAGATGTGTTCTGAAGTTAAATACTGAGCGGTTAGTATTAATGTAGCGACCATCCAGTTTCCCCTTTACCTGAAAGAAAGGGCAAATCATAACATACCACTGTGCCACAATTAGGGATGGGTACCGGTATACGTATAGCATTTTGTTAAAAGCCGAGAAATGCACCGTATTTGATAGGTCTGTGAAGGTTCTCAGTCATCCAGGTCATCGTAGTCAAAGGAGCTTGCAAAGAAAAGCGTCTGGAGTTCTTTAAGTTGCTTGAAGACGTTTCACCTCTCATCTGAGAAGCTTCTTCAGTTCTAAGGTCAAATGGTGGAGAGTCCCAGATTTCTGGGACTCCCCACCATTTGACAGACGCTTTTCTTTGCAAGCTCCTTTGACACCGTATTTGATACCTTGCTGCGAGACCTCACACCGAGCACATCTACTGCGGGTGTGGTGCCTGTTATCGGACCCGGAGTTAGCAACATCCCCCAAGAAACCGAAGACGAGAGTCCTGGCCCCTAGCCCTGCCCATGATTATATGGAAGTATGGTGATTATTTATATGATTATTTATATTGTTTATTATATAATTTTATGATATTCATAAAAATTATGACTGTCGTAAACCTTTATTACTTCCTTTATTACTTCTTCTGTCATACAGCATTTGACGATGGGTCATAAATCACTGGTTTGATACAAAGTACCTATTATCCCTCCAATTGGATACTTCCAATAGGGTTAAAATCTGGGAATCTCCACCAGTTGCTCTTAGAACTGAAGAAGCTTCTCAGATGAGTGGTGAAACTTCTTTTTTTTTCTTTTGTCATTTTAAAGATATCTATATAAGTAATTGTATTTTACAATTCTTCAGCCAGTTAGAAGGCAAGGCAAGGCAAATTTATTTGTATAGCACAATTCAACAACAAGGTGATTCAAAGTGCTTTACAGAGACATTAGAAACAAAAACAAATAAAAAGTATGATTTAAAATTGATTAAAACAAGCAAACAAACAAACTAACGAAACACACACATTTCACACCTGTTCGCGCGATCTGAACCCTTATCGTAAGGGGAGCTACCAGTCCTTCTGTGGACGAGCTACTTTCTATTTTAAATTCCCTGAATTTAAAATACTCTCTAGACCCAGACTAGACCCAGTTGGGGAGCTACCCAGAGCTCTAACCCACTTAACAAACAAACAAACAAACAAAACAGTATGTAAAATCAAAACAGATAAAATCAGAACAGTAGATAAAATCAGTAGTTAATGTAAGTTTTGAAATTTAAGCTTAAAAGTGTGGATTTGGTGCTTTATTCAAATGCAGCTGAGAATAGGTGAGTCTTCAACCTGGATTTAAATAAACTGAGTGTTTCAGCTGATCTGAGGCTTTCTGGGAGTTTGTTCCAGATATAAGGAGCATAAAAGCTGAATGCAGTTAGAAATACGAGTTGTAAGGATAAAGAGTTGAGTAAACATAAAATAAAAAAAGATAAGTATAAAACAAGGTTTTTTAAATTATCTAATCCATAGCTAAACTATGGAGGAATATTTGTGTTGGTTTTTTGGGTGGAGGTAGCACAGACTTGAATATACTGCTCTTGCTGTACCAGTAAACACAGGTGTCATAAAATAAACAAGGGATGGGCAGTTAAAATAACTTTAACATGGCCACAGTGGGACAAAGGTTTATTGTAATATGTTTTCATTATTTACCTTCCACCAGTTGAAATCTTCCTCCGAGGGTTTATGTTTCTGTGACATTAAAGGTTTAGGAGATTCACTAATGATGTCATTAAACCAAGGATCACTGTCTGTTAGACATTTGTGACAGGCACAAAGTCTTGACTCCTGATGACAGAAGGTATATCCAGATAAATTCCATAAAAGGATGGAGACCAAAACAATTGCTGTGATATTCAGTAGTGGGGAAATGTGCACTCTGAATTTTCCCCTTTTGAAATACATCTTGATGGAGTTCCAATCTGTGAACAAATACAATGTGAGTGAATGTGAAAATTAGCACTAAGCCTTTAAGAAAACAGTAACAGAAATGATAACTCTTTAATTAAAATTATTTATAGTTTGCAACATATTAAGAGCACTGCACTGGAAGGCAGAAAAATCAGATAAACATAGAAGGTTTAATGTCCTCTTGTATTTATGGTATTTGCACAGATAGCATTTACCAGCATAAACCAGCTGCTACTGCTGAGCACATCACGGTGTGTTGCCTAAAGTTGAATCAAATAGCATGACAGCCAACAGAAAGGAAAACACAGAACTTAAAATACTTTCAGAGTCTGTCGGTTGGTGTATTTGCATGAATTACTTATGCCATTGTGGTATTATCTCTATTGCTGATGAATATATATATATAGACACACACAAACACACACATATAGTGAGAGAAAAATACATTTGGGAAACTTAATGACTGGAGGTTCAGTACAGATTAGTGTGAGATGAGACAGAGTGTAAATTATAATGTGTCTTACCAGCAAAAAGATGAAATTACAAAAGCAGGAATATGAGTCAAGAAGAACCTGTATGATACATCTATCAAGCTATCTATGTAGCTATCAACAAAAGAGGAACTTTTCAAAAGGAGAGGGAGGGAGGGGTTATGGACTATGTGCAAACAGTTATTGGGGTTGTGTCTGACTTGTGAATTGCCACACACTAGAGGATCTTTCTCATTAGCTGAAAATAATTCCACCCTCATATATGGTCATATCTCTAACAAACTCTAACTAAAAAAAAACCTATACAACATTGTGGGTTAAAAATATGCAAAAAACACTGAAAATTCAATGACGCTAAAAGAATGCATATGACCAAGTCAAAAAGTAAGAGAAGCTGTATAAATAAAGCTACCACTTTCTGCCAAAACAGCTAAAAGTAAGTAGAGAATGTTATAAACAAACCATAGTCTTTAATCTAGAGCATAACAGATAAATATTCAATTACACTACTCGTAAAAAAGAAAAGAAAGACAAAGTTAGTACAAAAATAGTGATCCTTTGTCGCACCTCAGCCGCTGTCTTAAGTTGAAGCTTTCGAGATGAAAATATTGGCATAAAGTACACATTATGATATTTGCTGTTGGCTGATGCTGATCACTAGTGTGATAACTGTGTGAGTTATCTCAGGCTTGCAGAATATACATGACATTTAATGTTAATTTTATAGATATCAGAGGAGCATTTTATTGATATTTGTATATATATTTGACCATTTCAGCCCTTTGGTACTCCTTCCATTATAGCAGTTAGAGTAAATCATTTAAAGTGCCATTGGATTGGCCTTGGATGTGTACATTAATTCCCTCTAAAGAAATCTCAGATTTTTAATTTTAAACTTGACAGAGTTTATACATTTTGCAATAGGGTATTATTTTTGTCAATTCTACTTTGTTTACTTGTTGAGTCACTGGATATAAGCTGCTTAGGTGAGGTCTTTATTTTTACAATCATCATCAATCTAATGGCAGCAGCTGTGCTTTGAGGAAAAGAATGTTGACAGAGAAGGTGTGGACGCAACATAAGGTTGTCAGCACATGAACTGTCAGTGGTACAGATAAAAGGTGTGGTATAGAATAGAATAGAATATAATTCAACTTTAATGTCATTGCACATGTCACAGGTACAGGGCAACGGAACGTAGTGTGCATCCATCCAGAAGTGCTTTAGCCATGATATAGATATATTACAATATATATTAGCAATAATATAGATATGTAAGTATATTACAGAAATGGGTCTATTACGGTACGTAATATGCACACAGTATGAAGTATGTTATGAATATGCTATAACTATAAGTATGTACAGGCTGTAGTGAGTACAAGCTATGTACAGGCTATGAACAGGATATAAATATGAAAAAAACTATACAGAATATGAAGGAAATTCATATATGAGATATACAGCTATACAGAAATGGGAACTATGCAAGTTGTAAACAGTTATAGAATTAAAAATTATCGTATGATTATTTACACAGAACTATACAGTAGTGCAGGTAAGAGGCTATATAAAGTGCTAGTGGTTGTGAGTGGTGGTTCAGTCCATGTTATTATTGTGTGTTTGAGGGTACTGTTGTCCATTGTGTGTGTGTGTAGGTGGTTGTGGGTGTGTGTATGTCCAGTCCATGTGTTAACGTGGGTCAGATGTCAGGAGGCAGAGTTCAGGAGCCTGACAACTGTGGGAAAGAAGCTGGCTGTATCCCAATTCAGGGTCTGCAGCCTTAAAGTACGCAGCCTCAACAGTCCTCAAGGGCAGCGTACTCAAAGACCGCTAAGGCCGGAAGTGTGAGGCTTGTGAAATGGGACGGTCTAGCCTCCGTCGCGCTGCCCAGGTTGCCTAGCAACCATGATAGCTGGAAACGTGTGGTTGACAGAAATGAAGGAGAACATATTTTGTTTGTTTATTTGTTTCTAAATGAGCTTTGTGTGATTTAATAAGTATCTGAGGCTGAGACCACAGGACTGTAAAACATGATTGTTGGGCTTCATATCTGTACTGAACAGTCATATAAGATTAGCTAGTAAATAACAAATAGTTAATGTTCATGAGACTAAAGTCAGTGTAAATATGATATGGCCAATATTATAGTTATTATATTAATCATTATTAGTTATTACAGCAGTGAGTTTGAACTCTCAAATCAAATCACTTCTATTGTCACATCACATGTGCAGGTACACTGGTACAGCACATGTGGGGGAAATTCATGTGAGTGAACTCTGTGTCAAATACTGAGCTGCAGTAAAGATTCAAGTTGCAGCTATTTATATGTCCTATCACCTTCACTCAAAGAGACTCAAGTATCTTTGACAGTGTAGATGTATTATATATAAGAGACAAATGTTGTTCCTTCAGTATGTTGGCATTACTAAATTTAGCTCAATGCTTACATATATGTGTAAAAAGCAAATGTACGAGCTGTGATAACTGTGTCTGATAGAATGAAGAGTAGACTGATATATTAAATATTCCTTTATTGGGTGAGAAAATCATACCATGTCATAACTGCTTTAAGTCATACAGAATAGATATCAGAGCCTTAAACAGGGTGACTCCTGCTAAATGGGTCAAACTGGACAGAAGGTATCCAAACACATAACATCCTTACAGAAATCAACTTACCTCAGAATATATAAAGCATATAAACAATTACAGCAATATGATGCAACAAACACAGCAGTGCTACTAATCCAAAATACTCAAAGCTTCATAGAACTGAAACAAACATTTATTTTTACTGACTGTGAAGCACTATGGTCAACTCTGTTGTTTTAATATGTGCAATATAAATAAATTTTGATTTTATTTGATTTATTTTTAGCTCCATTCTGCTGCTGATACATACTTTAGGTTTCTGAACATTAAACTTGTTGCTGCCTTTCATAGTGTGTAACTTGAAGGCCCTGAGTACTTTCTCCCACACTGAAAACACTGGGATGATAAAATTATTTGAACATTACCTAATAACACTGATTCAGGACAGACAATTAGTTATGTTAAACTTTTCTAGCAGTCCTTCACACACAGGGAACAGTTTGTCTATTCTCTCCATCTGTCAGCTGCTGCTGGCTCTTCCGCCTCCTCTTCCTGAGTTTGTCCTGGTGGATCATCAGGGGTGCAAAGCCTCACAGATGATGTGCAGCAGTGGGTCCCTCAGTCTGTCCTCACTCTGGACACTTGCAGTTGTCACACATGGAAATCAAATGTGTGATAAGCTGCAGGATTCAAACACAAGTGTAACTTATAAACACATGTTCATACTTTTATTCCACAATCAGAGAGAAAGAAACAGAGAGAGAGAGTGCAGGACAGACAGACAGGTGACAGTCTCAGGTGTATACACTGCTACAAAACAGCACAAGAGAAGGGGGATTTAGTGTTTGTGTTATTACGAGTGCTCAACAAGTAGAGTTCCCAGCTGGTACAGTGGACACATGTGTGACTCCTGTGATTGTCAGCTCGTTCAAACACATGTTAAAGTCCGTTTGGCTCGACACCACCGAACAGAGGCAGCAATATAACATAGCTAACATTAACAGTGCAGTGACTCCTGCTTGTGCCATGATATTCAGGACTGCAAACCAAGCAGCATCACTGACTTTCAGCTTGTTGTGTTTGTGGCTATATGACTGACTTTAATTATCCACAAAATCATCACATTCTCTGTAAGATTAAAGTCAACTATTGTATTATTATATTTTAAAGGCTTTAAAAGTAAGTAAAACCTGAACGTACAAACATCGCTAATGGCAAATAAGTTTGCTGACATGTGGCCAACAGTAATGTTTTAATGCTCCTCATTATTAAACATTTGCACAGAAATAAGTGACATAATATTCAGTACTTACTTTTAACAGTTTACTCTTCGGCCGCTCCGCTTCTGCCGTCAAAATTATCCACACTGACTGCCGCGCTATGAATTGTGGGATATGTTGGGCCACGAAGTCTACACTGCCACAGCCTTAAAATTCAGAGAAATGAAGGACGCATTTGAGGGCCGCATTTCGAGCAGCCTTTGAATTGGGACAGCCTACGGCACGCCACTGTGACATAATCGGCCTTAAAATGCAGCCTTTAAGGCTGCAGACCCTGAATTGGGATACAGCCGCTGTTCCGGTACCTGGTGGTCTTAGTCCGGAGGCTCCTGTAGCGCCTCCCAGAGGGCAGGAGGGTGACGAGTCCATGTGATGGGTGATTTTCCTAGCCCTTTTCAGACACCGCTTCCTGTAGATGTCCTTTATGGCAGGAAGTGGTGCTCCGGCGATGCGCTGGGAAGTTTTCACGACCCTCTGCAACCCCTTCCGGTCCGAGGCAGAGCAGTTCCCGTACCAGACTGTTATACAGTTGGTCAGGATGCTCTCGATGGTGCAGCGATAGAAGTTCACCAGAATGGCTGAGGACAGGTGGTTCTTCCTCAGAGTCCTCAAGAAGAAGAGGCGCTGGTGAGCCTTCTTGACCAGCTTGGAGAAGTTGGTCGTCCAGATGAGATCCTCGGAGATGTGGACACCCAGGAACTTGAAGCTGCTCACACGCTCCACAGCCGTCCCCTTAATGTGGATGGGTGGATGTGGGTCAGCATTCCTCCTGTAGTCCACGATGAGCTCCTTGGTCTTCTCGGTGTTAAGCAACAGGTTGTTTGTGTCGCACCACTCAGCCAGACGATCCACCTCCTCCCTGTAGGCGGCCTCATCGTTGTCACTGATGAGGCCAATCACCGCGGTGTCGTCTGCAAACTTAATGATGGTGTTAGAACCATCGGCAGTCGTGGGTGAAGAGGGAGTAGAGGAAAGGGCTCATCACACAGCCTTGTGGTACACCGGTGTTCATTGTGATTGTAGATGAGCAGTGGTTATCCAGCCGGACATGTTGGGGGCGGTTGGTCAGGAAGTCCAGTAACCATTTGCACATGAGGGAACTGATGCCCAGGTCTGTCAGTTTCCTGAGGAGTTGTGAGGGGTGGATTGTATTGAATGCTGAACTGAAGTCTATAAACAGCATTCTGGCGTAGGTGTTGTTGTTGTCCAGGAGTGAGAGGACAGAGTGCAGTGCGATGGAGACTGCATCCTCTGTGCTCCTGTTCTGGCGGTATGCGAATTGGTGGGGGTCCAGGGTGGGGGGGAGACAGGATTTGTGTGCTAGGACCAGCTGCTCTAAGCACTTAGTGATGATGGGGGTGAGTGCTACTGGGCGGTAGTCATTGAGGCTAGATGGGTTGGAGTTTTTGAGTATCGGGACGATGGAGGTGGATTTGAAGCAAGCCGGTACCACAGCGTGGGCCAAAGACAGATTGAATATGTCTTTGAGCACTCCTGCAAGCTCCCCAGAACACGCTCTGAGAACACGCCCGGGGATGCCATCAGGGCCTGCAGCCTTGTGGACATTGATCCTGCTCAGCACCGCTCCTACATCGGTGGGGGAGAGAGTCAGAGGTTGGTGGTCTGGCGTCACGTCTGCTTTGGTTGTGGGGTTCCCTCGCTCAAAACGAGCATAAAAGTTGTTGAGCTCGTTGAGGAAGGAGACATCAGAGGATGCGGGGGAGGGTTTGGTGGTCCTGTAGTCTGTAATGGTCTGGAGTCCTTGCCACATGCGTCGGGGGTTGGAGTTGGAGAAGTGTTCTTCTACCTCCTTTTTGTAGTGGTGTTTGGCTTTTTTATACCCTTCTTTAGATTAGCCCTGGCTGTACTGTAGGCGTGTGCATCTCCTGACCTAAAGGCGGTGTTGCGGGCCTTCAGGAGGAGACGAACATCCCGGTTCATCCAAGGCTTCTGGTTGGGGTACATATTGATCCGTTTCTGGGTGGTGACACTGTCTGTGGTTTTGGAGATGTAATCCAGTACAGATGAGGCGTACTGGTCCAGGTCTGTGTGGGTGAACATATTCCAGTCTGTGTTTTTAAATCTGTCCTGGAGAACTGCGTCTGTCCCCTCTGGCCACACTTTAATTGTCCTCAGTTTCACACGTTGGATGAGTGGTGAATACCGAGGTGTGAGGAACAGGGAGAGATGATTAACAGCAGCCTGACTTTAGGCCATGTACCTGTCATTTTTAAACAGGCAGTGGTCCAGCCTCTGCTGAAACGCCCTGGCTTGGATGCTTCTTTGTTGAGTAATTTTAGACCTATTTCAAAGCTTCCTTTTGTTTCTAAAATTTTAGAAAAAGAAGTGTGCTCACAGCTGCAGACTTTTTTAGAGAGTCAAAACATTTTTGAGGTATTTCAATCTGGTTTTAAAGCACTTCACAGCACAGAGACTGCACTTTTGAGAGTTTTTAATGATATCTTATTAACTGCTGACTCTGGGAAGTCTGTCTTACTTGTGCTTTTGGATCTCACAGCAGCTTTTGATACAGTCGATCACAATATTTTGATTTATCGTCTAGAACATCATGTTGGAATTAGAGGCACTGCCTTGGAGTGGTTTAAGTCATACCTCTCTGATAGAAGTTTTTCAGGCTCAGTTGGTAAATTTCATTCATCTTCTGCCCCCCTCCCATGTGGTGTACCTCAAGGATCCATCCTTGGGCCCCTTCTTTTTAGTCTTTATTTACTTCCCCTTGGCCATATTATTAAAAAACATAAAGTTTCATTTCATTTTTATGCAGATGATTGTCAAATTTATCTACCGCTGAAACACAATGACCCTAACCCCCTCAGGCCTATTTTAGAATGTCTTAAGGATATCAGAGCATGGCTGGCTTTGAATTTTTTAAACTTTAATGAAAAGAAGACCGAGGTCATTATATTTGGGCCGAGTGGATCTGGTGTCCCTCCATCTGACTTGGGTCCTCTTACATCGTGTGTCAAATCAATTGTCACCAACCTTGGAGTAAAATTTGACACAGCTCTTAAAATGGACAAACAAGTAAATACAGTGGTGAGAAAAAGCTTTTTTCAGTTGAGGCAGCTCTCTAAAGTAAAACCTTTTATTTCTTTTTGTGACTTGGAGAGAGTTTTGCACGCATTTGTGACCACTCGCCTTGATTATTGTAATGGACTTTATATTGGTATTGATCAGGCTTCACTATCACGCTTGCAAATGGTCCAGAATGCTGCTGCTCGCCTGTTGACAGGGACACGCAAACATGAGCACATTACCCCTGTTCTTGCCTCCTTACACTGGTTGCCTGTCCATTTTAGAATTCATTTTAAAATTTTATTGCTTGCTTTTAAAGTCTTAAATGGCCTGGCTCCGTCTTACCTGTCAGACCTTTTACACCAATACACTCCACAAAGATCTCTCAGATCATCTGACCAGTCACTCCTTGCTGTCCCCATGTCGAGACTGAAACACCGAGGGGACCGAGCTTTCGCTGTTGTGGCCCCCAAACTATGGAACAAACTGCCCCTCCATATCAGGCTGGCCCCAACACTTGAAATGTTTAAATCACTTTTAAAGACACACTTTTTTTCAAAGGCTTTCTAGGAGTATTACCAGAGTCAGTTTGTAGTCAGTTTTTAGTCAGCTGTTGATCATTCTTAATCTTTCTACCTTGTTAATCTTATTCATTGTATATCTTATTGTTTATTCTACTCATGTTGTGATATTTAATATATACACTGATTTATTTTTATCTTTTTTTTAAATTATATATTTATTTTGTTTATTGATTTTATTGTATGCTTAAAGTATGGTTTTTAACTGCTATCTCTGTTTTATTATTGGAAAGCACTTTGGTCAACTTTGTTGTTTTTAAAAGTGCTATATAAATAAAGTTGGATTGGATTGGATGATTGTCCAATGTGGGGGAGGGGTGTTGCTTTGTAAGCTCCAGCCAAGTTGGAATAAACATGGTCTAGGAGAGATCGATGTGTCACTTTGCCAAATCTGAACACAATTTAATGACACCTAAATCATTGTGATTTTGACTTTCCAGGATAATTAGTTAACACAATAAAACAAACATATCAGCTATATTGCATTTTGAAACTGTCTTTTTTGAAGACCTGTAATATAAATGTGTCTTTATAGCACTTTGGAACCACTTCTGTTCATGTTCATGTTTGAGGTATATATATTTTCATCTCCAATAAAATAATACATTCATTTATTTAACACAATTCAGTGGGCTGAATATATTATTTGAAGACCTGAATATAGTACCTGAAGTTGGCTATTTCTTGACTTCTACTGGAATCACAACCAGGACAAGAGTGATGGATGGCAACACTGATTACTCTCATGAGAAAAAAACTCTTTTTATCAACAATATAGGGCTGCTGCACAATCCCTAAAAATCTACATTTTCCCCTTAAAAAACACCAGACATTTTTGCCCTTTAACTTATGTTACAGTCATATAGTCACACAATGTTATAAATAATGGCATAATCCAAAAAAGACTTAAACCTCTAAAGTGTCATTAAGGAACAAATTTGCTTTGTAAGGAATTATTAGTAAAGCACTTTCTCAGGACATTGTTAGGCTAATTAGGAACAAACATTACACAAAGGTTTATAAGCTACACATGTGTAGCCTTTTTTTATGTTGTGTATTACACAGATTGTAACCATGTTAATTTCACCATGTTTTTACGGAGTAACTGAAAATGAACACAATTTCATCCTAGATTTTAGACCTACAATATTACTGTGCATTGATGCAATTAACTCAAACACATCATACAACACTACAAAACAGTTTTTTATAGAGGATTGGTTAGGTTTTGATGTCAAGATGTCTTGGTTAAATTCTAGGAAAGATCACAGCAAGAGTGATGATCTCAACACAGTGACAACAGTGGACAGAGGTCACAAGAAATTATGTCAAAGAGGTTCCATGTCTATTACAACTTGATGCAAACAGTGTCTGAAAATGATCTGTCACGGTGCCGAGTGGCCTGTACTGAACAGGACTCAGGTGCAGAAACCCAGAGCAGAGACAGCAGATGATGTAACAATTTATTAGGTTTAAGTGCAAAAAAGAAAACGTAGCTGTGGCGGAGGTGTGGTCCGGGGCGCGGCTGCAGGGGAGGAGTGGTGCAGTGAGCTCAACGGGGCGGTGCTGGTGAGAACAGCTGATGGCGATTTGGACTGATGGTGGTTTTCCTTCCTTTTATATAGTGAGGTGGAGAGGAGCGGAGGAGAAAGACGCTGCGGGAACCAACCGCTGTCAGACGATGTTCTGTTATAATTCCGTGGACACTCTCAATAAATGTGGAATCTGATGATAACAACCTGTGTGTGGGTGTATCTGTGCATAGCCTACGTCACAGTAGCAAAGACAAAAAAAAACAATAAGACGTGGAGTTTGACGAGGCGTGGCCTGGGGAACGTGGCTAGGGCGAGGGAATGAGGCCTGAGATGCGGAGTGGAGCTGAGCAGGGAACAGTCAGGGGTGCAGTTCCCCCTCCAGGGGCAAGGGTACCTAGACCCGGTTTGTAGAGTACGCTTGGGGAGTGTGATCGTGTGTACAGCGTCTCTTTATGTCTGTCTCCACGTTGGTTGAGTGTGGAGTAAGTGCATATGAGAGCATGAGGGTGGGAATGGATGTTTGTATATGTGTGTGCCTGTATTTATGTGTCTATATGTCAGGTTGGGTGTCAGGCGCCACCTCTCTGGGGACATCTCAGGCCCTCCAAGGTTTGGAGGCCTATCTCCCCTTACCACCACTTCCCCTGCCAGTGGCGGACTCCCTCAGACATCGGTGCGTTGGTGGTTCTTTGTGTCCGGGGATGGGCGTCCAGGTACACACCGGCTCACTCCTTGGCGGCCGCTTATCGGGGCCTGGAGCCTGGGGCTCGCTCGGGCCACTTCGGAGGTGGGGTGCCCCCGGCCTCTCGGCCTGGGGCTCGGTCACTCAGGCACGGCTGGCTGCCGGCGGAGCTCACGGGCGCGTCACTGCAACTCCCCCTGGCTTCTGCTCCGCGGCTGCTGAGTGAGCCCTCATCTAGGACTCTCCTCAGCTCTTTCTGGGACAGTGGCGCGGCTGCCCCTCTGTTGGTCTTCCTTGGTCTCTTGTGTTCTGGGGGCCTCTGGATGTCTGGAGTTTTGATCTCCTCCATACCTGCTTCATGCCCTGGAGGACGGGGCTGTGGCCCCCCCACACCCTCTAGCAGATCATTACATGAAGGAACCTTTTAAAAAAACAAGCGCGTCCATGCTCACAGGTGTACACACGGGTGATCACACCCACAAACTACACCCTTTTTGGCTCCTACCTCAAAGCACACTGTGTTATGTTGATCTTATGTGCTGCACAATAATGTTTAATATTTAGTATTTACTGTCATATTCCCATATATCATTGTGATGTTGTTTATTCTATTACTCTTGTTCTCTTCTGCTTGTTTTCTTTTTTCTTTCTCAGCAGGTGATCCAGGTGATTGATATATGCATTTTTTATTTCTTTTTTTTTTTCTGCTCATTCTGTTGGTTTTTGTTTTTTGCCCTTCTCCCCCGTCCCTCTTCTCAGCTGTTTCTCTTTCCCTCTTTCTTTCTCCCCTTCTTTCCCCCAGTCAAGTCTGTCCCGTATTCAGTAAGTGAAAATAAAATAAACAATAAAAGGTGAATCAAATGGACCATTACGGCAAGGCTGGGATGGTCAATTTGGTAAAGTAAATCCGTTGGGCATCTTTCTTTGCCTTTAGACAACAATTCTGATGGCAAAAGAGCCAAACGGGACAGGCCAAAAAAAAAAAAAAAAAAAAAAAAAAAAAAAAGGGAACAGTCACACTGAAGAGAGAAGATAGAGGAGTTAGGGAGGTAGTGGAGGCAGCTCTGAAGTGGCCAGTTGTAAGGGTAGCAATTCTTACTTGCAGTAGGGGACATGGAGTGTTGAGAGGGGGGTGATGAGAATCCAGGGGAGGCTGAGTGGCGTGGAAAGGCTGGCCTGAGATCCGGGGCTTCAGATGGAGTGTGATGGCAGGAGGGCAGGCAGGTGAGGCACAGAGAGATTTTCAGAATGATTGCTTGGTATCCTGAGTCCGGAGGTGGAGCGTGAGCCAAGGTGAATACAGCAACTGCAGCACAAGAGAGTCGTGTTAACAAGATAGATCACAGCAAGAACTTAAAGTATAAGGCCTGTTACCAACATGTGTTGATGACGAACTGGCAGTGAATGAACATCAACGTGTGGTTTAAATCCCTCTGGCTTGATTGCCTGCAATAGGCTCCAGGTGTGCAGGAGCTGGAGTTGGCCCTGCTCAGGGGCGGATCCCAGGTCAGTTCAGGAGCCTTATGGAAATTCCAGCCACCCACCACAGACCATGATATGAACACAATTTCATCCTAGATTTTAGACCTACAATATTACTGTGCATTGATGCAATTAACTCAAACACATCATACAACACTACAAAACAGTTTTTATAGAGGATTGGTTAGGTTTTGATGTCAAGATGTCTTGGTTAAATTCTAGGAAAGATCACAGCAAGAGTGATGATCTCAACACAGTGACAACAGTGGACAGAGATCACAAGAAATTATGTCAAAGAGGTTCCATGTCTATTACAACTTGATGCAAACAGTGTCCTGCCCAAGTATTAATTCAGTCACTTCATTCTTTTCATTCTGCCATATCACGCCATCGGCGCGATATGGCAGCCTCGCTTCTGTCAGTCTGCCCCAGGGCAGCTGTGGCTACAACTGTAGCTTGCCTCCACCAGTGTGTGTGAATGCGAGAGTGAATGAATAGTGGCATTGTAAAGCGCTTTGGGTGCCTTGAAAAGCGCTATATAAATCCAATCCATTATTATTATTATCATTATTCAACAATAGTTCATAATCTTGTAAGAAATGATGAGACCAGTTACTATAGTTTGAGGGGATTTATGTCTAATTCTTGTTTGGATTTTAGCTGCTCGACAGTCATGGGTCTTTGTTGAATTTTTTTAATTGGAATATTACGAACAGCTTATTGTTAATTTGGATCTATGAAAACAAAAGGAATTAAAAGAAGAATGCCAAGCAACACTTCTCTGTGACATTTGCAGTGTACACCTTGGCTGGTTCCGTGGAGAACAGCTGGTTTATTCTCTTGCCTTCTATCTCTCTGGTGTACCTCCTCAAGCGACTGGCCAAGGCTGTGAGTCTTTGCTTGGCAGTTTCCAAGGCCTCAGGTATAGACAGCTTCCTGTACTTCTTAGGCACCTTTCTCATCTTTCTGACGAGAGACAGAAAGGCGCGATACTGGAAGAGCATATGGGAGAAGGACGCAACCCATAATGGCTAGTTATGGCTAGTGGATCTGAAAGCAGACCACAGCGACCTCCCCAAACAGGGTCCAGTAACCATCACAGGGGCAGATATCCAAGAAAGCCTGGAGGCAGAACAAAACTGGAAGAGCGTATGGGAGAAGGACGCAACCCATAATGGCTAGTTATGGCTAGTGGATCTGAGGGCAGACCACAGCGACCTCCCCGAACAGGGTCCAGTAACCATCACAGGGGCAGATATCCAAGAAAGCCTGCAGGCAGAACAATACTGGAAGAGCATATGGGAGAAGGACGCAACCCATAACGGCTAGATATGGCTAGTGGATCTGAGGGCAGACTACAGCGACCTCCCCGAACAGGGTCCAGTAACCATCACAGGGGCAGATATCCAAGAAACTGCACTCCATGAGCGCCTGGCAGCACAAATGAACCAGCTGCTAGTTGACGAGAGACACCCGGAATGGCTAACTGTAGGCCAGACAGTCCTGATCCTCAAGGACCCCCAGAAGGGACCGGTCCCCTCAAACTACCGACCAATAACCTGCCTCAGGTGGAAGCTCCTGTCAGGCATCATAGCGGCTAAGATGAACAGGCACATGGGTCAATACATGAGCGGGGCACAGAAAGGGATGGGCAAGAATACCAGCAAAACACCAGCTACTGGCAGACTAAGCAGTCAGCCGAGACTGCAGGACCAGACTGACCAACCTGTGCACTGCCTGGATTGATTACAAGAAGGCCTATGACTCAATGCCCCACACCTGGATCCTGGAATGCCTAGAACTATATAAGATCAACAGGACCCTGAGAGCCTTCATCAGGAACTCAATGGGGATGTGGTGGACAACACTGGAGGCCAACCTCAAGCCCATAGCACAAGTCACCATCAAGTGTGGGATCTACCAAGGAGATGCTCTGTCCCCACTACTGTTCTGCATATGCCACTGAGATAATTGACAAGACTGGCTACGGATACCGACTACGGAATGGAGCAGTTGTCAGCCACCTCCTGTACATGGATGACATCAAGCTGTATGCCAAGAGTGAACGAGATATCGATTCACTGATCCACACTACCAGGATACACAGCAATGACATCGGAATGTCGTTCGGGCTGGAGAAGTGTAGTCGGATGGTAACAAAGAGAGGGAAGGTAGTCAGAACGGAGGGGATCGAGCTACCAGAAGGCAACATTGCAGACATAGAGGACAGTTACAAGCACCTGGGGATCACGCAGGCGAATGGGAACGATGAAGAGGCCGCTAGGAAAGCCGCAACCACCAAGTACCTGCAGAGGGTCAGGCAAGTCCTGAGGAGTCAGCTGAACGATAACAACAAGATCCGGGCTATCAACACCTATGCCCTGCCCGTGATCAGGTACCCTGCTGGGGTAATAGGGTGGCCAAAGGAGGAGATAGAAGCCACTGACATAAAGACAAGAAAGCTCCCTACCATGCATGGAGGGTTTCACCCCAAGTCCAGCACCCTGAGGCTGTACGCTAAGCGGAAGGAAGGGGGCCGAGGACTGGTGAGTGTCGGCACCACAGTCCAGGATGAGGCAAGGAACATCCACGAATACATCACGAAGATGGCCCCAACTGACTCCGTGAATACCTCAGGCAGCAGAAACCCAAGAAAGTGGAGGAAGGCGAGGAACCATCATGGAAGGACAGGCCCTTGCACGGTATGTACCACCGGCAGATAGAGGAGGTGGCTGATATCCAGAAATCCTACTAGTGGCTGGACAAAGCTGGACTGAAAGACAGCACAGAGGCACTAATCATGGCAGCACAAGAACAAGCTCTGAGTACAAGATCCATAGAGGCTGGGGTCTATCACACCAGGCAAGACCCCAGGTGCAGGCTGTGTACAGATGCCCCTGAGACAATCCAGCACATAACAGCAGGGTGCAAGATGCTAGCCGGCAGGGCATACATGGAACGCCATAACCAAGTGGCCGGCATAGTATACAGAAACATCTGTGCCGAATATGGCCTGGAAGTGCCGAGGTCAAAATGGGAGACGCCCCCAAGGGTGGTGGAGAATGACCGAGCTAAGATCCTGTGGGACTTCCAGATACAGATGGACAAAATGGTGGTGGCTAACCAACCGGACATAGTGGTGGTAGACACACATGAGATGACGGCCGTAGTGATCGATGTAGCGGTTCCGAATGACAACAACATCAGGAAGAAGGAACACAAGAAGCTCGAGAAATACCAAGGGCTCAGAGAAGAGCTCGAGAAGATGTGGAGGGTGAAGGTGACGGTGGTCCCAGTGGTAATCGGAGCACTAGGTGCAGTGACTCCCAAGCTAGGTGAGTGGCTCCAGCAAATCCCGGGAACAACAGCGGAGATCTCTGTCCAGAAGAGCGCAGTCCTAGGAACAGCTAAGATACTGCGCAGGACCCTCAAGCTCCCAGGCCTCTGGTAGAGGACCCGAGCTTGAAGGATTGACCGCCCACAAGGGTGAGTAGGGAATTTTTTTTATATATAGATAGATAGATAGAAATCCAAAAAGAAAAAGTGAATTAATACCAACTAGTTGTAGGAGTATCTGGCTCCATCCAGTGGAAGGAGGGTAGTACTGCAGGTCACCTGCCAGCCTCTAGTGGACACAGGTAGGACAGAAAGTACAATGGCAACTACAGTACTATCTATGCAGCCCTCGAAGAAAAAACAATAAGGACTTCTCACAAATATAAGAAAGGTCAAAGATTTTGTAAAGAACCAGATGTTGGAAGGAGCGAAGCAAAAACATAGAACATTAAGTCAGAGCAGTAAGGCTACTAAGGCTGGACAGGTAGCTGTAGAGGCCACACTTATGCCATCGCTCCTGCATCCATCCCAATTAAAGAAATTATGAAGGGACATCATTCAATAGGGATGGACTGATCCGATGTTACGTATCAGTATCAGTCCAATACTGACCTAAATTACTGGATCGGATATCGGAGAGAAATAAAAAATGTAATCTGATCCATTAAATACCACAAAAGCACCTTACAAAACTTGCGGCATAACCTTAGCACGAGCATTATGAATAATGAAATGTTTGTATTTATCTTTTGTTAATTTACTCTGTTAATATCTTTGTCTGACATTAAAATGTGTTCTGTTGTCTGAAGTAAGGGTGACGAATATGCAGAAAACAAAAACCAGAAAGAGGGCAAACACTTTTTCATATCACCGCATGTACTACAAAATTGAAACACAGACAGTGAAATTAATCTATTTTAAACAGAAAATGAATGTATTTCAGACAAAATGTTAACTTCTAACTTTAGCAGAAAATATAAGAAAAATAATTTTTTTTTAAATATTTTTATATTATCCCCAATTCTCCCTTTGGAAGAGAGAAGAGAAATTTCGTAATGATATGGTCCTCTCCATTCGCCAAAACCTCTATCACTGAAGAACAAGTGGTCACTGAATGAGTTGATGCCTAGTATTTTATGATCCAAATTAAATGCTACTGAATTCAGAATCATCTCTGGCATTTTTGTTCCATGATTTTCTTTATATCTCATGCATTAACATTATGCATGTATTTAATTTTGTTTAATTATAGATATTGAAACAGGTTTTAATCAGACTGGTACAAATGTTATCTCTTAGTTGCAGTGAAGCATATGACGAAAATTAAAAGCTATGCTTTAGCTATTAGCAATGCCTCGTGCCCTAAGTAGCCATTCATTTTACTTGAATCCTTGAATCTCTCCCTTCTTAATCTATTTTTTACCATGTTTACTTCATCTTCCTCCACCTCATCCTTATATCTCCACAGGTGGTGGTGGCAGAAGCAGCCTTTTGTCACTGTGAGGCCTGTACCCCTATCTTTTTTTTTTAAAGACTACTTGAAAATGCGTCCCACCTCAGCAGCGATGGCATGCTGTGAGAGACACTGCTTATGCAGTTCAACAGCCCAACCATGTTTAAAAAGAGAATATTTTTTGCCTTTGCCATCAGAACATCATGACAGTGTGACTACCTGACAGAAAATGGCAATGAATCCACAT
This sequence comes from Simochromis diagramma, assembly GCF_900408965.1. NCBI lineage: Eukaryota > Metazoa > Chordata > Actinopteri > Cichliformes > Cichlidae > Simochromis > Simochromis diagramma. Next base: position 21,458,490 of record NW_024387523.1, on the reverse strand, counting down.
TTTTGCACACATTTGGTCTTTTAAAGGCATGTGGTCCTAAACTTTTGATCAGCTGTAAAACAGCCTGTTTCGGTTTAAGCGTTGTTTTCAATAAATTGCATGCTCAAAGAAATGTTTTGTCTCACTCTCATTTCTTCTGGTTGCATCTTGAGACTCTACTTGGAACCTTGTTAAGATCCAATCATGCAAAATGTGATTTTTTTTGCCATTTTTCAAGTGGTCTTAAACTTATGATTGAGACTGTGGGAGCTCTTTGTAACATCTGTCACCAAAAGCAGAGCTTTTTTTTTTCTTTGTACTGGTTTTCATCTTGGGTTGGTGTGTATAACTGTAGTCATTAGCTTTATATTGTTAAACGGTAATAAGAGACAGTGCATTTCAGGTCAAGTGAAAGTAGTATAACATGTCACTTAGTGGAGCCAACCCAATGAGAATCAATAAGAGAACTGATAAGGAATCAAATCATTAAGTGATTTGGATTATAGAATCTGAATCACTAAATATTTAGCAAATGTCTTTTCTACTCAAAAGTTGAAAGTTCTAGCTATTAAGTCTAAACCTTGCGATAATAACCAATTTTCTTTCTCATTGTGACAAAGTGGGTGAGAAGACCATTTGTCTATATTCTTAGTTAACATTCTTGTTTTGATTTAACCATATTTCACATGTAATCTGCAATAGGCAAACATCTACTATCCCGGGTTTGTTTATGTTCTGCACTTTTACAGATTATATAATATAACATCTTGGTTTAAATCAATTCATACAAGTTTGTTAAGTTAACATGTTATTTATTTCAACTGTTAATTTGTATTGTTTAGAACTTACCTTACCTACCTGTCTTCCAGAAACAAAAGGAGGGAATGTAGTTTTACTTCCTGCTTTATACCTTCTGGGTTCATCTGAGGTCACAGGAAGAGACCAAGTGCAGAAGGGGAAGAACTCTTATAATTTAATAAAGTTGATTTTAGAGGGTTTGAGAAGAAATAGATTTATTGTTGTAATATGTATTGATTACACCACAGAGTTTATGTTGCCAGTAAAGAGGAGTGGTAGAGGTTTGAATATAATCATGTTCATCTTACCTACCTACTGAATGGAATAGTCCAGAGGAGAAATTGTTTGATTAAGTGGACTATTTAAGCAGACGAACTCAGGTGTTTCGAGAAAAAAGGTTCAGGTCAGTGTAGCTGTGTGCAGTTTGACCTTAATTTCTGTTATGTTTATTTGAACTGAGTTAATTATAGAGTTGAGTTTCTTATTTGTTTCTTTGTAAATATTGTTGGGCCACAAAATGGTGAATAAATCACTTGCTACACTGGACAGCATCAGTCTCCTACACTTCTTTGACCGCTTAAGTCGAGTCTTACCACATTTGGTGGCAGCAGTGGGATTCCAGGCCAATTAAGGAGTGGAGAAGATGTCTACCCGAGCAAAGAGGGGGCATGTTCCAGAATGTGAAGCAGATGATTTACAAGATGGCAGTGACCAACAAGGGGCAATAAGTGGCCATATTTCTGGACAAGAGAATGTGGCTGAATTGTCCAAACTTTTGCAAACTCTGATGCAACAGCAGGCTGAACGCGATGCTAAACTGGAGCAAGAGCACAAGCGCCAGGATGATAGATGGAGGCAAATCCGGCATCAGTTTGCCCAGCTTCAACAGAAGATGCAGCATGGCAATCTAGAGCATCAGTTACTTGAAGTACAAGCATCTACATCGGCTTCTTCGAGAGCACCTACTCCAGAACCATCTGCCAGCACACAAGAATCAAATAGGCTTGACTTGGAGCCGGTACATCAACGCAGTGAGGCACAGCTTTCAACACTGGTGAGACATTCAGGCTGGAATGGGCCAAAAATGCAACCTTACAATGAAGGTGAGGACGTGACATGAACATTATTTAATCACCTTTGAAAGAATTGCTCATGCTTGCCAGTGGCCGCGAGATGAGTGGGCTCTTCACCTAGCACCACTGCTAGCTGGTAAAGCACGTTCCGCTTATGTAGCCATGGATATTGATGACACTATGGACTATGCAAAAGTAAAGTGTGCTGTCTTGCAGAAATATGAAATAAGTGTTGACACCTATCGAATGAGGTTCCGTTCTAGTACCTTTGGAGCAGAGGAAACACCAAGGGAGCTGCAGGTCCGCCTAAAGGAGTTGTACATCAAGTGGATGAATCCTGAAACAAAGACAAAGGATCAAATCGGAGACGCCATCATCATGGAACAGTTTCTCAAGGTTCTGAATCCTGATCTTCGGACGTGGGTTAAGGAACGTAACCCAAAGACTTCCAAGGAAGCAGCAGAACTGGTTGAAGCTTTCTTAGCGGCTCGTCGACCATCAAAAGACTTCACACCAGTTAAGTCAAATTCCAACATGCCATTCAACAAGTTAGGTGGTGGCCCTGACTTGAAAGTTAAGCACACAAGACAGAACTGGTATAACTCAGATCCTGCCAGATCTGAGACAAAAAATAAAACCAATAAAGCATGTCATTTGTGTGGTCAAATAGGTCATCTTAAAGCTCAGTGTACAAAGATGTCTGTTAGTAAAAATTACATGTGTTCTGCTAGACAAACTGAAGTCAGTGAGAATCACAAAAATGAAATTGAATGTCAGCAACGTGAGCCATCAATTGGGGTATTTGTTGAAGACAAACCCTGTGTAGCTCTGTTAGATTCAGGAAGTAATCGCTCTCTGGTTAGACAAGACAGTCTTCCTAGGGATGTGATCTTTTCAGGAGCAACAGTGGATGTGTGCTGTATTCATGGTGATAAGGTATCATACCCAGTTGCTGAAGTTGCAATTGAAGTAGAAGGCCAGTGTTACACTCTTTCAGTGGGAGTGCTGCAAACGCTGCCTTATCAAGTGGTGTTGGGCCGTGATCTCCCAATATTCACAGAGCTAATAGCCAAGCATCCCTGTCAGACTGAAACCGTTGAAAGTTTGTTAGCGGTCACAAGGTCAAAAGCTAAGGAGCTACAGGTTAATGCTTTGGGTTGGGATGAATTACCTTTTGCAAATGAGGATGCACCATTGGACGAGTCTAGCACTCGTTCTAAACCAAAAAAGAGCAAGAGACAGAGAAGACATGAAAAGGTGAAGGGAACAAGAGTAGCTGAACACATTTTAGATCCTTTAAAGACTGAGTCTCTCCCCAGTGCTAGTCAGGTTGCTAGGCTTCAGAAAGAGGATCTAACACTTAAACCATTGTTCTCTAAATGTGTTCCAGAGTCAACTACAGTTGAGGGAAGGCAGGAAGTGTTTGTGGTTAAGGGAGATTTGTTGCATTGCCGTAGCAAGATTGGTGACCAGTTGGTGATCCCCCAGAGTTTGAGATCTACCATTTTGAAAATGAGTCATTCCATTCCCTGGGCAGGACATTTGGGACAATCTAAAACATTTTCTAGAATGATTCCCAGATTTTACTGGCCCCAACAGTTCAGTGATACGGTACAATACTGTAAAGCTTGCCCACAGTGCCAGTTAACAGCTCCAGGCAGGAAAGCAGATAGAGCTCCGCTTATCAGTATGCCCATCATTGATACACCCTTTTCACGCATTGCCATGGACATTGTTGGCCCACTAGAACAGAGTAAAGCAGGTCATAAGTACATACTTGTAGTTTGTGACTATGGCACAAAATATCCTGAAGCCTTCCCCCTGAAGAAAATAAAGGCTCGTCAGATTGTTAACTGCCTGATTCAGTTGTTTTCCAGAGTAGGTATCCCAAAAGAAATCATCACAGATCAGGGGACCAATTTCACTTCTAAGATGCTTAAAGAAGTATACAGTTTGTTAGGGATCCAGGGTGTCAAGACCAGTCCTTATCACCCACAGACTGATGGCCTTGTGGAGCAATTTAACAAGACGTTAAAATCAATGCTCAGGAAATTTGTGAATGAAACAGGGTCAGATTGGGACCAATGGCTCCCATTTTTGTTATTTGCCTACCAAGAGGTTCCACAAAGTTCTACTGGGTTTTCACCATTCCAGCTACTTTATGGGCATCCTGTCAGAGGTCCAATGGATGTTCTGAAAGAAGCTTGGGAGGGTTCGATGTCAGAGCAGAGGTTTAGTGAACTCTCACATGTCCTCAAAATGAGAGGCAAGCTAGAACATTTCCAAGAACTTGCTAATAACAATCTGGCCCATGCGCAACAGCGGCAAAAACAAAGATATGATAAAGTGTCAAGAAGAAGAGTCTTCCGTGAGGGACAGAAAGTTCTTCTACTGTTGCCAACTTCTGAGAGCAGTCTTCTTGCAAAGTGGCAGGGGCCATATGAAATCACAAAGAAGACAGGCCCAGTCACATATGAGCTTCATTTGCCAGCTCGTCGAAAGAATCATCAAGTGTTCCACGTCAATCTTTTGAAAGAGTGGACTGACCAGCCACAGGACTCAACATCCATGTGGGCATGTACAGTTGTGGATGAGGAAGAGCCTCAGGAGCAGTACTTCCCTTCTTCAGCTGTCAAAACTGTGTTTCCAGACTTAAACCATTTGCCTTTGGAAAGATGTCAGGAGGTGCAATCACTTATGACCAAAGAACTCTTCAGTCTAAAGCCAGGTTGTACACACCTCATTGAACACAAAATCACTTTGCATTCTCCAGACCAACGGCCAATTAGAGATACCACTTGCCGTATCCCAGCTAAGCTATTGCCTGAGTTGAAAAGTGAGCTGGAGGAGATGCTGGCTGCAGGAATCATTGAGCCATCGCACAGTGAGTGGTGTAGCCCTGTTGTGCTTGTACCAAAGAAAGATGATCCTAAGCTTAGATTTTGTGTAAACTTTTCTAAGTTAAATTCTGTGTCTGCTTTTGATCCTTATCCAATGCCGAGGGTTGATGAACTAATTGATCGTTTGGGAAATGCTAAATTTCTGACTACCCTTGACCTCTGTAAAGGTTATTGGCAGGTTCCCTTGACAGACTCATCTAAGGACTTAACAACATTCAGAGTGCCGAGTGGACTGTTTAGATTCACAGTGATGCCCTTTGGTTTGCATGGAGCACCAGCTACATTCCAAAGGTTGGTGGATCGAGTGTTGAAGGGTGCAGAACAATATGCAGCTGCCTACATTGATGACATTGTTGTTTATAGTGGTACATGGGAAGATCATCTGAAACATCTTGCTGATGTGTTTCGACGTATCACAAATGCTGGACTTGTCATAAATGCCAAGAAATGTCACATCGCCAAGCCCGAGGTGCAGTACCTGGGTTATGTAATAGGGGGTGGAGGCATTCGCCCTCGGGTTGGGAAAGTGGATGCAGTTGCTGCAGCACTCTTGCCAAACACAAAGAAAAGGTTGAGATCATTTTTGGGATTAATAGGTTGGTACCGTGGACTAATTCCACATTTTTCCCCTGCTCTGTCTGTCTTGGACTTTGTGTCCTTGGGCAAGATACTTCACCTACCACCTACTGGTGTTGGCCATTAGAGGCCGATGGCACGATATGGCAGCTTCTGTCAGTCTGCCCCAGGGCAGCTGTGGCTACAACTGTAGCTTGCCTCCACCAGTGTGTGAATGTGAGAGTGAATGAATAGTGGAATTGTAAAGCGCGTTGAGGGTCTCGAAAAGCGCTATATAAATGCAATCCATTATTTTCGACTGATGAATGATCTATTATTTAATAAAATTAACGAAATGGTTATAAAACATAATAATTTAATTTGTGCAATAACATGTGCCATCTGTATATATCTGTAAATATGGGTTTTTGTTAAGCATCTGGTTTAAAGATGGTAACAAATGCCTAACATTTGTTTGTTTTTTTGTCACATTATTACATTCAACTCAAACCATGTATTGGCTGGACTATTAATTTTTCATAGGGTCAGGGTTGGATAATTTGTTTTTTGCTTCCTTACCAAATTAAATCATCATACACAAAATTTGCATTTTGCATTTACTTTACTGTCTAATATTGAAATTAGTTTCACAATCTGAAACATATAGCATGTAACAAATGCAAAAAGAAGAAAGATAATCTTTCATGCCACTGTTTATGTACAAGGTTGTTTACTGCAGTCTGACCTTTGACCCTCATTGTAAGCTAGAGTATATGAGTGGTTGGTCACAGGATAAAAAACGTGTCATATCAGACAGCAGTATCAGTCAGAATCTGGAATAACTCTAAACCAGTAAAATATAAGAAACAGATTAGCCTGAAATTGGAATTGATTAATTAAATGCCATTAATTTAATGTAAAACACATCAAATACATTATTTATTTCTGATTTTATTTATATTATATATTATAATTATATTATATATGTAATTAATTATAAAATCATGAACAGGATATACAGTGGGGCAAAAAAGTATTTAGTCAGCCACCGATTGTGCAAGTTCCCCCACCTAAAATGATGACAGAGGTCAGTAATTTGCACCAGAGGTACACTTCAACTGTGAGAGACAGAATGTGAAAAAAAAATCCATGAATCCACATGGTAGGATTTGTAAAGAATTTATTCGTAAATCAGGGTGGAAAATAAGTATTTGGTCAATAACAAAAATACAACTCAATACTTTGTAACATAACCTTTGTTGGCAATAACAGAGGTCAAACGTTTACTATAGGTCTTTACCAGGTTTGCACACACAGTAGCTGGTATTTTGGCCCATTCCTCCATGCAGATCTTCTCGAGAGCAGTGATGTTTTGGGGCTGTCGCCGAGCAACACGGACTTTCAACTCCCGCCACAGATTTTCTATGGGGTTGAGGTCTGGAGACTGGCTAGGCCACTCCAGGACTTTCAAATGCTTCTTACGGAGCCACTCCTTTGTTGCCCGGGCGGTGTGTTTTGGATCATTGTCATGTTGGAAGACCCAGCCTCATTTCATCTTCAAAGTTCTCACTGATGGAAGGAGGTTTTGGCTCAAAATCTCACGATACATGGCCCCATTCATTCTGTCCTTAACACGGATCAGTCGTCCTGTCCCCTTGGCAGAAAAACAGCCCCATAGCATGATGTTTCCACCCCCATGCTTCACAGTAGGTATGGTGTTCTTGGGATGCAACTCAGTATTCTTCTTCCTCCAAACACGATGAGTTGAGTTTATACCAAAAAGTTCTACTTTGGTTTCATCTGACCACATGACATTCCCTCAATCCTCTGCTGTATCATCCATGTGCTCTCTGGCAAACTTCAGACGGGCCTGGACATGCACTGGCTTCAGCAGTGGAACACGTCTGGCACTGCGGGATTTGATTCCCTGCCGTTGTAGTGTGTTACTGATGGTGACCTTTGTTACTTTGGTCCCAGCTCTCTGCAGGTCATTCACCAGGTCCCCCCGTGTGGTTCTGGGATCTTTGCTCACCGTTCTCATGATCATTTTGACCCCACGGGATGAGATCTTGCGTGGAGCCCCAGATCGAGGGAGATTATCAGTGGTCTTGTATGTCTTCCATTTTCTGATGATTGCTCCCACAGTTGATTTTTTCACACCAAGCTGCTTGCCTATTGTAGATTCACTCTTCCCAGTCTGGTGCAGGTCTACAATACTTTTCCTGGTGTCCTTCGAAAGCTCTTTGGTCTTGGCCATGTCGGAGTTTGGAGTCTGACTGTTTGAGGCTGTGGACAGGTGTCTTTTATACAGATGATGAGTTTAAACAGGTGCCATTCATACAGGTAACGAGTGGGGGACAGAAAAGCTTCTTACAGAAGACGTTACAGGTCTGTGAGAGCCAGAGATTTTCCTTGTTTGAGGTGACCAAATACTTATTTTCCACCCTGATTTACGAATAAATTCTTTACAAATCCTACCATGTGGATTCATGGATTTTTTTTTCACATTCTGTCTCTCACAGTTGAAGTGTACCTCTGGTGCAAATTACTGACCTCTGTCATCATTTTAGGTGGGGGAACTTGCACAATCGGTGGCTGACTAAATACTTTTTTGCCCCACTGTATGCAGGTAAACTGAGGGTCCGTCGAGCTGTCATTGAATGCCAAAATTAATTAAATAACATGTCATTAAATAATTAATTGTGGTCAAATAATAATAATATATAATTAATTAAAATATGCAAAAATATGGCGATCGTGGCTCAAGAGTTGGGAGTTCGCCTTGTAATCGGAAGGTTTGCCGGTTCAAGCCCCGGCTTGGACAGTCTCGGTCGTTGTGTCCTTGGGCAAGACACTTCACCCGTTGCCTACTAGTGGTGGTCAGAGGGCCCGGTGACACCAGTGCCTGGCAGCCTCGCCTCTGTCAGTGCGCCCCAGGGTGGCTGTGGCTACAATGTAGCTTGGCATCACCAGCGTGTGAATGGGTGGATGACTGAATGTGTAAAGTGCTTTGGGGTCCTTAGGGACTAGTAAAGCGCTATACAAATACAGGCCATTTACCAATAATTAAATAAAATTTGATATGAATAATTTATTAAATGTTTCCAGAGTGGCCATTTATTTAATTATGCAAATATTATTTAGGTGATTTGCATTTTAATTAATTAATAAAACGTTTGATTATTTCATGGCATGTTTATTTAATTAATTTTATCACTCCTGGACCTCCATACCTAAGTGCTGTAAATTTCAGTAATACTGAAGAGTATATGTTCCTTTTTTTCCCCCTGTAGAAAATCCTAGAAAGCCTGTAGTTAATCGGGCAGGAACTAGATTGCATTACTTTGCAAAGTATTAGAATACATATGACATCCACAGCTCCTTTAACATCCTGAGATCCACTGACACTACTGCTATTATTAACTAATCCTGTTAGTTAATGGGCAATCCACCCCCAGACCCAGGAGATTGTCCCCTTTCCTCTGGGGTGAAGACAAGTACACCTCCCTGGAGCCAGCTCCCCTGCTGATCCACATTGGCACTACAGAAGCTTACATGCATACCACCCTGAACAAGCCCACTCTCATCAGAAAAGTGAATTTTAATAACAAATATCAATTAATATCAATTTATTTACACTAAAAATGTAACTGCAGCTCAGGTTTATCCAGAACAACAAAGTTACAGTAGTGGTATGAAATGCAGTAGTAATATACTCAGTGCATGGCATCCACTTTGCTGGACATGTAACTAAATTAGCATAGGATAATTTGCACCATCTTTTATGAAAAGAAAGTAGAAAATGCTGTCGCCCAATTCTTTGTGCTGGACCATGCGACCATTGATTAAAACAACAGACAAAGTTGTGCAGATCTATAAATGTTAACTATAACTGTGTTTTCCATTCCATGCCATAACTTCCTGATATAGTTATAGCTCTTAACAGTTTTCTAAACTCACAGCTGAATTTTGAGCATTACACCGCTGGAACAAAACTATTTATTACTGAGTTGCTGCCTTGCATAAAAACACAGAATGCTAGATAAGCTCAAGATTATGATCTCTATTAACTGATAAAAGTGTGATTAACTTTCTTTATAATCAGTGTTCATTAGTAAAGTCCTTTGCTGTATTGCAGTCTTAGGATTAATTTTTACTTCAGTAAAGTTCTGCTCGAATAAGTAATGGATGGAGGGTATTTTACTGCAGTCACAAAAATCCTAAACAGGGAGTAGGGAAGGAGTTATACAGAAGCTAAATATAATAAATACAATTTATGAAATGTTATATGCTATTGGACAGACTTACTTAAGTCAAACTCTAATGAATACATAGTGCTATTCACAACTGACAGTCACAAATTGACACTGTGCCTCTCACTAAACCCAGTAGCTTTTAAATGTCCAGAGAAGGCTTTTGGCTCCTGCAGACTTCAGTAAATCTGACCCTTAATGGTCCTTATTGTTTATAATTGCAACCTTTGTATTGAATGTATATGTTTCATAGGCTTTTCTTCGTTAAATGTCCTGCATAAAACAACAGAGCATGGTGTGAAAAGTTAGATGGGTGTTTTGCAGTCCATCTTCTACTCAATGAAAATGTCATTGAGGTTAAGAAAAATAGGTTAGGAATAGGAAATAAGAAGAACTTTTGGCACTCACCCAACTTCCCACCACTGGCCAATAGGAAGCCAAAAACGTTGTGGTGACAATGACTCTGCATAAGAAAAGAATATGGATAGAAATGTATAATCCTATGTTGCTGTTCATTTCTTCACTGCTAGCTTTGTGTTAGCATTAATGACTGTGTATAAAATAAATAACCTTTTTCCATACGGATTTATGTTTTTGTTCCCTGATTGATAAGACTTGGAACAATTTATTAACAATCAAACTTGCATATTCTGATTGCCTGGGGCAGTGAATGTCAGCTGGTGGCCTGCAGGACACACACAGTAGCGCACAGTTGTGGTTTCAATAACATCAACAGAGCCACCTGGGCCAGAGGCATCACCTTCCTCACATTAGCTTGTAAATGGCTAATTATGCTTGGAGACTGTCCAGGCAGCCTGCAGAGATGTACTTGTTATCCTCTCTTGTTCATTTGAAGTTTGGTTAGTACTATGAGTATTGAGATGTCAGAGCAACAGTTTGGGCCTTTTCAGGGTATGCCCCCTAGTTGCTTGCTGCAGTACAGTTAATGCTGACAAAGGCTAACATGCAATTGGAAAGAAATTTAATTTAATCAAATACTAATATGGTGCCCAAGATAAAATATAAATTTTATTTTACAAGAGCATCTGACCCTCACAGTATCTGCTGAGAAAATTTTAGCCCATGGACAAATATAGTGGATGACTCCTGACCGAGGGTTTAAGTTGGGGTTAGATATACACACCTATATATTCCATGAAAAAATGCGAAGTTAAAGGATCATTAGAATATATTTACATTATTATTATGCTAATATATTTATAATATATTCGGCTCAAAGGTCACATCACACTGTTCTCCCCTACATGGACATGAATACGCTGCTTTTATAAGTTGAAAGTGTTAGTTGAGTCTGCTCGACTCCAACACTGGTCCTGTCTTTACTTGGTCAGTACTAAGTTAGGCATCACTATACAGTGCTATCAGAGAGTTATGTAAAACTATTTCTGGCTTGACACAAGTGGGTAGCTCTGCATTTTTGATGTGGAAGAGCTTTTTATGTTGGATGCCCTTTCAGACAACCCCAAAAGGCCATGTGTATCTCCAGCTAGAATCAAACCAGCAACCTTTCAATTGCCAATCCAATGTGTTAACAACTACACAATCAGTGGTGCACTATCAAGTAATAACAATAAATACATTTTCATAAATTACATTTCATAAATACATTTCTTCCTGACATTGCTGGTTAGTCAGTGTGTCTTGGAGTCTGACTACCATGACTGTGAGTCAGATGCATAATGGACAAATACAAAATGTGTAAGATAAACATACCTCATCACACATCTTTAAACTGAGAACCACAGTAAGAAAGCCAGTAAGCAGCCTTCTTTCTCAGCCAGATGTCATGAACATATTTCATGAAAGCTGGATGAAGGATCGTCACCTGTTATGAATCAGACGAATCGTTAAATCCTAGTTTTATTATTAAAACTTCTCTTATCTTTTTTGAAGAGAACGCACAATAAAATACTTTAAATCAGCACCATGGTGGCTAAAGGAAGCCACTATCTATTTTTGGTCACATGGCTTTGTTCACGACCTTCCAAGCACATAACTGTCAAGTGTGAGCGACTGGGAAAAACCATAACAATACCCGACAACGCCCAAAGTAAAAGTTTAGGTGCAGGTGGCTTGTGAAACGGCTTGCACGTTTGTAGCAACGGTGGTTCGGCTAAAGCAGGTTAATAGTAAAACCAACTGTATATGAGATTTGCCAGTTCAATGAGTAAAATCAGCTGACTTTGTGGCCTGCCTGAATTAATGGTAGCTTAAAGTTATTGTTAGGTTTTATATTGTTGATTGTCATTTATGCTTAGAAATATCTACTTATATATGCTTAGAGTTTTATAATTAGTTGTAGATTGGTAGAGGTTTGATCCTTGATAGTCTGCAAACTTTGTGTGCATTCCAGAGCACTCTGGGAGCATGGGAGAGGTCGTACCTTGTCTTATTGTTTTATGGTAGGATAAACCTATCTATATCTGTTTTAGGCTAAGTGCCTTTTGGTTTGATGCACTGCTGGACTTCCAGACCAGCAGGTTTAGGGAAGTTATTTTTGGCGTCACACTCTGACCCCACACACACACACACACACACACACACCCACACGCATGCACGCACGCTCAGGCAAGGTACTCTTTGCTTGTATGTAGACGTCATATGTTAATGAACCTATGCATATTCATGTAACCTCAATAAAAGAGCAGTGTTACGGGGGAGCGGACGAGAGCAACTGGGGTCAAGCGAAGGAACGGCGTTTGTCCGGTTCTCTCCCGTGCACGAGAAATATGAAGAACTTTGCCTACTTCGTGTCTTGCTTGCTGTGTAATTATATTGTCTTCAACGTTCCAGCGAATAGGTTCAAGCTACAAACCTACCAGTTATTACTGGATTTCTTTGATATCAATATCCCTGTTTGTTAAGGTAAAACTAAAATACTCACCAAATCCTTGTTAGCTTTCTTTTTTGAGTTGGGAATACAATAACGTTAACTCAAAGCACAGCGTTATATGCTGAATGGTAGTGATGGCCCGCTTGTATGGGGTTACAACGATGCAACCTTAAAACTAAACTGAAACAAATATTGAAACTGAAAAATAAAGTCCCACCGATCGTCGCACAAGCTGCTCCATCTGGCGATCAGGCAGCTGGTCCTTCTCTCTCATGCCTGGCTTCTACGTGCTCCTTCCTGGAGTCTGGGCCTCTCCCTGTATGGGTGCTGAGCCAGATTTTTTAACAAGTCCTTTCAACAGGTGACTGCTATTACTCATTGTCTAACCAGTCCGCAAACTGGGAGGGATTTGCTTGTCATGCCAGTAATGTTGGAAACTTTATTCCACCTTTCACTACCCCAAGCTCTCTTGCAAAGTCCAAACAGTCGGTTTTGTGCCGTCTAGGATTGTCCAGTGTCATGACAGACAGCCAATTGGATCCTCTGCCTCAGTGCTAGTGTAATTGGGGTCTTCCACTTGACTTTTTTTTTCCATAACCCCCGGGATCATTTAAAAAATTCCAAATGACTGTCTTATGGCGTCCCTGTATAAGGACGCTGCAGGGACACGCTGGAGCTGCATCAGCAATTGTGCCTCACCTGCTTAAGAAGAATTAACTGGGTTCTGAATTGTCGTTGTTGTTGTTATGTCCAGTTTGCCGCTGAAAATCTGCGTCCATTGGTGTCTGTGAAGATGACAACCGAGAATAAAGGAAAATGCTGAAAAGTGTTGAAACATGGTCGGGTCCATCATGCATAGTCGACAGTGGTGCCGAAACTCAGGATTGGGGCATGGCGGAAACACGAGTGAGCCAGCCAGAGGAGGCGCTGGCCCAAATGGTAGCCAAGCTTGCGAACATTTGCTACCACAGTTTAAGCATTGCTTTCAATAAATTGCATTCTCAAAAAAGTGTTTTGTCCCTCTCCCATTTCTTCTTGTTGCATCTTGAAGCTCTACTTGGAACCTTGTTAAGATCCAACCATGCAAAATATGATTTATTTATTTATTTATTTTCATCATTTTTTAAGTAGTCTTACACTTTTGATCTGGACTGTATCAAAGTACTTCAGCTTCCTACCATCGCCACACCATGTTTTCTGCAGATATTTATACATGCAAAGGTTGGACATAGCCACCATGACATAATCCATTCATTATTATAAATCTGATTGTGAAGTGTTGTAGAACATCTCCAAACCTTCTGTTTGGATGGGAGCAGCCAGTATGAGTGTAGAATATATTCAATAACTTTTTAGCAACAAACATATATACATAGTTTCTTGATAATGAACAAGTTACAGGAGTTTAATGTGAATGGCATGAATTCATGATTGATACTAAATGGCACTGTACCCATTCATCAAGTCTTCAACGTCTAATCAGGTAATGTAGTGAAAAGTGACAAACTGAAAGCAGCATTGCATTTTGTATTCATTTTATTTTGGAGACAAAATGTAGACATGCTACATAGAAGAAATATTCACCAGCAATTTTTTTCAAGTCCAAGTCAAGTCTCAAGAGTCTAATGGATGAAACTGATATTGTATTGACCAATTAGTCTCTCTAACACTTGTAAAATGTTATGAATTATCTTATATGACCTTTGCTTTATTGATGTACAACAGCATTTAAAATGATAAGTGCATACTCACTCAGGGTTGTTGCAATAAACAGAATTTTGGGTCTAATCCTACCTGCCTCACACAGCAATTCATGACAAGGTCTCAAGACTCGAATCCCAAAACTTTTGTTTGGTTTTTGTTTTGGTCAGGTCTAACTTGCGATTGCAAGTCGCCATCTCTGCTACATAGTGCTTAATAATTGTCATAGATTAACACAGAGGTTCCCAAAGTGTGGGGCCTAGATGTTAGCTCTTTATACAGTAAAGTTACAGTGGGATACAAATAATATCAGTCTGAACCACAATTTGTTCCCCCAGTTCAAATCACGGACAAACAGTATCCCACAGCCGTTTATGTTCTTGAACCCATTTTGCACAGAGAGGCATTTTTTGAAAAATGTATTGATGGCAATGCTGAATATTATTACACAGGGGGGAAAAAAACCCAACTACACATGAAATAATTACACCATAACGCCTCTGCCTTTCTAAATGGAGGGACAGTAACTCCATTTAGAAAGGGTGTGTATATGTAAGCGTATAAAAACTCAAGATAGTTAGATTAACAGTAACAGTATTTTGTCTATATCTGCCAATAAAAGTTTGGGAACCACTGGATTAACAGATGATTCTATTAACAGATGTTTATCTCCTGAGGTCTGAGTCTTCATTACTAACAATCCCAAACCGTGCATGTCAGTTTCAGTAATTGTGTTTTTTGCTGTTTGGTTTTGCTGGTCACAGATTTTTTTTTAGAACTAAATTTATATATTCTTAAGGAGTTATGGTTATCACTGACGATGACTTGAAAATGATGAGGAGACAAATGAAAAAGTAAAGGAAATTACCATCCTTTAAAAAAAACTATTTTCTTCTTCATGTGTAATTTAACAATCATTTTATATTCTTCTTCTCCTGGGTGGCCTCCTGTTTTTAACCGTTTGTTTTTAAGGATTTCAAAGTAATGGCTCCAGTTTCCCTCGCTGTCTGCTCCAAACCCAAAGACATTAACCTAAAGAAACAAAGTTTTTACAGTCATTAAGTCTTTAGTATTGAACTTAAATAAATGTTGCCACAAATTGCACTCTTAGCCCTTTCATGCAGGAATTATGAAAACCTCAGTCATGGAAAAAAAAACTTTCCAGAGTTTTTTTTTAATTCCTCTTTAGGCATAAAAAACCCCCAATGTAATTGAAATTTTCTTTATGAACCATTTTTTTCATGGAGTTACAATTCAAAGAAACATGTAAATATATATATGTCAAAGCACTGACAAAAATGTTGAACCTAGTTCTGGAACACTAAACTACTATTTTCTACAATTTAAAAAAAACAAACAAACAAAACAAAGGCATAATGGAGGCATGGGGCACACGACACAGGAGCTCTAGTTTTCCACTACAACTTTATTCACCTCCACACATCAACTCAGGATATCGCACCCAAACACAACAGAACATCTCCTCCAAGCTTGGGTGGGAGTGAAGCCCTCTAGTGGGTCGCCACACATGCCCCCCCCCCCCCCCGCCCCTGCAAAAACCCAAAGAAAATGTCCACTAGTCCAGGACCCAGGGCTTAAACAGTCCAGAACGGCTGAGACGGGGAGTCGGAGAACTGGCTGTGGGCTCACCGGGCCGGGAAAGACAGGCTGAACCCTCCGCTGGCTGGACGAGCACCGGGGGTGCGGAGCAATCTCCGAGGAAGGGTCAGAGTCCAACTGTCCGGCAGCAACCCTGGGGCTCGGGACGGCATCAGTGGAGCTTCCTGTAGAACATGAAATCCCCCGAATTCCAATAAAAAATGCTTGGGACTGTTTCAATAACCCAAAACGGGCCGTCATAAAACGGACGTAAGTGGGGCTGATGGGCATCATGCCAAACAAAAACGAAACTAGAAGAGCCCAACAACAGCGGAACAAAAACGTCTGGTAGAGAGTGGTGCGCGGGGCCAGGCACAGAAAGGTGCACGATGCACAGCAACCATGGATGACTGTCCCACACTGGCGTGTCTTCCAGCACGAGGCCCGTCTGCGAGGACCGAAGGGCAAGGACGGCCGGGTCGGTGCACTGCTCCGCAGCCATGGCGGCGTAGTCGTCACCGACATAAATTGGAGAGGCCAGCGCGCGGGACAGACAGTCAGCGACCAGGTTGGACTTGCCAGCCACGTGCTGAATGTCCGTAGTAAACTCCGATATGGCCGCCAACTGACACTGCTGGCACATGCTCCAAGGATCAGAAACCTTGGACATGGTGAAGGTCAGAGGCTTATGGTCAATGTACAGTACATGGTAAAACTGGGACCCTTGAGGAAAAATCGAAAATGTTGTGTTGCGAGATGGAGAGCCAACAACTTTCTGTCGAAAACACTGTACTTACGCTCAGCATTTCGGAGCATGTGACTGAAAAAGGCAAGGGGCTGCCAGATGCCGGAGACCCGCTGTTCCAACACGGCGCCCAACACTACATCCAACGGGTTGATGGCCAATGCGATCTCCGCTGATGGGGACAGGTGTGCCAGCAGAGCAGCATTGGCCAGTGCTGACTTTCCCACAGAAAACACACAGATGCGGTCTGGAGACCAGTCAACAGGGTCTTTAGACGTTTTACCTTTTAAAACAGCGTAGAGAGGTTGTAACAGGTGAGCGACCCGGGGAACGAAACGATTATAAAAATTGACAATACCCAGGAACTCCTGCAACACCTTAACTGAGGTGGGACGCGGAACAGCTGTGACAGCCTGAACCTTGTCTGACAATGGGACCACACTGTCAGCGGAGATGCGGTGCCCCAGGAAATCCAGGACCGGCAAACCAAACTGGCACTTGGACGGGTTGATGATCAGGCCATGTTCCGCCAAATGCTGAAAAACCTGGTGCTGGCCCACCGACCTGCTGGCCACCAATATATCATCCAGGTAGACGAAAATGAAAGGCAGCCCCACAAAACAGAGTCAATCAGACACTGAAACGTCTGAGCGGCACCTTTCAACCTAAATGGCATGCGCAGGAACTCCAACAAGCCAAAGGAAGTGATGATGGCGGTTTTAGGAACATCCTCAGCGCGTACCAGCACTTGGTATTACTGACCCCTGCACCAAATCGATTTTGGAAAAAATCGAGGTCCCAGCGAGATGGGTGGAAAAATCCTGGATGTGGGGAATCGGGTAACGGTCGTTCTCCGTAACGTTATTTAAACGTCGAAAATCCCCGCACGGTCACCACCGCCTGTCCGACTTGGGCACCATGTGAAGGGAAGAGGCCCAGGCACTGTTCTAATGCTGCACAATGCCCAGGCACTCCATGGCCGCGAACTCCTCCCGGGCAACAGACAGCTTCGCAGGATCGAGGCGATGCATGTGCAAAAACACCGGAACCAACCATGGGATATAATGCTCAACCCCTTGTTTCGCTGCAGAAATTAGGAGTTAACAGTGACGGAAACACAGCAAACGCTGAAACACGTCCCCAGGGGCTACCAAATTGGCCAAGATGAGGGGGTTAGCGGCCCGGATAAAACAGGGCAGCGAAAAGAACGACAGAGCGTCAATCAAACGTCTGTGAGCAAAATCGACTAACAACCCGTGAGCAAGAAAATCAGCGCCTAAGATAGGCACTGAGCTGGCATCAACAACAAAGTTCCACTGGAATTCCCGACCGTGGAAACTAGCAGTCACTAACCTTTCCCCATAAGTTGCAATAGGAGAACCATTATCCGCAATCAGCTGCGGTCCATGTCCTTACTTGCGATTGATTTAAGTTGTTACCATGCCTAGAAATTGCTTTACTCATCCAGACAGTTTCTGTTACTTGTCTGGTTTATTCACGATGAAAGCACAATGTCACCCAATTACAACAGACCTTAAGAAGATATGCAAATTGTACTCTGGCTGTCCACTGGGTGACCAGGATAAATTTGGGCTCCACATGTTATCTACAACAGTTGTTCCAATGGACTGTGTTACTAGCTAAATCTGTGAAAGGCAGCAATGGCATTTGCAATCCTGATGGTGTGGTGGGAACCGCAAGATCATCTCAACGGTGGCTATTTTTGTCGCATGAATACAATAGGATTCTCAGCCAAAAATGAGCACAAAACTTTATATCCCAGTCTGGATTCTACAATAAGGCCTGTTTCTCATGATAACTAATTGCCTGTTCTTGTACTGTCACATGATGCATTAGATTCTGTAGAACATTACGAGGAACACAGTCACGGTGCATCTGGTTACAATCCAGAGTCATCAGATCTTTATTACGTGCCTGATGACTATTTAGAACCAGAGACTTTTGCACAAGCAGAGCTGTACAATATTGTTCATGATCTAAATCTGTCAAAAGACATAGCAGAACTTCTTGCCTTTGAGGCTTAAGCTGAAGCATTTGCTTGCCAAGGATGTTACTGTAAAGAGGTCAAAGTCAAAACTTGACAGCATTCTTCACTGCTGATGACTCACTGTGGTATTGTCATCTCTGCAATGATTCTTCACAAAAAAGCTTGAAGGCAGTCCTACTCCATAATAGAAATGCCAGACCAAGTGTGCCGATTGCCCATTCGGTTCGTCTAAAGAAGTCCTATGACAACATGAAGACACTGCTTGAGTCAGTTGCATATAAAACTCACCAGTAGTGATCTGTAGGTGACTGGTATGTTGATGGGAATGCAAGCTTTTGGGAATGCGAATCACCAAATACTGCTGTTTCCTGGGCCTGTGGACAGTCAATCTACTGTGTCAAGCGTAACTGGCAGCCACTAGATGCCTATGTCAAGTTTCTGCCTCTGGTTGAACCGCATAAAATATTTTTGCCACCTCTCTATATCAAGAAGCTTAATGAAGAATCTTGTCAAAGCCACGGGCAAAGCGAACTCACTACATTTTCAGTACCTTGCTGAAAAGTTTCCAAACATAAGTGCTGCAAAATTGAAGCAAGGGATATTTGTAAGTGCGCAGATCAAGTCAGTTTTGCAGAATGAAGGCTTCAAAAAAACTCTCAACAGCAGAGTTTGAAGCTTGGGAGGCATTCAAGTGGCTCTGCGAAAACTTTGTGGGCATCCAAAAGTCTGCTACATACAAGGAAGAAGTTCAGCATCTGCTTGATTCCTACCAGAAACTGGGCTGTCGCATGTCAATGAAAATACACTTCCTACACTCACACTTCTGAATCCTTTCCAGAAAAATCGCCTTG
Source organism: Simochromis diagramma (assembly GCF_900408965.1). Taxonomy (NCBI): domain Eukaryota; kingdom Metazoa; phylum Chordata; class Actinopteri; order Cichliformes; family Cichlidae; genus Simochromis; species Simochromis diagramma. The sequence goes on along the minus strand of NW_024387523.1, from coordinate 21,439,174 downwards.
AGGCATAGCTGGACTAGCCATTGGGCATACCGGGCATTTGCCTGGTGGGCCGATGGTGATTTTTCGTTTTTATGGACCGATGATTTTTTTTTTTTTTGTAACGGTATAAACAATGAATGGTGGTGGATTGGCCAGATACTGGCCGATGCGTAAAAATAACTCAGTTGTTTGGTGGTGGCTATGGTGGAGTTTCCACAGAGGCCAGTAGGTGGATGAGGGTCCGAGTGTTATGACCTGCAGTCTATCTGGGTCAGATATAAACCAAGTTTAGGTGTAGTTTATTTTCGTTTTGCTGACTTTTTACAGTTAGTTACAATAACTGGTACTGCGTGCTAGCTAGCATGACGGAGTTTCTATGCTGCTGGGCTGATAGTGAAGTTTATTTTGTTCATAAGGTTAGTTAGTAGAGTTGCCAACCGTCCCGTAAAAAACTGAATCGTCTCGTATTCAGAGAAAATGTTTCGCATTGAGCTGAAAAGGAACGCAGTTTGTCCCGGATTTCAGCTAGAATGGAAAGAGACACAAAGCTGGAGTTACTCTGTATTTACGCTGTCAGCTGCTTCTTCTTCTCTCATTCTCTCCCCCTCCCTCTCCTGTAGCTACTTCAATCATGAAACTGATCAATGATCAGCTGATCGGCTTTTCTAACGCAAGTCCCGTCTCTCTTGTTTGTTTATCTCCCACTTTGCGCCAGAAAGAGGAAACCAGCGATGTCGCGCTGAACAACAGCGTGATAAGCTGTTGTTAGAATTTATTAAAATATTACTTAGTATCAGCTGATGTTTGCTGGAGCCACAGCCGTAAAAGCAGCTGGTCATGATATCGGTTTGGATATGTGGTGAGAGGGAAACATGAAGATGAAACCAGGAGAGATCCCTGCTGAATCATCAGACCTGAACAGGTGATGGAGAAACAGGTTTACCTTTAAGGTGGCATGAATGAGTTGATGGGAAGTTATGAACTGTTTCTGAGAGACAAATACCACGAGGGATCCTTTTCTAAGTAGCTGACAGCTGGTAACTGTGCTGGGGTGGGTCCAGCAAAGTTTTGCCAGGGGGGCAGGTAGGGCATTAAGAGGGAAAGGGGGGGCACAAAGAAATACTTTTCTTTTGTATTCTCATTTAAAATGTCAAGCTTTTATTAAATAATTATCTGAATCTTACAACCAAAGTTTTTATCTGATGTAAAATGTATAGAAATCATACATATACCAACAGGACAGTGTATGTCACTGTCACAACAGTGTTTGTTTTCATTCAAAGGCTTTATGGCTTCAATACCTGGTGGGCCGGTACAGTACAGTGGTAGCTGACTGACACTGGTCATTATATCTATGACACAGTGTTTGCCTATCTGACTTCGCACTGAAAATTTACTTGATTGGTGCCCGCTGTTTAATAAAAAACTGCATCCAAGTCTATTGCAAATGAATATTAATAATAATTCAAAAAGTTCATGTGACTGAAGTCAGCATGAAAAACTGGTTTAGAAAAGTGTTTTGTGCTTTCTGATGATTACAATTTTTTTTTTGTTGACCTATGTCTTTAGTCTGACATAAAGAAGAGGAAGGTTACAAATGTTCTTTAACCCCTCTGATTTGCTATCATCCTCTCACATCATCACACCCCTTATCTCCACTTCCAATCTATGTTGCATTAACAACAGAGATGGGCAGTATCGCATTCCGGCTACTTTTTTCAAGTAATGAGTAACGTAAGGGATTACTATTACAAAGATGTAATTAAATTACTGTTACTTTCCTATAAGCACGCTGCGTTACTGCGTTACTAAACTGTCATGATTTTGTTTGTGAAAGTGTCTCATGACAATGACGTAAGCATGTGCGACGCCCGTGGCAGCAATAGACGTGTGTAGATCAACAATAGATCATATGGAGTGTGGGAGAGACTATGACCTTGCAGCGTTTAAAGTGTGGACATACTTGCATTACTTTAAGTTTTATTCTGTAAAAAGTGACAAAAACATTAGTGTCCGCTGTACACTCTGCGTGGGAAGAAAACTTCTTTCTTCAGCGAAAGATTAAACCTCGAATCTGAGCAAGCACCTAGCACGCTGCCACAGGAATGTTAAATTCACAGAGAAACCCCCGGATCCTCCCACTGACATGACCGCTGCGGCACCTGGCAAACCTCCACCCGCCCCACTCCTGCTAAACAGGTGACAATAAATTTAAGAGCGACAGGACTCAGTGCTGCTGAATCTTTGATTTTATTTATTTTTTGCTGTGTTTTACTTGCATCCATTTGAAAGCATGTAAACACAAAACATTATTTTATTTTATATGCTGTAATATGCAGAAAGTAGGTTTAAAATGTTAAACAATTTCTTTAAGTCAAAGACAGTTTTATATAATTTCACTTTTGCTTAATGCAGTGTGCATAAAATTAAAAGATTAAAACTAATAAAACAATTCTTAAAAAGAGGCTTTCCATTTGATTCAATTTTATATGATGGATTATGCATAAAAAATAGAATTGGGCTGAAAGGGCTATTGCTTTATTATGTATTCATGTTGTGTATCATGTTTTCAAAAAGTAAGTAAGTAACTAATTACTTTTTAAAATGAGTAATCAGTAAAGTAATTTGATTACTTTTTTGGAGACATAATCAGTAATTAGTTACTAATTACTTTTTTCAAGTAACTGATTAACAAACATCCAGACACAGGCTGCAGACATATGTTGTTTTTCATATGCATGCGTGCAGCATCGTGTTATCTGATGGCAAGACTATACATAGCACCTGCTAGCTAATGAAAAGATCATTTTTGGTTTGTTCCCTAGACGTTCTTCCAAAATTCCTTGCAGTCAAATTTAAGTTTTATTTTTTCTAGCAAGCCCTAAATTAATCAGGCAAAAGCTAGATGCAACATTTTTACACTGCTTTGAAAAGTATTAGAATATGTTAAAATATTATATAAATGATAACTAATTTTTTACTTATTGATTTGTTAAATACATATTTCTTAGGTTAACCAGCTGAGTGGACATGTTTGTAACTCCATGAAAAATTAGCTGACATCCACAGCTCCTTTAACATCCCGAGATCCACTGATGAAACTGTTAGTATTAAATAATCCCCATCCTCCTTTTTGTTGCCACTGGCATCATCTCTAATCGACTCAGATTGTAAATGCACCAGTATACTGTGGACAGTATTCCTATCACAAGTTGAACTTGAACTCTACAAAATATAAAGATATTAATACATATGACGGCATGCCTTGTGTTTTGCTGGCACATCAGAATATATTATTTCGTGAAAGTTACAGCTTCATAGCAGTTACAGCAGTATAGAAACAGTATTTCTATAAGTTGGCAATATGAATACATATTTACAATAGCATTCTTCATTAAAGCTGCATCAACCTTACACTTACGGAGCTTCAAGAGTACCATTTTTCATGCTTGAAATATATTCAGAAGTGCTTTCTCTTGCAAGTGTACTCCATAAACTACAACTTCTTAATCAGTTTTTCTTCGAGTATGTCTACAATGAGTGTCGGTCAGACGCATAATGTAGAAGTAGATTATGTAAGGTGAACATACCTCATCACACATTAATAAGCTGAGAACCACAGCAAGGAAGCCAGTGGATGGATAAGCAGCCTTCTTTCTCAGCCAGACATCATGAACATATTTCATGAAAGCTGGATGAAGGATCGACACCTGTTATGAATCAGACAAATCTTTAAATCTGAGTTTTATTAATTGTTCTTTTATGAAATATATGCACAATATACTAATATACAAAATACTTTAAATAAGCACCACTGTGGCTAAAAGAAGCCACTATTAGTGGCATGGCTTTGTTCAGTGACATGCATGACCTTCCGAGCACATAATTGTCAAGTATGAGCAACTGTGGAAAACAATAACATACCGGATGCAGAACAGAGTAAACAACAAGCATTACTGGAAAATGTGATGAAGCATATCTTGCCTTAGGCTTCACCTATTCCAAAGGCATTGGGAGCACCCGCTGGGCTGTCCAAATCGCCGACAAACAGTATCCAACATTCTTGATTTTTAGTGGGAGCATACATAATTCTTATTTTAAAAAATTACATTTATTCAAAATGACGACGTTGATGTCGGGATTGGTTTGTGAGAGCGTCTGACGCCTCTGTCTTTCTAAATGGGGGACAGTGACTGCGTGTGTCTATGTAAGCATGCATGGCTGAATTAATGGTAGCGTAAAGTTATTATTGGACTTCTTGGGTATCAACATTTGCCAGTTTTGTTAAGGTAAAGCTAAAATACTCACCAAATCTTTGTTAGCTATCTTGTTAGAGTTTGGAGCACCGTTTTCCCTGTTGAAAAGAAAATATATTGTTGAATTTGTTAAAGAAATTATTGTTTAACAAACAAATGCTAATAATTACCTAAGACTTAAGAATCACAATAAGATGTTCAGTTGTTTATAAAACAATTTATTTAACTTTTTTCCATGTAAAAAAAAAAGAGTTGCTGCTAGCTATGTGAAAAACCAGAATATATCATAGGAATATATTTTAATATCAAACAGCTCTTGGGGAGTGGGGTGTCTCAAAATTGTGTTTTAATATTTCCTGTTTATTAGCCCACTAAAAAATGTGAAAATTGTTAAAGAAAGTGGATATGCAGCTAAAAGTAATAGTATTACTGCTTCAGCTGTAAGTTAAATTACTCCCAATGGTCCCAACGGCAACTAGAGAGCAGATTTAATGGGGAGATGCAGTGCCTGTTTTAGGGAAACATGGTTTGAAGCTAACATTCTGTCAAAGGCTTGACCACACATACAATGGGACAATGCAAGATGTTCAATTCATGACCCTCAGGAAATCAAGGCATTTTTGTATGTCTGAATGACTCCCGTCCTGTTGCACTGACATCCGTCATCATGAAGTGCCTGGAGCAGCTGGTCAAAGGTTACATCTGCTCCTCCCTCCCTGACACACTGGACCCTCTTCACTTTGCCTATCGGACAAACAGAGCCACAGAGGATGCCATCGCCCTGGCAACGCACACCACCCTCACTCACCTGGAAAAAGGGAATACATATGCAAGGATGCTCTTCATCGACTACAGCTCGGCATTTAACACCATCATCCCCTCAAAACTTGCCACAAAGCTCGTCGACCTTGGGCTGGGAACACCGATCTGCAGATGGATTCTAAACTTCCTCACAAACAGGACCCAGGTGGTGAGAGTTGGTAAGCACACCTCCTCATCGCTCATCCTAAACACAGGTACGCCACAGGGTTGTGTGCTTAGCCCCTCCTATATTCCCTGTTCACACACGACTGTGTTGCTAAACACGAGTCCAACATCATCATCAAGTTTGCGGATGACACAACCATCATAGGCCTCATCACAGACAATGATGAGACGGCCTATAGAGAGGAGGTGATGGCGCTGTACGAGTGGTGCCTGGAAAATAACCTGACTCTCAACATCAGCAAAACTAGAGAGATGATAGTGGGCTACCGGAAACGACCAGACAGGGAACACCAGCCCATCCACATCAACGGTGTCAAGGTCGAAAGGGTCAGCAGCTTCAAATTCCTTGGAGTCAACATCACTGAGGACTTCTCCTGGACCCTTCACACAGACACTGCTATCAGGAAAGCTCCCCAGCAGCTTTATTTCCTGAGGAGGCTGAGGAAGTTTGGCATGAACGCCAACATCACCTCAGATTTCTACAGATGTGCAATTGAGAGCTTGCTGATGAAGTGCATTACAGTTTGGTACGGAAGCTGCTCTGCCAGCAGCCGTAAATCCCTACAGAGGGTGGTGAAGGCAGCAGAGCACATCACTGGCACGAGGCTTCCTGCCATTCAGGACATTTATCTCCGGCGATGCCTCCGTAAAGCACACAGCATCATCAAGGACCACAGCCACCCAGCACATCAGCTGTTCTCCTTGTTACCATCTGGCAGACGTTACAGGAGTCTGTCTGCTCGGACTACAAGACTTAAAAACAGTTTTTACCACTAAGCCATACGACACCTCAACCACAACACAGTCCACAGGACGCACTCAGAAGCTACCTTGCAGCTTCACAAGTACTCTGTTTAATCTGCACTGGTCACTCCACTTTATTGTTATTGATATTTATATTTAAAAAGTGCAATACTGTAATTTTCTGCTGCTCATTCCTGGACAATATCCCATCTGCCCCCCCGGTCATATTTCTTTTCAAGATTCTCTTATTTAATCACTAGTGTACATATATTTATATTTATATATACATATATATTTAGTCATCTTTTCTCTTTTACCACGTCTCTCTAATATTTTGCTCTTTACTATTTTTCTATTTATTTTTTGTCTGTCTTAAGTTGAAGCTTTCGAGATGAAAATATTGGCATAAAGTACACATTATGATATTTGCTGTTGGCTGATGCTGATCACTAGTGTGATAACTGTGTGAGTTATCTCAGGCTTGCAGAATATACATGACATTTAATGTTAATTTTATAGATATCAGAGGAGCATTTTATTGATATTTGTATATATATTTGACCATTTCAGCCCTTTGGTACTCCTTCCATTATAGCAGTTAGAGTAAATCATTTAAAGTGCCATTGGATTGGCCTTGGATGTGTACATTAATTCCCTCTAAAGAAATCTCAGATTTTTAATTTTAAACTTGAAAGAGTTTATACATTTTGCAATAGGGTATTATTTTTGTCAATTCTACTTTGTTTACTTGTTGAGTCACTGGATATAAGCTGCTTAGGTGAGGTCTTTATTTTTACAATCATCATCAATCTAATGGCAGCAGCTGTGCTTTGAGGAAAAGAATGTTGACAGAGAAGGTGTGGACGCAACATAAGGTTGTCAGCACATGAACTGTCAGTGGTACAGATAAAAGAATAGAATAGAATATAATTCAACTTTAATGTCATTGCACATGTCACAGGTACAGGGCAACGGAACGTAGTGTGCATCCATCCAGAAGTGCTTTAGCCATGATATAGATATATTACAATATATATTAGCAATAATATAGATATGTAAGTATATTACAGAATATTTTATTATTTTATTTTATTTTATTATATTTTCTCCTACTGTACCATGCTGCTGAGTGACTGCTGCTCGTCAAACACATTTCATTGCAATGTTGACCCTGTGCTAACTTGCATATGACAAATAAAACTGAAACTGAAACTGAACTTAAGGAAACACCAGCAATAAAAATGCTGCAAAAGCATACAGAACACAACGGAAATAGGAAAAACAAAACAGAAATAGGAAATACAATAACAGAAATAGGAAAAAAGAAAGCACAAATAGGAAAAACAAAAACAGAAATAGGAAAAAACTGATTTCCAAAAGCACAAGGGAAGGGTTTCTGGGAAGACAATAGCAAGACGGACCAGTTGCAGGAACCCAAAAACAAGCTAGGTATGTTTTATCATGACTCATATAATACTGATAATGGATTTTTAGGCTAATAGTTAGGCTAACACATTTGCCTTTCATCTTTTCTTTCCTCACAAAACCGATAGATCTTCCACTTCTTTTAAGTGTCTCCCAGCGCAATACTTAGCATATTTTAGTTACTGCAAATTGTCTCCCCAGAAACACTTCCTTGGTGCTTTTGGAAATCTGTTTTTTCCTATTTCTTTTTTTGTTTTTTCTATTTCCGTTGTGTTTTGTTTGCTTTTGCAGCGTTTTTCTCATTGCTGGTGTTTTCTTAAGTTGCAGTCCGTTTGGCCTGTCGGGGCCACCGTGTAAATGAGTTTAAGGGTCAGGAAAGAAAATTAAAATATATAATTTCAATGCCAAACAAAATATACACCATCGATCTGAGACCTTTAAGGTTTAACTAAATTTTGAACCTTCTTTAATTTGCTTGTTCAAACAGACGAACCTGGATTGCACCTTTACTTATAGTTAGCTAAGACTGTGTTGCAAAGATATTAAAATCTGAAATTTCATAATGCCATTCCAGTACAGTTGCAGTACAGTTTCTAGCAACATAAGTTTTAAAAGAAATTGAAATATAATTAAAGTGAAGACAGAAGCCATGTTTGGCCTACCCTGGAATTAATGACTTCAGAAGCCACAAAAAGTCAGGTGTTTTGAATGGAAAAAACAAAAGATGAGTTTTGTTGTCCAATCTAGTAGAACTTTCTGGATACATGACACGATGAGTTGTTTTAGTTCCAACATCTCTTTCAAAACCTTTGGTCCTCCCACGGTTGACTCTAAATAGTACAGAACGATATATAAGTTTACATATTTAGCATTTTAGACACATTGTAATTTACAACACATTATATGCATAACAAAACATAACAAAACTTAGATTTTTTTGTGACATGAATCTAGGCTTTTCAGGTTTCGTCAGTGAACAGTGCTGTTGAAATTAGCTTTTGTGTTTTGTTTTTGTGTAATGATGGTTATAATGTGTGGGAATTATATCATTTTATATCATTTTATATCATGTTGATTCCTTTCTATCCTTTTATTAAGCTTTGAGCAATGGCATTTGATTAAACATTTATTCCATTTATTAAACATACAGTTTCAATCATGTTATTAACACACATTTCATTTGTGCTCATGATAGAGTTAGGCATACAGTCTAATGAAGGTTAAAAACGTCGTTCAGCATTATGTCTGAACTGATATATTGATGAAATGACTTGAATGCTGTGAATGAATGCCTAACATGCTTACATACACATAGACATGAAGTATAATTTCTAGGGTAAAGGTGAAAGACATCTTGCTTTGTCTCTGCTTGGCAACTAGTGATCCGGGGTCTACAGGAAGCATCTGGAGGAACCGGACAACCATATAGGGAAAAATGCTGTTAAACACGGAAACTTAATGATAACCTATACATGTGATGTTTTGTCTAACGCGAGAAGGGGTGTTAACCCTGACATGATAAAACCATGCTGAAAGTATGTTTTGATGGGAGATCTAGGTTGACAATATCGAGCTGTGTATCTTTCCACACATGTGTTTAATAAAATCATTGTTTTGACGCACTTGGACCAGTAGTCGTTTGTCTCACACCTCAATCACGAATCGGGACAAATGCCATTTAATTATTCTTACCTTATCACAATATCATGGAAATCAATCAGGGGTCCATACTGGGATCCTCTCAAATTTCCAGAATTCCCCACCACTGCACATCTCCTGCAGCGATCAGGGCGAGGTTCTTCAACATCTGCAATGGGTGTTATTGTCTGAAACACACGTTCTAGTGTTTTATTGTAGACAGTGAAGTTTTGTTTTTCCCCCTGTAAGGGCTGAGAAAAAAGAATAAAGTTTTGCAACCTCAGATCACATCTCTTTTTCAAAACACATTTCGTCTTTAACATTATCCCTGCTAATGACAAAATATCTGCATTGTCTTGGAGCAACTGTGCGCAATAGTGTAATTCTCTTAGGGATTAATAAAGTGTTCTGATTCTAAGTATTCCAATCATACAATATACGAACTTTCTGACTTTTGTCACTGTCAAAGGAAAATTGTTTTTATATAATGTGATCAGTTCCATGAAATGTATTCTTTTATTGATCACTAAGCAAATGTCTACGTGACTTTTGACATGTACTTTTTCTGTGATAAACAACTAATGCTTCCTCTTTCCCCAAGCATAGTAGGCGGGCCCAGGTACGTACGTTCTTTTAGAGCAGAGCTACAGATTAAAAATGCCCAAGTCAAAAGTTTGGCTGTACTTCACAGCAAAAGATTCAAACTCAGCAGCCTGCAACAAGTGCTTTAAGGTACTGTGCAAAGCAGGTAACTCCTCGAATCTGATGAAACACTTGGCGATGCATAGCGTTTTTTTAAAAGCCGAGAAATGCACCATATTTGATAGCTTGACCTGCGAGACCTCACACCGTGCACATCTACTGCGGGTGTGGTGCCTGTTATCGGACCCGGAGTTTGCAACATCCCCCAAGAACCCGAAGAGGTGAGTCCTGGCCCCTAACCCTGCCAGTGTAGCAGAAATGATGACGGATGATGATGGCAGCAACAGCGTTCTTCTCTGCGTCAGTAGCTTAATGTTGCTCGTGTGTAATTTACGTTGAGTAGGCTAACCACGTTATTAAATTAATGCATGTAAGGTGAACTAGCAAACACTGTCGTAGTTACATGCGGCTGTCTTCTTGTTTGATGGCAGGTACTCCCTTCACCCTGGCCAAAAAGTCTAAAATGACCAAAGAAAAAGTGGAAAACGGCTAAACATGAGAGGTTTTTGGACAAAATTTGTGTTCTTCATTCTTTAAGCACCAGTTTAAGCACCGGCACCGTTTCAAAAGTACAACAACCAGGACATCAAGGGCCAGATAAGAGCCATCACTGTTCATTATTTTCAATCTTAAACTCAGTTGTGTGTCAATTAAATCCAGGTAATGCAAGCCATTTTCAGAAATGGACTCTTCAGTTATGGCTGAAACATGGAGCATCTCCAATTGAAAACTGGGTGAGGGGGCTGTGAAGAGATCCTTTTAACACGTTTTTACACACACGCACGCACACACACACACACACACACACACACACACACACACACGCACGGGTCCCCAAAAACAGTTGTCTAAAAAGGATGTAATTTTTTTGTCAAAAAAGTAAACCTTTTGGCTTTAACATCCAAACATCCTATTCATCATCCTATTACATCACCATACTTCCATGATGATATATTTTGGGTCATATGATTATTTATATTGTTTATTATATAATTTTATGATATTCATAAAAATTATGACTGTCGTAAACCTTTATTACTTCCTTTATTACTTCTTCTGTCATACATCATTTGACGGCGGGTCATAAATCACTGGTTTGATACAAAGTACCTATTATCCCTCCAATTGGATACTTCCAATAAGGTTAAAATCTGGGACTCTCCACCAGTTGCTCTTAGAACTGAAGAAGCTTCTCAGATGAGTGGTGAAACTTCTTTTTTTTTTCTTTTGTCATTTTAAAGCAGTGGTTCTTAACCTGGGTTCGATCGAAGCCTAGGGGTTCGGTGAGTCGGTCTCAGGGGTTCGGCAGAGCCTCCACCACGGCTCATTTTGTGCACCAGTAAAAAACATATCTATGTCTTGAATTTGAAAAAAATCATATTTTATTTTTCACTAAAGAGGGGTTCAGTGAATGCGCATATGAAACTGGTGGGGTTCGGTACCTCCAACAAGGTTAAGAACCACTGTTTTAAAGATATCTATATAAGTAATTGTATTTTACAATTCTTCAGCCAGTTAGAAATACGGGTTGCAAGGATAAAGAGTTGAGTAAACATAAAATAAAAAAAGATAAGTATAAAACAAGGTTTTTTAAATTATCTAATCCATAGCTAAACTATGGAGGAATATTTGTGTTGGTTTTTTGGGTGGAGGTAGCACAGACTTGAATATACTGCTCTTGCTGTACCAGTAAACACAGGTGTCATAAAATAAACAAGGGATGGGCAGTTAAAATAACTTTAACATGGCCACAGTGGGACAAAGGTTTATTGTAATATGTTTTCATTATTTACCTTCCACCAGTTGAAATCTTCCTCCGAGGGTTTATGTTTCTGTGACATTAAAGGTTTAGGAGATTCACTAATGATGTCATTAAACCAAGGATCACTGTCTGTTAGACATTTGTGACAGGCACAAAGTCTTGACTCCTGATGACAGAAGGTATATCCAGATAAATTCCATAAAAGGATGGAGACCAAAACAATTGCTGTGATACTCAGTAGTGGGGAAATGTGCACTCTGAATTTTCCCCTTTTGAAATACATCTTGATGGAGTTCCAATCTGTGAACAAATACAATGTGAGTGAATGTGAAAATTAGCACTAAGCCTTTAAGAAAACAGTAACAGAAATGATAACTCTTTAATTAAAATTATTTATAGTTTGCAACATATTAAGAGCACTGCACTGGAAGGCAGAAAAATCAGATAAACATAGAAGGTTTAATGTCCTCTTGTATTTATGGTATTTGCACAGATAGCATTTACCAGCATAAACCAGCTGCTACTCCTGAGCACATCACGGTGTGTTGCCTAAAGTTGAATTAAATAGCATGACAGCCAACAGAAAGGAAAACACAGAACTTAAAATACTTTCAGAGTCTGTCGGTTGGTGTATTTGCATGAATTACTTGTGCCATTGTTGTATTACCTCTATTGCTGATGAATAACCTAAAATATCATGTCTAATACACACACACACACACACACACATACATATATATATATGTATATATATATATATATATATATATATATATATATATATATATATATATATATATGACACACACACACACAAACACACACATATAGTGAGAGAAAAATACATTTGGTAAACTTAATGACTGGAGGTTCAGTACAGATTAGTGTGAGATGAGACAGAGTGTAAATTTAAGGTGTCTTACCAGCAAAAAGATGAAATTATAAAAGCAGGAATATGAGTCAAGAAGAACCTGTATGATACATCTATCAAGCTATCTATGTAGCTATCAACAAAAGAGGAACTTTTCAAAAGGAGAGAGAGGGAGGGGTCATGGATTATGTGCAAACAGTTATTGGGGTTGTGTCTGACTTGTGAATTGCCACACACTAGAGGATCTTTCTCATTAGCTGAAAATAATTCCACCCTCATATATGGTCATATCTCTAACAAACTCTAACTAAAAAAAACCCTATACAACATTGTGGGTTAAAAATATGCAAAAAACACTGAAAATTCAATGACGCTAAAAGAATGCATATGACCAAGTCAAAAAGTAAGAGAAGCTGTATAAATAAAGCTACCACTTTCTGCCAAAACAGCTAAAAGTAAGTAGAGAATGTTATAAACAAACCATAGTCTTTAATCTAGAGCATAACAGATAAATATTCAATTACACTACTCGTAAAAAAGAAAAGAAAGACAAAGTTAGTACAAAAATAGTGATCCTTTGTCGCACCTCAGCCGCTGTCTTAAGTTGAAGCTTTCGAGATGAAAATATTGGCATAAAGTACACATTATGATATTTGCTGTTGGCTGATGCTGATCACTAGTGTGATAACTGTGTGAGTTATCTCAGGCTTGCAGAATATACATGACATTTAATGTTAATTTTATAGATATCAGAGGAGCATTTTATTGATATTTGTATATATATTTGACCATTTCAGCCCTTTGGTACTCCTTCCATTATAGCAGTTAGAGTAAATCATTTAAAGTGCCATTGGATTGGCCTTGGATGTGTACATTAATTCCCTCTAAAGAAATCTCAGATTTTTAATTTTAAACTTGAAAGAGTTTATACATTTTGCAATAGGGTATTATTTTTGTCAATTCTACTTTGTTTACTTGTTGAGTCACTGGATATAAGCTGCTTAGGTGAGGTCTTTATTTTTACAATCATCATCAATCTAATGGCAGCAGCTGTGCTTTGAGGAAAAGAATGTTGACAGAGAAGGTGTGGACGCAACATAAGGTTGTCAGCACATGAACTGTCAGTGGTACAGATAAAAGAATAGAATAGAATATAATTCAACTTTAATGTCATTGCACATGTCACAGGTACAGGGCAACGGAACGTAGTGTGCATCCATCCAGAAGTGCTTTAGCCATGATATAGATATATTACAATATATATTAGCAATAATATAGATATGTAAGTATATTACAGAAATGGGTCTATTACGGTATGTAATATGCACACAGTATGAAGTATGTTATGAATATGCTATAACTATAAGTATGTACAGGCTGTAGTGAGTACAAGCTATGTACAGGCTATGAACAGGATATAAATATGAAAAAAACTATACAGAATATGAAGGAAATTCATATATGAGATATACAGCTATACAGAAATGGGAACTATGCAAGTTGTAAACAGTTATAGAATTAAAAATTATCGTATGATTATTTACACAGAACTATACAGTAGTGCAGGTAAGAGGCTATATAAAGTGCTAGTGGTTGTGAGTGGTGGTTCAGTCCATGTTATTATTGTGTGTTTGAGGGTACTGTTGTCCATTGTGTGTGTGTGTAGGTGGTTGTGGGTGTGTGTATGTCCAGTCCATGTGTTAACGTGGGTCAGATGTCAGGAGGCAGAGTTCAGGAGCCTGACAGCTGTGGGGAAGAAGCTGGCTGTATCCCAATTCAGAGTCTGCAGCCTTAAAGTACGCAGCCTCAACAGTCCTCAAGGGCAGCGTACTCAAAGACCGCTAAGGCCGGAAGTGTGAGGCTTGTGAAATGGGACGGTCTAGCCTCCGTCGCGCTGCCCAGGTTGCCTAGCAACCATGATAGCTGGAAACGTGTGGTTGACAGAAATGAAGGAGAACATATTTTGTTTGTTTATTTGTTTCTAAATGAGCTTTGTGTGATTTAATAAGTATCTTAGGCTGAGACCACAGGACTGTAAAACATGATTGTTGGGCTTCATATCTGTACTATCAGCATGTGCTGACCACTCAGTGCATTTTATCAACAACTTTAATATTTTTTGGGAACGCAGGCATCTGTTTAAAGCAAATGGATTTAATTTTAACAAGTCAGGGGTGAAACTGTTCACCTCCAACTTGTTTTATTCCACACGTCATCCATCTGTGCTTGGTGCCAAGGCTGAGATAAACGAGGAGTTATCTCATAAAGAGGAACAAACAGTACTCCAAGAACAGACAAAGCCCAGCAGAAACCTTAAGGAGGAGCTCCATCTGCCCCCACCCGGGAAGAGCCTCAGAATGGAGAGACATCTGAGGCAAGAAGAGGGGTCCCTATTTGCCTCCAACTCTTTCAACAACACCAACGACCAGGACCAGGGACCACGATCTTCCCCAGTCCCCCAAATCCCTGACAGGCCATCACCCTCATCACCCTCCTCCCCCTCCCTTTCTCCCTCCTCCCCACACCTGAAATTCACTGAGGAGATGATGGAGCGGGTCAATGCTGGGCTCAGATCTACCCCCCGGCCCAATCCCTTTTTGTCCCCCATAAACCCCCCACCAGAGCAGCCAAAGGTTTGCCATCGAGCCCCACCCTCAACAGAGCAATCGAAGTCACATTGCCCAGCCTCGCCCCCCTTAGTTCCTCCTTACCACCTTCATACTCTGTCTCCACAGTCTGATGTGTGATGTGTGGAGGGTCCGGGCTGCGAGGATTATGGCAGTGGAAGAAGCTGGGACCCTGTTTACTAGAAGGTTTTAAATTTTCTGTACTTTTAGGTGACAGGAGACATGTGGCCTGGTCAAAACACAGAGAGCTGCACTCTAAAAGATCTTTAAATATAGTAAACATACCTTGTGTGCCACAGACTGCTCCCAAACACGAGGGGACAAGTAATGCCTCTAAAACACTTAAGTTGGCTTTATTAAATGTTAGATCTTTAGCTGGGAAAACATTTTTAATTAATGATTTAATCACTGAGCACAGCCTTGATTTTATGTTTTTAACTGAAACTTGGTTGGACCAAAGTAACAGTGGAGCTGTTCTCATCGAGACGAACCCTCCTAACTACAGTTTTATCAGTGAGGCCAGGGTGAGCAGGAGAGGAGGAGGGGTTGCTGTCTTATTTAATGAATCGTTTCAATGTAAGCAGCTATCTCCTGGAAGTTTTCAGTCTTTTGAATATGTGGCTTTACAGCTGAAGGCCCCATCCAAAGTTGTGTTTCTTAATGTTTACAGGCCTCCCAAATACTGCACAGACTTTTTTAATGACCTCAGTGAACTGCTGTCTGTGATCTGTGTTGATTTCGACTGTGTAATTATTGTTGGGGATTTTAACATCCATGTGGACAACCCTCAGGACAAAGGGACTAAAGACCTGAGTAACACTCTGGGCAACTTTGGGCTGACTCAGCATGTAACAGAGGCCACACATAATAGAGGACACACTCTTGACCTACTGATCTCCAAGGGCCTGAGCATTTCAAACATTACTATGTCTGATGTGGGCCTGTCTGATCATCACTGTGTTTTCTTTGAAAGTAAAATCTCAGCCCACACAAATATATCAACAGCAGTGATCACAAAACGGTGTATAACTGAAGACAGTAGTGAGATCTTTAACCAGGTCTTCCCATTAACACCTGACCTGTCCAGAGGTTCAGTCAATGAGTTTGTCAATAGCTTCAATGCAAAACTGTTAAATGTAATGGATACAATTGATCCCATTAAGGTGAAGGTTATCTCTGGAAGGAAAAAGTCTCCATGGAGAAACTCCACACTAGTGAAAAATGAAAAAAGAGAGTGTAGGAAAGCTGAGCGCAGATGGAGTAAAAACCTCCAGGTTCACTATGACATCTATAAAGAAAAACTTCACAATTATAATTTACAACTGAGGAGTGCAAAAAGGTCCTACTTCTCTGACATCATCACCAAAAACAGCCATAATGCTCGGGTCTTATTTTCTACAGTTGACAGGCTAACAAACCCTCCTGTGCCAGTGGCAGCTGAACTTCATTCAACCATGGCCTGCAATGACTTTGCCAAATTCTTCAAAGAAAAAATCCAAAAGATTAGACAAGCAATTGGTACATCAACAGCAGATCCAGAATATGTACTGTGTCCACCGAAAAACTGTTTAAACACCATAAAACAGTTTCACCCTATTAACAGCAAAGACCTGGAGGACATCTTAGGTCAACTGAGCTCCTCCTCTTGCTGTTTAGATGTCCTGCCAACAAGTTTTTTCAAAAAGGTCTCAAAGACTTTAGAGTCAGACCTGTTACAGATCGTCAACTTTTCTTTAATGTCAGGTATGTTTCCAGAACCACTAAAAACTGCTGTAATAAAACCTATACTGAAAAAGGACAATCTTGACAAGACACAAATGAAAAACTACAGGCCGATCTCAAATCTCCCATTTTTAAGTAAGATCATTGAAAAAGCAGTTTCTCAACAGCTCAATTACTTCTGAAAACAGAATAACTGCTATGATGCCTTCCAGTCAGGTTTTAGACAGAACCACAGCACTGAAACTGCTCTGACCAAAGTGTTCAATGACATATGTCTGAATCCGGTTGTTCAGTCTGACGTCACTAGCCGTGTCTGGACCTAAACTCCGCTGCAGGTCCATATATCAAACGATCACTATGGCATTACTGAGAGTTGAAAAACTGTCTAAAGTCTTTCATCTTTAATAAAATGATCAGCGTTCTGCTCTACCAGGTGTAACAATTGAGTTTAACATCCAGGCATCCATGCAAACGGAATTTATGACATTTAACGGAGTTAGAAGTTAGCAGGGAGTTAGCTCACTAGCTTCTATCTAAATACAATATAGCATGTCCTGACTGTGGGGTTTTGGAAACAAATTAAAACGTACAGCTCTGTTATCACTTCCAACATAAATGAAGACAGAAAATTAAACAGCAGTGACGTTTGTAGGGTTACTGAAGTTGGGCTAGCTGGTATATAATGATGTGCTACGTGACCGCTAGCAACACAGCTATGTTAGCATAATATAAACAAGCTAACTTCTTTTCCACTCGATAAAAGTTAACGTGAGTGTTCTCAGTGGTCAGGAACAAATGTAATCGCATGGCAGGATGCTGTAAAAGGACCAAACTTCAGCCAGGAGAACAACTGAGATAATCCATCCATAATATGAGGTTAGATCCCTATTGCCAGTCTTGGTAGCCGGGGGTCAGTCCGCCAGGGCCTCCGCTCCTGGCCGCCACCCGGATACGGCCCTGATCTGAACCCGAGCGGTGCTTTGTTATTGGACTTCTGTGCTAATCACAGTTTGGCCATAACGAACACCCTGTTCGAACATAAGAGTGTCCATAAGTGCACGTGGCACCAGGACGCTCTAGGCCGTAGGTCGATTGATTGATTGATTGAATCTTTATTTTGAACATGTTGAAAAAGTACAACAAAATAGAATTAAAAGAGACAAATGAACAAAGCAAAACAAAAGGAAAACGAGCAACCACAACTCCAAATAACGTTCATGTTCAAAAAGGAGCAAGAAGAAGCATAAGCTTATTTAATCCCACCCCTTTTCCACTATATAGTATCAATAGACTACAAAAATACCTCCTTGCAATTACATTATATGTCATGTGTAATTTTTTTTAATTTTTTTTTTATATATACATATATGTTTCTGTCTATCCATACATACGTATATACACATACGCACATATACACATTTTCACCTCAAGGATACACAACCTACAAATATATATATATACCCATACCAACATACCCGTGCACCCGCACACACATGAAAATATTAGACAAGAACACCCTATCAAATCTCTACCTTTCCCTGTACCCTGTAAAAACCATATCCTTAAACCGCTTTTTAAACTGCGCCATGCTTGGACATTGCTTCATATCTTTACTTAGTCTGTTCCACAGCTTCACTCCACACACAGAGATGCAAAAACTTTTTAATGTTGTACGGATCCGAGGATGTTTTAAATTTAATTCCCCCCTCAAATTGTATCCCCGTTCCCTTTTAGAAAACATTTTTAGAATATTGTCAGGAAGCAGGTTATTTATTGCTTTATATATCATTTGTGCAGTGAGAAAATGAACCAGATCTGTGAATTTTAGAATTTTTGATTTTAAGAATAGTGGATTTGTATGATCTCTGTAACCAGTTTTATGGATTATCCTTAAGGCCCTTTTTTGTAATATAAAGATTGATGATAGCGAACATTTGTAAGTATTGCCCCAAACCTCTGCACAGTAATTCAAATACGGTGCAATCAGGGAACAATAGAGAATGTGGAGTGATTTGTGGTCCAGAATGTGTTTTACTTTACTCAAGATTGAGACACTTCTTGAAATTTTGTTATGTATATGATTTATATGAGACTTCCAGTTTAATTTATCATCTATAATCACACCAAGAAACTTATGTTCAAGTACTCTTTCAATTTCCACACCATCTACATGAATCTGCACTTGTGCATTTCTAAGGGAATTCCCAAATAAGATAATTTTAGTTTTACTTAGATTTAGCGATAGTTTGTTCCTGTTAAACCATTTTTTAATTTTGCACATTTCTGAAGTAATTGTATCCAGCAGCTCCTTTAGATTCCCCCCAGAACAAAAAATATTTGTGTCATCTGCAAATAATACTAATTTTAATATATCAGATGCCTTACAAATATCATTTATATAAATAATAAATAATTTTGGACCCAGTACAGAGCCTTGTGGAACACCACAAGCAATGTCCAAGCATGATGAGGAATGGACACCCAGCTTCACAAATTGTTTCCTGTCACTTAAATAATTTTTCACCCATTGCAGTACAACCCCCCTGATCCCGTACCGTTCCAATTTATTAATTAATATGTCATGATTGATTGTGTCGAATGCTTTCTTGAGATCCAGAAATACTCCAGCTGCATACTGTTTCTGATCTATAGCATTTGTAATCTCCTCAATTGATTCGATTAATGCCAGAGATATTGATCTTTTTGATCTGAATCCATATTGACTGTCAGAGAGTAATTTATATTTATCTAAGAATTTGTCTAATCGTTTATTAAACAGGTTTTCTAGGATTTTGGAGAATTGTGGTAGTAAAGAAACAGGCCTGTAATTTGTGAAGTGGCGTCTATCCCCGGTTTTATACAGCGGCACAACTTTAGCTATTTTCATTTTATCGATGATCGATTTTGTAATCGTATCACCAGACCTGCGACCATATGTTCTGGACACTCGGGTAAAGAGAGGGGCTGAGCTGTCAACTGATCACCACCTGGTGGTGAGTTGGATCAGGTGGCGGGGGAGGACGCTGGACAGACCTGGTGCACCTAAACGCGTAGTGAGGGTGTGCTGGGAATGTCTAACAGAGGCCCCAGTCCGCGAGATCTTCAACGCACACCTCCGGCAGAGCTTCAACAGCATTCCGAGGGAGACTGGGGACATTGAGTCCGAATGGACCATGTTCAGCGTCTCCATTGCCGAAGCTGCTGCATTGAGCTGCGGCCGCAAGGTGGTTGGTGCCTGCCGTGGTGGTAATCCCCGAACCAAATGGTGGACACCAGAGGTGAAGGGAGCCACCAGGCTGAAGAAGGAGTCCTATCGGGCTTGGTTAGCCTGTGAGACTCCGGAGGCAGCCGACAGGTATCGACAGGCCAAGCGGAATGCGGCTCGGGCAGTGGCTGAAGCAAAAACTCGGGTGTGGGAGGAGTTCGGAGAGGCCATGGAAAAAGACTTTCGGACTGCCTCGAAGAGATTCTGGCAAACCGTCAGGCGTCTCAGGAGGGGAAAGCGGTGCTTTACCTGCACTGTGTATAGTGCTGGCGGAGCGCTGCTGACGTCGACTGAGAAAATTGTCAGGCGGTGGAAGGAATACTTCGAGGACCTCCTTAATCCCACTGACACGTCTTCCGAGGAGGAAGCAGAGTCTGGGGATGAGGGGAATGACCCGCCAATTTCCGGGGGCGAGGTCACTGAGGCAGTTAAACAACTCCTTGGTGGCAGAGCCCCTGGTGTTGATGAGGTCCACCCCGAGTTCCTGAAGGCTCTGGACGTTGTAGGGCTGTCCTGGTTGACACGCCTCTGCAATGTTGCGTGGAGATCAGGGGCAGTACCTGTGGACTGGCAGACCGGGGTGGTGGTCCCCATCTTTAAGAAGGGGGACCGGAGGGTGTGTTCCAACTACAGGGGATCACACTCCTCAGCCTCCCTGGGAAAGTCTATGCCAGGGTGCTGGAAAGGAGAGTTCGTCCGCTAGTCGAACCTCGGATACAGGAGGAACAATGCGGTTTTCGTCCTGGTCGCGGAACACTGGACCAGCTCTTTATCCTCTCGAGGATACTTGAGGGTGCATGGGAGTTTGCCCAACCAGTCTACATGTGTTTTGTGGACTTGGAGAAGGCATTCGACCGTGTCCCTCGGGGTGTCCTGTGGGAGGTGTTGCGGGAGTATGGGGTGTCTGGCCCATTGCTACGGGCCATTCGATCCCTATACAACCGTTGTAAGAGCTTGGTTCGCATTTCCGGCAATAAGTCGGACTCGTTCCCGGTGGGTGATGGGCTCCGCCAGGGCTGCCCTTTGTCTCCGGTTCTGTTCATAATTTTTATGGACAGGATTTCTAGGCGCAGCCAAGTGGCGGAGGGCTTTCGCTTTGGTGGCCTCAGAATCTCATCTCTGATTTTTGCGGATGATGTGGTTCTGTTGGCTTCATCGGGTGAGGGCCTCCAGCTCGCACTGGAACGGTTCGCAGCCGAGTGTGAAGCAGCGGGAATGAGGATCAGCACCTCCAAATCTGAGGCCATGGTTCTCAGCCGGAAAAGGGTGGAGTGCCCACTCCGGGTCGGGGATGAGTTCCTGCCCCAAGTGGAGGAGTTCAAGTATCTCAGGGTCTTAGTCGCGAGTGATGGGAGAAAGGAGCCGGAGATCGACAGACGGATTGGGGCTGCAGCTGCAGTAATGCAGACGCTGCACCGGTCCGTCGTGGTGAAGAGGGAGCTGAGTGTAAAAGCGAAGCTCTCAATTTGCCGGTCGATCTACGTCCCTACCCTCACCTATGGCCACGAGCTGTGGGTAGTGACCGAAAGAACGAGATCGCGGATACAAGCGGCAGAAATGAGCTTCCTCCGAAGGGTGGCTGGCCTCTCCCTTAGAGATAGGGTGAGAGGTTGGTTGGTCTTCCTTGGTCTCTTGTGTTCTGGGGGCCTCTGGATGTCTGGAGTTTTGATCTCCTCCATACCTGCTTCATGCCCTGGAGGACGGGGCTGTGGCCCCCCCACACCCTCTAGCAGATCATTACATGAAGGAACCTTTTAAAAAAAAAAAACAAGCGCGTCCATGCTCACAGGTGTACACACGGGTGATCACACCCACAAACTACACCCTTTTTGGCTCCTACCTCAAAGCACACTGTGTTCTGTTGATCTTATGTGCTGCACAATAATGTTTAATATTTAGTATTTACTGTCATATTCCCATATATCATTGTGATGTTGTTTATTCTATTACTCTTGTTCTCTTCTGCTTGTTTTCTTTTTTCTTTCTCAGCAGGTAATCCAGGTGATTGATATATGCATTTTTTTTTCTGCTCATTCTGTTGGTTTTTGTCTTTTGCCCTTCTCCCCCGTCCCTCTTCTCAGCTGTTTCTCTTTCCCTCTTTCTTTCTCCCCTTCTTTCCCCCAGTCAAGTCTGTCCCGTATTCAGTAAGTGAAAATAAAATAAACAATAAAAGGTGAATCAAATGGACCATTACGGCAAGGCTGGGATGGTCAATTTGGTAAAGTAAATCCGTTGGGCATCTTTCTTTGCCTTTAGACAACAATTCTGATGGCAAAAGAGCCAAACGGGACAGGCGCAAAAAAAAAAAAAAAAAAAAAAAAAGAGATAGGGTGAGAAGTTCGGCCATCCGGGAGGGGCTCAGAGTAGAGCAGCTGCTGCTCCACATCGAAAGGAGCCAGCTGAGGTGGTTCGGGCATCTGACAAGGATGCCCCCTGGGCGCCTCCTGGGTGAGGTGTTCCAGGCATGTCCCACCGGGAGGAGGCCCCGGGGCAGACCCAGGACACGCTGGAGAGATTATATCTCTCGGCTGGCCTGGGAACGCCTTGGTGTTCCCCCGGATAAGCTGGAGGAGGTGGCTGGGGAGAGGGAGGTCTGGGCCTCTTTGCTTAGGCTGCTGCCCCTGCGACCCGGCCTCGGATAAAGCGAATGAAGATGGATGGATGGATGGATGGAATATGAGGTTAGTCATTCATATACTGCTGCATGGGCTGGGCTGTAGTTACATCCTAAGGTTTTAAAAACTGAGCTTAAATAAATGATTAGCGGTAATAAAAGCCGAGGGAGGTCAACAGTGATCTCTGACTGTTTTAGGAGCTTTTTGAGATCAAATAGAAGAAAATACATAACATTAAACATGTTAACAACACAAAAGCCATATTAGGCCCGGAAGTAGGATTCGTCGTGTCATCACTGAACTGTAACAGCATCTTCACGGGTCTACCTAAAAAATCAGTCAGACAACTACAGCTCATTCAGAACTCTGCTGCTCAAGTCCTCACTAAGACCAAAAAAGTGGACCACATCAGTCCAGCTCTGAGGTCTTTACACTGGCTGCCTGTCCGTCACAGGATAGACTTTAAAGTTCTGATGCTGGTCTATAAAGCTCTGAATGGTTTAGGACCAAAATACATCAGTGAGCTCCTGACCCAGTATGAACTTTCCAGATCCCTCAGGTCATCTGGATCCAGTCTTTTAACCCTTTAAGACCTACCATAGAACCAAGTCCGCCAGAGCTTATATTATATTTTTACATGTTGTGGTGCCATTTTTGGGAGCATTTCAAGTTGCTATACATCAATACAACCATTATAGCCCAGATGTAATAATATGTCTGCATTAAGTGCATAGTAATTACATAAATTGCAAAAAAGTGCAATAAACTACCAAAAAATTGAAAATCGTTTTTGTTTTGTAAACATATATTTCTAGTTAGAGAAATTTAAGAGGCTTATCCCTCAAAACTGTAAATACAAAAAAGTTGCACAAAATAGTTTACAATAACAGGAAATTTATTTTGAGTGTCTTCATAGTTTTATTTTTGAAATACACCAATTTTTATATACTGCAGGAAAAACGAAAATAAATATTATACTGCAAATTTGCAAAAAAGCAGCATATGCATCAAAATAAACTATTTCCAGCAGTGCAATATGAGTCCTAAGCATCCCAGAAATGACACAGAAAGGCATAAAGTCAAAGAAAACTTTTAAAAACACCAGAATAGGCTCATAAGGCCCTGATGGTAAAAAAAAACTACATTTCCGCAAAATGACGTCACTTCCGGTTTCGGGCAAGTTATGGCGGACATGCAAAAGTTCGCGCTGACGTCTATTCCAACGTAGGAAGTGTTATGAACAGCTGATCGGATCGGCAAAGCGTGTTCCTGGAATATTATGTTTTTGTTGCTGCAAGCGCTTTTTATGCAGTTTTTGCAAAGCTATATGTGGAAGGAAACTGTGACCTAGTACAAGCTGATGGCATAAGATATAAGTACAACTCCTCCGGTTTCATATGCAAAAAAAAATATTGCGCTAGCTTACGTGGTTGCAGAGCTACCGGGATTTAAAAATAGTTACACAAAACAGAGCGTGCCAGCTCTGACCGGCTTTAAAGGGTTAACAGTTCCCAGAGTCAGAACCAGACATGGAGAAGCTGCATTCAGCTTTTATGCTCCTTATATCTGGAACAAACTCCCAGAAAGCCTCAGATCAGCTGAAACACTCAGTTTGTTTAAATCCAGGTTGAAGACTCACCTGTTCTCAGCTGCATTTGAATAAAGCACCAAATTCACACTTTTAAGCTTAAATTTCAAAACTAACATTTTAACTACTGATTTTATCTATTGTTCTGATTTTATCTGTTTTGATTTTATATACTGTTTTGTTTGTTTGTTTGTTTGTTAATTAGTTAGTTTGTTTGCTTGTTTAATCAATTTTAAATCATGCTTTTTATTTGTTTTTGTTTCTAATGTCTCTGTAAAGCACTTTGAATCACTTTGTTGTTGAATTGTGCTATACAAATAAACTTGCCTTGCCTTGCCTTGCCTTGAACAGTCATATAAGATTAGCTAGTAAATAACAAATAGTTAATGTTGTTCATGAGACTAAAGTCAGTGTAAATATGATATGGCCAATATTATAGTTATTATATTAATCATTATTAGTTATTACAGCAGTGAGTTTGAACTCTCAAATCAAATCACTTCTATTGTCACATCACATGTGCAGGTACACTGGTACAGCACATGTGAGGGAAATTCATGTGAGTGAACTCTGTGTCAAATACTGAGCTGCAGTAAAGATTCAAGTTGCAGCTATTTATATGTCCTATCACCTTCACTCAAAGAGACTCAAGTATCTTTGACAGTGTAGATGTATTATATATAAGAGACAAATGTTGTTCCTTCAGTATGTTGGCATTACTAAATTTAGCTCAATGCTTACATATATGTGTAAAAAGCAAATGTACGAGCTGTGATAACTGTGTCTGATAGAATGAAGAGTAGACTGATATATTAAATATTCCTTTATTGGGTGAGAAAATCATACCATGTCATAACTGCTTTAAGTCATACAGAATAGATATCAGAGCCTTAAACAGGGTGACTCCTGCTAAATGGGTCAAACTGGACAGAAGGTATCCAAACACATAACATCCTTACAGAATATGATGTGACACTATAGATCAACTTACCTCAGAATATATAAAGCATATAAACAATTACAGCAATATGATGCAACAAACACAGCAGTGCTACTAATCCAAAATACTCAAAGCTTCATAGAACTGAAACAAACATTTATTTTTACTGACTGTGAAGCACTATGGTCAACTCTGTTGTTTTAATATGTGCAATATAAATAAATTTTGATTTGATTTGATTTATTTTTAGGTCCATTCTGCTGCTGATACATACTTTAGGTTTCTGAACATTAAACTTGTTGCTGCCTTTCATAGTGTGTAACTTGAAGGCCCTGAGTACTTTCTCCCACACTGAAAACACTGGGATGATAAAAATTATTTGAACATTACCTAATAAGACTGATTCAGGACAGACAATTAGTTATGTTAAACTTTTCTAGCAGTCCTTCACACACAGGGAACAGTTTGTCTATTCTCTCCATCTGTCAGCTGCTGCTGGCTCTTCCTCCTCCTCTTCCTCACACACTGTTGAGTTTGTCCTGGTGGATCATCAGGGGTGCAAAGTCTCACAGATGATGTGCAGCAGTGGGTCCCTCAGTCTGTCCTCACTCTGGACACTTGCAGTTGTCACACATGGAAATCAAATGTATGATAAGCTGCAGGATTCAAACACAAGTGTAACTTATAAACACGTTCATACTTTTATTCTACAATCAGAGAGAAAGAAAAAGAGAGCGAGTGCAGGACAGACAGACAGGTGACAGTCTCAGGTGTATACACTGCTACAAAACAGCACAAGAGAAGGAGGATTTAGTGTTTGTGTTATTACGAGTGCTCAACAAGTAGAGTTCCCAGCTGGTACAGTGGACACATGTGTGACTGCTGTGATTGTCAGCTCGTTCAAACACATGTTGAAGTCCGTTTGGCTCGACACCACCAAACAGAGGCAGCAATATAACATAGCTAACATTAACAGTGCAGTGACTCCGGCTTGTGCCGTGATATAAAGGACTGCAAACCGAGCAGCATCACTGACTTTCAGCTTGTTGTGTTTGTGGATATATGCCTGACTTTAATTATCCACAAAATCATCACATTCTCTGTAATATTAAAGTCAACTATTGTATTATTATATTTTAAAGGCTTTAAAAGTGAGTAAAACCTGAACGTACAAACATCGCTAATGGCAAATAAGTTTGCCGACATGTGGCCAACAGTAATGTTTTAATAATGCTCCTCATTATTAAACATTTGCACAGAAATAAGTGACATAATATTCAGTACTTACTTTTAACAGTTTACTCTTCGGCCGCTCCGCTTCTGCGGCAAAATTATCCACACCGACTGCCGCGCTATGAATTGTGGGATATGTTGGGCCACGAAGTCTACACTGCCACAGCCTTAAAATTCAGGAAAATGAAGGACGCATTTGAAGGCCGCATTTCGAGCAGCCTTTGAATTGGGACAGCCTACGGCGCGCCACTGTGACGTAATCGGCCTTAAAATGCAGCCTTTAAGGCTGCAGACCCTGAATTGGGATACAGCCGCTGTTCCGGTACCTGGTGGTCTTAGTCCGGAGGCTCCTGTAGCGCCTCCCAGAGGCGTTGTTGTTGTCCAGGTGTGAGAGGAGAGAGTGCAGTGCGATGGAGACTGCATCCTCTGTGCTCCTGTTCTGGCGGTATGCAAATTGGTGGGGGTCCAGGGTGGGGGGGGCGACAGGATTTGTGTGCTAGGACCAGCTGCTCTAAGCACTTAGTGATGATGGGGGTGAGTGCTACTGGGCGGTAGTCATTGAGGCTAGATGGGTTGGAGTTTTTGGGTATCGGGACCATTGGGCCGGAACCACAGCAGGCCGGTACCACAGCATGGGCCAAAGACAGATTGAATATGTCTGTGAGCACTCCTGCAAGCTCCCCAGAACACGCTCTGAGAACACGCCCGGGGATGCCATCAGGGCCTGCAGCCTTGTGGACATTGATCCTGCTCAGCACCGCTCCTAAATCGGTGGGGGAGAGAGTCAGAGGTTGGTGGTCTGGCGTCACGTCTGCTTTGGTTGTGGTTGTGGGGTTCCCTCGCTCAAAACGAGCATAAAAGTTGTTGAGCTCGTTGAGGAAGGAGACATCAGAGGATGCGGGGGAGGGTTTGGTGGTCCTGTAGTCTGTGATGGTCTGGAGTCCTTGCCACATGCGTCGGGGGTTGGAGTTGGAGAAGTGTTCTTCTACCTTCTTTTTGTAGTGGTGTTTGGCTTTTTTGATACCCTTCTTTAGATTAGCCCTGGCTGTACTGTAGGCGTGTGCATCTCCTGACCTAAAGGCGGTGTTGCGGGCCTTCAGGAGGAGATGAACATCCCGGTTCATCCAAGGCTTCTGGTTGGGGTACATGGTGATCCGTTTCTGGGTGGTGACACTGTCTGTG
Source organism: Simochromis diagramma (assembly GCF_900408965.1). Taxonomy (NCBI): domain Eukaryota; kingdom Metazoa; phylum Chordata; class Actinopteri; order Cichliformes; family Cichlidae; genus Simochromis; species Simochromis diagramma. The sequence continues at coordinate 21,411,638 of NW_024387523.1, read as the reverse complement.
GTTTTGGAGATGTAATCCAGTACAGATGAGGCGTACTGGTCCAGGTCTGTGTGGGTGAACATATTCCAGTCTGTGTTTTTAAATCTGTCCTGGAGAACTGCGTCTGTCCCCTCTGGCCACACTTTAATTGTCCTAAGTTTCACACGTTGGATGAGTGGTGAATACCGAGGTGTGAGGAACAGGGAGAGATGATTGTCCAATGTGGGGGAGGGGTGTTGCTTTGTAAGCTCCAGCCAAGTTGGAATAAACATGGTCTAAAGTAGTGATGTGCGATACCACTGATTTCCTTTCCGATCCAATACCAAGTAATATTCATGGTGGTATCGACGATACTGATCCGATACCGATACTTTATACAAAAACGTATTTTATTTATTGTATCTCAAATTATAGCGTCATAATGATTACAGGACATCAGATTACTTGTTCTTATCACTTAATAATGTTCATCATATAGAAATTTAAAAAAAAACTGAAGTTGTGCGCTATTTGAACACCTTGCCTGCCTGCAGCACTAAAGGACTCCGTGAGAGACGTCTGTCTAGCCCTAGCAGCACCTGTCCCTCTCCTCCTCTTCAGTTCGTCTCAACATATGCTCATCATATTCTGTGATATGATTTACTCTGAGGTGTTTGACAAGGTTAGTGATGTTGCCACAACCATACATGCCAACCCTCCCAGAGAATCCCGGAGCCACCATTCTCCTGAATTTCCACCTGGACAACAAAATTGAAAAACCATATTGCAGAATTCATAGCGCGACCCAGCCAATTCCAGTTTCCAACAATGGCGGCAGCTACTTAGTTTTAATATTACTCTTATTTCTCTTTCTGGGTCGCAAAAAAAACCTTTTAACATATTTTCAGGTGAGAATGTAGCTGTGTAAACTTCAAATATCTGAGCCGATCGACACATCGTTTTCAAACCCCCGCAGTCTTTCGCTACTCGGGTTAAACATGATATATAAGTCACTTTGATAACTTAAAAATGTTATTGTTTGGCTTTTTCAGTGTTTTATTTGTTCGTGAGTAAATCGGTTTGGCTGAGATTAAAGTTATTAGATTAGATTAAATTAAATTTAACTTTATTAATCCATCGAGAGGGTTCCTCCGGGGTTTTCACACAGCTGAATAAACATCAAACAGAAAACTAATTAAAGAAAGTGTGAGACGGTCGAGAGTTTACACCAGCGTCCGGTTATATTTTAGACAGCAAGGAGCAGACGGCAGAGTTTCACTCCACCGAGGGAGCTCATGACGTACTTCCCGTCTTTCTTTAGACCGCGAAGGCCGGGTCCTCAGGTGGAAGCAGCCTCTGAATTTGGACACCCCCGCTGTTTCCGGGCCGGCTAATAATAACGGTGACATTTAACGTATTTTATCCGATAAATAAACACTGTAAAATGTATTTATCACCCCCCCCCAACAGCCCTTTTGGATGTCTCCCTAATTCTGAGGTCTCAAGGTTGGGAAAGCATGGCCACAACACCTCACTTTTTGCCACATGTATCGCAAACCACGTCTCAGCTGTTTGTGGAGGTAAAATACGTCCACACAATTACGCGCAGCCATTGTTGTGAGTGCGCGCCCCAAGGGGCTGCGAGACATTTATACAGCCGTATTTTGCACATGACTACGAAAGGCGGAAGAGGAAGTAGTTCCTTTGAATGTAGACAATCCGAATGTTATAGTTTCTTTCCACTGTGTTCCTGTTAATAATAAACTACAAATTTACCCTAAATTACTAAAATATCGATATTTTAATGTGAGAATCGATTCTAGAACATAAATGATTGGTATCGGAGGAATTGATATTTCAGGATCAATCCGCACATCACTAGTCTAAAGTCTTGTCTCCTCTGGTGTGGCAGGAGACATGTTGGTGGAATCTGGGGAGGACTGTCTTTAAGCTGGTGTGGTTGAAGTCGCCAGCAACAATAAAAGCAGCCTCAGGGTGTTTATTCTGGATATTCTTACACCAGAGAAGAGCTTCTTAACTACAGGACTACAACACCTGTGGATTTACTTCCAATATTTGTCGCATCTGCGGCAGATTTACTGCAGACTCTGATCAGGAAAGTGAGACGCCGAAAGAGAGGTAAGCGAGCCGGCGCACTCGTGCGTCTGAGGAGACGTGGACTGCGAACTGCTCTTCCTGGGATCTTCCTTTCCAATGTTCGCTCACTCAGGAATAAAATAGACGAGCTGGCCCTGATGAGAAGCATGAACAGAGACTTTGCCTCCTCCTGTGTCTTATGTTTTACGGAGTATTGGCTCTGTGAGAACATCCCGGACAGCGCGCTCAAGCTGGAGGGCTTTCATCTGCTGCGCGCGGATCGGCAGGCCTCTCTCTCTGGTAAGATCAAAGGTGGAGGTGTCTGCTTCTACATTAATAGTGGCTGGTGCACAGATGTAACAGTGATTGCTCAGCACTGCTCTTCCTCTCTGGAATACCTTTTTATTCACTGCAAACCGTTTTATTCTCCGCGGAAGTTTGCTTCATTCATCCTGGCCGCTGTTTACATCCCGCCAGATGCGGATGCGCAGGCAGCTCAGTGCGCACTTGCGGAGCAGATACTGCACATGGAGTGGACATTCCCGGACTCTCTCATCATTGCTCTTGGGGACATTAACAAAGCCAATCTGAGCCATGAGCTTCCCAAATACAAGCAGTATATTAAATGCCCGACCAGAGAGGAGAGGACATTAGACCACTGTTACAGCACGATCAGCGGGGCCTATCATGCGGTGCCCCGCGCTTCACTCGGACTTTCTGACCACGTCATGATCCACCTAATCCCCGCGTACAGACAGAGGCTGAAGCTCTCCAAACCTGTCGTGAGGACCAAAAAACTGTGGAGCAACGAGGCTGTGGAGGAGCTTCGCACGTGTTTGGAGTCTACAGACTGGGACACAATGAAGGCTGCTTCTAACAGCTTGGACGAGTTTACGGACACTGTCACCTCCTATATCCACTTCTGTGAGGACAGCATTGTGCCATCACGCACCAGGGTGAGTTATAACAATGACAAACCCTGGTTTACTCCTAAACTCAAAAGCTGTGGCTGGAAAAGAGAAAGGCGTTCAGAAGCGGAGACAGGGACTGCTACAGAGAGGCCAAGTACAGGTTCACTAAAGAAGTGGACATTACTAAACATCAGCACTCTGAGAAGATGCAGCAGCAGATCTCAGAGAATGACTCGGCCTCTGTGTGGAAAGGTTTTAGGAATATCACCAACTACAAGCCTAAAACCCCCCACTCCACTGATGACTTGCTATTAGCCAACACCCTCAATGACTTTTACTGCCGTTTTGACGAGCCATCAGGCAGCCTTCACACCTCCAACGGCCCCAACAATAGAGACACTTTGGACACTCATTCCCCCACCTCTCCCCCCTCCACAGAGCCATCACCACCTTCAAACACTTCACCTACAACACCCCCCTCCTCACCCCACACAAAAGAGGATTTCACACCACCTCCTCCCACCACAACTCTTCATATTCATGAAGAAGGTGTGAGGAAGCAGTTTAAGAGTCTGAATGCTTGAAAAGCTCCCGGCCCAGACGGTGTGTCTCCTGCCACCCTCAGACACTGTGCAAACGAGCTGGCCCCAGTGTTTTCTGGCATTTTCAACTCCTCACTGCAGGCATGTCATGTGCCTGGCTGCTTCAAGTCCTCTACCATAATCCCTGTCCCCAAGAAACCTAGGATCACTGGACTAAATGACTACAGACCCGTGGCTCTGACATCTGTGGTCATGAAGTCTTTTGAGCGCCTGGTTCTCTCCTATCTCAAGACCCTCACGGCCCCCCTCCTGGACCCCCTGCAGTTTGCATACAGAGCCAACAGGTCTGTAGATGACGCCATCAACATGGCCCTACACTTCATCCTGCAGCATCTGGACTCCCCAGGAACCTACGCCAGGATCCTGTTTGTGGACTTCAGCTCTGCCTTCAATACCATCCTTCCAGACCATCTCCGAGGCAAGCTTTCCCAGATGAATGTGCCTGATCCCATCTGCCGGTGGATCACTGACTTCCTGACGGACAGGAAACAGCATGTGAGGCTGGGAAAGAATGTCTCGGACTCCCGGACCATCAGCACCGGCTCCCCTCAGGGCTGTGTTCTTTCTCCCCTGCTCTTCTCCCTGTATACTAACTGCTGCACCTCCACCCACCAGTCTGTCAAGCTAATCAAGTTTGCAGATGACACCACCGTTATTGGACTCATCTCGGACGGGGATGAGTCTGCCTACAGGAGGGAGGTTGAACGTTTGGTGTCCTGGTGCAGCCACAACAACCTGGTGCTGAATGCCCAGAAGACAGTGGAGATTATTGTGGACTTCAGGAAGCACACAGCTCCACTCCCCCCCATCATCCTGACTGACACCCCCATCACCTCTGTGGACTCATTCTGCTGCCTGGGTACCACCATCACCCAGGACCTGAAGTGGGAGCCCACCATCACCTCCGTCATTAAGAAAGCCCAGCAGAGGATGTACTTCCTGAGGCAGCTGAAGAAATTCAACCTGCCAACACGGACGATGATACAATTCTACACTGCAATCATCGAGTCCATCCTCACCTCCTCCATCACCGTGTGGTACGCTGGAGCCACTATCAGGGACAAACAGAGACTGCAGCGTGTTGTGCGCTCTGCTGAGAAGGTGATTGGCTGCAGACTCCCATCTCTGCAGGACCTGTACACCTCCAGGACACTGGGGCGTGCAGCTCGGATCTCAGCTGACCCTTCTCACCCTGGACACAGTCTGTTTGACCTGCTCCCCTCAGGCAGGAGGCTCCGGTCCATTCGCACCAGAACCTCTCGCCATAAGAACAGTTTCTTCCCCTCTGCTGTTGAACACATGAACAATAACCGTATGACTGTTCCCACCACTAACACATGACCCTACGCTGTGTTCACTGCATCATTCCATGTTTGGCACTGATCACCACCTGCACTCATGTATATACCATGTATATATCTATCTATCTACTTAGCACTTTTAATTCTTATTCTCATTTTTATTTTCATGTCTATTTAAGCTTAATTTATAACAGTATTTATAACAGTATGTTTGCACTGAAGCACCGCAGCAATTTCCTAATGTTGTAAACCCGCTCAACATTTGGCAATAAAACCCTTTCTTATTCTGATTCTGATTCTAATAGTCACCTGCACACACAGATATCCCCCTAAAATAGCTAAAACTAAAAACAAACTAAAAACTACTTCCAAAAACATTCAGCTTTGATATTAATGAGTTTTTTGGGTTCATTGAGAACATGGTTGTTGTTCAATAATAACATTATTCCTCAAAAATACAACTTGCCTAATAATTCTGCACTCCCTGTACACTGCAGTGAGTATGATAGAAGTGAGTTCTCTGGGGAGATAATAAGGTCTGCATTTGACCATTAAAAACTCCGCATTAGGTGAGCAGTGACTCTCAGTAGTAGTGGAGTTCATGCACCAAGCGTTGTTAATATAAATGCACAAACCTCCACCTCTGGTCTTGCCGGAGTCATCTGCTAGCCTGTCGGCTCGGTGTGTGTAGCATCCTGCTAACTTGATAGCATTGTCCGGGCAGCTGTTGTTCAGCCATGTTTCGGTGAAAAACATGACATTTGAGTCTATAATGTTGTTAGTGATGGAGAGCCGTATCTCATCCATTTTGTTTGCCAGGGAACGGACATTGGCGAGGAAAATACTGGGTAAAGGCAACCGGTGTGGTGTTAGCTTTAGCTTAGCCCGTAGCCCTCCGTGCCTACCTCGCCTTTGTTTACGTTCTCGGCGCCGTCTGCGCGCACTTCCGCCCAGCCGGGCAGAGTGGGCAGCCTCCAGTATTCTGGAGATTTCTGGGATGAGTCGGAGATCGGCGATAAAACTGTTGGAGTTATGAGTCCAGATGTCCAGAAGCTCTTGTCTGATGTAGGTCAGCAACGCATAGCAATTCTGGATGAATAATCCGGTTAAAAGTAGATAAAAAACCGCTAAATAGCAGATTCTGGAGAGACACTGAGCCTCGCGTTGTTCACGCGCCGCTATCTTGGTCAATTATTTATTTATTTATTATCAGTTTAGTGGTAATAAGTTATATATTTTTACATCGCTTTGTGACCAGATGGACTGAAAACCAAGCTGAAAAACTACATGTATTGAGTTTCATTTGAATCTACTGTAAAAAAAACAACAACAAAAAAAACAAAAGAAAACTGTATAGATTTAACATTGTCTGTGAATGAGTGTTTAATGTTCCATTTTAGAGCATGTCCAATGGTGTCTTCTGCCAGTAGAGAAAGTAATGCCACTAGGTTGGTTGCTGGTTATAGACATTAATTTATGTAAGCTTATTAGTGACATAGCTGATAACTCAGCGGAAAACAAAGAAGTAAAAATAAAAAGCAGTTTATGGTGGTCAATTCGGTACTGCCCCTGGCTGCAGCAATGGGTTTTATGTGACAAACCCAATGAGATGGTGTAATATTTCACACTAGGTGGTTCTTCAATGTTAGCTAGCTGAAGTGAAACAGAAAAATCTATCCGGAGGTCGCCAGTTCACTAATTCATTACAAAGCCATCTCAGAGGTCAGCTGCATGGAAGACGGCAGCGACGTGGGCAGAACAAATCCAGAGGCTGGCCAGGCGGAAGGCACCTTTCAGGAGGCCATTCAGGAGTTGTCCATGACGGCGATGAAGTCCCACCAGCGGCCTGGAAGGTGGCCGGTGATGTTGAGGTGCTGACCGCGGAAAAGGCAGCGGCATGGCAACCGCAGGGCCAGGCGAGGCTGAAGCTGAAGGCGAGGATGATACTGCAGGCGATGGCATGGAAGCCACAGGTGGTGGCACTGCGGGCGACGGCGTGGAAGCCGCAGGTGACGGTGATGAGCAGACAGGCTCCTTGGACCCCCCACCAGAAGCAGGAGGCTGGAGCAGATCTTCGGACCCTCCAGCAAAGGCTGAAGCAGCTCCTCGGACCCTCCAGCGAAGACCGAAGGCTGGAGCGGTTCCTCAGACACCCAAGCGAGAACAGTCACAGAACCAGCAGACACAGGGGCCTCTGGCAAACACAAAACAAAACCAGCAGCACGGAGTCCTCTGGCACACATGAGAGAGACAGCAGCTGTGCAGAGCACTGACCCTGCTCAGGCAGCGACAGCCAGGTGCAGTCCTCAGCTGGTTTGAATCAAGTCCTGCTTTCACCTCTTGAGTCACACGATGTTTACTAGAACTTCCTTGAAACTGACTGAAAGTTCATTGTCCAATGGCTGCTTAAACTGTTCTTGCCCCAGACTTTGATACTGAACTACAAAGTTGCTTTATTTCTATTGGCCCCTGTGTGCTGATTCAGTACATTCCTGGAGTAAACAAGCCAGAAAGGTCTCCTCTTTATCTTAACAGTCTCCTGCAGCATTGGTATCCAGTCTTAGGTTGTTGCTATGTGAGAGACTAAAGACTTTCTGACCACAATTCCTAACCCTGCAGTAGAAGCCTTAGAAATAGCAGTGTTAGACTCCATGAGGCAAATGTATGATGTGGCATAGATTCTGATGATGCTGCAAATGCCCTCATTGGAGCAAAACACTCTACAGCTGATCTACAAATTGCACTAATTTATAAACAAATCAAACCCAGTTTGCAGCACAAACTGGGTTTGATTTGCAAAAAATAGTGCTGATGATTCAATGAGGTTACTAAAACCAGCTTAAGTTGTCTCCACAAAGCCACCAGATCCTGCCAAAAGAACTACAATAGCATATCCTCATTAGTACTTCTCTGCCACTGATGTCACTGTGATCTTTTATTTTTTCAACTCACAGTGATTAGGCCTTCAGTGAAACTTGTGGTATTTATTCTAACCTTGTGTGTTTTTTTTTTATTGGGGCGACCGTGGCTCAGGGGGTTGGGAAGCGTATCTGTAACCGGAAGGTCGCCGGTTTGATCCCCGGGCTCTCTGTCCTGGTCGTTGTGTTCTTGGGCAAGACACTTTACCCTACCGCCTACTGGTGATGGCCAGAGGGGCCGATGGCGCGATATGACAGCCTCGCTTCTGTCAGTCTGCCCTAGGGCAGCTGTGGCTACAACTGTAACTTGCCTCCACCAGTGTATGAATGTGAGAGTGAATGAATAGTGGAATTGTAAAGTGCTTTGGGTGCCTTGAAAAGCGCTATATAAATCCATTATTATTATTATTTTGTTCTCATCCCGCAGTCCTCATCCCTCATCACTTGTCTTTATGGATGTCTCTGTGCCTGGAGTCTGTGACATTGTGTTATTTTTTTTTCCCTTACATGCTTTATAAATTGAATCTATTATTTAAACATTTGGGCCACCTCCTCTAGCTTGAGGGTAGGGTAACTGGTAAATTCAAAGCTTTGCTTTTACACTCAGCTCTCTCTTTACCATGACGGACCAGTACAGCGTCTGCATCACTGCAGCCACAGCACCAATTTGTCGGTCGATCTACCTTCACTTGTGAACAAGACCCAAAAATAAAATAGTATTAATTTTTTTATATTTTTCTTATTTGTTTTTTGCAAGTGAAAGAACCATTGTTATAATTACTAAATAGAATGAAACATTCTTGATAGCTGGGAATCGGTCCGCCAGGACCATTGCTCCTGGCCGCAGCCCGACTCACATTGCACCTGACCCCTTTGGTGCCTCCTGTGGGTGGTGGGCCTATGTCCCTTTTTTGGGCTGTGCCTGGCCGGGCCCCATGGACTAACGCCCGGCCACCAGACGCTTGCCCTCGGGCACCCTATCCCGGGCAGGCTGAACTGTTCCCTCGATGGTCTCTTCATAGGGGACTTCTCACCCTTAGAGATAGGGTGAGAAGTTCAGCCATTCGGGAGGGGCTCAGAGTAGAGCCGCTGCTCCTCCACATCGAAACGAGCCAGTTAAGAGGGGTTCGGGCATCTGACAAGGATGCCTCCTAGGCAAGTTTTTCCGGGCATGTCCCACCGTGAGGAGGCCCCAGGGGCAGGACATAGTGGAGGGATTATATCGCTTGGCTGCCCTGGGAATGCCATGGTATTCCCCCGGATAAGCTGGAGGAGGTGTCTGGGGAGAGGGAGGTCTGGGCTTCTCTGCTTGGGCTGCTGCCCCCGCGACCCGGCTCCGGATAAGCGGAAGAAAATGGACGGATGAATGGAGAATGAAACATTGGGAAGTAGTTATTTAATATTTACAAAACAGAAGTATTATGTAAAACTTTTGCATTAAAACACACATTATGATCTTTGCTGATAATATGTTAGCTGATGCCTGTTCTCTTTCCATGATGGCAATGAAAGTTGATTCTTGAATAGGCCTAATTGGCATGTTAGTTCTCTCTTGTAAAATTCATATTTTTACGTTTCAAGGAATTTTAGGGTATTATTTGTGCTATTTCTTACGGTGGCCCCTAGAGACAAAGCACGTACAAACTCCAAAACACTTGCAAACTCCAAAACACATGCAAATTCCAAAACACATGCAAATTCCAAAACACATGCAAACTCCAAAACACTTGCAAACTAAAAAACACGTACAAACTCCAAAACACGTACAAACTAGGGGTGCAACGATATTCGTATCGATATTGAACCGTTCGATACAGTGCTTTCGGTTCGGTACGCATATGTATCGAACAATACAACATTTGTAATTTATTTTATCAACTTTCCTTCTGACGATGCTGTCTGTGTTGAGCGCTCAGTGAATCTGCGTTCGACTACTCCGCCTAGGCTGCACTGTCGACCCTAGGCGGAGCAGTCGAATGCAGATTCACTGAGCGCTCAACACAGACAGCATAGTCAGAAGGAAGAGCGCAGGGCAAGCTAGCAAGACAGAAGTTAAGCTCTCCTTGCAACATGGACGTTCCCCACTTTCATTCAGATCTGGCGTTTGGAATTATTTTGGTTTTCATGTGACGTATGACCCTGAAGGTAAGCGAGTCATGGACTAAAGTAAAACAGTATGTTGGATGTGCCATGCAATGCTCAATTACATGGGTGGGAACTAGTGTGTTAGCGCAGTTAGCTCATTAACGTGTTGGCCGTCTAGCCCCATGCACGGGGCGATCGGCGGTAGCTCGTTAACGGAGATTTGCCGTGTTGTGGCGTTAAGGTCATTTCAACGAGATTAACCTGAAAGCACTAGTGGGAACACAACGAATATGACTGCACATTTACATCATCTTAGTGCAAAGACAAAAACAACAAGCATGCTACTAACTTTAGCCGAGTCATTTAGACAGCTGTTAGCACATGATTCTCCTTATGCTGCTGAGAATATAGCCCAGAAGAAGCGGATAGTATAGCTTTTATTTTGGAAAGAGGCATTTCTCTGTAATAAACTCTCTTTTCCAAAGATGAGTGATTCCTCAATCAGATACAGGGCTCGCAAAATCGCTAGCCCGACTCCTGGGGCTAGCGATTTTTTTCAGACGGGCTACCCTGCCCGTCCGGCTATTGTAAGAAGGAAAAATATATGTCAATGCTTTTGCATTCTTTCAGAAATGTAGCTGGGTAATTATGTCATTGGCATCGGTGAGCCACTGTCAATATGTGACATATTGAAGTCGCGTTTGAATTTTGCGCTTGTTTTTTTGCTTTCACTTTGCAATCGTGTGAACTGTGTATAGAGAGCGACAGCACTGATCTGTGAGTGATGATAATTTGTGCACCAATTCCTCTGACATCGTCTTATTAATCGTTAGCTTACTATGCAAACATGACAAGTGAAATCTCCCGCAGCAAGCTTAAACATGTGAGAGGTTGATCGCGCAGAGAATCGCTGAGCTTATGTGAGTGCGTGTAAAAGCATTTCAGTTCTGCTGAGCCAAATAAGACAGGTCAGGGTGAAGAAGTGACAGCCAAAGAAAAGCTTACCACAAAACGGAAAAGTTATGACAAATCAGACTATAAGGCAAAAAGAAAGTGCAGCTTTATGGTTTCATGGACAAAAGAATTTCTGTGGCTGCAATATGATGAGCTAAATAACCACGGCTGCACATAAGTGGTCCGCAGGTGCGCATTCGCTGTCAAAATAAAAAATGCGCACAAGGGTTAGGGTTAAATTTAAAAACTGTACTTTTGAGTTAAAATATATATTTATAATTTTAATAAATGACAAATTAAAAAGGCATGAACATTTTTTTTGTATCGAAAAAATATCGAACCGTGACACCAAAGTATCGAACCGAACCGAACCGTGAATTTTGTGTATCGTTGCACCCCTAGTACAAACTCCAAAACACTTGCAAAGTCCAAAACACTTGCAAACTCCAAAACACGTACAAACTCCAAAACACAACGGAAGTGCTCCAGGACGCTAGGGGCAGTGTTGAGCTCGATTTGCAAAATAAACGGCAAGTTTGTCTGTATGGGACGGTCTAGTCTCTGTCGCGCTTCCCAGGTTGCCTAGCAACCATGATACTAACCGCTGGAAACGTGTCATACAACTTGGTTTGACAGAAATGAGGGAGAACATATTTTGTTCATTTGTTTGTTTGTTTCTACAAGAGCTTTGTGTGATTTGATAAGTATCTGAGGCTGAGACCACAGGACAGTAAAACATGATTTTTGGGCTTCATTTCTGTACTGAACAGTTATTTCAAGATTAGTTAGTAAATGAGAATTAGCTGATGTTGTTCATGAGACTAAAGTCATATCACTTTGGTAATGTAAATATAATATGGCCAATATTATAGTTATTATATTAATCATTATTAGCTATTACAGCAGTGAACATGAACTCTGTGTCAAATACTGAGCTTCAGTACAGATTCAAGTTGCAGTTATTTATATGTCTTATCACCTTAAATCTTCACTCAAAGACAAGTGTCTTTGACAGTGCATATATAGGTGTATCATATATAAGAGACAAATGTTGTTCCTTCAGTATGTTGGCATTACTAAATTTAGCTCATTGCTTACATATATTTATAAAAAGAAAATGTACAAGCTGTGATAACTGTTTCTGATAAAATGAAGAGTAGACTGATATATGAAATATTCCTTTATTGGGTGAGAAAATCAGACCATGTCATAACTGCTTTAAGTCATACAGAATAGATATCAGAGCCTTAAACAGGCTGACTTCTGCTAAATGGGTCAAACTGGGCAGAAAGTATACAAACACATAACATCCTTATAGAATATGATGTAACACTATAGCTCAACTTATCACGGCGGGGTGCGCCGATGTGTGATGAAACAGGACCCAAAAGCAGATGAGGACGAGGAGTTGTAAGTTTGAACAGAAAAGTGATCCTTTAATGATAACAGCAAGGGAAAACCAGGAAACCAAAGCAAACTGTCAAAACACTAAGAAACAAAACACTAAGAGGTACTAAGACCAAAAACTATAACTATGGTGGAAAATAACAGGCAAAGGCTAAGACTATAACTGTAACTCTGGTGAGATAAACAGACGACCCGACAATGGCATGCAGAAAACAAAGGGCTTAAATACATACATGAGGTGATCAGGGGAAGTGGAGACACATGGGGGAACAGCTGACTGACATAAACCTAATGACAGGACCAGGAGAGGAAAGCTAAATACAATGAACAAAGAACACATGACACTGTCAGAATAAAACAGGAAACACTAAACTAGACATGACAATACAAACTTAACAAACCTAATGCGTGATGAATAATACAAGAACCCAAAACATAGAAAACCAGAGGAACAATAAACAATAACTGCCCAAACTAAAGACAGATAGGAAATGACACAAAACTAATCACATAACAAAATGAGACAAATACAAACATAAACTCAGAGCGCTGGGTCAGAGACCCAGCCTGTGACACAACTTACCTCAGAATATATAAAGCATATAAACAATTACAGCAATATGATGCAACAAACACAGCAGTGCTACTAATCCAAAATACTCAAAGCTTCATAGAACTGGAACAAACATTTATTTTTAGGTCCATTCTGCTGCTGATACATACTTTAGGTTTCTGAATATTACACTTGTTGCTGCCTTTCATAGTGTGTAACTTGAAGGCCCTGAGTACTTTCTCCCACACTGAAAACACTGGAATGATAAAATGATTTGAACATTACCTAATAAGACTGATTCAGGACAGACAATTAGTTATTTTAAACTTTTCTAGCAGTCCTTCACAAACAGGGAACAGTCTGTCTATTCTCTCCATCTGTCAGCTGCTGCTGGCTCTTCCTCCTCCTCTTCCTCACACACTGTTGAGTTTGTCCTGGTGGATCATCAGGGGTGCAAAGCCTCACAGATGATGTGCAGCAGTGTGTCCCTCAGTCTGTCCTCACTCTGGACACTTGCAGTTGTCACACATGGACATCAAATGTGTGATAAGTTGCAGGATTCAAACACAAGTGTAACTTATAAATACATGTTCATACTTTTATTCTACAATCAGAGAGAAAGAAAAAGAGAGCGAGTGCAGGACAGACAGACAGGTGAAAGTCTCAGGTGTATACACTGCTACAAAACAGCACAAAAGAAGGAGGATTTAGTGTTTGTGTTATTACGAAACAAGAAGAGTTCCCAGATGGTACAGTGGACACATGTGTGACTCCTGTGATTAAAGCATCTTTCTTTCAGCTTAACGAGTGAACCGTCAGCTCGTTCAAACACACATCAAAGTCCGTTTGGCTTGACACCACCGAACAGAGGCAGCAATATAACATAGCTAACATTAACAGTGCAGTGGATCCTGCTTGTGCCGTGATATTCAGGACTGCAAACCGAGCAGCATCACTGACTTTCAGCTTGTTGTGTTTGTGGATATATGACTGACTTTAATTATCCACAAAATCATCACAATCTCTGTAAGATTAAGGTCGACTATATATATATTTTTTAAAGTACAGGCTTTAAAACCTAGTTAATTCTGAAAGTACAGACATCGCTAATGTCACATAACTTTCCCGACATGTGGCCAACAATAATGGTTTAATGTTCTTCATTAAAAAAATATTTGCGCATAAATAAGTGACATAATATTCAGTACTTACTTCTGAAAGTTTACTCTTCCTCCGCTCCGCTTCCACTGTTTTTTTTCTCGCAAAATTATCCACACCACCGCCGCACTATGAAGTCTGGGATATGTTGGGCCATGAAGGCTACACCGACCCATCCTTAAAATTCAGGGAAATTAAGGACGCATTTGAGGGCCGCATGTAGAGCAGCCTTTGAATTGGGACAGCCTTCTCTTTTCGCTATGACGTAATCGGCCTTAAAATGCGGCCTTTAAGGCTGCAAACCCCAAATCCGGTCATTGGTACTTCCTGGCTTGTGTAGTTACTAGGTAACAAAAGCTCAACACTGCCCCTAGCGTCCTGGAGCACTTCCGTTGTGTTTTGGAATTTGCATGTGTTTTGGAGTTTGCAAGTGTTTTTCAGTTTGCAAGTGTTTTGGATTTTGCAAGTGTTTTGGTGTTTGTACATGTTTTGGAGTTTGCAAGTGTTTTGGATTTTGCAAGTGTTTTGGAGTTTGTACGTGTTTTGGAGTTTGTACGTGTTTTGGACTTTGCATGTGTTTTTTAGTTTGCAAGTGTTTTGGAGTTTGTACGTGTTTTGGAGTTTGCAAATGTTTTGGATTTTGCAAGTGTTTTGGAGTTTGCATGTGTTTTTTAGTTTGCATGTGTTTTGGATTTTGCAAGTGTTTTGGAGTTTGTACGTGTTTTGGAGTTTGCATGTGTTTTTTAGTTTGCAAGTGTTTTGGATTTTGCAAGTGTTTTGGAGTTTATACGTGTTTTGGAGTTTGCATGTGTTTTTTAGTTTGCAAGTGTTTTGGATTTTGCAAGTGTTTTGGAGTTTATACGTGTTTTGGAGTTTGCATGTGTTTTTTAGTTTGCAAGTGTTTTGGAGTTTGCATGTGTTTTGGAATTTGCATGTGCTTTGGAGTTTGCAAGTGTTTTGGAGTTTGCAAGTGTTTTGGAGTTTGTACGTGCTTTGTCTCTAGGGGCCACCGTAATTTCTACTATGTTACTTGTTAAGCCATTAGATATAAATCGCTTAGATAAGTCAATGTTTTTACAATCACCAGCTGCTGAGGCATCAGCTTAGTTGAAAGGAATATTGACAGAGAAGGTGTGGATTCATTTTAAAGTTGGCAACGCATTAACTGTCAAAGCTACAGAGGAAAGGACTCGTAATAATGTGTTAAATTAGTTCTAGATTTGTACTTTATTTTGTGACCAGCAGAGATGGGCAGTAACGCGTTACTGTAATCTGATTACTTTTTTCAAGTAACAAGTAAAGTAAGGGATTACTATTGCAAAAACGGTAATTAGATTACCGTTACTTTCCCGTAGGAACACTGCGTTACTAAAACCGTGATTTTTTGCGAGAATGTCTCACGACAGTGACGGAAGCGAGTGCGCCGTTAGTGACAACAGCTGTGTGCAGATCAACAATGGATCACATATCAATTGTGGGAGAGAGTATGAGCGTGCAGTGTTTAAAGCGTGGAAGTACTGACCTGAGTTTGATTCCATAAAAAGTGACAAAAACATTAGCATCCATCGTGCGTGGGAAGAAAACTTCTTTTTACAGCGAAAAAAACCCCTAAACTTCCAAGCAAGCACCGAGTGCACAACGACGTAATGGGAAATTCACAGAGAAACTCGCGGATTCTTCAACTGACCGCGGCACACCTGCACCAGGGTAAACCTCCGCCTACCCTAGTCCTGCTTTACAGGTGAAAATAGAGCAACAGGACCGCTGAGTCTGACTTTATTTATTTTCTGCTGTGTTTTACTTGCATCTATTTGAAAGAGTGAGTGTAAACACAATTTTTTTTTTTTATGTGCTGGAATGTGCAGAAAATAGGTTTAAATGTTAAACTAATTTATTCAAGTCAGAGAATGTTGCATATAATTAAATTTTTGCCTGATGCATAAAGTTAAAAGATTAAAACTGATAAAACAAGTTAGAAAAAGAGACTTTTCCATTTGATTACATTTTGTATGATGGATTATGTAGAAAAAGTAGAATTGGGCTGAAAGATCTATCGCTTTATCACCTCTTCAGGTTGTAAATCGTGTTTTTAAAAAGTAACTAAGTAACTAAGTAATTAATTACTTTTGAAAATAAGTAATCAGTAAAGTAACGGGATTACTTTTTTGGGGAAGTAATCAGTAATTAGTTACTGATTACTTTTTTCAAGTAACTTGACCAACACTGGTGACCAGTATGACTGTTAGGTTAGGTTGAAATTATTAAATGTTGCCATTATTGTACTTAAATTTGTAAGCCTTGCCTTAAACTGTATGCTCAGAGACATTCTTTTGTTTCTATTGTCCTCCCTAGCTTGTTGAATGGTGAGGGGGGCTATAGTGTAACTGCAGGCACATTCTATGTAAGAAGTGTGACTTCCTGGCCTTTATGTGTATGGTGAGACGGTTAAAAAGGCAGGGGTGAGGGGAAATGACCCTTTGTGATCAGCAGGAAGTCACACAAATGCACCCCCATCCACACACACTCACTCACTCACACACACACACACACACACACACACTCATGCATACATACACACATATAAAGTGCCTGACACACCACAGGGGGTTTTACAATGGGTGTTTGTGTAAACTGTGTGTCACACAATAAAAGGCTGCAGGGGGTGCTGGTTCTTTGGACTTGTTTGGCATGGAGGGCAGAAATGCTGTCGAGCGGTCCATGCTAGCATGTGAAAACTGATCGCTGTTCTGTCTTGTGTGAGTACAAGAAAACAATTATCAGAATACAATGTGCTAAACTTGCTTAGATGAGAGGGTCCAGCAGTATATCAGAGGAATAGGGAAGGATTTGTCTGTGTGTTTTAGTTTGGCTTAGCTGTAGGCTTGAGAGTGTGTGTAATTGTGTAGAGAGAAAGAAATTTATTGACACTGGGGGTTTGCCTGTCATAAAAGGAGACAGGAAGCTACAGTGGGGGATGTGGATGCTGATGCTTTAACCACAATCTAATAAACGGTCATAATTGTTATAAACTTAGAAGTAGGTTTGCAGGAGACTCTCCACCCTATCTGTAAATGTAAGACAACAAGAGGCCAGTGGCCCAGTGGATGCAGAGTGGGGGTCTCAGTGTCTGTAATATGTTAACTGTGTTTTGTATGTTGTCTAAAGGAATTTGGTGTAGATTGAGTGAGGAGATTACTTTTATGACCGGCAGAAAGTCACATACACAGAGACACATACACAGTGCTTTGACTGTTACGACACACCCACATGCACACTCACTCATGTGCACTCACACATACACACAGGTACGTGCATACAGTCACTCACGTTCTCGCGCATACACACACAAACACAGAGTTTGCAGCACACCATGGGGGTTTTATGATGGGGTCACTTCTATAAAGCTGACTATAACAAACAAAGGAGTGGAAGATTTGCAGAGGGACACCGGCCTTGCTTGTCTCCCCTTCTAGAAGATGCATGTTTAAATGAAGATGAATAAAGATGAATAAAGGTTTTGTTAAAATGACTACTGAGTCCGGTGACGTCTCTGGATGCCCGAGGAATAAAAAGAAACTGATTTCGTAACACTTGCTTTCTTCACGGGAATAAAGTCTGAACTAGAGGGCCTGCTGAGGTGCAGACCCAACAGCTAGTTACAAAGTTTTTCAGTTTAAGACTATTTTTCTTGCATAATAATAGCTATTAACTACTGACTAAAGCGTACAATATGCATATTTCAGTGTATGAGTGATTCAGCGGTTTAGTAGACAGTCAACAGTGACTCCAGAAACATAAGTCTCATAAAGATAAAGAGGACTCTAAATAAGTGACCGTACCCTATTATTAAAATTAAAAGTTGTAATTATTTGTTTCGTGGGGTCCTCTCCTAAACTTCTCCTGAAAAAATGCAGGCATAGTCAGGAAACGTTCAGTGTGTATACTTTATTCTGCTGGCCTCCCAGATGCATTATTTACAAAGAAAATAAACTAACTTATTCATCACTAAACAAAAATCTATGTGCAGAACGCAAGAGGCTGAGCCAGCTTACATGTTAACCTCACTGTAACATCTCACAGACTGCCTCGGTAGGCCCCAGTGGCCTGCCTTTATATCCCATTGCCCCTCCCACTGGGCATAACAGTCATCCCTCCATCATTTCTTTCACAAAACAATCTTTTTTCCTCGGCTTATTTCCAGCTGTATTTCTACAATAATTCACAAATACATTTATAGCCACTTTCAGGCAGCCTACAGCATTTCATAATAAAAGAAAACCCAAACAAAAAAATAATGCAGTTCATGTAACTCCACAAGTGTGCGCGAACCCACTATTTAAACCCCAGAACACCATACCATCGTCTTGCCCAACTACTCGTTTAACTGACGATCACGGGGAGTCTACACAACCGGCTTTTTATTAAAGGTAAGTGGCAAAATATGTTGGCCGCAGCCACAGTAACCCAGTGCGATGAGTGTAGAATCTAATGGTTGTTGTGTGTGTGTATGCACCCAGGTCAGCTGTCTGGGGCCCAGGGCGATGTAACTCCGTCACAATTTGTATGCAATTTATAACACGTAAACGTTCAAATCCATCAAAATATTGGGGTAAGAGAAAATGTATACTGGCATATATCAGTACTTTAGGTACAGATATTTAATAGACACAGAAAAAGTTAAACTGTCCTCTGAAGACTTAAGGTTATTCACAATCTTATTTACATACAAATCCACCAGTGGATAGTGGAATTAAGATCTGGTGAATTTGGTAGTCAGCTTGGAAAACAGTCAGCCCATGTACAATGATGATGTGCAAACAAGATAAGATGACAGCGTGACATTCTGTTCATTCCGAAACAGTCCTGCTAACCTATAAACATAAACATGTGCTTACAATACACCAAAACCAACAGTTTATGATTAGGCATGCTAAGGGGTGTTAACTCAATATTGGTCTCTGGTGACAGAAGATGGTATAGCATTGTGTGTAGAAAACACTCACTTGGCCACACTAAGCATGTGCAAGTGTGACACCTACAAGTTTATGGTCACAGTTGTAATTGGTTTTAAATATTTAGTGATGTAAAAGGCGTTGTGGTATTGCACTTTTCAGTTAAAGTTATAAGGATGCAATTGGATGGCATCGCCACAAGGAGGAAGTAGCTCTGTACCTCAGATGAGGCAGAGCCTGCAGACCAAACACAACTCGTGTTTCCTGTCTCTACTTTTATGTATAAGAACAGGTTAGTAGTTTGAGTTGGCTAACTGTGATGCACAAGGCAAGAAACTTTTTTCTGTCTTAGTTTAAAGGCCACAAATGTCATGAGAAAGTTTGTTTTCATTGAAAGAAACCGAACTCTCCTGCCATTTGCGATGGAAGCCGCAATTCCACTTGTAGTCTAAAGAGGTAGCCGGTCTTATTACACATTTTATTTTGTGGCAAATGTAGCTCCTAGACACACCTCTTCTATCCTGACGTTACTGGTATGTTGACAGCTGATAAAGGCGGTTTCAACATAATCTAGTTTTTATTCTTTATGTTGTTATATGTATATAGTCTGATGTAACTGTTTTTTGGGCAATTGTGGAATGTTTGTTTATTGTTTACAAATGTAATATATTGTTGAATCTGTTAAGATATAAAGAACTTACAACGGTAATAATGAGCAGGTTAATCGCAGTGTTGAAATTACTGCACAGAGATATTGTTGATGCTGGACAGCAGTAGAATTTAGTTACAGATTTTTTGTAAATAAGGACACTGATATACAACAATTATATTGTAGATTTATACTTGTGAGGAAAACAAGGTGATCAAATGGGTTTAACATGTAAACCAGATTCAAAGTTATGTTTTTTGCTAGAAGAGGAATGTTTATACGAACGGAGAAGAATGGTGTGAAATTCTGTTAATAAACAGACGAAGAAGAGCCTGCAGACCAAACGCTACTCATGCCTCCTGCCTCTACTTTTCTGTATAAAAACAGACCCCATTGAAGGCCTGTAACACAAACACTAAGCTAAGGGTAACTTGATAACCTAAAATACTTAGTCTTGAGTCCCCCCCGACTGCTTTAAATGTTGCGAAGAAACTGGGAAACGGGTGCAGCGAATTATTGAAACATGTCCAAACTTAAATAGTGGTGAAGCAGTAACACAGTTGTTTATTGTTCCACTTTCACAAATAAAGAATCACTTTTTTGTGCAAAAATACTATATAATGCATCTCAAACAATATTTTTATGAAATATTCATTTTTGTGAAATAAAATTTAAGAAATTGGAACAAATGATACTGTTTCATGATTGGCTGCTAATAACAAACAGCATAAAATAAAAATTTAAAGGGCACATAAAATGCTACACATTTAGAGCCTAAATTACACCATTGAGCCCAGCTTTCAAAAACTGACATAGATTTAACACTGTCTGTGAAGCTGGATTTAAGAAATAAGTGCTTAAAAGTCAAAGTTTTACAAACATGTTTAGGTGACATTCTGTCAGCTCAGAAAGGCATCATCATGTGGTTGGAGGGGGGTAATAGTACATTAATTTATGCTAGTTAACTAAAGAAAACTAAAACTAAAGTCAATTTAAGGAGATAAAATTTGGGCTGTCCCTAGCTGCAACAATTAGTTTTATGTTAAGAAACAAAGGTTATACTGTTCACGTTCACTCCCGTTCACTCTGGTCTCGTAAGTTGCTGTTCAATGGCTATCTGCACTCAAACTGAAAAATCCAGCTGATATACTAGCTTTTCTTCCAAACACAACTAAACAGTTTACAACATCACAAGTTATTAAATGCGTATCAGGTGCTGATCTAGAGAAATTTTGGCATGGAAATCAACAGAGGTGGCAAAATCAAAGCCTTTTTTTTTTTTTTTTTTACATATAAGCAGGTGTTACATCCTGTAATGTGCATTACATATGGTTAAAATACATCAAATGCAGTAAGTATACAAGCTTCATATAAGTATAGTCTTGTGGGATTATAATATTATTTTATGCCATGTTATACCCCTAATTAAAGATTGTGAATTATTCTGTAGTTTTAGTTTGCATTATTCTCCTGAATTAGAAGAAGGTGATAACTATTGCATTTGTTAAACTGATTTGCATTACATTAGACTGCTGATTTATTGTGAATGAATGATATTGTTATATGATGCATTATACTGCTGAGTTATAAGAAATACTGTTCGCAGAAAGTCATCGCCTTATTTGTCTGATTAGAAGAGAACAGAACATACTGGAGTTTTCTGCCCCATCTCAGCAGGAGCAGATAAACGGGAAGCCAAGGTCGTAACTTAGGCGCCGTGTGAGAGAGAATGTGAATGTTTAGGCTTTTATGATTAGGTGGGGGCCACTAGAGGCTATAAGAGTTTGATCAATGCTCCACCATTTTGAGATCTGATGCTGTCTGCGTACTGTGTCCATCTCCCACACGTGTGATCATTAAAATCATCGTTTGACTCAACCCGGCCGGACCAGTGTTGTTATTGTGGTTTTTCCTCTTGTATCCATCCCCAATATTTGAATCCGTAACAGTTTGGGGGCTCGTCCTGTGGTATTGGGGTGGAAGTTGGAGGTTTGGATGGTCCGAGGTTGTCGAACGGACAGGCACAAGCCAGTGGTCTGACGTGAGTGGGCATAAGCCGGCTTATACAAAGGTAAGGCACTACCTGTTGAATCTATTTCCAAAGTGTGCCAAATTGGACATGATAAAATTAAAGTCTACTCAATGAAATTACTGGTAGATGTCTGTTTTGATTTTGATGAAAAATCTCATGAGTTAAAGCAGTTAGAGGCTGCTAAGAAATTAATGCAGTTAGAGGCTGCTAAGAAATTGAGTTAGAGGCTCAAGTAGTTTGGTAGGGAATTGGTCATTTTGTGAGTTAGAGGCTCCATTGGTTATATGGTGGACCTGAGTTGGTCATGTTGTGAGTTAGGGGCTCCATTGACCACTAGGTTGCACCTGCCTCAGTTATACCCTTGTTTTGGGGGGTTGACTGTTGTTTTAAAGTGTTATAAATTATTATAGGACGGCAGTTAGAGGCTGCCAAGAAGCGCAGTGCTCAGAGGTAACGCTTGCCAAGGCCGGGGATGCCTAGGCCTTGTCCTCTTTGAGGGATAGTCAGTTGGTCACTGTGGAGCTTGGGGCACTCCAGAATAACTAGTGGTTGCACCACTTTACCGTTTGGAACGGTATCTGCGCTTTTTTGGATACTGTTAAATTGAGTTAGGAACTTTAGAGATTAGGCCAGATACAGTTAGAGGCTGATACTGGTTAATTGATCACAAAAAAGTTGGACTTTCTTCGGTTGGACCCGTTAACTTAAATTTGTCAAAATTGTGTAGGCGCTAAAGCTGTCAGGCCTGAGAATGATTGTAAATATAAGACGTCTTTGTAATATAAAATAGAGAGCTGTGTGTGAGACTGTGTGTGAGGTGCAGCTGCAGCGCTGCGAGCTATTTTTAGACAGTGTGTGAACATGCAAATGAGGTGGCTGCTGTGAAGCGTACAGAGGACTTTTGCTTCCTGTTTAGCGTGTTATTGAGTTTTATAATTATAATTTGCAAACAATGATACATGCCTGTAATTAAAACGCTGATTTTGCTGATTATAATATTACAAATAAGGTTTTGAATGACTAGGGTGAATGTTTGATGTTTGGCTGGGATTTGTTTCAGTTTTGTGGGGTGAAGCAGGATTTATAAGATTTTTAAGTGACTCTTGGTTCAGTTCAATAATATAGGCAGTTACATTTGATTTACTTTTGGTTTTATCATAATATAGGGTGTGATCAAGCACGAATTTCAGCACTAGATGTGGTGTAGTAATTTCATTTTACTTAGATAAAAGGCATGCTTATTTCAGGGTCGTGCCGAATTGAAATTTCACCTATAGGGGATCTTTTTTACATGAATTGCATTTGTCACAGTGAGTACGAATAAATGACTAAATACAGTGAATTTTCTTGAGGGTGCCACATTGTTGTGAGTGAGATTTAATTGAAGGAGGAACACTGTTACGGCCTCCGGCCTCAGGTGGCCCCGCCTTCCTCTAGGTAAATCAATGTGTTCCAGGACTCGTGTGTGATTGGTTACTGGGAGACCCGTGCCAACCCTCTCTTATGCAGAATGAAGTGTGCCAGACCACACGGACGATTGGCTGCCCCGGGATCCCATGATGCGCCAAGAGGCAATCAGTGGCTGATCGTACCCACCTGTGGCTACAAAAGGCTGGAGGACCTTCACTCAGTGGCTGCTGCTTAGGACTGAACATGCAGTTTGCCCTTCGTGCCTCCCTCGTCGATCTTTGTTGAACTTATCCATATTGCTGAACTTTGTCGAACCTTGGTGCATGCTTTAAACTTAGCCTGATTAGAGTTTTGAGCTGCTAGCTGGCTGTGAGTAGGATTTTGTGAAGCTGGCTTGCCTTAGTTAAAACCCTAGCTTTTATTTTGTGTGCGGCCAGCCTGCCTTAGTTACCCTTTAACTTTTACTCGTGACTGTTCTTTCTTTATGTAATAATTGTCTGCCCAGTGGTCTGTTGCACAGCCCTGTCGGTTTTCTGTTTAAAGTTTGTAATTAAAACCTTTTGCTTTACTCAGTTTTGTGTTGGGGGGCTCGTGTATGTTACTCCCTCCCTGACGCCTAGCAGAGGGGGTCGTAACAAACACACTGAAGTAAAAAGGGGCCAGCCCTTGGATTTACGTAAGCATCTCGCGTGTATTTACCACAATTGCCTCAGGCTTTAAAGATCTGTACGAAATCCAACAACTCAATTTGTTCTCATTGAGATGACACGATACAATCTAATAAGAGTGGTTAGTTGCTGAACTCACAGAATTCACAAGACCGCATAAGATTTCAAACTACAGGAAACTCACTGGAGTTATAAGAGGCAGACAACGACACACACCCCCCATGCATGCTATTGCCATTTATTGTGGATTAACCTGTCAAGGGCAAGAACAAAAGAATTCTGCCTCAAACACAGGAAATCATAGCTTTCCTGTATTTCCTACATTGTTGGCATGCTGGTTAGTGCTGTTGCTTGACAGTAAGAAGCTCCTGGGTGCAAGTCCACAGTCTGGCTAGTTTGCAGTGGTTTCTCTCTGGGTATTCTGGTTTCCTGCCACAGTGAAAAGTCATGCAATTATTAGAGCTATGTTAATTGATGATTCTAAATTATCCATGAATGTAAGTGTAAATGGCTGTTTGTTTCTATCTGATGGCCTGGTTGGCTGTCCGGGGTGTACCCTGCCTGGGAACCTATCACTTCAGGGTTATTTCCCGGCCCTGCTGTAACCAGGATAAAGATAGGGGGATGGTAGTTGTTGTAGACCCATTCAATTTTTATGGTAACCAGGATCTAGACTTTGTTGAACCGCATGCAATGTGAAGACAACATGTAGTATTTAAGTGACCAAGTAGTATTTGGATAAAAGTTATTTCATTTCATTTCATTTATTTATTTATTTCACACTTGGTACAACAGATCAAACAAACCAACCACACTTTCTATCAATAAAGCACTACAACCATGTGTCAAAAGGAACAGGAAGAAGAAAATATTCTTATTAAACCCTGCCCCCTATCTACATTCCAACTTATATTACAAGTGGGCACCAAAAATCAGGGAACAAACTAATATTAACATTTATCTGCGGTCCTAACCCAAACCAAACAACAAATTTACAATCAGAATATACCACTCCACATAGTAACAAGGAGAAAAATAAAATTAAAATAAATAAAACAAAAAATTATAATGGATCCATTTTCAATGAACTCCAATTTCATTCGCATTCTTCATATTGAGTTATCATTTTAAGCATGTAACACTTTTTAAAACAATGTAAACTTATACAATTCTTTAAATTATAATGAAGAGGATAAAAGTTATTGAATAGTGTTGAAATAAACTGACAGAATTGAAGGATTAAAATATTCCAGGAGCTCAACTTACTCCATCTGAACATGTTTCAATCTTGTTTTGTGAACACAAAATGCACAGGTTTACTAAATATGAAAAGGTTGTGTTGATTTAACTCAGTTGTTTAAGTTTCTGTCAAAGTAAAACATTTGTGTGCAACCAGTGTCTACTATTGAATCAAGTAAATCCAACATGTTTTTTTTTTCAGTGCAAAAAGGAGTTACGGTACCTGTATTCCTACACAATATTGTCCCGGGAGTGAGAAAAACTTTCTGGTGAAGTTTTGGTTGATTTTTGAGTTTTGCTTAACACTAGGTTGATTTTATCAGTGAGGTTTGGATTGTTTTCTTTCTCTAAGAGAGAGAAAGATGGTTTTATGCTTGGACATGTTTGCAATGGGCCCCAGTATTTGTTATTATATGAGTATTTTATTGGTAACGTTTGTTTTTGCTTTTGTTACAGTGCACTGAAATAAGAACATCTGAGAGGTGTGATCCACCAGTGGTGATATTTTGGTATTTTGTGAGTTCCTGATTTAACAAATCAGCTCTTTAATCCAGGCCTGAGAGATTGAACTTTAAAGCGCTATAAAATATTCTTACTGGAAACAGTCGCAACATATTTTTCTCCATGATTGTAATGGGCTCTGGAGAAATTCACTTATATGGGACATTGATCACATGAGAAGTCCTGAGCCTAAAAGGATTGCAGCGAGTCAATCCAGTCCAAAAAACGAGGAACTGTTTTCCTTTAAAATGATGACGTCATCTTGCTGGTGATGGAGGCTCGAATAGGTTGCGCGTGAGACTCCATTATCAGCAATCTGGTATGAATGTGTGTGGATGTATGCATGTGACTGGACTGTGATGGACTGACGACTAAAAGTTTTAACTGACTTGATACTGAGAAAAAACGGTACTGACTTTAGGATTAGTAAATGTCCACAAACAATTCACCCAGCCTGTACAAGAAGAAGAAGAAGAAGGGTGGATGTTTTGTCTTGCTTGTTTTGTTTTTGCAGGAACAGAAGGATGACAGAGACTAAAGGGGGAGGCTGTAGCTTCACATGAGTGTGAACTGCAGACTTAACCCTTTGGTTGCTAATTTTGAGTTACTGATGTTTGCATTAAGAAAATTGTGTTTTAGTAGCTGTGTTTCGATTAATGTATCACATTATATTGTTGGGAAGATTAAATGCTACAGTGAAGAAAAGGTTTGATTTCACTCATGACTGAACATGTTATTATTAACCATAGCAGGCCACTGTAAAAAGTCAATTAACTGTTATAGAGGGAAAAAAGCCAAAAAACTCTATTAATATCTATGGATAACAGGGAAATGGTAGGCTCGTCACATTCAAAATGGAGCTATGTAATAATAAACACTGGTCCCCGTCTTTTAGGTGCTTTCTTGAAATAGTCAGCAATCTAAAAGTAGGATAGAACCGACAGGGGCATGTGCTGAGAGGTGGTGCTGCACAAGAACGAGACCAAAATAAAGAAAAATTATTGTGTTTAGCTTTGAGAAATTCAAATTAAAATGTACCATTACACTCAGAGGATCAATATGAAATTCAATATATGCTAATTTTGTGTGTGAGTACATGACTGATAACTGTTCTGTCCTGAGCTTTTGTTTTTACAGCACCCACTTGACCACACCAACAGTTTCTCGCCACCAAAAAGGGGGTACTTGCAAAGAATAGGGAGGAATATCATCAACACTGGGAAAGGTAAGCCCCGAAGGGGGTGATGACACCATAAATTTCACTTATGGTCAAATTCTCAAAATTTGACCCCAAACATGAAAAATTCTTCAAACATTTAGAGACAGAGTGGAGTTCCAGATAAATATAAGGTGCCAAACCACATGCGGATGGAGAGTTGGAATCAATAAGATGGTGAAATAACACACAGTAGAATGTTGATCATGTTGATTATGTTTATTCCAGTGTGCAGGGCAAGGTTATTATCATTAACGAAAATATTAACGAAATAACGAAAACTAGAAGTGAAAAAACATTTTCGTTAACGGAAATAAAATTTAAAAAAAAAGGAAAACCAACTAAAACTGTAATGAGCGTTCACAAAACTAACTAAAATTAACTGAATTTACAGCAAAAATGTGTTTAGTTTTCATTGATGTGTGCATGTCATACAATAGTCAAGGGTGAAAATGAAGTTTAGTTTTCAGATTTTTCTTGCTGTGTGTCATTATGCCAGCAGGTAGCAGTACGTTAGTCGAGTCGTCTGTGTTGCTGTTCCGTCCACGCGCAGAATCATGTCAGGAAAAGTCGGGAGAAAGCGCCAGAGTCCAATTTGGGATTACTTTGAATATGACTGTGTTTTGGATAAAGCAAGTGTCTTGTAGTGGAAAGAGACAAATTATGAGGGACATTTCTAAAGGGAAAAAATCCCACAAACCTTAAAGTGCACTTGAAAAGCTCACACCAGAAGGCTAACCTAGCTTACCTTGAGAAGGTAAGGGAGCACACTCAACCCTCATCCCCAGAAAACAGAAGCTAACCCCAGGCAAGGCAGCGTGATGCATCCCGAGACAACAGGACGGGGACATCTACATAACTGTGTGAGTCAATTGACTTCAAAAAGTTTATCAATTCACTTGAACCAAAATTACGAACACACGGTGCTGCAAGAGTTAATAGTTAATAGTCTCAACACCCAAGGATAAGCAGAAGAGCATGACTGATATGACGAAACTGGGATTTTGTTACACTTAATTTTTGCAAACACAACTAAAACTATAACTGAAACTAATCAAAACTAAACTGAAACTAAGGATTTTCAAAAAAATAAAAACTGGACTAAACTAGCAAACAATTGGTAAAAACTAATTAAAACTGATATAAAATTGAAAATCTGAAGTCGAAACTAAATAAAAATAAGAACTAATGGAAATTGCAAATGTTGAGCTTGAAGAGTTTTCTTCTTCTTCGGCCATGTTCTCTTAATAATGCGCACACTTGGTTGATTACTTTGCCCGTTTCTTTTATTGTTAGCAACACAGGAAGGGAATGAGATAAATCATTGCTGCAGTTCGCGCCAACTGAACACACACACAGAACAGGAAGAGGAAATGAAAAACAATCACCAAAGTAAAATCTCTTTCAAAATAAAATGACAATCAGAAAACGACAATCAGAAAAACGTCTCTCCCAACATAAAATAAATCAGTCTATAACTTTATTTTCTTTAGCCCAGATAATTAAACATTTCACTAACATAAAACGTGAATTTTTATGTACTATATAGCCTTAAAATAATTATAATAAATAAGTATGTAGCCCAATATGTATAAAATCAAGAAATCTACACATCATGAGGTGGTTCATTTACAAATACAAGTCTAACTACAATTTCACACTCTTTGTTATTTGAAATAAGGCTTCTTCTCAGGCTTAGGTTTCTTCTGCAGCTTTGTGGAAGTGATGTGCGATACCACTGATTTCCTTTCCAATTTACTGATCCAATGCTGATACTTTGTACAAAATCTTAATGTGTTATTGTATTTCAAATTATATCTTCATAATGATTACAGGACATCAGACTACTTGTTCTTATTGTTTAATTATGAAGAATTGTCATATAGAAATAAAAAAACTGAAGTTGTCAGTTAGCTATTAGAACACACATATCGTGTCATTTAATATGTATATGCTTGCCTGGACATTTCATCAAAAACATTCAACATTCACACGTTCCCTCATTCATAGTAGTGCTGTGCTACACTACAAATTTTGGTGTCGATCCAATACCAAGAACATACAGGGCCAGTATTGCAGATATCCATCTATCCATCTTTTTCTGCTTATCCGGGGTCTTGTCCGGGGGAACACCAAGGCATTCCCAGATTCATGCCCGAACCACCTCAACTGGCTCCTTACGATGTGGAGGAGCAGCAGCGCTTCTCTGAGCCCTTCCCAGATGGCTAAACTTCTCACCCCATCTCTTAGGGAGAGGCCAGCCACCCTTCGAAGGCAGCTCATTTCTGCCGCTTGTATCCGCGATCTCGTTCTTTCGGTCACTACCCACAGCTCGTGGCCATAGGTGAGGGTAGGGACGTAGATCGACCGGCAAATTGAGAGCTTCGCTTTTACACTCAGCTCCCTCTTCACCACGACGGACCGGTGCAGCGTCTGCATTACTGCAGCTGCAGCCCCAATCCGTCTGTCGATCTCCGGCTCCCTTCTCCCATCACTCGCGAACAAGACCCCGAGATACTTGAACTCCTCCACTTGGGGCAGGAACTCATCCCCGACCTGGAGTGGGCACTCCACCCTTTTCCGGCTGAGAACCATGGCCTCAGATTTGGAGGTGCTGATCCTCATTCCCGCTGCTTCACACTCGGCTGCGAACCGTTCCAGTGCGAGCTGGAGGCCCTCACCCGATGAAGCCAACAGAACCACATCATCCGCAAAAATCAGAGATGAGATTCTGAGGCCACCAAAGCGAAAGCCCTCCGCCACTTGGCTGCGCCTAGAAATCCCTCACATATGTCGATTTACAGTTTTTTTTTCACTGACTACTGTATTAATACAACTGATCTGAAATCACTCAAAAAAAAACAACCTAAAAACCGAATAGGGAAAAAGTGATATATTTTTATGTAAAAACCACAGACATGTTTACTGAATTATTTTCACAACTTGAAATGCAAATATAAAGAAATAAAAACCTATGCACAAATTTTGTAAACAACAATAAAGTTATATACAACAATTTCCCTAAAAATGCAGCCACTGCATCTGGCAATCACAAACCAAGGCAGCCAGTATATCACTGATGCAGAACGAAAACAGCAGAGCAGTGGGTGCCAACGACCAACTGCCAGACACAGCCCCTCCCAAGAACCCTCAATATCTATATGTATTTAAAATTTAAAGGTGGGCACAGACAAACAGCCACAGCTCCTATACCCTATACAAAATGTATTTCCGGGAAGAGTTAGTGAAACAAAATAATCAGCTGTCTTATTGTGTCTTGTGATACAACTTACATACTCTTTATTGCACAAGGTAGTAACAATCGATATTGTTGCATCTGTCCATCATCAGCTGTTTATTTTTGTTTTTTTCTTCTGACCAGCTTTCTGCACCACCTTTTCAACATCCTAATAATGATTACCACACAGTTTGTATGTGCAAAAATGAAATACATTCTTTGTAATTAAAAGCGGATTAAGTCTGATTTAAAGAATAATTAGTGGATCAACACTAGGCTGCTTAAAAAGTGTGGAAGGGCAATAGAGAATTTAAGAATATTTTCTTATTACAACTAGTAGTTTTCAGTTTACTTTTAGCTAACTATCATAATCTTGATGCCTACTCAAAAGAAACACTTATCCATCTATCCATCGTCTTCAGCTCTTATGTAGTTGGGTGTAGTGGAGAGGAAGCTCAATGCTATTTCCACTGTCACTGGAAGAAGGTACACCCTAGTCTCAGGACAGACAACTTTTCACACTCACATTAACATCTATGATTTAGAAGCACTAGTAAACCTGAAGACCTTGTCTATAAAAACACACCATGAGAATCAATTTTATAAAAAGAAATCTGATGACTCCTCTAAAGATAAAAACACTGAAGCACAAAATAAATTACGTTAATAATGAATTAAGCTGTACTGTAAACACTGGATTTAAAAAAGAGGAAGGAGAAACAAAGGAAAAAAATTAATGTCCTTTATACAATGTGATTTTCTGTATTTTGTGTAGCTGCTGAATAAGATTGTATTCATCTGTTCCTGGATGATATCCAGTTCCAAAATTTTGCTCTTCGATTTTTTCAAAGTAATGGCCCCAGTTTCCATTGCTGTCTGCTCCAAACCCAAAGACGCTGACCTGGACAACAAAAAAAAAGTAAATACATAAGAAATAAATAATGAAAGTTAAATTTCAATATGTCATATAATTTCAGCTTTGTCACAAGAGCTAACTGAACTAACTACAAAGAACAGAGGCCCCCAACCCCCGACGGCAGCCTAAGACCTACCATAGAACCAAGTCCACCAGAGCTTATCTTTATAGTTTTACATTCTGTAGTGCCATTTCAAGTTCCTATACATCAGTACAACCGTTATAGCCCAAATATTAATAATATGTATGCATTAAGTCCATAGTAACTACATAAATTGCCAAAAAATGCAAATGCAACTACAAAAAAATTGAAAATCGTTTTTGTTTTATTTACATATATTTCTAGTTAGAGAAATTTAAGAGGTTTATCCCTCAAAAAAGTAAATACAAAAAAGTTGCACAAAATAGTTTCCAACAACAGGCAATTTATCTTGAGTGTCTTCATAGTTTTATTTTTGAAATACACCAATTTTTATGGACTGTAGGAAAAACGAAAATAAATATTAAAATCCAAATTTGCAAAAAAAACCAAAAAGCATATGCATCAAAATAAACTATTTCCTGCAGTGCAATTTGACTTCTAAGCATCCCAGAAGCTATTCAGAAAAACCTAAAGTCAAACATGAATTTTAAAAACACCAGTATAGGCTCATAAGGCCCTGAAGGTAAAAACAAAAACCCTACATTTTCCGTGAAAATGACATCACTTCCGGTTTTTGCCAGGTAATAGCGGACATGCGATAGTTCGCGCTGAGGTCTATTCCAACGTAGGAAGTGTTTTGAACAGCTAATCGGATCGGCAAAGCGTGTTTCTGGAATATTATGTTTTTGTTGCTGCAAATGCTTTTTATGCAATTTTTGCAAAGCTATATGTGGAAGGAAACCGTGACCTAGGGCAAGCTGATGGCATAAGATGTAAGTACAACTCCTCCGGTTTCATATGCAAAAAAAGTTATTGCGCTAGCTTACGTGGTTCCAGTTCTACAGCGATTTAAAAATAGTTATGCAAAATGGAGCGCGCCCACTCCAACGGGTTTTAAAGGGTTAAAGGAAAAGAACTCACAAGGCACAGAGAGGTCCTCACCCCTCTGATTAAAAACACAGAACGGCTGGAATCTGTCCCCAACCTCAGGTTTCTGGGCACCCACATCTCTGCTGATCTCACCTGGACCCAATACACCAATACCCTGGTAAAGAAGGCCTAACAGTAGGAGAGCATGCTCTCCATTGAGGGCTACAATTGAGAACAGGAAGGTTGCACAGAGTGATTAACACTGTCAAAAAAGAATCATTGGCTGCCTTCTGGCACACCAGGATGCCAATAACAACAACCTTTACTTGTCACATACAGAGTACAGAGTACAACATGTAGTGAAATGTTTGTGTCCGAGGTGCGGACAAGCTGCAGACGTAGCTGCGCCATTTTACAGCTTGGTTTTTGTTTTGTTTTTTTAGCATGTGGGGTCTAGCCAGGACCATTACTGGGAATCAAACTAGCGACTCCCGTTCCAAAGGCAATAACCCCCTACCCACACCTCACCAATCTGAGCCACATTCTTGATTTTTAGTTCACAAAGACTTCTCATAACCACTCCTGAAACTTTGAAGGTTTTAGCTCTTTATACAGTGAAGTTACAGGAGGATAAAAAAAAAATTATCAGGTAAAATGTCCTTCGTTTGTTAAAATAATCCCGTCCGATACCACGTGAGAATAATAAATATAACATTTTCTGTTGTAACCCTCAAACTGAATGGTAATGCTGTGGAGGTATGTAATAACAACAGGGGAGGTCTCAGTGTCTCACTCCAACTTTATTAACTGACTCTCAGAACTTCACATATAGTAAGTGCCAAAATCTCCACCCCAGCACTTCCCTTCAACTTGGGTGTGAATGGAACCACCTGGTGGTCCGCCACAATGCAATGACACTCATTTTCACTTTATCACAAAACTAAAATATCACTACTTCCACGTCTAATTTTCTGTACTGGAGGCGGAGTAAACTGGATCAGCACTCCGTGCTAAGCGAATGCTCACAACGCAGGAGGAACAAATATTGTCAGTGATACCTATCTTGGCACAACACTGATCCTGCCACAATTTGTTCCTCCGGTTCAAATCATGGACAAACAGTATCCCGCAGTTGATTGTTTTTAAACCCATTTTGCACAGAGAGACAATGTATTTATAGGAATGTGTGGTGTTGAATAAACCGCAGTGGGCGTGTGTGTGGTTGGAGGGTGTATTTGCAGTGTTGCCAACAAGTAAGGAAAATCGCTTTTGGCTGTCCTAAAAGTCGCTAAAAGTTGCTAAATGACATCGTCACAAGACTCCAGTGACACCAGAAAAAGTTGCCAGATTTGTCGCTAGTCACTTTTTTAGGGGAAAAAAGTCACTAAGGGGGTTTGAAAAGTAGCTAAATTTAGCGACCAAGTCACTAAGTTGTAGTGATGGGATTTCCGTCTCTTTTTAGAGACGGCTCGACTCACTAAAAAGAGCTGGCTCTTTCGGCTCGCAACCGGATCTTCAGGTTGTTTTGTTGTTTTAATTAATTATTAACAGCAATATAAAATTATGCACAAAAGGAATTACTAATGCAAAAACAAAACTGTGTTTTTATTTATATATGCTTGTATATAAATTTATACGGTGGCTCCTAGAGACAAACCACATACAAACTCCAAAAAGCACGTACAAACTCCAAGACACGTACAAACTCCAAAACACATTTCTAGCGTTAACTGAACTTCCAAAACAGAGCTACCTAGATCACTTAAATTACCCAATTGAAAGCATATGTGTATTGTTTGTGTATTTATACACAAGCACTCATATATATTCAAATAATTTTAAAAAATGTTCATTTACCTGTTACTACCACACACCAAATCCAGTCATTGGTACTTCCTGACTTGTGTAGCCACTAGGTAACAAAAGCTCAACACTGCCCCTAGCATCCTGGAGCACTTCTGTTGTGCTTTGTACGTGTTTTGGAGTTTGTATGTGCTTTGTCTCTACGAGCCACCGTAAATATACTTTTATTTATTCACTCCACATAAAATGTAATAAATAAATCATATAATACAAAAAAAACTACATTTCAACTTTTAACCATTTAAATTTTCAGCTTTTCCTTTTAAAAAAATTTAAAGTATAAGAAGACAAAACACTGAAAAAAACCACAACACGAATAAATGTAAATATGAAAAAATATGAAAACAAAAAGAAAATGCACATTCTCCGTCATATGGACCTACATGAATAAACTTTCTGAATCCTTTATCGTCCACAAATGAAAATAGTTGTGGATAATCACTATACCTTTCTAATGTGACGTTGTTGTCCCTGGCTCTCTTTCTCTCTCTCCCCCTCCCGCTCTGTTCCTGTGCTACTGCGAGTGTAACTACCGCCCCTCCCCCCTCTTCCCAGCGCAAAGCACAAGGCTTGCGTGTGGAGTGAAGCGGAAAAAAAGTGCGAGAGAGAGAGAGGGTGAGAGAAAGAAAAAAAAAACCCACGGCTCCCAGGAGCCAGCTTGTGTCGTTCACTTCAAATATTCTCTAAGAGCCGTTTCGTATATGGAGTGCCAGGACTGCCATAATGCATTAATTAAATACACCATTAAATAATTAATTAAATGTGGCAATAATTAATTAAAATTGGAATTAATTAATTAAATAAATAGTTATGACACATGTAATTAATTAATTATTGACACATTTAATTAATTATTTATGTATTTCACATTTTAATTAATTATTGACACATGTAATTAATTAATTATTGACACATTTAATTAATTATTTATGTATTTCACATTTTAATTAATTATTGACACATTTAATTAATTATTGACACATTTAATTAATTATTTAATGATTTATTTATTTATTTCATTTTCGCAGTCATGGCGCCTGGCTCTCATCATGAAATAATTTTATCTGTCAGCCTCACCCATCAAACTCAGGGGGCGGGGTTAACGCTGATCGAGTCAAAACCATTGCTTTGGCCTGGTGGCCATTGATTCTAGCACACAACAACCGGCATGTGGAAGCTAACAGAACTGAACTTTGAAAAACCCTGTTTGTGTGTCACCAAATACCGTTTTAATATTTTTTTAGCCGAGAATGTAGTGGTTTAATCTTCATGTGTCTGGTCGGTTTGTCAAGATACAGCCTCTTTGCAAAAGTGCTTCGATGATTTCGGAGATGTCTGCCCAGTCTCACGGCAAAGCGTGGGATAGACCCGCTCGCCTCGCAAGCAATCCCACCGACAAGCGCAGGCCCCGGTACACAGCTGTAGTAACCCCCGCTGACTTCTTTTACTGAGGTTATATTTATCGGTGTTTTATTTCCTGATGTTCGTATGTGTCCTACGTGTTTCAGTCGCCAATTCTGAATTATAACTAACATCAAAAACATGTTTAAGGAGGAGAGAGAGCAAATAAATCTGTTTAACATCTGATCTTTGGGTTTTTGTTCAGTAATCAGCGTGACCTGTGTATAAACGCATAAAAGAGATAACGTTGGTGTTTCTGTCATGTAGTAACTGCTGGCTTTAACTGTACAAAGGTTGTTCGACACTATGAAACACATACAGACTTCATAATGTTCGGCTAATATTTTTATTGCGAATATTAATCATGAGGGTAAACGGCCCTGTACACCACGGAGCGAGGTCAGCATATCCACGATATCCACGATATCCTCAGCTCCATGAGTTAACACAAAGTTTCCCAGCTGACTATCTAACTGCCAACTATTCCAGAGACGTGAAAATATACAGCATAAAGAAAAGTGTAAGAGACTCAGCAGCAGATTAGAATAACAGTTATACATTTAATAAATCACCAAATGAATCCAAGAAACGAGCAAACCTGTTCCGACAATTTGAGTTTGTATTCCCTCAGCTGCAGACTCGCTGCTGTTTAAATGTTTGAAAAGGAAGATTAGATATAAAAAACGTCAAACATAGACTCAGTCTGCCTTCACATTTGATATGAGGCCAGCACGTATAGTGGCTGTGTCCTGTTTTAAGATCATACATGTAAAATTGTTGTCTGACCTCCGTCGATCCAGCCGCTCAGAGTCCGTGGTTACCATGGTTACTGCATAAGCAGCTATAATGTTAACAGCTGGCACTGAGGAAACCTACACCAGCATGGGTGTTTATGTTTTTCATTGCAAAAGAACTGTCTGAATGGTTAACTGAAGTTAACTTGGATAAATTATAGTTAAGGAGTTTCACAGATAACGCCTACGTGAGCGACTGTTCACCTGAAATCAGCAGGCTATTACTGAAATACACGTGCTATATCATAAACTATGATATAAATAGGGAGGTCCTATTAACATGTTTAGTTTTAAAGGACACCTTCCTGCCTTTAGTCTCCTTCATGAGCAGTATTAGTTTTCTTCTAACATCCAGAAGTCTGCACCATGTGTTTCATAGTTTGTAACAAGCCTTTGACAGGTAAACATAACATGACCGAAAAAAAAAAAAAAAAAGAGAGTGTTGACATAAGAAGAGAAAATGCTCTCAATTATGGAGACAGGCAAATGGTTCATTTATGTTTGATGTGTGTTTATTCCTCCCTAAATATCGTCGGTGAAGTTTGCCATGCACGTCAGATTTTCCTGCGCATTTTTATACCTCTGCCAACAGAGAGAGAAAAAAAAATCACATTCTAACAGACAGCTGGTGCTTAGAATACAGTTGAATAACTATTAAAAAACAGATATTTAGATGATAGTTCAGTCTAACACATGTTCCAGTGAACCATTAAACGTCTGTGAAACTATGCAGTTATGAAACGTAACTTTAACCTCAGCCAAACCGATTTGCTCAGTTGTAAATAAAACAGCGAAGTAAACGTGACCCGACAGACAGAACCTGAGTGAATGAAGTCCAGCGTTTAACCACTGAGAGCTAAAAGTCAGCTGAGGTTTCAAAGCTGTGTGCCGGTGATTGGACATCAGCCGCTGATGAAGCTGCTTCGCCTATAAAGTGCTCTGTAAGGAAACAAGCTCCAGCAGCTCTGCGCTCGGGGAAAACACTATATTTCCTTATCTTGTGCAGAAAAATGCGCTGACATTGCTTTATATCGAGTACCGGCTGCCCAGTTAAACTGTGACTATCACCAGGTAACGTAGGCGTGTTTCTTGAATTAGCAGCAGGTGTTAAACAGCTGACAGATGAGGAGGAGGATGCATGCAGGTAAACTGAGGGTCTGTTGAGCTGATCGCTGGTGTCGTGAGAAAAATGTCAGCTCGTTCTTTATGTTACAGAAGCACAGAGACACAAGACCAGGCGGAAAGAGACGATCGTTCGGTGAAAATGAGAATCTGCGAATGCAACATGTGGAACACGGAGAGTGGAATATGTAAACAAACCGGTTAACGTAACCCCCTGGGTGCACTCTGCATGCTAATTGTTAGCAGAGCTAGTGAAATCTCTGAAAACATCTGAGCACTTTTGCAAACATGTTCTATGTTGACAACCTGACCAGACATACGTCGCGACATTCGCGGCTAAAACACTGTTAAAAGTGTAGCTGGTGACAGAAAAACGGGGTATTTTAAAACTACACCACCACAATTGCTGCCTGTGATTTGATCTGCATTCTGGGATACCTGGCTGCCCCAAGTCTACACAAGCAATCGATTATCTAGGATCGACCTGTTTTGACTTACTTTGCACGGCAACCAATCAAATGTTAAAGAAGCTGCATGGGCAGCGTTAACCCCGCCCCCTGAGTTTGATGGGTGAGGCTGACAGATAAAATTATTTCATGATGAGAGCCAGGCGCCATGACTGCCAAAATGAAATAAATAAATAAATCATTAAATAATTAATTAAATGTGTCAATAATTAATTAAATGTGTCAATAATTAATTAAAATGTGAAATACTAATAATTAATTAAATGTGTCAATAATTAATTAATTACATGTGTCAATAATTAATTAAAATGTGAAATACATAATAATTAATTAAATGTGTCAATAATTAATTAATTACATGTGTCATAACTATTTATTTAATTAATTAATTCCAATTTTAATTAATTATTGCCACATTTAATTAATTATTTAATGGTGTATTTAATTAATGCATTATGGCAGTCCTGGCACTCCATATTCGTTCGCCACCGACACATCACTACTAAGTTGGCAACACTGTGATGATCTTCTAAAACAAAGGGGGGCCTAGTAAAAAATTTTGGGAACCACTGCTATAAGGATTTACTATACATGTGTTGGGAAAGTCAGCATCACAGTATACTTTGTTTAATTTCAAACAGGAGAAAGAGGTAAACAGCGCATTATCATTCTTACTCTTTGGTCTTTGTAAATTTTGATTAAACAACAATAGCACACATCGCGTGTATGCTATTGCTATTTATTGTGGTTTAACCTGTCAAGGACAAAAACAAAAAAATTCTGCATCAAAGCTTGAAATCATAGCTTTCCTGGATTTCCTGGATTGGTGGCATGATAGTTAGTGCTGTTGCTTCACAGTAAGAAGGTCCTGGGTTCAAATCCACAATCTGGCTAGTTTGCAGTTGTTTCTCTCTGGGTATTCTGGTTTCCTCCCACAGTTAGAAGTCATGCAGTTATTAGAGTTAGGTTAATTGGTGATTCTAAATTACCCGTGAATGTAAGTGCAAATGGTTGTTTGTCTCTATGTGATAGACTGATGAGCTGTCCAGGGTGTACCCTGTCTCGTAACCTATCACTTCAGGGTTATTTCCCAGCCCCCCTGCAACCAGGATAAAGATAGGAGGATCGTAGTTGTTGTAGAGCCATTCACTTTTTATGGTAACCAGACTCTAGACATTATGTAATATGAAGACAACATGTAGTATTTAAGTGACCAAGTTGTATTGGGGTAAAAGGTTTTGAATAGTGTTGAAATAAAATGACAAAATTGTGAAGGATTCAAATATTCTAAGAACTCAACTTACTTCATCTAAACATGTTTCAATCGCATTTTATGAACACAAAATGCACAGGTTTATTGAATATGAAAAAGTTGTGTTGATTTAACTCAGTTGTTTAAGTTTCTGCGAAAGCAAAACAATTGTGTGCAACCAATGTCCACTATTGAATTAAGTAAATCCAACATGGCCTTTTTTGTCAGCGTAGATCCAAAATAATGCAATCAAAGATGTAATGGACAAAAATAAAATTGCAATTCTCTGGGGGTCTTTTTTAGCATAGTTGGCAGTTATGGCATATGTACTTATTGCACAGCAGTCCTTATTGCTTCACTGGTATTTCTTTGACTTTTGGAATGTTATCCTACCTCATCACAAATCATCAAGCTCAAAGCCAAAGCCATGAAGCCAGTAGATGGATAAGCACCCTTCTTTTGTAACCAAACTTGATGAACGTGTTTCATGAAAGCCGGATTGAGGATCGTCACCTGGTAATTAAACATGGCCATTTATTCTGCGAATAATGCACAATATAATCTTTTAACTAAATTATATTTGATATATGAATATACAGTTTGTCATTTTTGTTAAAATATAGAATAATGTACTCACCAAATTCTTGTTGGCTAGGCTCTGTTTGTTTAAATCACCATTTTCTCTGTTGGAAATATGCTTTTACATTAATGGCATATATGCTAGAAAAGGAATTAATTAGCAATTATGTGATTAGAATCATTTAACGCTAGATTCCGATTGAAATGATAAATGCACACAATAATGAATTTGTTAAGCTTTTCACAACCCTAAATATTCAAGTGTACTAAATATATATTCTAAATACAAAAACATAAAAAGGTAACAGCAATGTTGGAACTACCCAACGTTCTCGAGGAGCCACAAAAAATCCTCCATCTTGAATGGAAAAAACACAAGGTGAGTGGTGTGGTCCAATAAGCTAGCAGTCTCTGGATACATGACACGATGAGTTGTTTTGGTTCCAACATCCACTTCAAAGCCTCTGGTCGGCCCATAGTTCATTCTAAATTACACATATTTAACATCATGCAGTTAAATCATATTTTGTGAATAGAGTCAATACAACAACATTAGGGGTGCAACGATACTCGTATCGATATTGAACCGTTCAATACAGTTCTTTCGGTTTGGTACGCATATGTATCGAACAATACAAAATTTTTAATTTATTTTATCAACTTTTATTCTGACGATGCAGTCTGTGTTGAGAGCTCAGTGGATGAGATGAAATGAGATAGCCTTTATTTGTCAGTTGCAGGCCTTTTGCCCACAACCAAGATGACAGACCTTGCCGACCGTACATACAATACAAACATCACATTGGGGAGACAGGTCAGGCGAGGTAGCGAGGAAAAAAACATCGAAATGTGTAACACAAAAGGATAATACAGGAATGCACAGGTATCAACACACCATAACACAATAAACACAGACAAGCAACATGGGAAAGTGTTCCAGTGTGTACATCTGATCTGGGACCGCTGCAATCTTCGACTGCGCCTCCAGCTGACCCGATGTCCACATCATGGGGGAGGTAAGGGTTGGAGGTGGCGTTGGATAGGGAGGGTAATGCGTCAGTGAGTGCTTACCAGTATCAGTATATGTATGTGTGTGTGTGTCCATAGTTCAGCTGAGACAGTGTCCTTCGCCCCGCCAGGCTAAGTAAACAGTCTTCCAGCCAACCCAGGTGGCCTTGTAGGGAATGGGAAGGAACAGACTCAACACAGTCGATATCAGGGAGTTTTTGTTCAGCTCCAGCCTTGAGCCCACAGCTGGCGCCGAAGGGGTAGCCGCATTATGATGGTGATTTTTCTTTTGCAAACAACTCCTGAGAATTTCAAGCTGTTTTTAACACTCCGACACTGGTCTCTCAATCTCCCGTTAATAGCTGAGAGTTATTAGCCGTCGATTCTGTGGTCTTGTCGCTCTTTTGCTCACATAGCAGATTCTGAGACCTCACGACCACAGCCTACTGATCCGAGATGTAATCCAGCTTCCGCCCAGAGATGTTGTTCTGAGTTGATTCTTTCCTGATGTAATCCAACATACATACGCTCAGAGGTGTTATTCTGAGCATTCACTGCAGTCGTAAGCGCCTCCAAGCTCTTAACCATGCTGCCTTCAGTGAGCCCTTTCTGAGAAGTCGCACCTGTCGTTCCAATCCCAGCGGGCAGCCTTGTGGGGGTTTGAACAGCCAGTTCCGCTCTCTTAATTCTCCGATAAGCCAGGGCCAAGCCAACTCCGATCAGCAAGAACCCTGTTATCATGGTTCCGAACAGGTAGATATCTTCAGCGTCCTCGATCGACAGTCCCGCCAGGCACACAATCCTCTGCCACCCGTCCATCGTGTATCCGGCAGGGAAAGTCCCTCCAGGGCACTCGGGTTCTCCCGAGCTCAGACTTCTCGTTAAAGGGTGTCAATAGCATTCAGAGAACAGTTGATCAAATCCATAATTATCTTTTAGGTTTTAGACACAGACTGTGAGAGAGTGTTCCAGGGAAAGTAATGCAAAAAAGACACGAGACTAGACAAGGACATAAGAACTAGCAGGGAAGATAGGGGAGAGGAGAAAAAGTGCGTCCGCCTCCTCCGAGAGCCAAAGAAGTGGATCTGCGTTTGACTACTCCGCCTAGGCTGCACTGTTGAGCGCAGATCCACTTAGCGCAGCGCAAGCTAGCAAGACAGAAGCTAAGCTCGTTGCAACATGGCAAATTAAACCTCCCCCACCCTCATTCAGATCTGGCCTTTGGAACTATTTTGGTCTTCATGTGAAGTATGACCCTGGAGGTAAGCGCGTCATGGACAAAAGTAAAACAGTATGTCGGATGTGCCACGCGATGCTCAATTACATGGGTGGGAACCATGCTCGTTAACGTGTTGACGCCATCCAGCCCCATGCACGGGGCGATCCGCGGTAGCTCGTTAACGGAGATTTGCCGTGTTGTGGTGTTAACGTCATTTCAGATTAACGCTGACAGCACACAGCAAAATCTCCAGTGTTAAATTAACACTACAGAGTGTCTATATGGGTCCACACCTCTGAGTGTTAAATACAACACTGTTGAGTGTTAAATTAACACTTTTGACAGTGTTATATGTTTAAAAGTAACCTAGTCAGTTTTGAAGATTAACACTGGAAAATAACTCAAAATGTTAGAAATATTCCAGTGTTAGAAAATCAGCACTGCTCAGTGTTGCACTAGTGGGAACACAGTGAATATGACTGCACATTTACGCCGACATCATCCTAGTGCAAAGACAAGTGGAATCAGACAAAAACAACAAGCACGCATGCTACAAACTTTACCCGAGTCATTTAGACAGCTGTTAGCACATGATTCTCCTTATGGGGACCTGATATGTTTAATATGCTGCTGAGAGTATACCCCTTTGGAAAGAGCCATTTCTCTGTAATAAACTCTCTTTTCCAAAGATGAGTGATTTCTCGATCAGATAGATTTATTTTTTTATTACTTTGTTGTTTCAGCAACATTAAATTTAAAAACTGTACTTTTGAGTTAAAATATATATTTATAATTTTAATAAATGACAAATTAAAAAAGCATGAACATTTTTTTGTATCGAAAAAATATCGAACCGTGACACCAAAGTATCGAACCGAACCGAACCGTGAATTTTGTGTATCGTTGCACCCCTAAACAACATAATAGTCAACTCTAAGTAAAAGTGAATGTTTGATTGTATTCTATTTTACCTTATTACGAAATCATGCAAATCAATCAGAGGTCCATAACGTGATCCATTCAAATTACCAGAATTCCCCACTACAGCACAAATCCTGCAGCGATTAGGCCTGGGTTTTACATCTTCTGAAATGATCGGTAGCATCTCAAACACCTTGTCTACTGTTGCATTGAAGAAAGCGAAGTCGTAGTTTTCCTGCTTTATTTTCTGACAGACATAAGAGAGGAAAGTTAATAAAGTTAATGGAACTGGTAACCAGCAAGTTTTACACTTTTTTTTTCAACATTGAATATATATATATATATATCTAGATGGATATCTCACACGTTCCAAGTATATGTTTTCCAGTGGCTCCAACAGTTGGAAAAATATAATGAAATGCAAAGTTAATTAACATTTGTTTTGTTAAGTGATCATTTAATTTACCTTCCACCAGAGGAAATCATTCTCTGAGATGCTGTGTTTTCTTGGCAAAAAGGGTTCAGGAGATGCATCAATCTGTTCCCTAAACCAAGGATCACCATCTCTTATACATTTGAGACAGGAACAAAAGCTCGACTTCCAGGGCCCAAAGGAGTAAACAGATAAATTCCATGAAGGACTGAAAAACATAGGCATCACTGCGATGCACAGGAGTAGGGAAATAAGAACCCCAGATTTTTTCTGTCTGTAATTCATCTTTAATGAAGAACAATCTGTGGATTCAGTGAGTGGAGAAACATTCAGGTGAGTAAATCTAAGAATGTAGCCAATGTTACAAAGAAAGTCAGTTTTGAAGATTAACAATGGCTAACACTGAGCAGTATGGAGTGCCAGGACTGCCACAATGCATTAATTAAATACACCATTAAATAATAAATTAAATGTGGCAATAATTAATTAAAATTGTAATTAATTAATTAAATAAATAGTTATGACACATGTAATTAATTAATTATTGACACATTTAATTAATTATTTATGTATTTCACATTTTAATTAATTATTGACACATTTAATTAATTATTGACACATTTAATTAATTATTTAATGATATATTTATTTATTTCATTTTGGCAGTCATGGCGCCTGGCTCTCATCATGAAATAATTTTATCTGTCAGCCTCACCCATCAAATTCAGGGGGCGGGGTTAACGCTGCCCATGCAGCTTCTCTAACATTTGATTGGTTGCCGTGCAAAGTAAGTCAAAACAGGTCGATCCTAGATAATCGATTGCTTGTGTAGACTTGGGGCAGCCAGGTATCCCAGAATGCAGATCAAATCACAGGCAGCA
Organism: Simochromis diagramma; assembly: GCF_900408965.1. Taxonomy (NCBI): domain Eukaryota; kingdom Metazoa; phylum Chordata; class Actinopteri; order Cichliformes; family Cichlidae; genus Simochromis; species Simochromis diagramma. The sequence continues at coordinate 21,367,921 of NW_024387523.1, read as the reverse complement.
ATGGTGGTGGTGTAGTTTTAAAATACCCCGTTTTTCTGTCACCAGCTACACTTTTAACAGTGTTTTAGCCGCGAATGTCACGACGTATGTCTGGTCAGGTTGTTTAACACCTGCTGCTAATTCAAGAAACACGCCCACGTTACCTGGTGATAGTCACAGTTTAACCGGGCAGCCGGTACTCGATATAAAGCAATGTCAGCGCATTTTTCTGCACAAGATAAGTAAATATAGTGTTTTCCCCGAGCGCAGAGCTGCTGGAGCTTGTTTCCTTACAGAGCACTTTATAGGCGAAGCAGCTTCATCAGCGGCTGATGTCCAATCACCGGCACACAGCTTTGAAACCTCAGCTGACTTTTAGCTCTCAGTGGTTAAACGCTGGACTTCATTCACTCAGGTTCTGTCTGTCGGGTCACGCTTACTTCGCTGTTTTATTTACAACTGAGCAAATCGGTTTGGCTGAGGTTAAAGTTACGTTTCATAACTGCATAGTTTCACAGACGTTTAATGGTTCACTGGAACATGTGTTAGACTGAACTATCATCTAAATATCATCTGTTTTTTAATAGTTATTCAACTGTATTCTAAGCACCAGCTGTCTGTTAGAATGTGATTTTTTTTCTCTCTCTGTTGGCAGAGGTATAAAAAATGCGCAGGAAAATCTGACGTGCATGGCAAACTTCACCGACGATATTTAGGGAGGAATAAACACACATCAAACATAAATGAACCATTTGCCTGTCTCCATAATTGAGAGCATTTTCTCGTCTTATGTCAACACTCTCTTTTTTTTTTTTTTTTTTTTTTTTGCTTTTTCGGTCATGTTATGTTTACCTGTCAAAGGCTTGTTACAAACTATGAAACACATGGTGCAGACTTCTGGATGTTAGAAGAAAACTAATACTGCTCATGAAGGAGACTAAAGGCAGGAAAGTGTCCTTTAAAACTAAACATGTTAATAGGACCTCCCTATTTATATCATAGTTTATGATATAGCACGTGTATTTCAGTAATAGCCTGCTGATTTCAGGTGAACAGTCGCTCACGTAGGCGTTATCTGTGAAACTCCTTAACTATAATTTATCCAAGTTAACTTCAGTTAACCATTCAGACAGTTCTTTTGCAATGAAAAACATAAACACCCATGCTGGTGTAGGTTTCCTCAGTGCCAGCTGTTAACATTATAGCTGCTTATGCAGTAACCATGGTAACCACGGACTCTGAGCGGCTGGATCGACGGAGGTCAGACAACAATTTTACATGTATGATCTTAAAACAGGACACAGCCACTATACGTGCTGGCCTCATATCAAATGTGAAGGCAGACTGAGTCTATGTTTGACGTTTTTTATATCTAATCTTCCTTTTCAAACATTTAAACAGCAGCGAGTCTGCAGTTGAGGGAATACAAACTCAAATTGTCGGAACAGGTTTGCTCGTTTCTTGGATTCATTTGGTGATTTATTAAATGTATAACTGTTATTCTAATCTGCTGCTGAGTCTCTTACACTTTTCTTTATGCTGTATATTTTCACGTCTCTGGAATAGTTGGCAGTTAGATAGTCAGCTGGGAAACTTTGTGTTAACTCATGGAGCTGAGGATATCGTGGATATCGTGGATATGCTGACCTCGCTCCGTGGTGTACAGGGCCGTTTACCCTCATGATTAATATTCGCAATAAAAATATTAGCCGAACATTATGAAGTCTGTATGTGTTTCATAGTGTCGAACAACCTTTGTACAGTTAAAGCCAGTAGTTACTACATGACAGAAACACCAACGTTATCTCTTTTATGCGTTTATACACAGGTCACGCTGATTACTGAACAAAACCCCAAAGATCAGATGTTAAACAGATTTATTTGCTCTCTCTCCTCCTTAAACATGTTTTTAATGTTAGTTATAATTCAGAATTGGCGACTGAAACACGTAGGACACATACGAACATCAGGAAATAAAACACCGATAAATATAACCTCAGTAAAAGAAGTCAGCGGGGGTTATTACAGCTGTGTACCGGGGCCTGCGCTTTGTCGGTGGGATTGCTTGCGAGGCGAGCAGGTCTATCCCACGCTTTGCCGTGAGACTGGGCAGACATCTCCAAAATCATACGAGCACTTTTGCCAGAGGCTGTATCTTGACAAACCCGACCAGACCACAGGGAAGATTAACCACTAAATTCCTCGGCTAAAAAAAATATATAAAACGGTATTTGTGACACACAAACAGGGTTTTTACAGTTCAATCTTTCTTTCAGCTGTTTACACTGTCGTAATTTTATGTTCTATATTTTAATTATTTGACACATTTAATTAATTATTTAATGGTGTATTTAATTAATGCATTATGGCAGTCCTGGCACTCCATAGAGCAGTGCTGATTTTCTAACACTGGAAAATAACTCAAAATGTTAGAAATATTCCAGTGTTAGAAAACCAGCACTGCTCAGTGTTAGCCATTGTTAATCTTCAAAACTGACTAGGTTACTTTTAAACATATAACACTGTCAAAAGTGTTAATTTAACACTCAACCGTGTTGTATTTAACACTCAGAGGTGTGGACCCATATAGACACTCTCTAGTGTTAATTTAACACTGGAGATTTTGCCGTGTAGTGTTCTCTTCTGATCTATCAAACCACCAACATTCCACTTAGCAGATGACCTGCCCTACCTCCTAAAACCTAAATAATCCTATTAACCTGCTAAAGAATCAAACAGAAAGACACAATGCAGTCACACTATAATGCTAACATGTTTTTTAAATTTATATATTAAACAACATCTGAATAAGGTTTTTTTTAAGAGGTTCTATAAAGCTTGTCGTGAGTAATTAATAGTGTTAAATGTAATATATTTTCTCTTACCTTCAAAAGTAAAGGAAGTAGAACGATAGAGCAAGTTGAATTGGTGAGCTACTATTCAAATGCCCTGATGGTGTTAGTGAGGTTTATTTTTGGTTCTAGGAAAGCTGAATTGTTTGGCTTGTTGTCAGAATTGAGAAAAGAGGAAAAACCTGTCTGTTAACTGTGCACCAGCCAGTGTAGTATTACCTGGGAGGGTTTATTTATGATCTGTTTAACCCATGAAAACCATACATGGAAGGAAACCATGTATCCATGTCAGATTATTTTTGATATGAGCTTATGAATGTAGTACCATAAATAATGATAAGAAGAAGAAGAATATCACATTGTCATGTCCTTAATAGCACGTAATATCCTTTTTTGCATTTTCCTGTAGAAAAACAACAATCTCATGCTCATGAATCTCATAAAAAAAAAACACAGAATAGACATTATGAATAAATACAGTCACAATGGTCAAATGTGACTACCTGTGCTTTCACACACACACACAGGTGTACAAACAGGTACTCACAGACACACACTATCTTGGTTGGCTGCTGCCTTTAAGCATCTCATGCGTTGTTGGCTTTGTGTGCCACTCAATAAGATTCAATATTTATTATTTGCTGTTACCTATGCTTATGTTGGTTGTTGCTGTAGTTTCCCTTCTGTGCTGTTTTCATGTTTTGCAAAGCAACGAGAGAAGCAGATTTTCAGTGTCTTTTCTCTCTATCCCTCTTTTCCTCTATTTTTCTTTCCCTCTCCTTCTGTTAACTCTCTTCCCAACTTCTCTTTAGTCATATTAGTTCTCTTTTCTGTCCCCGAGTTCTGTCCTTTCTGATTGTAATAACTTCAAATAAAAATAAATTATAAAGAGCAAATAAACTATGACAATCAAGTGGACCAATATAGCAAAAGGTCCACTTGAAATAATATAAAACTAAAGTAAAACAAAATAAATGAAGACAAAATAAACAGCTGTAGAAAAAAGCAAATAAAACCTTAATGCCTTGACAAACTGCTAAAATACACCACATGCAAATACAAACCAGTTCTACACAAGTCTGCACCAGTTCCAGTAAAGACAAGCTTATGCTTGCCACAGTAAAGTAGCAGTGCAAATCCTATTCAAAGCAAAACAAGCAAGCAGAGCATGGCTATCAAAGGTTTCACTGTGAAGCAAGATTCATAAAAAAAAAAGTTCTGTGTCACAGAGGTGGCTGCCTTTTTTACAAGGGAGAAGCATTAGGGTAGCCACAACAAGCTTTTATACGGTCTGTAGTTGATCATGGTACTGCATGTAAGTTAAAAGACTTCATCCGTGATGAAGTCATGAACCAAAAATTTTTGATTACTCAGTAGATACTTATTAACGATGCATTTAATTCTCACAGCTGCCTGTGTGGCAAGCAGGAGTCTGACCCAAATGCAGGACTCATAAACAAAGGTTAAACTATAAAACAAAATTACTGCAGAATTTAAGGAAGGTATAAAAACAAAGAAACAAAATCAACAAACCTTCAAAGAGGGAAAATGTGAAGGAGGACATGACAAAAGGCAGAGGGAAACTGAAAACTTAAATATAAATAATGGATAATGAGAGGATATAAAACAGAAAAAGTCAGATAGGAAAAGAAACTCAAACTTGACCCTGTAGACTGTGACAGTAATAATGTTTTGCTTTTTTATTTTTTTGAATTTCAGAAAGTTGAAGATGTCCATTGTTAAATCCTCCCAATTCTTTGGGCTGAAGGAAGGACAATACTCGGTGTATAAATGCTCAATCAACAGTCTTTTATTCCATACAATTCAACACTTTATGAGCATAAACCATCCGGATGGGGAGACATGCATGAAGAGGGTCACAGCAAAATCTCAAAATGGTGGAGGGTTACTCAAACTCTTATAGCCACCTAGTCGTAAAAACCTAAACATACATACTTTCTAACTCTCAGTGAGCCTGAGTTATGACCTTGGCTCCCTGTTTTTCTGCTTCCAACAAAGGTGGGGGTGAAGCTCCTGTGGAATGTGCTCTGTGCTCTCTGCACACAATATTGTCTCCTTAACTCAGCAGTATGAAATGTTCGTTCAGAGTTTGTCATGCAACGTTAAAGGTATGTGCCTTTTTCCACGTCACGCTGTGCACCACGTTTACAGGAGATGAATTGCAGAATGGCAGATAGTCAGATTAGCAGTATTTTGTCTCTATCTTCAGGTTTTACACGCTTACATTTACACACGCAGTTACTGTCCCTCTATTTAGAAAGGCAGAGGCGTCACGGTGTGATTATTTTACATGTTGTTGTTTTTTTTCCTGTGTAACAATATTCAACATTGCTATCAATACATTTTTCAAATAATGCCTCTCTGTGCAAAATGGGTTTAAAAACATGAACAGCTGTGGGATACTGTTTGTCTGTGATTTGAACTTATTAACAACAAAGGTAATTATAACATTTCACTATAAACACAACATGAGTAACAAACAATAACTAAATCAACGTTACAATGCAGGACATGTGATCACTGCACTTTCCTGTTTTTTTGTTATTCATGTTGTGGGTTCAAGGTGATTCTTTTTAATCATGTTTTTGTGTGTTTTTGTGTGCTATATCCACACCTGTACTAATCACACCTCTCGACATGGCTCTACTTTTTTTCCCTTAAACCTCCACCCAAGTTCTTAGAACTCTCATCGTACTATGCCCTTCTTAGTAGGAGGAACATTTTTAGAAAGTCCCAGAACAGTATGTCAAGTCTTATTATGGGTGTGTGAACATGTTGTTGCAATGAGCATGATTTGTAAATAAATCCAGGCTAAGAGTGCCAGTTTAGTTCATGGTGTGAATAGGCAATAAGGCAGAAATGCAGTGTCCCTGGTCCTAGTCCCACTCTGCACCTTGTCCCTAATCCAAGGTAATCCAATTTCTTTTGAGGTATAACATTGACAAGATTCTCAGAAAAACAATAACTGTGATCTTGACCTTGAGGTGAAGCTGAATATCTTTGCTTTGAGATCAACGTCAGCGTAATTTGAACTTGTCTGGGCCGGACCCTATGCCGCCAGAGCCACGACAAAGACTCCGGTAAGGAGGGGGGTTGTGCTTAATCTGGACCAAAAGCTGGCCTTCTACTGCTCCTCAAATTGATTACACAGAACATCCTCTGAATTGTGTCTAAACTGATCATATCTCTGCTTTGTTTGATATCCAAGAAAGATTTTGTCAATCAAATGTCTCACGGTGACATCAGCATGACGCATAAGGATGAGACAAAAGTTTCCAGTTCAAGAAGTTTCTGCACCACTCCTGACAACATGTCTTTGTGTCATTATGTTCTTAACTTTCCTCCTGTTCCAGTAAAGCAGAAATGCTGACTTGAGACTTGCAAATGCGGAGGTGTCAGATGTGGTATTGTCAAGTGATTCATTTAGACTTTAGATAGCACACGGAAAGACACATGACGCAGACAGAGCAGACAAAGAATAAAACGTAAAGAGAGGAACGACACAGGAGACAGTGATAAGACAGAGACAAGAAAACACGAACTAGAAATAAACTTAAAGGCAAAAAGAACTAAACTCAAGACTAAACAGTAAAACCTGAACTTAAACATCTTAGAAAATGCAGCAAAGGAATCATATTAGTAGTAGTAATAGAAGTAGTAGGGTCTACCTCACAATATGAAGCACTTTGAAGTGACTGTTTAAGTGACTTGGCACTGTATAGATAAAATTAAACTGAATGTAAAACTGAACTGACTGCAAAATAAACATGGCCCTAAAGGCTCTGCCTCCCATTCTACCTTTAACCTCCTCAGACCTGAACTCTTCCACAGCATGCATTTTTAATTTCTCTTTGATATTTAGGCATATTGGGGCCCGATGAATGTGAAAACCAAAGAATTACCTTTTTTTTTTTTTTTACCCAATGTTTGTTTCTAAGAAAAATGAGAGATTGGATTAGATTTGATTCGATTCGATTCGATGAAACTTTATTAATCCCTCGGGTGGGTTCCTCCGGGAAACTCAGTTTCCAGTAGCACAGCACCAACAGAAGTTGCATGTTACAGATACAATAATGGGAATGAGAGTAAGAATATAAGCATAAATATACCATATATACACATGTACACATATATAAATACAGAATATATAATATGGATAAATAGGATTGCACATTTGAGTGAGTATATTGCATAGTGATTATTGTACATTCGAATATAAGAAAAAATATTGCGAATATTGCACAGTGAAAAAAAGCTCTACAGCTGAGTTGTTCCCGCCCTCCCTAGTCCCCCTGTTTGCCCTCCCTCTCCCCTCCAGTGAGGAGTTAAACAGTCTGATGGTGTGTGGGACAAAGGAGTTTTTAAGTCTGTTGGTTTTTGACTTTGGGAGAAGCAACCTGTCGTTGAATAGGCTCCTCTGATTGTTTACGACCGTGTGCAGAGGATGCCCAGCATTGTCCATAATTGTCCAGCAGTTTCTTTAATGTCCTTTTCTCTGCCACTGTCACCAGAGTGTCCAACTTCATGCCGACCACAGCAAAATTGAGCATTTGGGTCTAAATAACCAAAAATGTGATGTCCACATATGTGGACGCCAGGTCCTAGGAGGTTAAATACTCTAGGAACCATCAGTAAGCCTGCAGTCTGAGAGCAAAGACATCTATACTACCACATCACCAGTATTGGGGTCAATTAGATAAGATGGGGCCTGATTATTCAAGACCTTGTATGTAAGGAGATGAAATTTCAATTTGAATGTGGATTTAACAGGGAGCCAATGAAGGGAAGACAGTTTTGGAGAAATATGCTCTCTCTTTCTAGTCCCTGTCAGTACTTTCACTGCAGCATTTTACTTGTTTAATATGCACATTGAACGACAGTGTTGCGATCCAGAGTAAGCATCTGTTTAGGCAGCAGATTTGTAAGATTTTTAAGGCTGAGTACAATAACCTCAGTTTTATCTGAATTTAGGATTCAGGCATGAGTTTAGCTCTTTAAGACATTCCTGATACACACTAATTGGGGTATGTGGGTAGGGCACCCGAGAAAACTACATAGTTGGACATTGTTTTGGCAAAGTTACACATCGATTCACTATTCTTTTTAGTGAGCTCCGATTCCCGTACACAAGTGTCATTACTGAGATCCTACTGAATAAAGTCTGCATTTGGTCTGGTCCTATAAAGAATGACTGTGAGGACGTTCACCTTTCATAAGAACATGCGTGAGCAGGAGAAGAAAGCCATCATCACAGAAGCTTCATCACCAGAATTCATGGAAACAGCTGAAACTGTTGCTTTTTATTGGGGTGTTTCTCTTGTTTTTTGTTTACTGTTTATATCTGTTAAAACAATAACTGGCAGAAGAAATGTAAAGGCTGGATATGACATGAAAGTCGATTTTTCCCTTGGTGCATTGCAAGAGAGGTTTTACATCTGATTGCCTCAAGGCCTTATGATATCCTCCACAGATTTATGATCACCTCTTTCATTGAAACTTAAGTGTTTTAATCAACCTTTTTACACCTGTGGTGTTCCCAGTCAAATGTGACCATCATAATGACACCCATGGGTATCCAGACTATATTCATCCATCAGACAGAAAACATCCCCATACACCTCCCCAACTCACTCACACACACATTTCAGACTGAACAATGTCTTTTGCGGGTACACATCTTTTTTCCCGCGCTTATGTGCTGATCCTCCTACTTCTATTGTTCATGAGTACTAGGGTTTTGGTTTCTGATTTCTTGTTCTTCTGGGTTGTGATTTGTAGCTCTTAGGTTTAATTCTGCCCTCGTGTTATTCTCTTATTCCCTAGTCAGTCATGTCTCGTGACCCTCCGGTCCCTGTACTGTGTTCCCTCTGTACTGTGTTAGTATTGTCTCTGAGTTCAGTCTATGGATTTCCTGTTTTACTTTGAAGGTCTTGTCTCATGTTAGTGTATTCTGCTTTACGTCCTTGTCTTGTCTAGCCCAATGAGTCCCAGGTGTGTGCCTACCTGTTCCTCGTTTCCTCATGTGCCTCCCAGTGTATTTTAGTCCCTGGCTGTGTCCCAATTAAGAGACCGCATGCTTGAAGTACACATTTTAAGTGCGATTACGGCTGTGTCCCAATTCAGGGTCTGCACGCTTGAAGTACGCATTTTAAGTGCAGTTACGTCACCGCCACGCGACGACGGCTGTCCCAATTCGAAGTGTACTTCAAATCCATACTCCAAATGCGCCGTCGATTTCCCCAAATATCAAGCGTGGTCCGGTGCACGCTTCGTGGTCCCATATATCCCACAATTCAAAGCGCGGCGGTGGGTGTGGATAATTTCGCCGCAAAATACGGCAGAAGGGAGCGGCCGAAGAGGGTTTTTTTTTTCAAACTTTATTGAAATTATAAAGCGAACAGTCAGTCATTCCAGTTCAGTTTGTACAGTAGACATACAAGGCAAATAAGAGTAACAATATACAGTACAATGAAATAAGAAGGATTAATAAATAAAGGGAAAAAAAGAAAAAAAAGGGGGGGGAATGTGACAGACTTCATAACAACTTTGTACTTGAAAGTTGTGGCAGCTCATTCGTTAAACATTTCTGAATGAATTTCAATCAATGATAAACCTTTTTTATTGGAAGTTAATTTAAGAGAGTTTAAGTAATATTCAATTTCAATCAAAAACAAATTAAATGATGGGGGCGAATTTTGAAATTTACATTTATGTATATGGAATTTCCCTAATAAGATGGAGCAGCCGAAGAGTAACTGTCAAAAGTACTGAATATGACGTAACTTATTTATGTGCGAATGTTTAATAATTAAAGTCAGTCATATATCCACAAACACAACAAGCTGAAAGTCAGTGATATATGTATATGTGTGTATGTATATGTGTATATATGTGTATGTATATATATATATATATATATGTGTGTATATGATATATATATATATGACAATACTATAATATTGGCCATATTATATTTACATTACCACAGTGAGATGACTTTAGTCTCATGAACAACATTAACTAATTGTTATTTACTAACTAATTTTAAATGACTGTTCAGCACAGAAATGAAGCCCAACAATCATGTTTACAGTCCCGTGGTCTCAGCCTCAGATACTCAACTAATCAAAGTGATGTCATGACAAAAATGAATGACCAACAAAACATTTGTCTCCTTCATTTCTGTCAAACAATGCTGTATGTAACGTGTCTCGCAGTTAGTATCATGGTTGCTAGGCAACCTGAACAGCGCGACGAAGCGTATACCATCCCATTTCACAAGCCTCTCACTTCCGCACTTCTCGTACTTATAGTACGCACCCTACGTAGTACGCGTAGTGCGTGTACTTCAAGCGTGCAGACCCTGAATTGGGACACAGCATACGTCACCGCCATGCGACGACGGCTGTCCCAATTCAAAGTGTACTTCAAATGCATACTCCAAATGCTTCGTGGTCCCATATATCCCACAATCCATAGCGCGGCGGTGGGTGTGGATAATTTTGCTGCAAAATACGGCAGAAGGGAGCGGCCGAAGAGTGAACTGTCAAAAGTAAGTACTGAATAGGGCTGGGCGATATGGCCTAAAATCAATATCACGATAAATTGAGCAGTTAACCTCAATAACGATAAATGGACGATAACCACCCCAAGTGCCAAAAAAAACAAACTTTTTTTTTTTTTCATTTGATGGGGCTGTGGCAGGCAGCATAGTTCCTCCAGTTATTTTTGATAATATTATTCCCCCTAGACCTATTCATTGCAATTATATTATTACCACTTTAAAGGACTGTAAAATGTCACTGAAAATAAATGAAGACAATAGTAGTAAGTACTTTTAGTGGTTAAGATTTATTAACTGAACAAAATAAAAAGTGTAGGATACAATATGTAACCATGCTCTCTAAAAAATGTGTATCCCTTGTAAACAAAATAGTTTAATAATAAATATGTTTCACATTGGCTATTCACAAAGTAAACAATGATTGTGCAAATGTAATGCCATCATGGACAAAGGCCTATCTCTGCTAAGGCCTTGAGGTACTATAACTTGTAAACAAATAATGTCACAAACACAAATGTCAATTGAACACAGAAAAAAGTATAATAAATACTAAGCACTGCCATGTGACTAGTGAAAACTATAAACTCTTAAACAAAAACTTGTGCTGCAGGTGGTGGAAGAGGTTGGTTGTGTTACCTTGACTTGACGCAACAGTCTTTTTGCAGAGTTTACATTTAACAATTTTTTGATCAATATCATCCTTGTTGAATCCAAAATGTTGCCAAACGATTGATAATGCTTTTTTTTTTTTTGTTAACAAGCGTCTCCTCTTCCTCCTCCACCAGCTCTACCTCCGTCGCTGCTGCTTCAACATTTAAATCGTCCTCCATTTGTTCACCCGTGTCTCGTCTTGTTATGCTGGGCTTACACTGTGCGATTTTTGGCCCATTTTGAGCCGATTTTTGAGTCGTGCGACCGTTTTGGCGATCGGCCCGATTTTGGCCTTCATCATGCGTCATGCATCGTATAGTATACGTGGGGTAACGAGAAGCGATTGACACCTCACGACGAGCTCCCGATCATCAATCGCTTGGTCGTGAGGATTTCAAATCTGTTTGAAATCCTCGCGACCGTCGTGACGGTGTCACCGCAGTTTCTCACACTGCGCACGCGCAAACACAAATGTCAGCGAAAAAGACGGCGCAGCACGGCAGTGCAGCGTGTGATCTGGACACAAGCGATGGAGGCAACTTGTAGAACTTTGGAAAGCTCATCCGAGCCTTTTCGATGTGGCCTCACAAAATGATCACGACCACAACAACCGTGAAAATAGTTGGATCTACTGATCTGATCAATGTTTTTCATTAGCAATTTAGCAAAGTTGATGGTGGTGGTGTGCGTGTCTGTGTGAGTGAAAGACAGAGAGGGAGAGCGAGCGACAGAATTTCTGTTATAACCTTCGTTTTATGTACGCACAGTGTGAGCACTCAGGTCGCATCAGAGCATCGGGGCGTATAGTGTGAGACCCTGCATCGTGACCTATGAACTTCTAACCCCTGCGAGTCAATCGTACAGTTTGAGCAGGAGCTGAATCGCACGACTGAAAAAAATCGCACAGTGTCTGCCCAACAGGTAGTAGAGTCATGTGACTCCACCCCGTCAAGTCTGTAACGTAGCACAGCGTCTTAAAGGGACATGAACATCGCCAACCTGCACATGCCTTTTCTTTTTTTTAAAATACCGAATTTACCGACATGGGCAAAATGACGTCGATGAGAGTCATAAATTTCGGTAACGATAAATTTTTGATATATCGCCCAGCCCTAGTACTGAATATGATGTCACTTATTTATGTGCGAATGTTTAATAATGAAGAACATTAAAACATTATTGTTGGCCACATGTCAGCAGAGTTATGCGACATTAGTGATGTTTGTACTTTCAGCGTTAACTTGGTTTTAAAGCCTCTACTTCAAAATATATATATATAGTTGACCTTAATCTTACAGAGAATGTGATGGTTTTATGGATAATTAAAGTCAGTCATATATCCACAAACACAACAAGCTGAAAGTCAGTGATGCTGCTTGGTTTGCAGTCCTGAATATCACGGCACAAGCAGGATCCACTGCACTGTTAATGTTAGCTATGTTATATTGCTGCCTCTGTCCGGTGGTGTCGAGCCAAACGGACTTTAACGTGTGTTTGAACGAGCTGACGGTTCACTCGTTAAGCTGAAAGAAAGATGCTTTAATCACAGGAGTCACACATGTGTCCACTGTACCATCTGGGAACTCTTCTTGTTGAGCACTCGTAATAACACAAACACTAAATCCTCCTTCTCTTGTGCTGTTTTGTAGCAGTGTCTACACCTGAGACTTTCACCTGTCTGTCTGTCCTGCACTCTCTCTCTTTCTTTCTCTCTGATTGTGGAATAAAAGTATGAACATGTATTTATAAGTTACACTTGTGTTTGAATCCTGCAGCTTATCACACATTTGATTTCCATGTGTGACAACTGCAAGTGTCCAGAGTGAGGACAGACTGAGGGACCCACTGCTGCACATCACCTGTGAGGCTTTGCACCCCTGATGATCCACCAGGACAAACTCAACAGTGTGTGAGGAGGAGGAAGAGCCAGCAGCAGCTGACAGATGGAGAGAATAGACAGACTGTTCCCTGTTTGTGAAGGACTGCTAGCAAAGTTAGAACTAATTGTCTGTCCTGAATCAGTCTCATTAGGTAATGTTCAAATAATGTTATCATTCCAGTGTTTTCAGTGTGGGAGAAAGTACTCAGGGCCTTCAAGTTACACACTATCAAAGGCAGCAACAAGTTTAATGTTCAGAAACCTAAAGTATGTATCAGCAGCAGAATGGACCTAAAAATAAATGCTTGTTTCAGTTCTATGAAGCTTTGAGTATTTTGGATTAGTAGTACTGCTGTGTTTGTTGCATCATATTGCTGTAATTGTTTATATGCTTTATATATTCTGAGCTAAGTTGATCTATAGTGTTACATCATATTCTATAAGGATGTTCTGTGTTTGTATACTTTCAACCCAGTTTGACCCATTTAGCAGAAGCCAGCCTGTTTAAGGCTCTGATATATATTCTGTATGACTTAAAGCAGTTATGACATGGTCTGATTTTCTCACCTAATAAAGGAATATTTAATATATCAGTCTACTCTTCATTCTATCAGAAACAGTTTTCACAGCTCGTACATTTTGTTTTTACACATATATGTAAACATTGACCCAAATTTAGTAATGCCAACATATTAAATGAACAATATTTGTCTCATATATAATACATCTATCTATACACTGTCAAAGATACTTGTCTTTGAGTGAAGATTTAAGGTGATAGGATATTTAAATAAATGCAACTTGAATCTTTGACCCAGAGTTCAAGCTCACTGCTGTAATATATCCTGTAATATATATATATAGCCCAACAATCATGTTTTACAGTCCTGTGGTCTCAGTCTCAGATACTCAACTAATCAAAGTGATGTCATGACAAAAATGAATGACCAACAAAACATTTTTCTCCTTTATTTCTGTCACACAATGCTGTATGTGTCACGGTCCTGGGTCTCCTGACCCAGCGTTTTTAGTTCTTTGTGATGTTTGTATTATTGTACTTGTGTGAGTTATTCTATGGTTTCTAGTTTCGATCCCTTGCCCTTCATGTTTCTCTGTGTCCCCTCTGTGCTGTGTAAGTCTGTGTCTGCATGTTTGAGTTCCCCTCTGTGTCTTTCGGTTCTTAGAGTCCTCTGCCTTATGGTTTATGTCTCTGTGTTTCTTAGTTGCTGTCTCCACGGTGTCAAGTTTGCGTCTCTGTGTGATCCTTCCTGTTTTACTTTGAAGGTCCGTGTCTTATGTGAATGTGTCCTGCTTTGCTTGTCTCGTCAGTCCTGATTTCTCCCAGCTGTGCCCTCCTTCTGTGTCTCATTCCCCTCGTTACTTCCCAGTGTATTTAAACCCTGTGTTTCTCTGAGTCAGTGTCATGTTGTCCCTCATGCTGTGTGGATCTCCCTGTGTCTCTCTGTGAGTTCTTAGTTTGTTGTTTCCCAGTTTAGTTTGTATGTTTGTCCTACCAGCAAATAAAGCTGTGATTTTTTTTGAGTTCATCCCCTGAGTCTGTGAGTCTTGCATTTTGGGTCCAACTCCTGCCTGCCGCACAGCGATTCATGACAGTATGAAACATTTCTTGCGGTTAGTATCATGGTTGCTAGGCAACCTGAACAGCGCGATGAAGGCTAGACCATCCCATTTCACAAGCCTCTCACTTCCGCACTTCTCGTACTTATAGTACGTAGTGCGTGTAGTGCGCGTACTTCAAGCGTGCAGACCCTGAATTGGGACACAGCCCCTGTCAGTAAGTTCTTCTTGTTGCGTCGTTTCTTGTGCATTTGGGTTCTAGCTTTCCAATCTAGGTTTCTGTTTGGTTTGCTTCAACTTCATGTTTTGCCTCTATGAGTCCTGCGTTTGGGTCCAATCCTGCCTGTACAGCACGCCATGACATCAAGTTCCTGATGAAACAATGTATCGTATCTTCACGCAGACTAGACAGGTGTCTGTTATGTGAACCCATCTCTTTCCCACGCTTTTATGCCTATCCCCCCACGTGAATCACACCATCCAGACTAATCAATGTATCATCTTCACACAGACCATATATATAGCTTGGTGTTTGCCTTGCACTCCTTTTACTCTGAGCACAATGAGTAGGCGACTGACTGTCGAAGAGGTTCTGGTCCGGGTTTTGGACAAGAGGGTACTGAAATTGAAACAGAGAGCAGAGATAGATTTTGATCCAGACTTTGAGGACTCTGACCAATCAACAGATGGAGAGGGAGAGGCACCTGAAGAACAGGCACCTGAGGAGACATTCCAGTCCAAGAGTGGACACTTGCTCTGGTCTTCATCCTCCCAGGACAAAGGAAGTAGAGCGGGAGTGGAAAACGTCATAAAGATGACGCCAGGACCAACACAGCATGCAATATCTCGTGTGGATGACTTCAAGTCCAGCTCCCAACTTCTTTTTTTTTTTTTTTTTTTTTTTTTTAACCAGAGTCCATTGAGGGAATTATACTGGAGATGACACACCTGGAAGGGAAGCGTGTGTTTGGGGACACCGGGAGAGAAATCGACTTGGTAGACCTCCAAGCCTACATAGGTCTGTTGATTTTAGCAGGAGTATATCGCTCAAACAATGAGCCTCTAAAAAGTCTCTGGGATGCAGAGTTTGGCAGGCCTATATTCCAGGCAACTATGTCCTTACAACAGTTTCATGTCCTTTCAAGAATTATTCGATTTGATAACAGAGATGCATGACCCGTCCTCTGGTGAAATGACAAACAGGTACTATTTTGGTAAAACCTTAAACAATTTTCATCTAATTAGACTTAGTGTCTCATTAAGTGTCTAATTAGTGTCTAATTAGTGTCTAATTAGACACCTAATTAGACACAGTTTTCCCTTCAGTCATAAACATTTAGGACAGGTGGGTGGCACGCCCACCACTTATGTACAATCCAGGCCCTGAGGTGACAGTTGATGATTGCCTGGTTCCTTTCAGCGGTCGCTGTTCCTTCAAGGTGTACATTCCAAGAGAACCAGGGAAATGTGGTATAAAGATCTGGTGAGCGTGTGACGCCAGAAGCAGCTATGCCTGGAATATGCAGGTCTACACAGGGAAACCCAGTACTGGAAGGGCAGAAGGAAACCAGGGCATGTGTGTTGTGCTGGACATGACAACCGGTCTCCAAGGACACAATATCACATGTGACAACTTCTTCACATCATATGCTCTTGGTCAGGAGCTGCTGAAAAGAAAGCTCACCATGGTAGGGACAGTGAGGAAGAACAAGCCTGAACTTCCCCCTGCACTGGTATCAGCCAGAGGAAGAGAGGCACTCTCATCAAAATTTGGTTTCACTGACACACAAACTCTTGTGTCAAATGTTCCAAAGAAGAATAGAAATGTCATCCTGCTGAGCACGCTACACAAAGTTGTCCCTATCAGCACCACAGGGGACAGAAAGCCCCTTATGTTCCAGGACTACAACAAGAACAAAGGAGGCATTGACTGCCTTGATAAGGTAATGCAAAGTTTCATCCATTTTATTTTATTTTTATTTATGTGAATCATAGCACTTCATGCTGAGTTTGGTCTTTGGTTTTCCAGTTATTTTCAGTGGATATTCGTGTTTTTTCATTGCAGTTATTTCATTTCTAATTCTATAAATTCATGTTAAACACTACTTTGAGACATTGTTCACAGTTAAAGAATGCTGAATATTAAATAATATAAAAATTTGGTCGTGAAAAATCGTTTTTGTGCTAATTTAAGACGACCAGTCAATTTTGACAGGGAACAATAAAGTAAGGGACGGGAAGTAAACTTTTTTTTCTTTCAAACCTTTGAACACATTCTCACTCACTAAAAAAAACTTCGAACCATTGTTGCATAACTGGGGCGGATTTTAAACCTAACTTTAGCACAGGTGCTGCTTTTCCTTGCAGACAATGAAGACCATCCTGTGAACTGTTGCAAAGAATGATTGTGTCAAAAATAACATCAGTATGACGCATCGGGACACCAAAAGATTTCTAGTCTCATAATACATTTGATGACAGGGTATGTGTTTACTGGAAGAATATTTCTTTCTGTGCTATTCACCACACATCTTGACATGCCTCTGCATTGTGTCTGCAATGCTTTCACTCCTTTGTGTAAAAAAAAAAAAAAAAAAAGCAAAAACAAAATCATTGCACATGTATAGAGGGAGGAGTAGAACTAAGATCAAGAAAAAAAAGCAGGTGCATGTGGAGAGGTGAGGTTTTCATATGTCATGTCATTCTGTCGGGTAGAGGTCAGGTTTTTCCCCACACTAAACTGCCTCATCAATGTTTTTATAGACCTTGTTTTGTGCATTAGTGCACTGCCGTGTTGGAACAGGAAGGGGCCACTCCCAAATTGTTTCCACAAAAAGCATGAAATGGTCCAAAATCTCTTGGTATGCCAAAGCATTAAGAGTTAATTCACTGGAACTAAGGGGTCGAGTGCAACTCATGAAAGACAATGTGGGTAACTCTGGCCACACCATAAAAAAGGGTATTTAGAGCAGCTGACATGAAAAGATTTCTCATACTCTGTTGTAGGAGAACTAAGCAAAAAGGTTTAAAAAAAAAACAAAAAAAAACCAAAAAAAAAAACATGGTTCAAGCTAAATTGCACGCCACCAATGAAGCTAGGGTCACACAAGACCAGATTCCAGATTAAGAATTGCAAGAAAATCTGGCTCCTTGCATGCAAAATATGAAAAATGTGACACCAATAGATACACATGTATTTGTACTATAATTTGACTTTTAGACTTTAAAAATCCCCATCACTAAAGATATTGTTTTATACCTACACTGTTCTAGCTTGATAGCATAAAGCATGATAGTGTAGTATCACATCATAGTCACAGTGACATGCTAGTGGTGTAGTATAATGTTATGTAGAAAGTTCTGTATGAAAGCAAGATGCCCAAGGGCTTAGCATGGTTTTCTGTTGCGTTTGAGTGTGCCTGCTTACAGCAACACCTCAGAGGAGAGAACTTTTTAAATTAGTTAACTGACTTGCAACTTAAGTTGTATCACTAGTGATCATTTTGGTGTCATATTTTGACTACAGTAAGAGATCATTTAAAAGTTTAGGTTCTTCTTTTCAGTGTATTAGCAACTCTTAAAAAAATGAAAATGCAAAGCCTGTTGCTGTGATGTTCCACCCTGATCTTCATCTGCTGACAGTGCTAGTGTTGGTCTCAGGAACACAGCTAGAACACAGTGTTCTAGTTTGTCAAATGTAATAAGATGAGTAACTATAGGACAAATGCCCATCCGTGCATTTTTCTGGTCTTTGCTGTTTGTGGGGTTTTTTTGTTGTTCTCTCTCTGGGGAGGTAGAAATACTACCTCACCAGGCTTTCACTATGCCTACAGGTTGTCAAGGTACTGAGGAGGACTAACCCCTGAAAAGCAGGTGGCGCTGAAAACACCTCCATGCTTTGAGGTTCTGTGCTACAGAGCTGGTTGAGGTGTTTACAGACGTTTTTAATTTGTCCCTCACCCAGTCAGCTGTACCCACATGCTTCAGGTCCACCGCCATAGTGCCCCTCCCAAAGAAAAACAACATAACCGGTTTGAATGACTATTACCCCATCACACTCACTCCAACTGTAATGAAGTGTTTTGAGAGCATAGCCATAGTCGTTTTGAGAGCATAGTCATGTCCATGTCCAAATGTGATAATTGCAAATACCTACTGTGTAATTTTCCCAGTCTTTCCAGTTTTGGCATGTTTTCTTTTGTTTTTGTCTTGCTTTGTTACACCTACTCATTTCCGCATTTCAGCTGCAGCATGAAATGCTATTTCATTCAAAGTATTTTTCAATGTGTTATTATTCTGAGTCAGTGCTTCTCATTACTTTTAACCTTTTGACGTCATTAAACATACCATTCAACAGATCAGAAATATGTCATTCTTGTAGAAGAAGTAAGCACAGAGGTAAGAGGTAAAAAGGTGTGAATCCATTTAAGGTCTTTCAACAAAGCAACACAGGAAATAATGTAACTGTAGTTTTAAAAAATATATAAACCAGTTCTTCTCTGGATGAAACCTGCATGCTCAACAAGCCCTAACACAGTCCTGATCAGTTTTAGATTAGTTTTTTTAAGAGTAGTTTTCACTCCCAAAATGTAGTGATGCATGTCTGCCTCTCAGACATTTTTAGATGTGTTCCTTTGAAACTCCCTCATCAAGCTGACTGATTTCAAACCATTAATTTCTATTCCTGCAAGTAGAATATAAAGTCAATATTGAACACAGTGTTCTAGTTTGCCAAATGTAATAACACGAGTGACTATAGTACAAATACCCATCCATGCATTTTCTGGTCTTTCCTGTTTTGTTTATTTGTTGTTGCTCTCTCTCTCTCTCTCTCTCTTTTCCATGTGCATGTTCTCACAAAGACTGCTGAACCCTGCCCTTAACTACAACCTTAATCCTCTTTCGGTGTGTGATCTTGAATCAATACGTGTCCTTGTTTAAACCGAGGAATTCTGAGATGATGGCTGTCAACACACAGCCAAAAAAGGTGTGCTACTACTTTGTGGGGGATGAAGCACACAGGTGAATCATGCAAGGACATTTGTTTGCAGCTAAACTCCATGCCAGCTACAGAGCTAACTTGGCAGGGCATTTTTAAGGAGATTGTACAGTTGTAAATGTACCCATGGATATTGGATATTCAGAAAGTTTTCTCCACAGTGAGACCCACCACATGTCTTTTAGATCCAATTCCTTCTTCACTCTTTAAAACACTTTATGGATTTTTTGAGGCTGAGCTTTTATACATGATGAATTGCTCTCTTCAGTTGGGTGTCTTCCCTGCTGCCTTTAAAACGGCGGTGGTGAGGCCCCTTCTGCAGAAGAGCAATTTGGATTGTAATGATTTTAATAACTACAGACCTGTATCCAACTTACCATTTTTAAGTAAAATCTTAGAAAAACTTGTTTTTACTCAGATTAATGATTTTCTAAATGATAGACAGATCCTGGAGATATTCCAGTCTGGATTTAGGGTGAACCACAGCACAGAGACGGCTCTCCTAAAGGTTTTAAATGATCTTAGATATAACTGGGACGCCCAAAAGCTCTCAGTCCTGGTGCTACTGGATCTAAGCGCAGCCTTTGATACAGTAGACCACGCTATTCTTTTAAACAGACTGAAACACATGGTAGGCCTCTCTGGTGCTGTACACAACTGGTTCACTTCCTATCTCTCTGACAGAACTTTTATGGTGAGTATGGATACATGCTCCTCTAAGATCCATAAAATGACATGTGGTGTGCCTCAAGGGTCGGTTTTAGGCCCTGTACTTTTTAATTTGTATATGCTCCCTCTCGGCAGTGTCATCAGGAGGCATGGAGTGAACTTCCAGTTACGCTGATGACACGCAGCTGTACATCTCTGTGTCTCCTGACGACACCAGACCAATGGATGCCCTTTTTAACTGTATTTTAGATATAAGATCTTGGATGGCAGAAAACTTTTTACAGCTTAACCAGGACAAAACTGAAGTTTTAATCGTCGGTCCTGATGTTCAGAGAGAGAAACTCTTGTCTAAATTAGAGGCATTTTCACTATGTCCTTCGCTACAAGTGAAAAACCTGGGTGTTATTTTTGACTCTGAGCTTGGTTTTATCCCACATATTAAACATGTAACCAAAATTGGATTTTATCACCTAAAGTCCGCCCAATTCTCTCTCGGGCCAACACGGAGATGCTGATGCATGCTTTTATTACCAGTCGCATTGATTACTGTAATGCCCTGCTCTCTGGTCTTCCTAAGAAGAATATTTCAACTTTACAACTTTTGCAAAACTCGGCAGCTCGTGTGCTGACGAAGACCAGAGGGCGGGCCCACATTACACCGGTTTTAGAATCGCTGCATTGGCTCCCCGTGTGTTTCAGGATCGATTTTAAAGTTCTTTTATTGGTTTTTAAATGTCTTAATGGTCTTGGGCCTTCTTATCTCTCAGATCTGCTTTTACCATATGAACCCTCGCGGACCCTGAGGTCCTCTGGTGCTGGCCTTTTGATTGTCCCTAAAGTCAGGACACATACTCACGGAGAGGCAGCTTTTCAGTGGTATGGTCCTCGTCTGTGGAACAGCCTGCCGGAGGAGCTCAGGGCCGCAGAGAACGTACATGTTTTTTAAGAACAGGCTCAAGACCCACCTTTTTAATTTAGCTTTTACTTAGCGTTTATTTATTTTATGCTTATTTATTCTATCCTGTTATTTTATTATTAATTTAGGCTTTACCTAATATTTATTGATTTTATTCTTATCCATTTTTTAATCTTCTTACTCTATTTATATTTATATTTATATTGTATCCCGTTCTTATTTATTTTATCATTTTACCCTGTATATAGCCTATTGTGTCATATCTCCAGTGTTTCCTCGGAGGGGGCTCTCTGCACCGGGGCTGTGATCGACCGTGGCTGCTGGGTCTCTGGGGGTCCTCTCAGCCTGGCTGGGGGGCTCCTTTGCCTCCCTCCTGCTGTGTGCCCAGCCTGGAGGCTGCGGTCTGTGACCGGCTCTCGGTGCAGACGGCTCCCTGTTATAGTGTTTCCTCACTTGGCTCATGTGAACCCAGCCTAATTTTTACTCTTTAAGTGTGCGCGCGCGCGCGCGCGTGTGTGTGTGTGTGTGTGTGTGTGTGTGGGTGGGGTGGGGGGGAGATATGTGTGTATTCACATCATTTATGTTAATGAGAGTGTGGGGAGTGAGTTGGAGGGTGGGGTGGGCTGCTTTTAACTATGTAAAGCACTTTGTGCTACATTTTTTGTATGAAAAGTGCTTTATAAATAAAGATTGATTGATTGATTGACCCTATTATATTATCTTCTAGGTTACTTGGGGGATTCTGTTGGTGTCCTGTAGTGTGATGAGAATATTAGGTAATACATTATAACACAGCTGTAACTAAGTGTATTTTCAATGTCATTTATATCGAATTTACATTGTGATTGTATTTAAAAGTATATTCACTAGAAAAAGTGGTTGGCAAGTCAGGTTTTTACAGGAAAAAAGAAATAATACCTCACCAGGCCTTCACTATACCTACAGGTTGTCAAAGTACAACAGTGGTGTAAAAGAGCTGCAAACCAAGTATGATACATTCTTGGTCCATCAAATATAGCTGAACAGCACAACAGCAACTGTGCTTTACTTATGGTTAACTTCTGCCACCTACAGTTTTTTATGAGCATTGCATGTGCATTTGGAGCAATGTAAATGTATTTAGGTCAAAGAATGTAACTTAGAACTGCAGTAATGCAAAAGCCTTTGTGGACTGGACAGAAGAGAGGCAAATGGGATACCTGAGGGGGGTGGGGTGAACCATATAAGAGAGTGAGTATGAGTGATCAACAATACAGTATCACACCCATTAAGTTTGCTCTTTAGCTAGACTTTAAGTCTAGCTGTAACAGGTCTAAAATTAAGATTTCGACTCACTTTCTATTCTCAGCCTTTGGATGTCAATATCTGTTGATCTGTTGTCACTATGTTTGAAATCTGCCAATATTTTCATTATAGCTTGCACTATTTGAACATGTGTTTAAAACTACTCCTATAGCAACATATTTAATATACTGTGGTAACCAGGAAAAGGAAACAGCCAAGTTATCATTATCGTCACCAGTGAGTTGTAGAATTAGACTGCTGATTGAATAGAAGCACAAACCTGACATCTAGTGGTGAACACAGTTACAGTGCATGACACCATGTACTACAAGGTCAATCGTCATTAGATTCCTCATGTTGTTTTTCTTACAAACACACTGATAATTTTTATTCTCTTGTACATGTATGAAATGCTGCAGCAGTGGTCTCAAAAGTAATTCTTCATTTTGATTTTTTTTTTTTTGAAAGCAATGTAAACTTTTATGTGAGGGGAAAAAGGGGAGTCTTAAATATCTTGATGCATGCTAAAGTCTTAAATGTTTTACTGCTCTTTAACATGACAGATAATGAAGTTTTGCCACAAAAGCACATATACAGTACTAAAATATTGTCCAACACAAGGATGGTGTGACAGAGCAACACTAAGCTGTATGAAAAACTCATGTTTTACAAATCACTGTACCCAATCCATCAGCTGATTTTACTGAGATATAGATATCTATATATCTTGTTTGTTTAGTTGATTTCTGTTTTTTTGTTTTTTTCAGTAGAGATTGTCACTGCCCTCCAAAGTTCTCTTTTTAAGATTGGAGAACAGTAGGTGGACAGATCCATTTAGACTTCTAACAGCATGCTTTCAAAATACAGAGGTAATCAAATCGAACTGGAGATAAACTAAAACAATGATCAAAATGTGTTCTTAAGTGAAATACTGAGCGGTTAGTATTATTGTAGCCAGCATCCAGTTTCCCCTTTACCTGAAAGAAAGGGCAAATCATAACATACCACTGTGCCACAATAACCAAAAAAGGTAATGAGTGTTATTTGAATCATTTTAAATAAGTTAATCTCTTTTTAAAAAAATATTTAAAAAATTAAGCAAATAAGCACAGAGTCAAAGATGTATTCAAGTAGCTTTATTTGTTAAAAACCAGAACAATTGACAAATAAGACTTCAAATTTCTTCCCCTTGAGCCGTCGATTCCAGGCTAGCTCATGAATGATGTGTAACAGACGATGTGAATGAAGGCACTCCATCTTAAGTCCAAGTATCATTCCCAACCAGTTCAAGTAAACAACCTCCTCTCAGCCTCTGTGGCAATCAATAACAGCTGAGTGTAGGATGTTTACATGAACTGAGTCTGAACAACTGAACACAAAACTACACTTTAAAGGAGCACAGTGTCTAAATCAGGTATGGATTTCAATGAATATTGAATAAAAAGGTTAACTTGGCAGTAGGGGGTAGCCAGCAGCCGCAAACATCAGACTGAAAGCTCTGTGGTGCAGACAGCTTCCAGTCGGGGATGTTTACAGCCCCAGACAACCAAGTGCATGTGGAGCCTTAAATGCAGATTATACAAACACTTTCCACCTACATTTGATCTGAAGATGCCAGCCCAGGTCCTTAATAGAGTTAAGGTCAGAAGGTTATAATGGCCACACTGTGGTTTTCCTTTTGAGCAACCAGGGAGCCTATAAAAGAAAAACCTTTCCATAGCATGTTAGGACATTGCCAAGTTGGGATCACAATACACCTATGAGGACATTTTGACACAATGAAGTGGGTCTAATCATCTCGCTACACAGTATTCCAGTTCAGATCACTCTGCCTTCTGCTTGGTGAGTTAGGTTGGTGTTTACCAATCATCTAGAACCCAATCCACCTGGACCATAGTAGCAAGGCTTTCACTGGTGGATCAAACAGTTTTAAAATTACAGATATCTGGTTTCTTGGAAACATGTTTTTATTTTGTTTATTAGAAGTCTGCCTTAAAAATATGGTTCATTTACTCCAAGCCCTTAAGCACTTTAGTATACATCCATGTTTGTGGCGAATACAGAATAGGCACCTACCATGCATGTCTTCTGGACAGACACAGGAAGCACATGTGTAACTCCACACAGTAAGGTAAAAAAAGCAACAAAACTACACAATACACCCACCTTACCACCATTTCTCTATTTGACTCACACTTTCCCCAAGATTTTTATGAACCCTCTTCAATTTTTCCAAAATTATATCCATGTTTTTCATGCCAGACACTGCACTTCTGCCACACTTTATCTTCTGAGAAATTGCACTCCCATTTTGCATGAGAAATGCAACTTGTTTAATTTAACTAGCGGTTATTTAATAACAAACACCTGGCAAACCAATTAGCAACCATGTCCAATTTAAAAGAGAATTAAAAAAAACACCAAACTCAGCTGTATCTGTTTAAATCCTACTGACATGTGACTGCATAATCATTTCAGCCATTAGACACAAAAGAAGAAGAAGAAGAAGAAGCAGCATAATATTTGGAACACAGTTCACGCACTGGACCAGGAAGACATACTATGAAACTGTAGATGCTGTCTGAAGCGAACGCTGACCAGATGTATACCCGTGTACAGTTTCGTGGCTCCTTAAAGAAAGGAAAAAAAAAGAGGAAAAATGAGGAGTAAAGTTAACATTTAATCTTTTCCGAAATACTTTAGTGCCAAGCATCCATAGAGCCTCGTGAATTAGCACAATGGTGCTCCTGGGAGAAAAACGACAACAAAACAACTTTGTCCCTCACTGCACTGCCTCAAAAGATTAACATGCCAGCCTGCTGTTTCACGCTGACTTGCGCCACAGGTTAAATTACATTAGCTACGAAACAGCTGTTTGGTGCCTTGTTATTTAGAAGCATATTGCGGTTTAACGGTACTGTAATGTCACTGAAGTAAACTTGCACTGCTGGTAAAGACTGTTGCAAGGCCAGCTACTGTGTCCTACCTAACTGAACATAGAAAAAGCTAACTTAAACAGCAAGATGACTGTTAGTAACAAACGTCAACTGCTTGTGAGGTAACCGGCATCTCTAGAGAACTGCTTAAAGTAACTTTGTGCTGCCAGGCGTCCTACCAGACTAAACAATATAATGTGGTAAGTGTTAGCACTAGCTAACCAACGACCTAGGCTACAGCTAGCTCGCTAGCTGCTGTTAGCTCGTCTGTGACCCTAACCTTGTGCCGTGTGACGTTCCCTTACCGGTATATAAAACGATTATCCCCGGACGAACGACACGACAGCATCCAGTGCAGGAAATTATTTTGTATTTTGAGTCAACCTGGTAATGTTCTGTGCTATTCTAGGAAGCCTGTTTAGTTTCCTTCCGTTTTCATTCACTTGTCTTTATTTTGACCTTTGGTTACTCGACACCAACATTGACGTCATTGTCATGGCAACACAGTCCCTCCTACCGCGAGCCCGGACAGACATACGGTAGTTAACTTTTACGTTTTACGCTTGAAATATAGCCGTAATTAGCATCTCACTGTGAATGTAGTGTTTTTTGTTTCTAAAGAGTTGAACAGGCGCAAAGGAAGCTTAATTCCGGTTTGTTGGTGAGAAAAAGTAATGATAAAATAACAGAAAAACGAATATAACTAAAATCTGTTTAAACTGTTAAGTAAACATTCACAAATATGTTTAAACTACCAAAAGCAGAGTCATAGCAAAAAAGCCAGTTTGAATAATTGGATTATTTAGGCATCAGCAAAACTATTATTTTTGCAAGCCTGTGTTTTTTTTAACTGCTTTGTTTTTTGCATACATATTTAGTAGGTTGTTGGTTCTATATTAGCAATTATAAAGGACAGGAGCCTCAAAATGAGATTTTGAATTTTAGCATTACCACACTTTGTTTTCTTTTTCTTTTTTTCTTTTGTTTGCTTTTCTCTTTTCTTCCCTCTTTCCTTTCATCCAAATCTGCAATGACTTTTGGAGGCCAAGAAAATACCATTGAACTGAAGAAATGTACTTAAAGCAAGTACTTAAGGCAATCAGTTGCTTTAATTTTAATTTTTTCATGTTTTCTGTGACATTCCCTGCATACTAGCATCGTGCACCCTGCTGTTATGTGCTGCATTGTCTCAGGGGCATCTTTGCACAGCCTGCACCTGGGGTCTTACCTGGTGTGGTACATGCTGTACAGGCTCCTGTCCCTTCATGATGGTTCCTGTTGTTGCGGCTCTTCTTTCTTAGGTTTCTGCAGCCTGAGTTATCCACTAAGCACATGATCAGTTGTGGTTATCTTCCTGATATACTCATGGATGTTTGTTGTTTCATCTTTAATATTGGTTTTGACACACTAGAATTTGGCCTTCTGCATAGCGTACAGTCTCATGATGCTGTATTTGGGGTGAAACACTCCATGCATGATAAGAAGGTTTGTTGTCTTGAAGTCAGTGACTTCTCTCTCCTCCTTTGGCCAGTTTATTATCCTAGCAGGGTATCTGATGACCGGCAGGGCATGAGATCTACCTAGATCTCAAGCTTGAACCACAACCAAAAACCGCCCACAGGGTGAGTGGAGAAAGTTTTATTTATAGATAGATAGATAGATAGATAGATAGATATTATAGTGCCTTTTAATTAAAGTTGGATTGTGGATCTTGATCATTGTTTTTAATGTTTTTTGACATTTATAAAAGCATATGTTAAAGATTTTTTTAAAATTCCTAAGACTCAAATTTTGGCAATTGAAAGTCATCCATTTGAGCCCAGGGGCTTAGCATTTTCTTTACTTTTGTAATTCATTATGTGATATTTCATTTACATTAATAGTCACTGTGATTATTAGATTAGTTACCGATAAAGATTTACAGCCCTAATTCATATTTCACAAAGGCATCAAACATATTACACAAGTTTAGCTTTATTTAAACTTTGTTCAATAGTGCACATTGGTATTTATTCATCCAGATTACTGGTCTCAGCTCTGCCTTAGCTCCTAGTAGTTACTATAGCGCAAGTACTTGCTTGAGGGAAACCCTGAGTCCAGTCTAACAAAGTTATGCGGCCTGTCAATAACAGGCTTTCAATTGGGGGAAAAAAAAAAAGCAGGGAAAAAAGAAGAAAGTGTTTTGAAAAAAGCGATTTGGAAGCTACCTTGTAGCTCTGAGCATTCATCAACTGCTTATGCCTGTGGAATAATCTGTGATTAATCATTTAAGGTACATGCTTTTGCCCCACTCATGTTTTCTATTACATCATGCCTGTTGACATATTTGATAAGCAGTGCGCTCATTAATCTAATTAGTGCCTTTAGCTACTTATGTTTATTCCATCAGATGGATCAGATCAGACTGATCATCTTTGCCTTAGCGTGTCTTTGTGTCCAGTCAAAGTGTAATGGATGTAATACAGCAATTCTTTAAGCATGATAGAGTTAAGTGCATTTTTAATTACATATAATCAAAGAGTGTAGATGAAAGAGTAAGTAAGGTCCTAGCAACTTCACATAATCCAAAAAGTAGTCATTACTCTCTTCAAGAGAGTGTGTTAGAACCTGCTTTGTGCAGTATCCTCCACATGAGGTCAGGCTAGTTCCACAAATCAACTAGCTTTTCATTATGTAATGGAACAAAGTTAGCTGAATTCTTGTGATAGATTACAGGACGTATAGTGACTATTTAATATTCAAAGCCCATGAACATGTCGCAAGAATATTCAAAGTACCCAATCTTTGGTCAAAATTGTGAAGCAAGATCAGCAAATGCAAATTTCTAAAAATTATTTCTGAACCCATAACAATATTCATTATATTTCAGAGGGTAGTGGTGGTGGTGTAGCCTTCTTTATGTAACACTGCAAAAGACTCCTTAATAATTCATATAACGTATTGCAGTTATTTCTTATGAAAAAAGAGCAAGAGAGAGAGAGAGAGAAAAAATCCATCTATAACCTAACCAGGGAAATTGATTCCCTTGTCATTCTGTGTGGTCTGAAATTGCCCAGAGCTATTATGAGAGAGACTGATTTTTGCTGTGCAGTGGAGTGGAACAGTCTTGCCTTGTAGAGCTTTTTGTGAGATGTGAACAGATTCATGAGCAACAGCACTGCTAAAGAGGCATGTTATCATGTGCTCTCAGGCAGATATCCTAAACATTTTAAGCTTTTTAGAGTAATCTAACTGATCTGTGCTAAAACGTGCAATTCACACAAAGTCATTGGTACAAACACTTTCTGCATGTTTAACCAAACTGCATACAGCATAACTTTGACAGTTGTAAAAAAATAAAGTTGTAATTAATTTGACAGTTGTGAAATAAGGTTTGTTAGTTCTTTCAAATGATCCCATTAACTGTAAAGTTATATTAAAATATATTTTTAAAAAACTTAAACAACAACAAACAATATTTTTGACAACAAATCAGAGGTGTTTCTAATGTGGTGGACATGTGGAGGCACCAGTGGCACACTCACATTCACACCTATGGGCAATTTAGCTTCGCCAATTAACCTAACCCCACTAATTACATTTCTTTGAGAGGAAGCCGGAACGCGGGAAGATCATGCAAACTCCACACAGTTATCATGTGGCCAGGTGATGGAATCGAACTCAGGCCCTTGCTGTCAGGGAACAGTGCCAATCACCACGCCACCATGCTGCCCCCTAATCAGGCCAAAGCAACATATATGTCACATGAGAAACAAATTCTGTGTATGTTTCAACCAACAGGCTACACCAATCAGAGGTCATAGATGAGCTGTCCCAGAGGAAAATGAAAGTCAGTAGTGGAGTTGAGAGTTACATCACTGCCCTTCTTATCATATCTCTGAACACTGCATGGGATCCTTATTTCAGATGAGCAGAGGGGTGTACCAGAGGACCACAGGTATGTTCCTATCTGGGGCAACATGATGTTTTTCACCATGCTTCTGTGATTCTTTACTGGTTAATAGACCACCCACAACTTACTGTAAAAGTCAGTGTTTTTGTGGCATGATAAATAGAAGAATCAATACACGCTCTGATTAATTTTAAAGGTTTCTGTGAAATGTGTGTCTGGGTAGTTTTACTGGGCTGGAAATTATAAAGGCTATCAGCGCTTAAAAACGGATGCTTGCAGGCTGGATTGGCAGGTTTACAACACCTCGCCACATTGCCAAAATATGGATTGCTTTATTTTCCAGTATTTTACCTTGTGGCTACAATCAGAGTGTGCTTGACCCATAAACTAAGAAATGGGCATTCTTTCATTTTGAGTTTCTTCACCAACTTTGTTGTTGTGGTCTGGAAAAAAACAAACAAGCTTTTTGTTGCGTTTTTTGCTTATTTTTTGTCAAATATATGCCAATGCAATGGAGATCAAACACGGACAATTTTTCAAGTATGAACGTCAGTATACTTTAAGGAAGTGATCCCTGTGAGCAATAAACCACGTACACATAGTTCACCACTTAATGCATTTTGTTTACTCTTGGTTCTATATGATGTCAGTAAGAAGAAGAAGCAGCTCCCTTATTCAAAAGGTCACTACAGCAGGTAGCACCGCCTGGCTGATTTGGCAGAGTTTTTGCCCTTCCTGATGTCAGTGAGAGTGGATGTATTAATAATCATGATCATAGTCATCTCAGGCACACAGCTCTGACTGAGCAAGGAAGCCCCACCCACTTACTTTAAAACCTTTTATTTGTGAGGGGCAGCAAATTAAGATGAGCTAAAATGGCTTTGAGAGAGAATGAAGTGATAAAGCATAAAGCATTTGTACAATTTACACTGATCCTGATTTAAATATATGTGCAAATTTTTGAAAAATGTAAGAAAAAAAATAAACATGCATAATACAACTCAGTGTAAGCAATGTCTGCAATAAACAAAGAGAATCATAAACAGAAACCATAACATTATGCTTCACTGGGAGGAACTGAAATCCAAAATAATGAACTGAAATCACTATGAGAGCAAGGAGAATCTAAAGAAATAGTGTCGGCTCAATAGCTGCATTTACATTCATCTAACTTCCTCTAGCCTTATTCAGCAAAGAAGGAATTATTTACTGGACTCAGCAGCTCACATACTGTATATGTTTTGAATAAACCATGTGAATTTGTTAGATTGTTAGCGACAAAGCAAGCAACCAAAAGAACTGCTCACCAGTGGTTTGCAACACTTCCTTTTCCTCTTCAATGACAATTTGTTGAACAGAAAATAATTTCTAAAAAATGTATGATTGTGTCAAGATTAGTGGTAAAACTGGCCATCGCAACAGTGTCTGGAAACAAATATTTTGCCAAATATATCAATTCGTCTGTGGCAATTTCAAAAATTATCATAATTTTATTATAATTATCATTATTTTTTATATTATATATTTTCCCATCTATCTTTATATACACGATCAAAAAGTGTATGCACCTGTGTGTTTTTTAGCCCCTTGATGAAGTCAGAAACTGATCACCAAACTCAGAGTGGGCACTTAGACTCTGCACCCTTTTCCGGCTGAAAACTATGACGTCAGTCTTGGAGGTGTTAATTCTCATCCCAGCTCCTTTACACTTGGCTGCAACCTGCCCAAGTGCAAGTCTGCCGTTATCACTCAATGAAGCCAATTTCCCCAGTGCAACTATAGAAATGTAAAGTGTTGTTATGGCATAATTTTTTTAAGTTAATTAACTAAAGCTAAATCCCACTGTTGTACCATGTCTGAAAATACAGCCGTAAATGATTCCCTCATTTTCACATTCTCAGATTTGTTTAACTTTTTGAGAAGAACATCTACACACAGCTAAAAAAAAAAAAATCCTGGTATTAACACCATGCGCAACATGTGCTAATTTATAAAGCATTGACATTCAATATCATAAACTCAAGACATCACAGCTGGAACCCATTTAACACACAGTTCATCAGATGGAAATACATCAGTCGTAACCTCAAATGATCGACAGAAGGGTGATGGACAAGTTTACTTGTTTTCCCCCGATGCCTGAATGAGGCTAATATTGCCTGAGATGCTGACGAGTGAAGAATGCTGACACAGAATATGGATTTTTGTGATTTCTGAATATTTGGTTTAGGTATGAGAAAAACTGAAGATGAGTTTTCCATCTTACATTTGTGTAACCCAAACATTCTGGCAGTAATTTTCCTACAGTTAGATTGCACTGGAGAGCCAAAACAGTGTGTTCAGATCTCTGAAGCTGCCTGCAGAATCTGGCACCCAGATTTTAGCAGCAGATCCTTTCAGTCCCACAGGTAAAAGTTATAAGACATGTAGTAGCACATCCTCAACAACTCTTTCAATGGGTCGTTTGTCTCTGTTTGGACTGCTATCTGTAGTTTTTCATTACTATAAGGAGCATGCAGAAACGTTCGCCTATTAAGTGAAACCTTCTTAAGCAATCTGTTAAGTAGTACCATGTTTGTTTGTTTGTTTGTTTTGTTGTAATAGAGATAACAAAAATGAATAACCTTGGATGCTCACATTAGACCACTATTGCCTTGACAACAAAAGCCTGAAATGACAGATCCAAACTGGTTCTCTTGTCCATTATATGTAAAACTCTTACAAGGCTGAACTTTTTGGGTATTTTAGCCTGACAATAATAGCTGACAAATCAAATCTAGAATCAAAACTGTATGGGGAAAGAGAAAAAGGCAAACACTGGCTTAACAGTAGGAAGTTGGCTTCCTTGAGTGGCCCATATCCATAAATCCATCCATCCAATTAGACAATGTTAGACTACAGTAGTAGCAGACTAAGAAGGTTTTTCCAGTTGTTGTGGTTTTTTGGTGTTTTTTTTTTTTTCAAAACTCTGAAAACCTCTGCCCTGAAAACCTGCAAAGGAAGGTGCCCAAGACGCATTCTAATTAGATCCTCCTTTAGCAGAGAACTGGAAGTCTTGCCTTCCAGTTCTCTCTCAGGTTGTCTCAGTCTGATAACGCGGTGTAATGATCTGCTTGTCCATCTAACTCCATTTTAGCCTCACCAGAAAACTTGATGTCAGGGTTCAGTTTTCCCCAAAGCAAAGGTCGCTCTCCACCAGAGATGGGCAGTACTGGTTAAAAGTAACGCTTTGCTGTAATCCGATTACTTTTTTTTCAAGTAACGAGTAAAGTAACTATTACTATTGCAAAAAAGTAATTAGATTACTGTTACTTGCCCGTAAGCACACTGCATTACTACTGTTTGTGGGAGTGTCTCATGACAATGACGTACGAACACATGACGTTCGTGGCAGCAAAAGACGTGTGTAGATCATCCATCCATCCATTCGCTTCCGCTTATCCTTTCCAGGGTCGCAGGGGGTGCCTATCCCAGTTGTCATAGGGCAAGAGGCGGGGTACACCCTGGACAGGTCGCCAGTCTGTCACAGGGCTAACACACAGAGACACAGACAACCATTCGCACTCACATATTCACACCTATGGGCAATTTAGATTGACCAATTAACCTATCCCCACTACTGCATGTTTTTGGACTGTGGGAGGAAGCCGGAGTACCCGGGGAGAACCCACGCAAACACGGGGAGAACATGCAAACTCCACACAGAAAGACCCCAGCCTTATGGTGGAATTGAACTCAGGACCTTCTTCCTGTGCGGCAACAGTGCTAACCACCGTGCCCTCGTGTGTAGATCACTATTGGATAATATGGAGCACGGGAGAGAGTACGCAGAGTATGCAGGGTTTAGAGCGTGGAAGTACTGACATTACTTTGAGTTTGATTCTGTAAAAAGTGACAAAAACATCAGCGTCCACTGTACACTCTACCTGGTAAAACAACTTCTTTCTGCAGCGAAAAATTAAACTTCAAATCTGAGCAAGTGCCTAGCAAGCCGGCACAGGAATATGATATTCACAGAGAAACCCCCGGATCCCCCCACTGACATGAGACAATCCTCTACCTGTCCCACTCCTGCTAAACAGGTGAAAATAGATTTAAAAGCGACAGGACTTAGTACCGCTGAATCTTTGATTGTATTTATTGCCGAGTTTTACTTGTATCTATTTGAAAGACTGAGTGTCAACACAAAAAATATTTTATTTTATATGCTGGAATATGCAGAAAATGGGTTTAAATGTTAAACAAATTTCTTCCAGTCAGAGAGTGTTGCGTATAATTACATTTTTGTTTGATGCAATGAGCATAAAGTTAAAAGATTAAACAATTTTTAAAAAGAGACTTTTTCACGTGATTCAATTTTATATGATGGATTATGCAGAAAAAATAGAATTGGGCTGAAAGGTCTATTACTTCCTAACGTATTCAGGTTGTGTTTCATATTTTTTAAAAGTACCTAGTAATGAAGGCACTAATTACTTTTGAAAATATGTCTTTAGTAAAGTAACGGGATTACATTCTTGGAGAAGTAATAAAATCATTTGTAACTAATTACTATTTTTAAGTAACTTGACCAACACCTCCACTAATTAGGAGGTTCTGACTCTAAAAATCTATCAATATAAAAGAGCAGTTCATGGCCACCCACCAAGAAACTAAATCAACTCCAACAATTTTTCAGTAAAGTGAATTTCCCATCTAGTCAAAACGTTTCATTAGGACACTACCCAACTTGCTAACCTGGTCATTCTTACCTTTTTTGGGTATAATTTTTCTGGGGAATTCACATTAATCTATTTCAAAATGTTATGATTGTTTTCTGTGAACACTGGATGTACAGGGTGGGCCATTTATATGGATACACCATAATAAAATGGGAATGGTTGGTGATATCAAAGTCCTGTTTGTGGCACATTAGTATATGTGAGGGGGCAAACTCCTCAAGATGGGTGGTGACCATGGTGGCCATTTAGAAGTCGGCCATCTTGGATAAAAAATGCGTTTTTTTCAATAGGAAGAGGGCCACGTGACACATCAAACTTATTGGTAATGTCACAAGAAAAACAATGGTGTGCTTGGTTTCAACCTAACTTTATTCTTTCATGAGTTATTTACAAGTTTCTGACCACTTATAAAATGTGTTCAATGTGCTGCCCATTGTGTTGGATTGTCAATGCAACCCTCTTCTCCCACTCTTCACACACTGATAGCAACACCGCAGGAGAAATGCCAGCACAGGCATCCAGTATCCGTAGTTTCAGGTGCTGCACATCTCGTATCTTCACACCATAGATTATTGCCTTCAGATGACCCCAAAGATAAAAGTCTAAGGGGGTCAGATTGGGAGACCTTGGGGGCCATTCAACTGGCCCACGACGACCAATCCACTTTCCAGGAAACTGTTCATCTAGGAATGCTCGGACCTGGCACCCATAATGTGGTGGTGCAACATCTTGCTGGAAAAACTCAGGGAAAGTGCCAGCTTCAGTGCAGAAAGGGAAACACATCATCATGTAGCAATTTCAAATATCCAGTGGCCTTGAGGTTTCCATTGATGAAGAATGGACCCACTATCATTGTACCCCATATACCACACCAAACCATCACTTTTGTTGTTCCAACAGTCTTGGAGGGATCCATCCAATGTGGGTTAGTGTCAGACCAATAGCGGTGGTTTTGTTTGTTAACTTCACCATTAACATAAAAGTTTGCCTCATCACTGAACAAAATCTTCTGCGTGAACTGAGGGTCCTGTTCCAATTTTTGTTTTGCCCATTCTGCAAATTCTGTCCGCTGATCTGGGTCATCCTCGTTGAGATGCTGCAGTAGCTGGAGTTTGTAAGGCTGCCATTTGTGAGTAGCTAATATCCGCCGAAGGGATGTTCGACTAATGCCTCTCTCCAGTGACATGCGGCGAGTGCTACGCTGTGGGCTCTTGCTGAATGAAGCTAGGACAGCCACTGATGTTTCTTCATTAGTGACAGTTTTCTTGCGTCCACATTTTGGCAAATCCAACACTGAACCAGTTTCACAAAACTTAGCAAGCAGTTTGCTAACTGTAGCATGGGAGATGGGTGGTCTCGTAGGGTGTCTTCCATTGAAATCTGCTGCAATGACCCGGTTACTGCATTCACCAGATATCAACACAATTTCGATCCGCTCCTCACGTGTTAACCTCTTTGACATGTCAATGGCTGTGAACAAAGAGAAAGTTGTAAATAACTCATGAAAGAATAAAGTTAGGTTGAAACCAAGCACACCATTTTTTTTCTTGTGACATTACCAATAAGTTTGATGTGTCACATGGCCCTCTTCCTATTGAAAAAAACAAAAGTTGTATCCAAGATGGCCGACTTCTAAATGGCCACCATGGTCACACCCATCTTGAGGAGTTTGCCCCCTCACATATACTAATGTGCTACAAACAGGACTTTAATATCACCAACCATTCCCATTTTATTATGGTGTATCCATATAAATGGCCCACCCTGTATGCATGTTGCAGGAGAGCAAACTTGCTAAGCGACAGGCCTACCCTGAGGTCTGTTTGTTTCTTTCAACTGGGTGCAAGTTTAAAGAAGATCAGGCTTATAAGTCATGTTACAGCACACCAAAGCCCATCAAATCCAAAAGTTCAAAGTGAGCTTAGACAGTGTAGATGTAGTACTTTGACAGCTCTTATGAAGGATCAACTGGATTAAGGGCCTGAGTTTTAGGTAAAGTGCACCTTTGGTAAAATGAATGACTGTGGTATTTTTCCACCCATAGGAAGCGCTGCCTCATATGTGTAAGGGGGTGGTAACAAGTGTTTATCTAAAAGGAGAAATGACACCATCCAAAGGTCCCGTTTTTAAACATGAGCATGTATTCATTTTGGTTCCAATACATTTTTTTGTTTTATTCAAGAAAAACAGAAGACTGTCATGATTTTGAGTAGAGAATTACAAGGCCTAGTCGGTTATTTTCATCGCTCTCTGCACTTTCTGCCATTTCCCCTCCACTCTCCTCTTTGCAAAAGTGGTGTAAGCCACTTTACCACTCAGCTGTCAAGAGGGCAAAAATCCTAAATGAAACCACGTCCTTTAAAACAGTACAGCATTTATTCAATACTTGACTTCGGCTTAATGATGTAAATCAAATGAAAATCAATAAGTAAAGCTTCGTCTTACAGTGCTTATGGTATTACTCGCATGAACTGAATTAATGTGTCTGTGCTGTACTTTCCCAAAAGCTCAAAATAACTTACTGCCTATGCAGCTTCTCCACAATGGCCTTGGAGGATTTATGTTTTGTGTTAAGTAAGGCTGAAGCTACTCATGTTATCTCACTCCATCAATAGCAAATACATTAACAATATCTAGTCGCTGCAAGCACACTATTAATTTACCACGACCTGTCCCTACAGGGGCAGAATGATTGTTGGAGGCAACGAGGTGTATCTGTTTACCCCTCCCTGGGACACGGTGTCGCTGCTGGGGGATCAATGTCCATTGAGCATGGATGAGGAGGGGGCAGGCAGGCAGCCAAGCAGCCGGCTGGAGGAAGCCCTCAACCTCAGCTCAAATGACGCTGTCACCTAAGAGTTCCCAGCAGGCCTTGCAGAGACAGAGAGTTATGTGCTGCCTGATGCTGGAGCCATGTCCTCTCACACAGAAACATGGGCCTTTGTTCCTCAGAGGTTGAAGAGGACACAAGTAATAGATATTGCAAGCTCCGGTTCATGACAGGAAAAACCCAGACTGCCACCGACAGTTAACTGTCAGTCAGATATCTTGACATTTATCATTGGGAGAAGTGCAGTAGCTCTCATTCTAAGTAAGACTGCCTGACACTTGAAAGAAGAAATGGTGCCTTTTTCTTCCCGTGAATCAAACCGTGAACTAATACGGTAGAATTAAAACGGAGGAGGAAAAAAAAAAATTTAACATTTTGAGAAGGAATTCAGTAATGACATTATTTATTCTATGCACCTCTATAGGAAGGGGAGGTTTCGTGGTGTCTTAAGAGAATTTTGAGAGAAGGTTCATGTCACCCTGGTCTTTTTGGTGATGTCCAGCTTCTTATGTGATAATGCAAGGTCTTGAGCTGCTGGAGACTGCTAAATGGGGAGGAGGGGTTAAGCGCCATCCTCAGGCTGTGTCCCAATTAAGAGACCGCACGCTTGAAGTACGCGCACTATGCGTACTACATACTAGAGATGGACCGATCCGATATTACGTATCGGTATCGGTCCGATACTGACCTAAATTACTGGATCGGATATCGGAGAAAAATAAAAAATGTAATCCGATCCATTAAATATCACGAAAGCACCTCACAAAACTTGCAACACGCCGTAACTCACCTCAGAACGTTAGCACGTCGGAGCAGTATGCATCACGTGATAGAGCGGCTGTGGCATGCGGGACCTGCCGGTGGTCTGGATAGCATTTGGAGCTTCGCTAGCAACCCGGCATTTCATCTCCGACAAAGTTATCCCGAGAGAAGTAAAGCAAGTGTGTAAGTCCATCTCTGAATGTTTGCAAAGCATTCCTGCGTTAAGCTTAACAAACGACTGCCTCTTCTTGCTGCTACTTCAATCATGAAACTGCTTAACGATCAGCTGATCGGCTTTTCTGTCGCGAGTCCGTGTCTCTAGTTTGCTTTTGGCCCACTTTGCACCAGAAAGAGGAAACCAGCGGCTGAACAACAGCAGCACGTTTAAGCTTGATAAGCTGTTGTTAGAATTTATTTAATATTACTTTCTACTCGAGGATCTTTTTCTACGTAGCTGCGCTGGTAACTGTGCAGGGGCGGATCTAGCAAAGTTTAGCCAGGGGGGCTGATAGGGCATTAACAGGGAAAAGGGGGCACAAAGACATACTTTTCTTTCTTATTCTCATTTAAAATGTCGAGCTTTTAATAAATAATTATCTGACACCCAAAGTTTTAATTTGATGCAAAATGAATAGAAGTCCATTACTGTATATAGTAACTATTAAGTCTAATATATATATATATATATATACCCTAGTAAGCTATAGTACTTTTTCCTTTGGGAAGGTACCATCTGTGCAGTCTGCAATTTTGTTGAAGAAAGATGTTGAATCTATTTAATATTTCTTGAAAAATAATTGATTTCTGTGCATTTTTTTTCACACTGCATCAAATTAAGGTTGATTACGTCGATTAAGCATCATGAGGTGGAGCGTGAGGGGTGGTTCCCTATTTTTTATTTATTTATTTTTGTTGTTGCTGGGAGTTGGAACCCTATTAGTTAGGTTGCTTAATATTTATGCTAAGTACTCTTTAAAATACCAGAATAGGGAGGATGGTGTAGGTTTAAGTTTATTAGATTGATCAGTATTGCTGAACTATGAAATATTTTTTTTTGCATACAGGTATAACAGAATAGCTTTAGTGTAGTTGTTGTTTTAAACTTGAGTATGAACTTATACAAAATGCAGCAAGATATTTAAAAAACAGTTTTGTTGATTAAAAAACACTATATCGGATTCATATCGGTATCGGCAGATATCCAAATTTATGGTATCGGTATCGGACATAAAAAAGTGGTATCGTGCCATCTCTACTACATACGGTGCGTACTATAAGTACGAGAAGTGCGGAAGTGAGAGGCTTGTGAAATGGGACGGTCTAGCCTTCGTCGCGCTGTTCAGGTTGCCTAGCAACCATGATACTAACCGCAAGAAATGTTACATACAGCATTGTTTGACATAAATGAAGGAGAAAAAATGTTTTTTTGGTGTCATGGTCCTGGGTCATGTGACCCAGTATTCTGAGTTTCTTGATGTTTTTGTTATTCCTTTCAGTCTAGTTTCATTTCAGTTTATCTAGTTACATTCTGTCATGCCTAGGTTACAGTTTTAATTCATGATTTATCAAGCTCCCCATTTGTCTCATCACTGCGTGAAGTTTTCTGTGTTAAGTCTACGTGTGTTTATCTGTCATGTTTCATGTCCAAGTTTTCTTTGTTTGTCTAGTTCGAGTCATGTCTGGGTCTCGTTATGTTTCCCGTTTTATTTTGAAGGATCCTTGTTTTTTTTGTTTATTGTATTTAGTTTCACGTCCCCTGTCCTGTCATTATGTTAATTGTTGTCAGCTGTTTTCCCCATGTGATTCCTCTTCCCCTGATCATTCCTTATGTGTACTTAATCCGTGTGTTTCTGCTCAGTCGGTGTCAGATCATCTGTTAACCTCACCACAGTTTTCATAGGTTTACCTCATTGTTTCACTGTGTGTCCTAGTTTACTCAGTGTTCATAGTTTTGTCTTAGTTCTTTCACTGAGTGTCACAGCCTTCTGTTAACACAGTGTCCATAGTCTCCTTAGTTTCCCTAGTTTCATGTTTTTTCTTCTGCAATCAGCCAATAAAGGCTCGCTTTATTTTTGAAACTAACTATTATAGATATAGATATATTACAGCAGTGAGCTTGAACTCTGGGTCAAAGATTCAAGTTGCAGTTATTTATATTGCCTATCACCTTGAATCTTCACTCAAAGACAAGTATCTTTGACAGTGTATATACAGATGTATTATATATAAGAGACAAATATTGTTCATTTAATATGTTGCCATTATTACATTTAACTCAATGTTTACATATATGTGTAAAAACAAAATGTACGAGCTGTGATAACTGTTTCTGATAGAATGAAGAGTAGACTGATATATTAAATATTCCTTTATTGGGTGAGAAAATCAGACCATGTCATAACTGCTTTAAGTCATACAGAATAGATATCAGAGCCTTAAACAGGCTGGCTTCTGCTAAATGGGTCAAACCGGGCAGAAAGTACACAAACACATAACATCCTTATAGAATATGATGTAACACTATAGATCAACTTAGCTCAGAATATATAAAGCATATAAACAATTACAGCAATATGATGCAACAAACACAGCAGTACTACTAATCCAAAATGTTCAAAGCTTCATAGAACTCAAACAAACATTTATTTTTAGGTCCATTCTGCTGCTGATACATACTTTAGGTTTCTGAATATTAAACTTGTTTCTGCCTTTCATAGTGTGTAACTTGAAGGCCCTGAGTACTTTCTCCCACACTGAAAACACTGGAATGATAACATTATTTGAACATTACCTAATAAGACTGATTCAGGACAGGCAATTAGTTATTTTAAACTTTCCTAGCAGTCCTTCACAAACAGGGAACAGTCTGTCTATTCTCTCCATCTGTCAGCTGCTGCTGGCTCTTCCTCCTCCTCTTCCTCACACACTGCTGAGTTTGTCCTGGTGGATCATCAGGTGTCCAAAGCCTCACAGATGATGTGCAGCAGTGTGTCCCTCAGTCTGTCCTCACTCTGGAAACTTGCAGTTGTCACACATGGAAATCAAATGTGTGATAAGCTGCAGGATTCAAACACAAGTGTAACTTATAAATACATGTTCATACTTTTATTCTACAATCAGAGAGAAAGAAAGAGAGAGAGTTCAGGACAGACAGACAGGTGACAGTCTCAGGTGTATACACTGCTACAAAACAGCACAAGAGAAGGAGGATTTAGTGTTTGTGTTATTACGAGTGCTAAACAAGAAGAGTTCCCAGATGGTACAGTGGACACATGTGTGACTGCTGTGATTAAAGCATCTTTCTTTCAGCTTAACGAGTGAACCGTCAGCTCGTTCAAACACACGTTAAAGTCCGTTTGGCTCGACACCACCGAACAGAGGCAGCAATATAACATAGCTA
Organism: Simochromis diagramma; assembly: GCF_900408965.1. Lineage (NCBI taxonomy): Eukaryota > Metazoa > Chordata > Actinopteri > Cichliformes > Cichlidae > Simochromis > Simochromis diagramma. Next base: position 21,326,988 of record NW_024387523.1, on the reverse strand, counting down.
ACATTAAGTGACTGTGAGGTCAACATGGTCTCCGTGGTTCCTTAGTTCTAGGATATTACATATGGCGATGAGTGTAAAAGCCAGGTGTTGCTGTGAAGTTAAGCCGTGATAAGTGGCTTGTAAAGTGAGGTTAGCAAGTTGTGCGGCGCTGGCATCTGTTGGAAGCGGAGCATAACCCTCAGTGAGGAATAATGGCTATCACAGTGGGCTCGGTGGCGCCATTCGACAGCCAGCTGCAATCCTGGGAGGAATATTGTGAGATTTCTTCTTTGTGGCGAATGATATTAAGGAGGAGGAGAAGAAGCGAGCGGTGCACTAACATTTGAAAAGGCACTGAAGTTGCTCAAGCAATGGAGGCTGCTAATAGAGACATTGTGGACTTGAAGAGCATGATGGAACAGTCCCGATTCAATAAAGGATTAGGAGCGGTGAACAAGATGGAGGACTGCGGCTCGACATCACAACAAGTTGTCAGGAAGTGCTACAGATGTGGAGAGATAAATCATATGGCCAAGGACTGCAGGTGTGTTTTAGAAAAGTGCCACAACTGTGGTATAGTGGGACACATAAAAAGGGTCTGCCGAATGAAAATGGAACAAAAAGGAGGGCGTGGCAGACAAGGTAAACAAGCACATTTCTTAGAAGAGGAGAATGTGGAGAGTGAGGAGGAAGGAGCTGAACATGCACCACATAAAGGCAAGTAGTGTGACTATGTATAATGTGCATGAGGAGATTAGTATCCCAAGGGAGGAACCCATCAGACAGAAGCTAAAAGTAAATGGACAGAATGTGACATTTGAAGTAGACACAGGCTGTGGCTACACTATCATGTCGAAGGTAGAGATGGGTACCGGTATCCGGTGCCATTATGGCACCGGTTCTGACATAAACGGTAGTAACCAGACCGAAAAGCAGCGCACATTTCGGTGCTTTATTTCGGTGCTTTTTTTTTCCCTGAGATGTCATTCACTTTGGATTCCAGCCAATCATTTTACCTTTGCAAGCGTAGTAGGCAGGCCCAGGTACGTACGTTCTTTTAGAGCAGAGCTGCAGATTAAAAATGCCGAAGGCAAAGCGGTCAAAAGTCTGGCTGTACGTCACAGCAAACGATGCAAACTCAGCAGCCTGCAACAAGTGCTTTAAGGTGATACTGTGCAAAGGAGGTAACACCTCGAATCTGATGAAACACTTGGCAACGTATAGCATTTTGTTAAAAGCCGAGAAATGCGCCGTATTTGATAGCTTGCTGCGAGACCTCACACCGGGCACATCTACTGCGGGTGTGGTGCCTGTTATCGGACCCGGAGTTAGCAACATCCCCCAAAAACCCGAAGAGTAGAGTCCTGGCCCCTAGCCCTGCCAGTGTAGCAGAAATGATGACGGGTGATGATGGCAGCAGCCGTTCTTCTCTGCGTGAGTAGCTTAATGTTGTCCGTGTGTAATTTACGTTGAGTAGGCTAACCACGTTATTACATTAATGCACGTAAGGTGAACTAGCAAACACTGCCGTAGTTACATGCGGCTGTCTTCTTGTTTGATGGCAGATACTCCCTTCACCCTGGCCAAAAAGGCTAAAATGACCAAAGAAAAAGTGGAAAACAGCTAAACATGAGAGGTTTTTGGACAAAGTTTTTGTTTTTTCCATTGATTAAGCACTGCTTCCAGCCAAGAGTGATACCATAAATCCCCCATAGCTGCAGAAAAGGCTAACATTGTTATCTTTTTACAAAAAAACAGCTGAAGGTGAGAGGTTTTTGGACCAATTTTGTGTTCTCCATCCTTTAAGCACCGGTTCGGGCACCGTTTAAGCACCGGCACCGTTTCAAAAGTACCGGTTTTGTACTGGTATTGGATAAAACCTAAATGATACCCATCCCTAGTCGAAGGAGACATTTAAAAAGCTTTTTGAAGGCAGTAAGGCACCCAAAGTAAGCAAGTGTGGAATCAAACTGAGAACATATAGAGGCCACAAGGTACCCATGTGGGGAGCAGCCCACGTGCAGGTGGAATTCAGAGACAGTAAAAAGAAACTGGACATGGTGGTGGTTGAAGGGGCTAGAACTAGTTTGATGGGTCAGGGGGGGGCCTTACAGCGGATACTGGCCAGACATGAAACAGTGTTTAAGGACGAGTTAGGGACACTGAAGGGGTTTGCAGCAAAGATAACTAATGCGTTGACTAGTTTAAACCCCTTGTTTTGCACAACAGAATACGGCCTCCCGTCTGCAGCTAAACACCTTAATAGCTTTTGTAATGGCTTTAGCCCGGTCGGATTGGGCAGCAAAGGGCTGCTTAAATACCACAAACTCCTCTGCTCCTCCACTTGGACCGCTAGTGCTGATCATAGCTATCGCTTGACAGACTGACCACGCGCACCATACACATACTTTTTTCTTCTTTTTTGAATCTTCGGATCACGTGCGTGCCGAACCGTGGAGTGGGATCGGTTAGGATTATGGATCAACCGTGATCCGTTGCACCACTACTGGATGATATCATTCTGACGGAAAAGAATGACAAAGAACATCTTCAGACACTGGATGGAGTGCTGCAACGCTTGGAGGAGGCGGGCCTGCGCATAAAAAGGAGCAAATGTCAATTCTGACATTGAAGACAAGGTGAGGTCCTGCAGTACATGTCAAGAACATAGACACAGGCCTCAAGAGGCACTGCTACACCCCTGGGAGTGGCCGGAGAAGCCATGGAGAAGAATACATACTTGATTATGCTGGCCCATTTTTCGTAAGTGCACAAACTAAAGAGTTCATGACAAAGAACGGAATCACTCACGTCACCTCCCCCCTATCACCCGGCATCAAATGGGTTAGCGGAAAGAGCAGTGCAAACGTTCAAAGAACTCATGAAAAAGAGTACCGCAGACACACTGGCAACCAAGTTAAACAGGTTTACCGAACCACACCACAGTCCACAATGGGGAGGTCTCCCGCTGAGTTGATGATGGGCCGGAAGTTGAGGTGTACTCTTGATCTCATACACTCTGACTTGAAACAGAAAGTGACAGCAAAACAAGATAGCCAAAGACTGTATCATGATTGACATGCCAAGGAGTGCACGTTTGTTATTGGAGACACAGTATATACCAGAAACTATGGCGGAGGACCCAAATGGATACCAGGACTTATACAGGAGATGACGGGGCCTGTTTCCTACTTGGTGATGCTGGGCAATGGGACAGTGGTCAGCTGTTTGCCCGCCTGGAGCCGTACCTGTCAGTAGGAATGCCTGAAGTCCACCCGGGCGAGCCCACAAAAGCAGCACCAATCATCAGCGCTGAGGCAGGAGACAATGATGAGAGAAACATGGAGGTGCAAGTTACACTAGTGGTGAAGCCACACATGGAAAATAGTGCTTCACAGGAGTCACCAGCCACTGGGTTACGGCGATCACAAAGAACCAAGACACCTCCTGAGCATCTGAGAAACTTTGTGCTGTGACTGAGAATAAGAAGAAGAAGATTACGGTGAACTGTTATAGTTTTATCTAAAACTGTTGGACTAAAGGTTCATTATTACGGGGTGAAATTTCAGTAAAGACCGGGGACGGGGTTGTTGCATTTTAATAAAGGTGAGGTTTTTGTTTATGGGTATTTTATGTAGAGATTAAAACTACACAGTAGTTTCAGTTTAAGGGGGGAGGAATGTTATGTTGTAGCAGGGATTTGTCCACCAGGGGGCAACAGTTTTTTGAGAGTGGTATCAGTGTGTGTGGCGCTTGCCCCAGTTCAGAATAATAAAAAAGTGACTGCGAGGTCAACATGGTCTCCGTGGTTCCTTAGTTCTAGGATATCACAAGAGCCACGGGATTAACTGCTGTGCACAGGAACCATGTTTAATCTTAAACTGGATGCTAATATCAGCAATAAATGAGTGACTTACAGTAAATCGTGACATGACAAATACTTAATGGTATGCTAAAAAGATATCATTACACCACTCCTGTGACTGGGCAGATTATTAAAGAAAAGAATTACATTTGTTTTTACCTACAGTCACTGGAAAAAGAAAGTTTTCACAGGACTCTGTGCTGTCCCATGATAAACTAAGCATGTCATTAATGCTTCCATAGGAATTAAGAGAGTAAGCACTAGCCAGGTGTAGCTAATCAAATGTAGTTGATTTATTGATTATCAGCAAGTGTGAGGACCTCTGTGAAAACAGAATTTTAGGCAGTTGCTGCTCTGGAATATTCAGCAGTCCAGGAATGGATACTGAAGCAAATCCCCCCCAAAGGTCAGACTGTGCAATGCTGAGAGAAATTAGAAAACATCCAAGAGCTACATCTCCGATTCTACAGATCTCAGTTAGCATGTTAAGTTTAAGACAGTACAATCATAGCCATACTGATGGCTATTATTTGGGCTTCTTTTGCAGTCATCGGACCTGAGTGACCCGCAGTCATTGAGTTGACCGTGAAATCCTCCGTATACCAAAGTATTCTAGATTAAAATTTCAGACCATTGGTTGGATACCTAAAGCGTGGCTGAAATTGGGATATGCAAGGCAATGATCCTAAGCAGAGCAGCACATTTACTCCAGAATAGTTTAAAAAGAAAAAAATGAGGGGTGTCAATGACCAAGTCAAAGTCTAGATCAGGGGTCGGCAACATGCGGCTCCGGAGCCGCATGCGGCTCTTTAGTCCTTATAGTGCGGCTCAGCGTGGTTTGGTAAAAAATAAATTAGAAGTATTTAGCTGAAGTGTATTTTATTTATGTTAGTTCTTTTTTAACTTGTATTTCTAAATTGGAATATTATTGTGATATTTAAATATAAAAAAAAATTATATTTTATTATTTTTTCATCGCTCAAAATAAGCGTCACACTCGCGGAAGCCGGTGTACCCGCCGAAACGCCGTGCATTTATTGAGACTTTCAACCCCAGGTAGGCCAATTATGGATCTTCAGATCCACATAATGTCAGCAGCTCCACCGTGAACTATGTTAAAAACAAACACCGCTCACGCCTCACAGACGACAGCTTACAGTCCTGCTTAAAGATGAAAGTCACTTCGTACAGCCCCGATTTGCAGACGCTGTGCGCAGAGGTTCAGGGGCAGAAGTCCCATTGTAAACATATCACGGCAGACCCGACGATGTTTGCATGAACCTGCTTTTCAGCATCTCTTTATTGACCACTTATCACAACGGTTGCTGGCGCATTCAGCCAGCTGTAACTTTTCAGCTCACAGCCCGACACATACCAACAACAGCATAGATAGCACAGACATTAAGGTGGCGAGGCGTGATTGTGTGTGCCGCTCAGGCGTGGTCTCCCCTGCAGACCACGCCCCGCCACACACATTAACCAGGTAAAATACATATTTAGGCAGAATTTTGCAAATATCTATTTTTAATTTTTTAGCAACATAGTGCTTTTTTTCCAATTATTTTTTTAAAAGTCAGGTCAAGGCTCCAAAAGCCCAAAGGCAAAATATCTGTTGTGAGCCGCCACCCTTATATATAAGGGTGGCGGCTCACAACAGTTTTTGTTTGCTACATGGATCATTTTAGTTCAGCTTTCCTTTTGTTATATTTCTTTAAGAGTTCAAAATGTGTTAATTACATAAATAAATTGTAACTTTCTCTGTAGCACTTCATGGATTTCGTAAGGAACACACCTTCGTTGTTCACACAAAGCATAAAGGTAAAAAACAATATATACAGTGTTATCTTCATTTTAGATATCAAAAAGTATTTGCGGCTCCCAGTGTTTTCTTTTGCGTGGAAACCGGGTCCAAATGGCTCTTTGGGTGTGAAAGGTTGCTGACCCCTGGTCTAGATCTAAACCAGATAAATTCAAATTTCAAATCAGTTCCATTTTATTTACATTGTGACAAATCACAACACAAGCATCCTCAAGGTGCTTTACATTGTAGGTAAAGACTGTGGCAAAACTATAAGAGAGCTGTGCATAAAGCCTCAATGACCTGAAGCAACATGGTAAAGAAGAGTGGTCCAAGATTCCTACAAAGCAATGCATGAGACTGATGAAGTCATACATAAATCGATTACTTCAAGTTAGTGCCACTAAGGCAATTCAAAAAGCTACTGAATAATGAGGTGTACTTAGTTTTTCACGTGACTGCATTGAATGTTGTGAAAACTTTGTCTCACATGACTGCACGTGGCAGTAGTAGCAGAGGCCTTACTGCTGAAAATAGCTGTGAGTAATCCCTGGCTGCTGGCAGATTAAGGAAATGTGTGGTTTTCTGGATTTAGTTAAAACAAAACAGGTAAACTATCCTTTGGTTATTTTGTCAAGTATATACATATGCTGATATTTGGTCAAGAAGACTTTTTCACATTTTGCCTTTGTTCCTGTCAATGTAATTACCACAAACTGACCCTTTAACAGCCATTAGATGACAATCTGTGTTAATTGGAGTTAAATTATCTTAATTTCAGGAGCAAGACCATGCCTAAACATGCCCCTTCCTTCCTTGTCTCATCTCTATATGACCCCCCCCCCCCCCAGTTCTACAAGCTGTTCATTCACATTTTTGTGCCCCACCGTCCCTCCCCTTGTTTAAATCTTTTCACTTCTTTACTTCTCATTAGGGGATCTGCCAGGCCCGGGAGATCCCTATGTCCCCAAACCACAGCTCAATTCTTGATTAAACCATTCGCCTTTATCTACTAAAAAACGCTGCCAGACCTAAAATGAGGACGTGGGTCCAGCTAGTGAAATGTTTTTACAGGCATTACTGTAAAACTGTATTTTAGGATACTGGAAAATAATAACTTGTCTCTTTTTGTATGTAGGTATAAGATTTTTTTTTTTTTTTTTGTCATGCACACACACACACAAAGTAGTAATATATGCAGATATGCAGTAAAAGGAACTCTGACTTGTTAAGAGTCTTGAACAAAGAGTTCATGTTGGAAATCACAGTGCAAACTGAAAAAGAAATGTTTTAATTCAACACTCAGTTAGCCAAGAATCATTTCCTGGCTTTTCTACACAGAAACCTCTCCTTTGACCAGCTCAGAAAAAGCCTGTTGTAAGTTTTCCACACCTACTGCTGTTTCAATAAGGAGTATGTTTTGGAGCTGATAGCCTCTGGAGGAAAGCTACTGCATCATCCAGTTTCTCAACCTCCCCACTATTGCCCCGAGTGTGGGTCAAAGGTCAATAATAGAGCAATTGCAAGCAGAACATGAAATCCAAGTAGTGCCTGTGTGAGAATAAACACTGGGAATGGTACAGCATGATACAAATCTCAGAAAAAGACTTACAGAAAGTATCCCTCCAGATAACATCACTGTGGATATGTGGTTATTACAGTGAGTGGTCAGAGAGCACTGACTGTAACAAATTCCCCAGCAAATAGTTTTGACATTGAAATATCAGACAAGTCGAAAATTGACTCTTTAATTTGTTCCGTGAAAGGGGATCACCAAAGGATGCATTATTTATGCAACAGCACATCATGAATCAAAGCAGGGATACTCACGCTTTGTTGATAGGAGCAGTCAGACTCAAACGTGATTTAACGGTTATAAATTCACAGTTTTTTCATCTATTCCCATTTAGCTGTTTAACACCAAAACATCCTTACACGTTCTCTCTGGAAAGCAACAGCTCCTTGTGTGGAACGTTCCCAGCTGCCAGCCTGTGAATGCTCACTTGATGTGTCTTTGTCTTCTCTGTCACACTCGAGGGGATTGAAATTCTTCGTGTGAAATGATATTTGAGGTGATTAAAGGGAGTCATTCCACGGAGCTGACAGTTCTAATGGAGAGAGAGCAAAATCTGCCAGTCCGGTCCTAATAGCGAGACAAGCTTTGTGACAGCCGCCGGAGGAGCTCAGAAATGCTCTGCTCTCGGGACAAAGTGCCGACAGAGGCATGCCCTCTGATTCTGTTGTCAAAACTGCTGTTTGTTTAGTTGCTCATGATGTATGAAGGAGCGAAAGACTGAGACAGAAAAATGGAATGCAGCTGTTTAGTCTTTTGGCACAAGGTATCAGATATAAGCACATAGCTAGTGATCAGAAATATACTGCAGAAAGAGCTGCTCAGAATTGGAATGGTGTTTGGGATAGTTAACTTCTTAACTCTGTTCCTACTTCAGTAAAGGCTTTGTCTTCATTTATTTTTTTCCAAACCTGATAGCAAAGCAACTTTGCCGTGAATGCGAATCAAAACTGGAACACAATGTAGTAGGTCACGTGTCCCCTTTCCCTGCACACTTGAGTTACAGTCAGGGGACTTTAGTTAATATGAAGAGAGGGAAAAACGTAGAGTCATCTAAAACTTTTTATAAGTGGAAATCACATATACATATATACATATAGATAGATCTCTCTCTCTCTCTCTCTCTCTCTCTCTCTCTCTCTCTCTCTCTCTCTCTCTCTCTCTCTCTCTCTCTCTCTCTCTCACACAAGAAAGTGCAAACTGCAGCCAGGCCAGAAACAACTTCCCGTTACTGCTAGTGTGGTGGCACGAAGGAGGGATAACCAGGGAAGGTGACTAAGGGATGTTGACAACGCCACCTAGGGGGGAGAGGTACACCCCAGGAAAGATTTTTATAGCCAATGTAGATGTTACACTAGCTATCAAAGCCCACAGGCTCATTATTAACAGCACAGGTGAGGCAGATCAGTTTTACAAATCAAAATTTATTAAGAAAAGAAAAAAAAAAAAAGGAAAAGCATAGAACTGTAAGATCAGAGAAATTCTTAGGGTAGCAGGGCTGAGACTGCAAGACTGTTAATTAAAACACTTTAATAACAAACAATGATTAAAACAACAAGGCTCGCTGCCACGGTGCTACCCTAGTAAAATAACAACTCAATAAAATAACTAAACAGAAATGGTGGAGACCGGCCACTTGAGGAGGCAACCTACAGGGAGGAGTGCCCAAGGGTGCCACCAATTGCTCACCAGTGTAGTTTCACTGCAAATCTCACTGTCACTCACACTGAAATCTAAATGGCGCAATCTACCTATGCCCGGTGTGTACACTCTCATGCATCAGGGAGGGGATTCCACCTCACGTGCCTAGCCCCTCAACAAGCGGCCGAACCTCCACTAAAGCAACAAAACAACAAAGCATCAAACGTTAAACAAATTAGTAAAAGAGATATACATAAAACAAATACACCCTAAGTTAAAGTTCTTTATAAAAGCATGATTAAAATACATAAAACAACTCCGAGTAAAAGACCATAAAACCAGCAGTCAGTCAAGGCCAGTCCATAAACGTTTGTAAGATGACAACAGCCACAAGAAGACACAACTAAACAAAACAGCACAAGACAGCAGCAGTATGGTACAATCCTGTAACAAAAGAGGGAAACAGTCGTTAAGGTCCACCCTACCTACTACATGCCACATTATAGCAAACACAAGAGTCCCACTTACCACTCTCTAAAGGGGAATACTACAATGAACAGCTTTCCTAAAGAAAGCAAACCACTCTGTAATGCTTAACCACGTGACACTCTTGACCACCTTGGCTGGGAAAAGACTGCCAGATGCCGCAGTGCAGTAGTGAAGTGCAGCTGTTTCTTATAAGGTTGCTTATTATCAGCTGGGAAGGTGTGGATGTTAGTGCTGCATTCGCAGACACCACGTAAAATCCTACCTCAAAGTCTACTTCACTACACTAGCGCAACATCATTTGTTTTTGCGACCATCTGCAAAGACAACATCCTGACACAAAGTTGGTAGGGAGGAATTCCTGACTCACAATGATAAAGCTAAGTGCAGCCAGAGTCTGATCTTCAGCATGTAAAAGCAGTAATTAGCAGTTAGGCTTGCAGCACTGTAGCACACATTTTCTAACTGTACCTCTTTCAATCAGTATTTTTGGGGTGGTCTTCCCCAACTTTGCTGTCAGTTTCATGTTAATACTTAATGCTAAAGAAAGGTCTTTGTGTGTGTCCTTGTTATGGATGTGTCAGCATGTGGGACTGTAGCCTAAGTTTTAAATTGATAGCTGATAATTATGTTGCATTGCATCTCAGGCCTCATCTCCTGCTTCCGAGCAGCTAGGCTGGCTTCAAGACTGACTTGTTTTGTGAAGTCCTGTGTCTACACACCAGTTCCAAATGGCACACCCAGTCATTTACCACCCACTCTCCTCCACATCATTACAGCAGTCCAAGTGGTAGCAACTTTGTGATCTCTCATTATAAATTATACAATCCTGTGAAAAAAGTATTTTCCCCCATTCTAATTTCTTTGTTTTTCTTTGCCACACTTACACATTTCAGATGATCAAACAAATGACCATAACCAAGTTTTTACCTTTTTCACACTGGGCCAGGTGGGTTTGGATAGTTTTTTCCCCCCTTAATAAGTGAAATCATCATTTAAAAACACTGCATTTTGCATTTAATCGAGTTATCTCTGTCTAATGTTAAAGTTTGCCTGATCGTCGGAAGCCTGTAAATGTGCCAAATGAGCAAAAAACTAAGGAATCAAGAAGAGGGCATGTCATTTTACACAGCACTATATATATAAGCAGGATGATGTTACTCACTGGTTATTCCCTTATGAAGCATTGAGCAGAGTATTTTTGCAGTCACATTCTCAGTGTTTTGAAATTGGAAAGAATGGAGTAGATGTGAAGCGAGAAACTGATTGACCGTGAGTGCTCAGTGGCTGGTGACTTGTGAGTGACAAGTTGTTAACCAGTGAGCACATTATTGTTTATCCTTTCAAGCACGTCTGTGATCTGAGTTTGCTTTTTAGAGCTGGAAACCATCTCCATCTGTTATATACAATCTATATTTTTCACCGTTACCTCTGTGTTGTGCATTATGGTATATCTCTCCAGTGTGTAAGCAGCATCTCAGGGTCCTGGTCTCTCTGGAAACTCTCCACCTCTCTCCGTGACACCGTTTTTTCGGGGTGGGGGGTTAAGTTCCGATCATCTTGCGGGTGTTACATTTCTGTAACACCTGCAAGAATATACCCAAACTGTCAAACAAGCTGACATTACCCCTGGCTTCAGTGCTTGTTTTGAGTGTTTTCACTTTGAAAGATGGGCATCATTGTTCAGAACATCGCCTTCTGTACCTGCCATTCGCAGACCCTGCTTCCAGTGTGACTGACTGAAAAAGATGTTTCCCAGTTCCGGCAGAGCACTGCGATGCCAATTACCCCCTTTTTCATCCAGCACGTCCATCCCTTTTTTTTCTTTCTTTTTTTTTTTTGCAGTTAACAGAAAATAATGGCTTTGTGTGAGAGTGATAACGGTAGGATTCCCCAGAGGGATGTAATGCACCAGAGATCGTTTTATCCTCTCAGTTCCTCATCTGATATAGATCATGTCTTAATTCCTGGACTATCACTCCTGGATTTTGTTTAACATTGTATTTGAGGATTTGCAAATTAATTTCCCCTCATGTGCTACATTCTTATTTTTTGCAGGTTTTTCACATTAAAGCTTTCCTTTGGTATTTGCATGTTCAAACATTGAATTATGAAAAAGAGAAGCCTTCTCTGAACCTTCACATCTGATATTAACTCCCAGGAACAGTGCTCGGGAGGTATTTAATTTTCACAGGTGACTCTATAAATTCTTTTTTTTTTTTTTTTGTCCTTGTTTCACTTTCTACGACTGTTTCAAAAAGATTTTTTTGACATCATAATTCCTGATCGATAGAGTACATAAGCCTTGATTATGCTGCATTTATACAAGTTGTGCAGCTTGTAGTTTCAAAGAGGTGAAATGCATGGCACAAAGGAAACCAACAGACTAGATACCACAACACTGCTGCCATTCAACAATTGTTTAATAATGCGACTGTGATGACAAATGAAAGAAACAAATGAGAGAAACAAATGGAAACAAAAGACACGGGAACCCTTGCTACAACAAACAAAAGAAGAAGAAGAAGACCATGAACACAACCCATACTTAAAAATCAAAAGCATAACATGGAAGTGAGGGAAGAGGGGGAGACAGAGCCATCAAGACATCACTCCTTATTTACTTTGCATTCACTTTCTGAGGTAGGGAAATTGTCTTCTTATTCTAGCTGTTAAGCTGATAATTAAATGATTAAACTGATTTGAGTGCAAACTTGATTGTAAGTTTCTATAAAACCTAGGAGCGAAAGTTTAGTTTGCTTAAATAGCAAGACTTCAAATCATAGCAGTTATTCCTGATGGTTGTTTTCCTGTTTCACAGAAAAAGTACATTTTTTTTCCAGATAGCTTTAAATTGGATCTGTTACTTGTTCTTTTCTGTCATAAATATATTGAAATATACAATTTTGTTGTTGTATGCTCATGTATGCTCATACAGTAAATGTGGCCAAAGGTCCCATTGATGACTTAAGTTTATGTAAAGGCTAGGCTGCTCTAAACATATCTGTCCATAGAGGATTGAAAACGTGTTTGTCCCTTCCGTTGATATTGTTACTCTGCCACGCAACTCCACCAAGGACGGTCCCAAGCCCAGATGTGAAAGGAGGAGGGTGGTCGCCTTGCTGAAGCAACCAGAACCGACCAATCGGGGAAACTAGGCTTGAAACCCTGGAATCTCAACAATCAGCTTTATCGACCAATGCTACCGCATCCGGGGCAGCCGATGCACCAGCGCTGGGTACCCAGGGCGCTGGTGGGAAATGGATAACTGGCCATCGACTCCATCGACTAACGCCCAAGACGCCGATCAACGTCGCAGTGTGGAACGTCAGTACTGGTCACCATGTTGGGCAGAAGGAGATCATCGCCCGTGAACGTTCAAAACTCAGCGCCTTGATAACGGCCCTATTGGAACTTCGGCTGACTGGATCTGGCACCTTCGCCGTTGAAGTGCTGGCCATGGACGAGAAGATGACGTTGTATTACTCAGGTGGCGAAAAAAAGAGAAGCCGGAGTCGGCTTCATGGTGCACCATCGGTTCTCTGTGAGCGTCGTCGCCTTTCAACCTGTATCGCCGTCCTAACTGTTGACGATATGATCAAGCTACACGTAATCGCAGTCTACGCGCTGACCGAAACGAACTCCGATGCATCCAAAGATTAATTCTATGATCACCTGCAAGACGTCCTGGACTCCCTACCTCAAACCGACATGATCATGGTCGCCGGCGACATGAACGCCCACGTCAGCATCGACCGCACTGGCTGGGAATAAACGATGGGAAAGTTCGGCCATGGAGAAATGAACGACAATGGACTGCGATTGTTGTCATTCACCTCAACTGGTCCTCGGGAACACGCTATTACAACCCTCGCTCAAGCACCGTCTGACATGGCGCAACCCAAGACGAAACGACTCGGCGCTACTCGACTACATGCTCATCAACACCCGGTTCCGATTGTCCTTGCAAGATGTCCGGGCTATGCGCGGTCCCGGCTACGGCTCTGATCACTATCTCGTCCGTGCCCGAGTGCGCATGAAGCTCCAACGAGCGAAGAAGCCAACACCAATGCAATTCCAAATACCAATACCAATTCCAGATCGCATATTCGAACCGCTTTGCCCTCCTCCCCCTGAGTGATGACGCCAACGAAGAAGAGCAAACAATATTGGAAGCCATCTTGGACTGCGCCAAGCCGCTGTGCCCACCCGTCCGATGTCGCACACAACTGTAGATCTCGGACGAGTGTCTCGACCTGGTCGTTGAACGCAAGAAGGCCAAGCTAACCAACTTTGAAAAGAATCGTCAGCTAAACCATGAGGTGCGGCTGAAGATGAAAGCAGACCGTGAGGCGTACTGGAACAAAGTCACTATAGGGTGCTGTACCAGACCATACGTAGTCTCAGTGGCAAGTGCAAGACGACGAATGATAACATCAGAAAGGCCGACGGCTCGTTTGTAAAGTCAACTGCGGAGCGCCTGCAACGGTGGAAAGAATTCTTCGACGAACTCTACAATCACGATCCGCCGACAATAGTGCCATTTTTGCCGAAGACGACGCCGAGGCGACTGAAATCCTCTATGACATCGCCCAGCACTCCAAACCGTACGGCCTCAAGATCAACTTGAAGACCAAAGTCCTGATGACCGACGGCTCACCAGCAACCGTCCACCTCGAAGGTGTGCAGATCAAACAAGTCCAACAATTCAAATATTTGGGGTCTCTCGTTGAGGATAAGAAAGTGGCATCATCAGCGGAGATACGCTCCAGAATTGGGCAGGCGGCGGCAGCGTTCGCTTCCCTGCGCTGGTGCGTCTGGAAGAAGAGCAACATCTCACTTGCGACAAAGATCCACCTTTACCGAACCCTGATCCTGCCCATTCTACTCTACGGCGTGGAGATGTGGACGATGCTCAAACATGACCTGAACAAGCTTGAAGTTTTCCAAATTTGTTGCCTTCGATGCATTCTCGGCATTTCCGTTCGCGACCATCATTCGAATGACACCTTCCTTACCAGCTGCGGCAGCCAACCGACGATCGGCGAACTAATCCAGCGCCGCCGACTCCGATGGTTTGGCCACATTTGTCGAATGGACCTGAGCTGCTACCCCCATGGCCTACTCTGGTTGACCCGCCCCGCCGATTGGAGGGTGCAGCGAAATGCACCAAAGAAGACATGGATGAAACAAATCGAGAATGATTTGAAGGCCCGTCGACTCGATCTCGAGCAGGCAAGAACCATCGCCTTAGATCAAAAAGTGTGGAAGATCATCGTTGGTCAAGCAAGAGAACCTGCGGCACTTACAGCAGTGTACTGGTTGCGCGGTCGACAACTGCTGCCAGACGCCCGCTAAGGACAAGAGAGAGAGAGAGAGAGAGAGAGACTCTGCCACGCTTCAGATCATCAAAGAAATTGTAACATTAGACAAAGATAAAACCAGTAAATGCAAAATACAGTTTTTAAGAGAGTACGGCATAGCCGAGGACCATCGGAGATGTTCTGCCACAACTGTGTAATGTTGTCATTTCGTGACAGATCAGTCATAGCAAGCGCTGCAGGGTCCATCAGACATGGCAGCCCATAATCACATGAGACAGACAATGCTACCATGTATGGCTTTAGATAGTCAGGATCAGTTTTAACTTAGCTGTAGACCATTAGTCATTAGTCTTTCTCTGTATTATTGTAGGGCCTTTACCTTACAATATAAAGCACCTTGGGGTGATTATTGTGATTTAGCACTGAAAAAATAAACCGGAATTGAAACTATCAATGAGGTTGTGCTGGTGTGCTGAAGTCTCATAGACACCATGCTAAGTTTATCACCATCACCATCTTAGCTTGTTGTTGCTCCCCCTGGCCTGTGGTCACTTTTATTTTCTTAATGTGTTTCATGCACGACAAACTCTGATGCTGGGAACCTTTGCAAATAAGTGTGTACCACCCTGCTGAGGCCGTCGGTCCACCGGGGTTATGTGTTACTCTCACAGAGTACGAGGTCAGTCCTGCTGATACTTCTTGTTTAGGAGTGGTATTCCGACATGACATGTTATTGTCACACTTGAGTTCATCTGTGCCACATCATCCTGTGTCCTTGTGTGTGTGCCCTCCCTCAGTCTTTGTCAGGCTCTTGTGTTCCTGCTGGCTCTTGTTGTTTTGTAGATTGTAATACTTAACTGAATCTTGCAGTGATTATATTTTTTTTTATCAGCTCTAGTAGTTATAGAATAAAGGTCTGTGTTTATCCACCTACCTGCCAGCCCCCATATTCTTTTCCCTTTGTGACAATAATGGTGACATATTTGGCAGTTTCAGGGCAGCCACATGTCTTTGGAGGATAGTTTAAAACTTCCCAGGCCCCAGTATGCTTCAGTATGTGTCAGGTTCAAGGCTTCTGGTAACCCCGGTATTCTTCCACTCCATTTAGTTTAATTAATCATCTTTATAGTAGCTATCAAAACTGGTGTGCTCCAAACTGCTTACTTGGATTTCCAACCTGCTGTCCTCCATAAAGAATGAATGAAGTCAAAGCAGTAACTCGAGACACTTAAGCAGGTTAGCTCCTTGTATTTAAGTGCTGCTGAATAGTGAATTCCAAGTAATGATTTTCCTTCCCCTGAAATGAATATGTAGCTTTACAAATACAGCCTTTGAGCTACTATCATCTTATCACCCCACTACAGGGCATGCCCTGGTAAGTGACTTTGTTATCAAAACACACTGCAGTGAGTCAGCTGCTTGGTGTTTAGCTGATATTGACGTTCATTGAAACTGTGACCTTCTTGTCACCTCTTTATTACAGGATGACCTCTATGCTGCCAGGCCACTTGTGAAAACCTTACTTGTTAATAATACAATTATTAGGGCCCCTTCTCTAGGACATGTCACTCCTGTCTTTACAATTGATTTGTCTTTTCCATGTAGAGCACTTTTTTTGTCTTCACATATTTGTCACACTCATCACCCCACACTCCCCCTTCAACCCTGATAAGGACAGGTTAAAGAGGTTGGATGGATACATACATATACATAGTTTAAGTTTAAAGTTCTACATTTTTTAAGTAAAAAAAACTGCTGGGAGTGAGAGCAGACTATCAGCCTCATGTTTTGAAAGATTTCCCTATTCTATTTCTCTTGGTTTTGAGAAGCACTAAATAAAGAAAGAGATTCTCCTAGAATGAAATGACAAAAGATGTATTTTTCAGAATATCCACCCATGCCTCAAATTAAGGAATGACATTCAAGTAACTTAAACTGACAAGGTGAAACTACAATGCTCATACAAAGTCAAAATATAAAAATCTTCAAATTAAATCGAGTTTTCAACCACTGGACATCACCGTCACATAAACACGATGAGAAAAAAGGGGGCGGGGGGTAAAAAGCTATTGCCAGGGATGATAAATTAAGATGTTACTGCATTCTCTTATTTTCATATGTTTTATAGATTGGAAGAAAGTTTTGATCACAGGAAATGGAACTGAGAAGGAGGGGAAGTTGAACTAGTTTCCCCCCTGGTTGCTTGAGCCATTAGTTGCAGTGATGATGGATGAAAGATAATGTTGAAAGGGCTGAGCAGAGGATTTGCCTGCCTGGCCTAGACAGCTGATCTGTGGGGATGAAGAAGACTGCTGTTAGCCAAATCCTTTATCTCCTTTATGCCATAACTACGACACCTTGGAAAAGCAAGTAAAGGGCATGCTTGTCAGAGATATACCAACACTACAGGTTTTGTCCATTTCTCTCTGTGCAAATGTTGAAATTGTAAGAAATCAAATAAAGTCATTTTTACAGAGAATTTGCTATGTAGGTTTGGGTATCCTTTTTTCCATTTAATAAATGAAATTAATTATTTCATTTATTAAATTTATTAAATTATTTCTATTTACTAGGGTCATCTTTGTCTAATATTACAATTGGTTTTATGATCTGAAATATAAATATGTGACAAATATGCAAAATATACTGTCTGGATATTTTGTCAGAGAACAGAAGTGAACGACCACACTGCTTCTAGCTGAAGGCAACAGGAACTCAAGTTTGAGGCCCTTTGTACCATGGTGAACACCGTGTGCATTCCTTTGTGACCACAGTGTACCCATCTCCTTATGAGTGCTTCTAGCAGGAACACTCCATGTCACAGAGCTCAGATCATCACAAACTGGTTTCTTGACCACTGAAAATTAGTTTGATCTGCTCAAGGGGCCTCCACAGTCACCAGATCTCAATCCAATAAAGCACACTTGGAATGTGGAGACTCTAACAAGGTGTAACTCAGAGGTTCCCAAAGTGTGGGGCCCACCCCCTAGGGGGGGTGCAGAGCCATTGCAGGGGGGGCGTGGTATGAAAAGAAAAAAAAAGAATGCTTGGACACTGCTAGCATAATTGACAGGTTTTTGACGGGGCTTCCACACAAACGCAAAGCAGGAGATTATTTTTCTTGGAAAACAAAGGCGGAGGGGGCTCTAGTGTCACGGGGTGGAAAGGGACAAGTTACCTAGGGTTTTTTATTGTGCATGTTTTGCTGTGTTTTACTTTTTTAATATTTGAATATTGTACAGTGTTTTATTTTTATGGGTTTTATTGTATGTTTTTATGGTATTCATTGGTGACTTGTCCTGGAAAGACTCCACCCCTCCCTGATTATGAACCTGACACACCTGGGAGGTCCCAGAGGCCAATAAGAGGGCCTGGAAGACCACGGAGAGATAGGCTTGAGAGACAAAGGCATGGGAGACGAGGTGGCAAAAATGGTGGAGTGAACTGTGTCAGGCGTTGGCGGCCGCAAGCCCGGACGGGGGGCGGTGAAGGTTGCCGTGCAGGACTTGGGAGGAGACAACGCCAGCGAGCAGAGAAGCGGAGGGAGCTGTTCTGCTGCTGGAATAACTGGAGGCCAGATCACGGTGGGGAATCAGTGGCCAGAGGGACAGCGCCCTACCTCCCACGGCGAGACGGGCTGGTGCCAGTTGGCGTGCTACAGGAAAGCGGCGGGCAGAGTTAAGAGCTCTGCCCATCCGGGGTAGGTCTCGCGTCTTATCCCACTATAATCAACCGTAGCCACTATAAAGAATAGTGACTGTCGCTGCCCCTCTCTTCCAGCACTCTGGAGCGGAAACGCTGACAGGACGGCGAGGACGCTGCTGGGTTTTTCCTTGTCCACTCCGATTGCCTGGATTTTTTAACTTTTAGTGACTTTTACGCTGTGGCGGA
This sequence comes from Simochromis diagramma, assembly GCF_900408965.1. Classification (NCBI taxonomy): domain Eukaryota; kingdom Metazoa; phylum Chordata; class Actinopteri; order Cichliformes; family Cichlidae; genus Simochromis; species Simochromis diagramma. Next base: position 21,308,431 of record NW_024387523.1, on the reverse strand, counting down.
TGCCACTGGACTTTTAATGTTTATGTTTAATTGATTTTTATTGTGAGTTTTCCCTGGCCAGGGTTGTTTTAATTCCGTTTACATTTTTAACTGTTTTGGTATAATAAATTATATTTTATGAGCCAGTTTTTAATTCAGTGCATTCCCTTGGCTGCTCCACTGCTCCGTCCGTTTTTGAGGAGGGTTTCCCTTCTAGAATAACACCTGTGTTAAATCACAATCACATTGCCCCGTTACACTAGCAAAAAAAGTTTGGGAACCACTGGTGTATCTCATAAATTGTCTAGTGTGTGTGTATAGACAAACAGACAAACAGACATACAGACAGATAAATCAGACTAGATGTCATCATAGGTAACTAAGAAAAGCATTCAGGATTCAGGCTATCACAACACAACATGAGACTCAAGCCCATGCTAAGCAACATTTAGAGAATATTGGAGAATACTGAGAGCAGCCTGGGGCTGTGTGGTGGTTGCTGATGCTATCATGCTATCATTGTTCTTGTGCTTAATCGCTGTGGCTAATGACAGGAAATGAAATCACCCACTGAAGACCAACGTGCTTCCCACAGAATAATTACCGCTGTTGACCTTGTGCCTTTCTCTGGTATGTAAGTGCACTATGAGAACACTCACCACACATTCAGTCAATACATACTGTAGCATGAGCTACTTAAGGCTGCTCTATTAAGCTCTTATTCATTACACAGAAATAACAACAACAAAAAAGATGAAAACTGAGCCACTGACTACATGTTGCACTTGCTGCCAGTTAAGCAAAAAAAATGAAAATGATTTATCTGCTTTGGCATTAGCTATCAGTTGTGTTTAGAATTGCTTATGAGAGCAAAAACAAGCATTTGTAAAGACAATGTTATAGTCTGCCATAGCACAAAGCCTAATGGAACATGTCAGTGTATGAATATTTCAGAATTTCCCTCGCGTTTACTCAGGTATTGATTGTGCTTTCACAGTACTTGTCATCGTTTTTGTTATTAAAGCAGTCTGCGGACTTGTTTTTTACTGTGGTTTCACTTTATGTCGTTTTCTATGCAAAATCCCCGGTTCACAGGAACACGAGTGCAGCCTCGGTAACTGTGAGTGGAGATGATAGAGTGCCTCTCAGTCCCAGTTTTACACACATGAGACTGTTATCAATCATCTCATCTAAAGCAAGAAAGTAAAGAAACATATTTCCCAAACCTGTCAGAACTATTCCTTAAGGTAAAGCACTGACGAAGCAGCATGGAGAAATCCCATTTAAAGCCAGTTTACCTGCTGCGAGTCAGACCCTGACAGCGCCCCTTTACACTGCACAGGCTCTGACGGCAGCTCCAACCTCAGGTTCTTTGGACGACTTGGGGGTGTGTGTTTGGGAGTATGTTTGTGTGTGTCTTGACCTTGGGAGCCCTGCAGGGTACCATTGATTTGTTTACCTGCGCGCTGCTGACAGTTTCTCATTAGGTTTCTTTTGCTCAACACTTCCAGGACAGGAGACCAGAGTCTGCACTTCACAGCCAACGATGCATGATCAATGCGGCTGATAGATTGGCACTGGCAATATCATTTGTGTTGAATGACTCTTTAATGGACGCAAGCGCTCCATTTAGTGGCCACAATAAGGCGCCTTTTTGTGTCTGAAGCGGCATTGTGGGTCTCTATGAGGAAGCAAACAATATGCTGAAAGGAGAGCTTTGTTAAAATTACTCTGGAAGACAAGCGTGGCTGCAGGAGGAATTGTGCTTTATTCCTCTGTTATTAGGGGGTATTTGCAAAGTGTATAAGAGAAAATGCAATTTAGCATTACAAAAGCTTTTTGGTACTGCAGAGCGTGCATGCAGCTTGTAGAACCTCTTAAGAGGAGGAAATAGAGGATAAATAAAGAAGAAGGGGCAGCACAGTGACATAAAAAAACCATTTCCTCTCTTTGCGCACCTCTTCTAATTCCTCCCTCATTTTCTAGTTACGCATTAAAATGATTTTCTCCAAATACCCGCTATTTTGGATTTAAACACAAGACCGGTCTATCTCTGTAATGATGCTTTTACCAAAGCACAATATGCACTGAAGGGTGTGTGTGTATATGTGTGTAGAAGGGGGAGTGCTAATAAATTAAGCAAAACCCCCCACAGCAAAGCTTTACAGCAATTAGTCCGCCTTTAAGCGCAGACATGCATTCCTTGCTCTTATAGGGCTTTAATTCCATCCCACCTCCCTTTTCTTAATGATGAGGATCTCTTTTTCTCACATTGTTTGCTAAAATGGGCACAAGGAGGCAGTATTGCTGCTCTCCTGCCAAACCACTGCTGAGGGAATCCACCCTTTTGAGGTGCTAAAAGTGCCCCCTCTATTTGTCATATCCAAATTTAAGTAGAAAGTTAAGATCCCCACCACTAACACCACCCAAGGCTCTGAAACCCCCCACCTCACTTTCCTCTCCTGACACGAAGTGACACCGCAATTAACTTGAGGACAAATCAAAGTCTAATTACTTCCTCAGGTGACAAGCCGAACATCTCCACCCAAAACCGTGATGGCTCCCTCTCCCTGGAAAGAAATTTTAAGAAGACTGAAAGCTGACAAGACATTGAAATCAATAAACATTTGCTGTCTCCGGCTCTGATGAACTCTTCTTGTTAAGAAAGAGAGAGAGAGAAAAGAAAGAAAGAAAAAAGAAAACGCTGACCCTGAAAGCAGAAGACTGCAGACGTAATAGTATGGGTGCATGTAGCATTTATGACGCCCCGGGGCGCTGCACAGCCTGTCTAGGTGTAGCAGTCTGACATCATATTTAGTGGGCTGGGACGGGCTGGCGGGCCAGCCATTCTCTAATGATCAAAATAACACTTTGTCAATGTAATAGCCCGCTGTTGTTCATTCTTTACACCCGCCTGACAGAACATACCTCACAGCTTTTCTTACACCCCGCCCTGCTGCCCGTTTGGTTGCCCGTGACTTGTGTAGAAGGGGGTGGGAGGGGGTCCCTCCAACACCACCATAAACCATGATTATTTTCATTGGAGCTGATGTGTTGCAATCACTTACAGCACTGAGCTCCCTTTCAATAAAAAAATTTAAAAATATTAAAAAAATAAATGAATAAATTTTAAAAAAGCCAGCATCTCCAGGTATAGGCCCCTGTAACTTTGGTCCAAACATCAACGGTAACGCCAGGCTTTGTTTAAGAAGACGAGGAGCAACAGATGGCAAGCATATCTATAAATAAGTCGCGCCTCTGAATAGGAGATTAGTGCATTTGAGCCGGTTTTTAATGGTCTCTGGGAGAGATTAAAAAGTAAGCTGATTCATAATGCATTTCTCTTTGCCGTGAATCACACATAAACGAGGGTCTGGGAAGAATCATAGCAGGAGGGGAGGGGTGACGGTGTGGTGGTGGTGGGGAGGGCTCACATGTCTAAAGTGGGACGTTGCATGACGCATGCCTTCTTTGCGCCACTGCAGTTTCTCTATCTGCGCGGTTGACTCCTAAGCTCGCAGACCTCAGCGTGCATATTTCTACCCATTCATTTTCACTGCGCGCTGTTTATTTTATAATCATTAATGCCCTGAGCGGTTATTCCAGAGCACAAATATCAAGCAATATATAAAAAAAGAAAAATAACCAATAGCGCATTCCAAAGTTCATGGAGAATATAAACGCTGATAAATATACATAAACCCATCTTGCTTTTAGCCTCTGGGTCACATTTTCTCCAAGTTATTGAAATAGAATGGAGAGGGGAAGGGAAAAAAATTCTCAATTATATAACCAGTGCTGATCAGCCTACAGATAGCCGCCCACCTGAGGCTACCGCAGCATCCTCCACAAATATTGACAGAATTCTTATCTTTTTCTTTTTTTCTTTTACCACTTTTTTTTCTTAAACAAATATGAAGCCTATGTGCAAATCCTGTTACCTTCCCATCTGTTCGAACACCGCACCGCACAAATTTCCTCACAAATACATTTTGGTATTCATTGTCATTGTGCGTGTTTCCAGGAACTGCTGGGCTCCATCTGATAAAAGTGGACGTATCTTTAGATATCTGCTGCCTGGATAAGCTCTGTATCTGCCATTTAATGTCGCTGGTGCCAGTTGTGTGGAGACTCACTAAGTTTGTCCGCGGGCCTTTTTTTGTGGCTGTGTCTTCTCAACAGCAGCAGCTCCTACTTATTTAATAAATTCATAATCACGCCCAGGAGAAACACATGGCTGACCTATAAGAAGGTGAATGGATTTTTTTTTAGAACTATTGACATGTTGTCCTTAACAAAGAGTCACGCTGTCCTAATCAATTGTTTAAATGAATAAAGAGCACATATCACCACGCGAGATGTTCCTGTATCTGCCCTGAATAGCCTCCCCTGTGTAGCCTTGAGTGACACCCAGTGTTTTAATATATGAGCACTTTTCACGGGATTTAAACAGTCAAAAAATCATCTGTGGAAATCTATTTTCATACATACATCTGTTGGGTGGATCTGTCAGCACTTATCAACAGTCATTTCTATGCCCACACCTTGTGTTTCTATTTCTAACGTGTGTGAGAGAAAGGCTTGGAAAACAAATATGTGCAGACTAGATTTATGCCCTTAAAACACAGTGACTCACTGTGTGTCTCTTACTCATTAAAGAGTTTACAGATATTGTATTTAATGCTATTCCCCCAGCATATCTCATCACTTTGCAGTCACTGTTGTATAGTGGCTTTTTAAATTCTGATTCGCAAGACTGAGAAAACGAGTCAGAAATAAATGCACTGCAAAAAAGTAGTGTCGAAAGCACTGCAAGTTCAGAGTGTGTTACATCAAAAGTGCACATGATTGTTTGGTGTTAAACAACTGATTTGCAAAGAGGGATTTTTTTTTTAGGATAGTCGCTCCAGTGAAACTCATAATCGTACTTAATTGTGCAAAACTTTTGGTATAAAAATATACTAACATAAAAAGTTAATTAATGATTTATGAATGTATATTATTGCCTCTTTTATTACTACTAGGTAGCTTGGACTACAATACTACAATATAAGTTAGATTTAAAATCTGCAAAAATCAATTCAATTTTATTCATACAACACCAAATCACAACACGATTTGCCTGAGGGCGTTTCACATTGTAAAGTAAACACCCTACAGTAATATGGGAAAAAAAAGACAGTCAGACAACCCACTATGAGCAAGCTGTTGGTGACAGTGGGAAGGAAAAACTTCCTTTTAACAGGAAGAAATCTCTAGCAGAACCATGCTCAACGAGGGGCATCCATCTGCTGCAACCGGTTGGGGGTGAGGGGAAGAGACAAAATGAAAAACTAAAGCTTTCCAATGCATGTGGAATATCTGCATCTAAAATATAACACTAAAATTGAATCATGTGGACATAAGCACTGGGCCACCTACACATTACACCCACAGAAGCTGTCATGAAGCTCCCACTTTTTGTGCTGATGTTAAAGCGAGAGAAGGTTTGGAACTTTTTGCTTACTGAGCCGGCAGAGTGTTGGTGACTTTTACAGTCCACAATATGCACAGCAGTGCTCAGTTACCTCACTCTGTAACTTTACCTGGTTCACCACTTCCTGGTTGAGTTGCCATGGTTCCTAAATCCTTCCACTTTGCAGTGATACCACTTTGGGCTGATCATAGAATATTTAGGAGGGAAGAAATTTCACACTTCTTGCATCCTACTAAAGTACTTCACTTGATTTGATTTGATTTGATTTCAGTGAGCTCTATAGACTGACTCCTTCTTTCACAAATGCTTTCAAAGGCAGACTGCATTGCTAGGTGTGTGATTTTATAAACTTGTGGAAGATTAAGAGGTGTGGCCCAATGTACAGATAGCGCACTTCTACAAAGTACGAACACATTCAAACTTCTGTCTGTGTTAACAGGAATGTGAAGCTCAGTGATGTTGTAGCCAACTTCAGTGTGGTTCTTATGGAAAGGGTTGGTTAATATCATAATCCCTCCCAGGTTGTGGCTTGTTATTTTGGGTTTTTTTTTTCTGTTTTTTTTTTGTTTTTTCCTTTCTCTCATTGCTTGTTTGTTTTCCTCTCTTATATTAACCAATGTTCCAACATGAGAAGTCCTGTGTGTTGACTCAGCAGGCGTAATATTAAAAAATGAGAATAGCTGAGAATGCCTGTACCTGCCTGCATTATATTCCAGTTTATGATGTGCTGTCACCTGGTGCATAAAAATTCACCAGAATGCAGGAAATGAAGTGTGTGATGTACACTTTGATGAACTTCAAATATAATGGATGTCTCCCTCTCTCTGGAGGAGCTCAGGAGATATTGTAGGTATAATATTGAATGGGGGTCCCATGGAGTACAAAAACTCCCCAAAATGTACATTTGGTGAGGTAAACAACTTCTGGAAATGTTCATTGTGTTTTTGATAAAAGTGGCTGAGACATACTGGGTTTTATTTTTTGATTTTTATAGGTTTCAATTGCAGTAAAATGCATTTCTGTTAGTATTAGGGACATCACAACACCATGGGTTGCTTTATAGAATCCATTATCTTCAGTCATGAAGTGAGCAGCAGCAGAGAATTTCTAGCAGCAAACTGATAATAGTCATTGCCTTCAACCGCAACAATACAAAAATGGAAGTTTCTGTAGTGTTTCTAAGACTGCATTCCAGATACCTCAGAACTTGAATGCCGCTAGTGACCGTGTTCCACAAGGAGCGAGTAAAACAGGATTTATTTTGGTTCTTAGCAAGGTAGAGTCAATCCGGTAGTACTATCAGCATAGTACTTATCAGTGCTCTGCATATGGCTTATTTAGTTAGACAAAAAAATACACAACGGTGACAGTACAGAGTAAAAGTTTACAGCTTTACTAATGTTTCAGCAGTAAAGTTCAGTGCCGCCATCTTGGACTGCCAACTAATTTCGGTACGGATTAATATAACAAGGAATGGCTGTCGTAGACTGGTTCTGAAACTTACACTTTCCTGGTTTAGACACCCTTATTGTGTCTCCCAGTGCTCAAACACAAACTTATTATGCTAATAGCATCTTTTTACTCATTGCAAATTGTGCTGTGTATCTTGAAAAATAAAGGGGCTTTAGAGTGTAATAAGCTGTAGTGGAAGTAATGTGCATTATTTACATTGCACAGAACAAAACACACTCTTACTCTTGGAGTGTTTGCTTTAGTTGGGTGTTTCTCAATTGCCACTCTTCATGGTGATTTTATGATAATGATATGGTAATGGCGGGACTCAGCACCGCGGACAGCTCCCAAGTGTCGCTCCGCCCCCTTCCACCCGCTACGTGAGCGCGCGGCGACCAATCACTGCCTCCGCCTCGGTTCAGCTCTGGATACAACAGAGGGAGCTTCAAAGAGCCCCTTCACCCACAGAGGAGAGGACCGCTCCGGGTGTAATGCGTAGCTGGGCTTTGCCTTCTGCTTGGATGGGATAAAACCTACCGTTCAAATTTAAACGCTCACTGTGTGTGTGTGTGTGTGTGTGCGCGCACGCGCGTGCGAAAGAGAGAGAGAGAGAGAGTGTGTGTGTTCCGCGAGGACCGGGAAATGCTCTTCTAGCGCGAGCGCGGATGACATTAGAGCCCGCGTTTTTTCCTCCCCCCCACACAAATATTCCCAACTTGGAGCCTCCTGGACGCCGAGCAAGTTTTTGTTTTTATCTTTTCTTGAATTGCGTTTGAGCAGTGTAGCTGGAAGCCCAGAAAGCAGCGCAGGACAAGATGGGGAGCGAAAAGTACTTACCGGAGCTCATGGCAGAGAAGGACACGCTGGATCCGTCTTTTCAGCACTCCCTGCGGCTACTGGATCAAGGTAAGCGTCCGTGGATAAACACTGAAGTAAACACTTGAGCTGCGCGAAAAATGTTTAGTAAGAACTTTTAGTTTTTAACGTTTGGTCTCCAGGCTACACGACATCAGCAGTCCGCCCACTTTTGAGTTAAAAATAAGAGGTACTTACAAATTTTCCCTTGGTCACACTAGCACAGCGAGGTGCTTTTTAGCAACAGGGCTGTTTTTGCCAAGTTTTCATGCTCACACTGTGCTTTAGCCTCCAGTAATGAATAAAATATGGCAGGAGAGACTAAACACTGCACCTTCAAACCTTTAAATTGGCCAAGCCTTGGCGTGAATGATGACATTTCAGCTCGTCTTAATTAGCTTGCAATTAGTGGATATGATATGTCATAAAGCCGGGGAAATGCCGGTAAAGTGAATATCTGAATATCCTATATATTTTTTTTCTTTTTCTGATGGCATACCGTGAAATGCTAGCCTGCAGTTCGTGAAAGGAACGGAATGACATCTGAGTTTACAGGCTGCCCTCATCTCTATCCCCGTGCTGACATGTGTGAGCTGTGGTGCCAGCGCAGGAATAATCGCTCTTTATTCAGATAGAAGTGTTTCCCACTTTGAAGACACGGACGTGACTGAAATGGTGTGTGTGTGTGTGTGGATGGAGCGACAAAAACGCTCGCATGCAGACGCTTTAATTAATCCGCTGCACCGGGTCCTGCTTTGAAGCTGTCGGGGTCCCCCCCCCCCCCTTTTTTTATCTTGCAAACACTTTCTGGAGACTCCTGAGCTCTAAGGAGTGCGCTTTTACAGCAGCCAAGTGCATCCTTCAAGCAGCACTCACGGGCTTTGTTCGAGAGTCGAGCAGGCTGTTGGTGCCTTTACAGGTAACAGACGAGACAAGGACCCCAGGTCTGTAAGCAGTCCTTCTGGGTTGTAACTAATTCTGTTGAATCCCAGCTCTTTTTATGCCGACAGCTGCGCCAGTTCTACTCGCTGTCTCGCAAACTTGGGGGATCTCAGGGTTAAAAGGGTTCGCTGGGGCTCAGAGCAAAGCCAGGCACGAATCAAGTTTAATGGTGTTAAGATGCTGGAGTTTGCCATAGTTACAATCAGTTTACAGGTTATTTTGATCCCTGGTTGTTTGAGCCAATATAAAAGAACATGTAAAGTGATCTGAAAATGACAGGAAAAGGGAAATCAGGAAAGCAGTTAATGGGTGGGCCCTTAATTTAAAATAGGCTCTTTAATGTAATGTATGCAGGTATTTAAAATGTACTTAATTATTTTGAGTTTTCCGTCTGTTTTGCACACCTAGTGAAGAGTATAGTTGTGCATACTTGTTTGAGCTTTCACTTTTGCGTTCAAATCTCTAAATTTGTGCTGTTGCCTTGGTTGTTTTAGTTGTGTTGAGGACAAAGATTGATTAGTGTAGATGTGCATTGCGGCTCCCAGTGTTTGCGTGTGCGAGAACAGTGTAAAGATTGAGCTGTTAATGGGCCACTATGACTGAGATGATCATTGTTAATATTGTTCAAATGTGCTGCAGTGTGGGGGAGATATGAACACAAGCTGTCTCTTAACACACGATGTAAACACTTAGTTAAATATGGGTCCTTTATGCCAACATTTTCTGACTGTATGTACTATAAAGATTACTGTATTGAGGTTGTGTAATGGATATCTAACTTAAAATTAGAGATGTCAAGGTCTTGACTCGTCCTTAAGTACGGCACATCAAAAATAAAGAACTTGGATGGGATTAACTTTAGGTTAACTAACTTTTCTTTAGGTCAGTTTGCTCAAATTCTTTTCGGAGTAAATCGTAATAAAAACATGGTGGTTTTATGTAAAAGTCAGGTGTGTTAAATATTCCATGTCCTGTTAACAGTCCAGTGAGTGTTGCACCTTGTTTTTCTACAAGGTTCTGCAAGGACAGAAGTGTACACAGAAAAATGAAGCAATTATACTTCTATTACACTCCTATACATGCTCCTAAATATTAAAAATATAGATAGCACAGTGTAAAGCACAAACTCTGTGACTGACTTTCTGTTTTAACAGGTTTTTGCACAGTATTATAAATAAAACTATTCCACTGCTCTGTCTCACAGCCTACTGATGAAAGTGACTGGTTTAAAAGTGTGGCACATTCTTTACTGGAAGGTAGACAATGAAAAATGCAAGAGCCAAAAGGCTTTGATCTCCTTTTTTATATATAGTGAAATGTAAACAGAAGTGACTCTAGACTAACAGAGTAACTGTCCTCTGTTAGTAGGGGTGGGGGAAAAAAATCGATACTGTGTAGTATCGTGATATTTTGTTTGCTAATAATGTATCGATACAGGGACAGCAGAAATCGATATTTTGTTACAAAAGCTTTTGTGGACTGGAACATGCTCTGACTTCAGAGCATGTTGATCCTTTTTCTGAGCAAGAATCCTGACATTCCTTCACTGTCCAAATGTGTTTAACTTTTTTTTGGCAGCAATAAACTAAATTTAAGACATGTTTTATTTTAATTAAGTTAAACTTTTTTATTTAATGTAAAATTATATTTTGTTTTAATTTACTTTCAAATTCTTCAGTTGCTGAATGGGCTGCATAGTTTTCATAAATTGCATAGTTCAGAATAGCTATAATTGTACCAGATGGTTGCATTCAGTTAAGTTGGACTAGACTGTAATACAAACCGTTCAGTTTGTCAACAATAAAACTGACTGAAATGAGAGAAAGACTGAGTGTGAGACTTTGATATTAGATAAAATGAATATTGATAAAGTTTACCTTTATGTACAGAATCTGAATATCGCAAAATGTTTTAAAAAATTGCAATAATATCGTATCGTGCGTTAAGTATTGTGATAATATCGTATTGTGGGATGTATGGTGATTCCCACCTCTATCTGTTAGGTCTGTATATTTTAGAGGCCTCACAATATCAACCATTGGGTCTTATTTGAAAAAGCAGCATTTTTCATTGAGCTGATTCATGTACAGTAAGGCAAATTCATTCCACTCAGTAAGGCAGATAAGCCTTTGTTTCACTCAGCACTTTTGGTTATCAGCTCCTTTTCAGATCTAGGTTAGATTTTTTTTTCTAACAACACTCATTTCCCTTGCTGATAGAGGGAAGATGGCAGCACCGAATCCTTAATGCTAGTTGAAAGACACTTACCAGCCACCTCTGTGACAGACTCTCTCTTAAAGACCTTTATCCAGGTCTTCTGTAGAGTTCTAGCAAATATTAGCCTCTTACCGGAATGGAATAAAAGTGAGTTAATACTTAAAGTATGGGCCAGGATATGCCAAAAAAGAAATTAAAAAAAAGAGTGTGAAGTAAAATATTGTACAACAAGTTCTTAATGTAGTACTTCCAATAAAGTTAGTTGGCGATATTTCCGTCGAGGGCAAAGATTGCACTTGGACGCTGTCGCAGTGGCAGAATTAATCCGTGACATTTTATGAAGTAAGCGGTACTCTGCGGTGCACAAAATTTGGCCGAAACAGTCTGCCACAACTCCAAAACTGTAAATACTGTTATCTCTCTCTTACACAACAGATGGAACACGATGCGGCTTAATAGAGCACTTCTTCTGCCATCTTGCTGATGAGTTCTGGACTTGATTATGCAATTGGCAGGGGATGCAGGGAACAGAGCCGGAGTAACTGGAGTTACTGCGTGCACACGGCGAATATGAGATTACTCCGGGTCTGGAGAGACTTCCATTCAGGAAAAATTAGGGGGGCATTGTATTGGAAGCTCGGGGACGGGGCGGACTGCTTTGATAAGTTTGAGCCATTCACAAAGCTCCTCTCCCGCAAGGAGCGTATCTCTTCCCCCTGTGACAAGCCGCATATAGGCAGCATCAGGCTCTTGGAGCTGGAGGAATATCTTAAGCCAAAACAAGAGACAAGCAGGACTAACAGTCTGCCTGGAATGAAAAATCCTCAGCAGCATACTAATGAAGTGCTTCCAGGTACGAAAACACCTCATGTGGCAGGAAGTGCGTCTGTTATTAACATGAAATCACGACTGTAAAAAATTGTTATTTCCATTGTGAATTTAACTAGTTGTTTTGAGAGCAAAAGTTCATCCAGGATCTTAGAAACAATCTTAAATTTCACATTATTACTGGAATTCTGCTTCGCTTCAATTCATATTTGATGTGATCCACTGTGTGCTTTGTTCCCCTTAGTGAACAAGGCTTTTATTGTTCTCTTCACTCAGTGGAGATGCAAATTGGAGAAATCTAGCAAGCCATGCTACCCGAGTGATGACATCAAAGCATCTAAGAAGTAATGTGCGGTAAAATAATAGATAAAGGTGGGACTGTTTGCTGACTTGGGGGAAATGAATCTGCTTTAAGCTGTGTGTGTCTGCACAGCGTGCAGAATGTTAGCAGAGCAGCAGCTCTGGTGCTCTGCGTGGGTCTGCACAGGAGGCGTTCAGGTGCAGTGTTCAGCTGTACATCACCTGCAGGTC